>NC_039361.1:151991473-152607827 GCF_003573695.1 Papaver somniferum
TCAAGTTTAGTTGATCAAAACTATATACTTGATTTCTAGTCTACTTGTAGCTATGTCTCGAATTAGGATATAAGTGTAGTTGAGCTTTAGACTTCACGGCGTTCATCAATTGAAGAAGAAGGTCTAATGAGGAGCTTGGAGGAACTTTATCCAAAAGGTATGTGGAAACTAAAACTTATCTATCACTCAGAAGTTTATTCTATTTTATATTTTAATGAGACTAAGTTGTATAACTATATAGACTTTTACATTATACACATTTGATATTTCGAGTTGAGTTTTCTCGCTTTTGCTTTAGCTATGTTCATCATATTCTTGACGAGTTTAGTTGGAAACTAAATATTAAGTGAAAAGATGATCATGTGAAAATTAGCTTTAACATCTTACATGATTTGTGTGAGACAGTCATTTGATGTTAGCTTGGGAAGTTTCGTATTGATCATTCGATCACTTGAAAATTACTTGAAGCTAATGGTTCATGTGAGACAACTATTATCGTCTTCTAAGGATGTTTCAATGATTGAAATGAGAGTTTAGAACAATTACCTATGTCTGGATATAACACAGTATGCATATCCTGTATGCGAACTGTATTGTGTGATTCAGGTCTGGGAACCTTGTTTGTATACCTAGTATGCGAATGGTTTTACCTGAGAAGGTCCGGAAACCTTGTTTGCGTACCTAGTATGCGAACGATTTTACTTGAATTGGGTCCGGGACAGTTGTTTGCGAACCAGGTTTGCGAACGGATTTTTTGGACCAAGGTCCGGAGCTGTTGTTCGCATACCTGGTTTGCAAACACAGTGGTTAAGTTCTAAAATAGGTTATGTATGATTCTCATACTCATGAACTAAAACATTTATGATTTAACGAATGCAAATCATCTTTGCAAACCGTGGCTTAATGTTCAAGAATTGATTCTTGTATAAGTACTTTGTACCATTACGAATCAATTCGATTTTCTTTCAATTTGTTCATATATATTTCTATGAGATGGTGAATAATTGAACATCTCTGTTTGAAACACAATTAGATTTGATTATTTATCATGATTGATTGATCATCATATTTGATCTGGAAGTGTTAGATGAAT
The DNA here is from genome assembly GCF_003573695.1 of Papaver somniferum. Classification (NCBI taxonomy): domain Eukaryota; kingdom Viridiplantae; phylum Streptophyta; class Magnoliopsida; order Ranunculales; family Papaveraceae; genus Papaver; species Papaver somniferum. The sequence continues at coordinate 151,992,567 of NC_039361.1, forward strand.
ATGGCTAAGACAAAAGTGTTCATATGGCTAACTTCGGTTAATTGTTATTGATTCAACTCAATATACACGTTTAGGTACAGTTACCCATATATAAATATAAGTATATTTCATTTGTGTGTAACAAGCTAAGACCATCTAACGGTGGAGATTAATTGCTTAATTCAATCTTAAATCAGGATTTCATCTAACTATGGATATTGAATGCTTTGTTACTAAGATAAACCTAGCTTTGATTGTAAGCAACCCTAATTTGAAAGACTATATAAGGAGAACTCTGGCAACTGGAAAACCTAATCCTGGCACTTTCCTGTGTCCTAGTTGCAAACTAGAGTCGATTCTCCTTTAACCTAGGATTTTCCAAAAACATATTAGGTTAACGACTTGAAGACTTCATTCGGGGTTCGTGAAGCCAGATCCAACTATTTTCTTTGTAGTCGTGTATTCTGATCTTACTTGTTCTATAGTATTGAGTTTTTTCTTCTCTAAGATTCACTCGAGATTATCTCCGATAGGTAAGATATAAAAAGTAATCACAACAGTTCTTCGTTTCAGACTCTTGTGATTCCGCAATAACTTTTTCTGTTAATCAGTTGGGTTATTGTGAGGTGACTAATATTTATAGGCTGCCAGCTCTTCCGGAGTATAATACCGGATTATTAGTTGGTTGTTGTTCACCTTGATTTATCAAAAGACGGAACAAAAAGAATATACATTTCCGTGGGAGACATATTTGTTTACAAGTCTTCGACTTTGGGTCGTAGCAACTCTTAGTAGTGGGTGAGATCAGTTAAGGGAATCAAGTGCGCAGAATCCGACGTGGTTCTAGAGGCGTAAGGAACGCGACTGTACCTTAACCGATGTGAGACTTGGTTAGGGATCAACTACATTCCAGTCCGAAGTTAACTTGTAGTAGGATAGTATCTGTAGCGGCTTAATACAGTATGGTGTTCAAAGATGGACCAAGTCCCGTCACTAGTAGAAAAATGATGATCTGTAACAGTTAAAAACTGTTACTGTATTATTTCCGTAACAGTTTTAGTTTTTTCTGCGGTGTTACTAAAGCCCCTGTTACGGAAAGTTTATAAAACCTGTTACGGAAAGGCTATTGAAAAATGACTCATAAATTCTAAAACTATTACTATTGGTAGTTTTCAGTAACACTTTATAAAATATATGTTACTGAATAATTTCTACTGTAACTATTTTACATAAAACCGTTACCGTTAGCAGTTTATTGTAACATGTTTGGGAACAAACTGTTGCTATTGTTTGAGTAACCGTAACAGTTTTTATTGAAACTGTCATAAAAACTGACAGTTTTTACTGACTACCATCACCTCCTCCACTAGCGCCACCACTACCTCCACCACCAGCACTGCCACAACCATCTACACTAGCATCTCCACAACCTCCACCACCAGCACTGTCCACTACCATGAGTTGGTCTTCTTGGACATGAAATATAAATTCCATAAAAGTACACTTCACAAGATTCGACCTTGAGACCTATTGCATTAATTATAACTCTTGAACCACTCTTCCATGTTTTCCTTTTGTTTAATGTTATCCAAATAAAATATTTACTCTCATAAGACAGGAAACTATACCTCCACCACTTTCGTCGTCACACCACGCAACTACAACACAATTTATATTTTTAATATTCCTACATATTTTTACAACGTGTTTATTATTTTGTATTATATTCGATTTTTTCTCAAACCTTCGGTAACCATCAATATGAGCCGTGGCTAGCTCTCGTGCTTAGAACTTAATCAAGATGTTAAATTAATGTCAGTAAGTAGTTATTTTTTTGAACCGGATACCCAAAAACTAGTTATACAAATAAATAATTTACATAAATGTCACGATAATGTCAACTATGGTAACATATTAAACATGTTGCGGTAACATATTAAACATGTTGCAGTAACATAGATATATAGTAACATTTAGTTTAAAAAACGTTACGATAATGCCAACTACGGTGACATATTAAATATGTTATGGTAACAAAGGTATATAATAACAGTTGGTTTAAAGAACTGTAATGGAAATGTCGACATACGAAATATGTTACAGTAACATGGGTATATAGTAACACTTACTATAAAAACAGTTACAATATACAACCTGGATGACATTATGTAACAGTTCTTACGAAAAGTGTTACTGTTATTTAACTATCTAACATTTAGTAACAAGCATTTTACGAACTGTTACTTTATAGAAGTTTGAACTGTTACTAAATGTCACTTTTCTACTAGTGCGTGGTTTTCTGCATTTGCGGTTTCCTCTTTAACAAAATTTATGGTGTATGTGTTATTTCTTTCCGCATTATATTTGTTTATATAATTGAAATAACACAGGTTGTGTGTAGTTCAATCAGCTGATAAATCCGACCTTGTTTGTTGAATATAACTTGATTGACACATGGGCATTGGTCTTTGGTACCGTCCAAGTATTTCTCATATCAATAAGGCTCATAGATTTCTCTTTGTTTTATTTGCTAATTGAATTGATAAAAAGAGTAAAAGCTCTTTGATATCTTTCTTGATTGAGATTGCTTTATAAGTTGGTGCTCTCGGAATTATATTGGAGTTTAGTCCAGAAATATTGCCGAACGAAATACTAAGTAATGTTGTTATACCCGCGCGTATTCAGTAACTACTGTACAAATGTTGTAAAGGAATGATAAAATCAGTAGGCTTCCAGAGCAGATTGTGAGACTCAAGTTGAGAGAGTTTTGTCTTGGTTCAAGAGGAACGAGTCTGCGTAACTCCCTTAGTGGGCAAGTTTTGTTTATCCTTTATTTTGGTGCACTAAAATGGGCTAATCTTGACATGTTTTATGTGTTCTTGATTGGATGATTGTTGTTGGCGATATTTGAATGTATTATGAAACGTATTTGAAGAGATTAAAAAGAAGATTAAAGACTTCCATTGCTAACCCATCGGAGTGTTGCTGTTTGCATTGATGCAAACTTATAAAGCTGAAATAAGTGTGATAAAACTTAATTCACTGAACCACCTTGTTTCTGGGTTACAGTCGCGCATGAAATTTGCAAAGTGTTATTCTGGAGGTGACAGTTAGCAAGGTGTGGCGTGTGGGTGTCCATGGGACACTCTTAAAACTTGTTAAAGCTAGCACTATGGTGGAGGGCATCCCTTCCCTATCCCTCATTTGTAGGTAAGGGATATCACAGGGAAGCCAATCTCACTATGGTGCCCTCCTATCCCTTTACTACACGACACGGATACTCAGCAGCCGTATCAATAGTGCCATACGGCTACTCAATAGCCGTATCAGTCAACTCGTTGACTTGACCAATACGACCACTGAGTTGCCGTTTTATAGGTTTTAGTTCACAAAACCTCACTCGTATTTTACACTTCTTCTTCTTCTCTAGTTTTTCATCCTCTCAAAACTCTTTCAAACCCCTCTTACCCCTTTTCGATTTTCATATTGATTCATTGCGATTCAATGGCTTGAATTACAAGAGTTTGATCGTTAGTCTAAGGTGAAACAAATCCATTCTTCAATTTCTAATTTCATCCAAAAAATCATCTAAGGTGAGTGATTTTAATGTTAGGGTTTCAAATTAATTTGATTTTGATTAAGATTTTGATTTTGATGAAATTGTTGATATTAGGTTGGTTATGTATGTAGTATGCAATTCAACAATGTAACTAAAACACATATTTAGTGAAGAACCCATGATTAATTGTTGTGTTTCTTGATTTATGTTGAATGAATGGTTTGTAAACAAGCATATCAATGTAGAACATTAATTAACTTGTATTTATGTATGGTGTACACAAATTGATTTGTTTTTGTTGTTTGCAAAGGTGCATAATGAGTCTAATGCATGCTTATGTGAGATTTAAATATGGAATCTATTTGGATTCCTCTAGTGATGAAGAAGAGAAAGCTTTGCTAATGTTTACACAACTATGTTTGGATGAACGATTGCGTATTATTAGACAACCTGTACCAAGGGAGGTACAGACACGTAGTGTGATAACGCGTGATCGAGTGTGACATGATGCCAAAATAATGAATGATTATTTTACACCTGGAACTGGTTATACCTCAAGACAATTCAAACAACGTCTAGGCATGAGGGAAGACTTATTCGAGAAATTGTTAAGAAAATTGTTTGTAGTTGATCCATAATGGCATCAACGTCCAGATGCAATGGTACTATGGGGCATTCTCCGCATATGAAATTAGTGGCCGTGACGAAATGTTTATGCAAAAGTATGGCAGCTGATAGTGTTGATGATTACACTCGTATGGGTGCAACTACAATATACAAGTATTTCAAAAGATTTTGCCACACCATTTGCGTGACTTTTGGAGAAAGATATTTACGTGAACCCACTCCTGAAGATGTTGAGAGGTTGCTAGCTGAGAATACAGACCGAGGTTTTCCTGGAATACTTGGTAGTGTTGATTGTATGCAATGGCCATGGAAGAATTGTCCGGTAGCTTGGAAAGGAACTTACCGGGGTAAAGATAAAGAGAGTAGTTTGGTATTAGAGGTGGTGGCATCATATGATTTGTGGTTTTGGCATGCTTTTTTTGGAATGCCTGGATCAAACAACGACTTGAATGTGTTGGCACACTCACCCCTTTTTGATAACATGCTAAAGGGTGTAGCACCTCCATGAAATTATGTCATCAACGGTCACCACTACAATATGGGTTATTTCTTAGCCGATGGTATCTATCCAAAGTTGACTACAATTGTACAAGCTTTCACTCAGACATTGGACATTGCCGACTATGTGAGATTCAAAAAGTATCAAATGGCTAAAAGAAAGGATGTCGAGCGTGCTTTTGGAGTGCTTCAGGGTAAATTCAGAATTGTTGGATCTCCATGTAAGTATTGGCACCAATCTGACTTGAACCTAATTATGAAATGTTGTCTTATTTTACACAACATGATAATCGAGCATGAACGTCGGGATCCGGATTGGGGCAGAGTTGTTCCTGTTCCGATTCCGGAACCTACCAATTATGGTCGTGAATTTATGTCATCTCTAAAAAACCTGGAAATGCACCTACAACTAAGAAATGATCTTGTCAAGCACATTGCTGCGCGTCCTGGTAGAGGAGGCCATGCATGTGATTTTTCTAGTTTGGAGGGTTCGGATATGGAATACGTGGTACTTCCATCATCGAAAGAAGATTATGATGATACAAACTTAGAAGAAGAAGTTGTTCCTAGTCAAAACGAGGATGGAGCATTTGATTATTATGGAGATTACAATGATCAAATCCCAGATGAGTTTGAACATGCAGCTGAACATGTTTGTGCAGACGGACATGTGAGAGACGAATATGAAGATGATGGAGATGGCGATGAGGATTCTGGCGATGAGGAGGATTATGACGATGATGATGATGATGACGACGTTGAAGATGAGGATTCTGACGATGAAGATGATGCTCTGTACGATGATGCGGGTATGTATGATGATGATGATGATGAAGATGTTGAGGCATAGTTCACACGGAAATAACAACCCTCAGTTTCACGCGGAATCCCCTTGGTGCATTCAAACTCCACCTTTCCTTTTAGTTTGAAGTTTTGGCAGAGTTCTTCAACTTTGTTGTTTGATTGCATCTTTCATTGCATCCTCTAAACATTGTGCTTCTCCCGGACATTTAGCATACTCACATTCCAAATACCTTATCTTCTCCGGTATCGACTCTTGTACCTTCCTAGTGCCGGTGCAACCTCGTCGTGGACATTTTGTATATAGCCATGGCATTAAAGCAGACTATGTATATCCATGAAACAACATGGACAAACCTCTTTTGGTTCCACAAACACTATTTGTTTTTCGACACTACTCGAACTGTTAGAATACATAGTTGAGGTTTATATCTGAGAATGAATTGAGATTGTTGTTGGTTATAAAAAATGTTCCATATTTATATAAAGAAATAGAGCCGTTGGGCACGAGTTCTAGGAAATAGAGCCGTTGGGAACGAGTTCTAATAAAAAGAGCCGTTGGGCACGAGTTCTAAGAAATATGGCCGTTGAAAACGAGTCATATATAAGAAAGATGACATCCCATTATTCTTTGCAGTATTAATTTTTGAGGTGAAAATCAACGCTAAACATCTATTCAATGGAAAATCAATCAGCAACTACCAACTCAGTCGCAAACATTCTTAGAAGATGCAAGCAAACCACTCCATCAATTGCTGCAATGGAAAAAGAGATATGCAAAAGAGGCCATCAAGCTACTAGCAACGCAACAACGTCTTCATCAGCTACAAATTTAACTAATGTGATGGATGAAGTGTTAAGCAAACAGAAATCCACAAAAGAAACCAAATATTCATCAGCGGCTATGACAAAATACGAAGAAAAACTCAAGGAATACGAAGAAAAACTCAAGGCAAAGAAACGAGGTCAAGAACAATTCCAATTGAGGGAAAGGTTAAAGGATGTTGAAGAAGAGACTAAATGGATTAGAAACTTTTACCTTCTCAAGGATGATTTTCCAGAATATCCTAAAGATCATACTATATTTTGGATTCAAGTTGGTTGGGGTCCTTACGTTAAACCGACGTGCAAGACACCACGCTTTGATTATGAAACATCCTACATTTGTTCAAGGGTTAATCATGTTATGAAATTATGTATAAAGGAGAATGAGTTACTCGATAGGTACATAAGGGACAGATCCGCTGCACAAGATGCATATAAAGCCTGGAGAGGAGAACAATTTTATCATATCGAAGCGGCATTGATCGTTGAATCTCACACCAAGAAAAATAATAACATGTAATGTATTCAGACCTATCGTGCACCATGTTAAAAAACGAGGGCAGAGCGATACACGCTTTTAATTGAATGACTTGTTGTAATTTCTTTTTAAAGTTATTAATTTAAATATAAAAATTATTTTGTTACAACACATTGAAACATTTAATTAATTCAAACAATAATTTAAATTAATTTAGACAACACTTTTAAAATTAAGTTAACAACAACACTAAATAGAAATTTAGGACAACACTTTTAATTTAATTTGGACTATAAATTAAAAAACTAAAATCAAAATAGAGATGGATTACATCTTCATCTTCTGAATCTTCAATGCTGATTATATTCATCCCCTTCAAAATCTCCTTTTGCTTGCGTCGATAATATTTTTTTTCGTTTGGAGCTAACCGACTTAGGTCCATAAACATTATTGCATTGTCTTGATCTAAATGCATTTGTTGTTGATGCATTTGATTAGTCTGTTGATAAAGCTTTTGCAAATTGAGTTGTTCTTCCATTTGATAACTCGGTTGTTGAGTATATTCCCAAATTGTTTGGTATTGGGATTCTTGTTCCATTTTCATTTTTTCCTTCATTGATCGTGTTTCCTTAAGATACTCCAAAATACTAGCACTTTGTTGATAGATCCTATCTTCTTCCATCTTAACCGAAGATGTTACTTCATCACCTTCTCTAAATATACCTCGCTCACGATCCTTCTTCTGTCTGGCTAGCTTTTTTTTTTTTTTTTTTATTTCAATAGGACGTGCATGCTCCTTGTATTTCCAACGAGTCTCTCCATTTGGAAGAAATTCACTACCATCTTCGAGTGATACAAAGTTACGATGAATATTAAACAACTCACTGTTTTGGCTCACGGTGAGTTCATAATTATATCCATGGACCTTTTCTCTAAACGATTCATAACATGCATCATACTTGAATTTTTGTTCCTGAAATTGCTTCCGGCCATCTTTTGTCTGAAAAATTATGTAAGAAACATTAAGTTTATTATTGTTATCACTAACTATATGGAAAAACTTAACAAATTAATAGAACTTACCAAATCTTCGTGGTTCACACCGCTTTTGGCTTGCCGATATAGAGCGTTAAGAATGGACACGAATTCTTTGACATATTTTTTTAATAGCTCTCATCTTGGTTTTTAAGGATCCCCAAACTCTTTCATATGGATTGCCATTGCGTTCGCTAAAAAATTGGTGAATACATATCCAAAACATAGCGTTTTTTTGTCCCGAACCCACAATTTCGTCCATACTCACATAAATAAAAGCAGTAGTAAGATCAATCTCTTCACGATGAATAAAATTATGAACCATTTTGAATGAAACTTAGATATAAAAACTTGAGTAGTATAAGATAAATATAAAAAATCAAAGAGGTATAGTAAGAAGAAGAGAAATAAGAAATCAATTGATGTAAGAAGAAGATAAATAAGAAATCAATTGATTTGGTGTGATTTGAGTAGAGAATTAGAGTAGTATTTATAGAGGATTTTGAAAAAATGGCCGTTGGGATCCGACGGTGGAGAAAAAAGAGCCGTTATTAGTGATGGATGGTTAGAATCGGATGTGAGAGCGTGTAAAAAGCTACAGCTACAGAGTATCCATATCAACGGTAATATGGCACGACAACTGAGTAGCCGTGTGATTTCCTTTCCCTACTCGAAGGATCAGATGTGATCCTCTATGTAGGTAAACGGGGTGATATCCCTACTCATATACGGATATGGAAGACCATAGAAGATGGAATTTGGAGATTTTGAGGGATAGGGAAGGGATGGAGTGCACCATAGTGCCTAGCTCCTAGATAATCACAAGGTCGCTCAACTCAACGGATAAGATAAAAGAGAGAACAGAAATTATTAAGGTAGGTGCAAGTACACAATACAGAATCATCTTACACCGTTTAGAACCATAGTTGACCAATCCATCATCCACTTGCACAATCACAGCCATCAATTTTCATGAAGATTCAAAATAAAAGCGGTGGTGGATAATTCCTGAACCGGCCTAGACTATTACACAAGATCATTATCGTCTAAAAGAAGAGGCATTTTTCTTCTTCTTCTTCCCTCTATCTCTTTACGGCAACAAAGGCGAGAGACCTTTAGGATCTCGTTCTATATCTCAAAATAAAAACCCTAGTTTTCATTAAAGATTCATTCAAGGGGTTTACTTCTCTCTGGATTCTTAAGTAAGTTCGTAGTATTATAAAATCTAATCTGTATTTATTCTGTTGATAAGGTTTTCATATCTCATTTTATTATGGAATTAGGGTTTTTATTATTTGATTTTATGGTTGTTTAGCTGTTTTAAGTGTCTGGGTTATGTTTATTCTGGTGTTTTTGGAGCTAGATAAAAAGCTGGGGTTTATTTGGGAGTGTAAATGGATAAGGTTTTGAGGGTCTTTTGACTAATTAATATCTGGATTTAGGTAGTTTGAACGTAATAGTGTAAAGGTCGTTGATAGAATTTACAAAGAGATAACATGTGAGCTGAATTGGCTTGTGTTGTGGTTACTCCTGTGTTTTTTTTTGCTGTTTGCACTTTAAATGTTCGATTAAATGTCTGATTGAGTCAAGTTGGTTGAATTGATTTTCCTGTATTGTTTTTATTTCGTTTGCAGGTCTGTTTATAACTGGTGAGAACCATGGCCGGGGCTCTTGTTCAATCGACGAATATCCGAGCTTCTATATCTTCTACATTTGGCAAAAGTCATGACAAGAAACAAAGAGGCAGTTCTGGACTAGCCAAGAGAAGGACTGTTAAAATGTTATGTAATAATGTTCAAATGCGAGGGTTGAGAATCTCAGCACCATCTTTGACAGTAGGAGGTTTTAATGGGCTTCGAGGAACTAATGCTATAGATAAGTTGGTATTTTCTGGTCATGATTTTCATTACAAGGTGGCGATTTCTATAGGTGCACCTCGCGGAAGGGGTAGTCGGTGTGTTGCTAGAGCTATGTTTGAGAGATTCACAGAGAAGGCTATTAAAGTTATCATGCTTGCACAAGAGGAAGCAAGACGGTTGGGTCATAATTTTGTTGGGACTGAGCAGATATTGTTAGGGCTTATCGGTGAAGGTACTGGTATTGCTGCAAAGGTTCTTAAATCTATGGGAATTAATCTTAAGGATGCTCGTGTGGAAGTAGAAAAGATCATTGGGAGAGGTAGTGGGTTTGTTGCTGTCGAGATACCATTTACTCCTCGTGCAAAGCGTGTTTTGGAACTTTCACTAGAAGAAGCACGCCAACTTGGTAATTGCTTGACCTTTTCTTTTACTTACTGGTCATTCTATTCATTTTACAATTACAAGTCCACATGTTGTTTCTCTCCCTTATAGGAGACACAGTACTACTTTAATGTAAGCATTTGTCTTATTTATCAGTTGCCGACATTGATTTTTGTTGTCTGTTTCAGGACATAACTATATTGGCTCTGAGCATTTGCTTCTTGGTTTACTTCGTGAGGGTGAAGGAGTGGCTGCCCGTGTACTTGAAAACCTTGGGGCCGACCCAAACAACATCCGCACACAGGCAAGTCCCACTCTAACAATTTTATCCATGACATTTGTTGTTCCCAAGTTCGCCTAAATTCCAAAATCACTCCATAGCTATAAAGGGATTTTGTTTTGTCTACTTTGATAGGTTATCCGGATGGTTGGTGAAAGTACTGAAGCTGTAGGTGCTGGTGTTGGAGGAGGTAGCACCAACAGTAAGATGCCTACACTCGAGGAGTATGGGACCAATTTAACAAAACTGGCTGAGGAGGTAAATAACCTGAAACATCATTATCTGCTGTTCTACGTGTCTTGTTTCAGTTTTCTTTTCCTAGTTTTTTTTTTTGGTATATCTAGAGGCATGATGTGAGCTTCAACTATGTTCAGGGAAAATTAGATCCTGTTGTTGGAAGGGCAGCACAAATAGAGCGTGTAACCCAAATTTTGGGAAGACGTACAAAGAACAACCCTTGCTTGATTGGAGAACCTGGTGTGGGTAAAACTGCAATCGCTGAAGGGCTTGCTCAGAGAATTGCAAGTGGTGATGTGCCAGAAACGATTGAGGGAAAGAAGGTGAGATGATACTTTTGACGTTTCCCAGTGTGCAACTTTAATTTGCGCAAATCAATTTAACAAGAGAAACATATCCTAATACAAAGATTTATTTATGCATTTTAGGTTATTACCTTGGATATGGGTCTCCTTGTAGCTGGTACAAAGTATCGTGGAGAGTTCGAAGAACGATTAAAGAAGTTAATGGAAGAGATTAAGCAAAGTGACGAGATTATCTTGTTTATAGATGAAGTACATACTTTAATTGGAGCTGGTGCAGCTGAAGGTGCAATCGATGCAGCAAACATTTTGAAACCAGCTCTTGCAAGAGGTGAACTACAGGTAATATGGCTTGTTTGTTATACATGATCATCTAGTCTCGCATCAGTATAACGTTCTTTTGTTTGTGGCTTGTCGTAGAATACTAAGTAAACACCCATTATATCATGTTGATGGGTTGCCAAGTTCGACTCACAGTTGAGAAAGCCTATGGTTGCATGTGATAAACTGGCAGTATATTAGCTTGTTACTACTCCGGTTATTAAATTTTTACTCATGAATTATTTCAGCATGATAAGTTAGTCTCTGGAAAGACAATGAGTTCCTTGATATGGAATATTAGTTTGCGCCTTGTTCTAGGAGTCAAGCTTTTAGAATAGGTGTATAAGACACAGCAGCATCTTTAAAAATATTTTCAAGCTACAACTTAATCTTCCGAAAATGATTGGTGCAGTGTATCGGTGCTACAACATTAGATGAATATAGAAAGCATATCGAGAAGGACCCAGCCTTAGAAAGACGATTTCAGCCAGTAAAAGTGCCTGAACCCACCGTTGACGAGTCTATCCAGATTCTAAAAGGTCTCCGTGAAAGATATGAAATTCATCACAAGCTTCGTTATACAGATGAGGCCTTGGAAGCTGCTGCACGGTTGTCATACCAGTACATCAGGTAATGATGTTATGGCATAATCGATTCATTTGTTTCATTTATTTCTGTAATGTCACTAGCACACGGAGGATACTGGAGTTATGTTAAAATTAAGTTGTTATGGTGAATGTTTCGTGCTACAGTGACCGTTTCCTCCCTGACAAAGCGATTGACTTGATCGATGAAGCTGGTTCTCGAGTCCGACTTCGTAATGCTCAGGTTTGGTTTTGTTGATCACGTTGTAATAACATACTTCCTCTCCCTTTGTTACTGGATCCAGTAGATTATAGCTTTTTTGCCATGCAGCTGCCCGAGGAAGCTAGAGAACTCGAGAAAGAGCTCAGGCAAATAACAAAAGAGAAAAATGAGGCAGTTCGTGGCCAAGACTTTGAAAAGGTACTATATTTTTGTTCCACTTATTAGAATTGAGCACTTTCACAGCTCTGTTTAGATCACATGTTAACCATGGAATGATTATGTTTGGTCATTATGAAGAAAACCTATATTATGAGTAGTTTTAGGAACCTCTTTAGTAATGGTTTGTAAGTCCACTTTCATCAGTACTGTTTTCAAACAGTGCAATGTGAGAAGTGAAGCTTAGCAATTCTGTTTCTGGATGGATATAAATGTACTCTCATCCACTTAGGGTCTGATTCTGATAACCATTTAAGTGGGTTAACAAAGCACAATATTTTGACAGGCTGGAGAGCTAAGAGACAGAGAGATGGACTTGAGGGCCCAGATCACAAATGTTGTTGACAAGGGTAAAGAGCTAAGCAAGGCAGAGAGTGAGTCAGGTGATACAGGCCCTGTTGTTACCGAAGTCGATATTCAGCACATTGTTGCTTCTTGGACTGGAATCCCAGTCGACAAAGTCTCGAGTGACGAATCCGATAAGCTCCTTAAGATGGAAGACACACTCCACACAAGGGTCATCGGGCAAGATGAAGCTGTTAAAGCTATCAGTCGTGCAATTCGTCGTGCGCGTGTTGGACTTAAAAACCCTAATCGTCCTATTGCCAGCTTCATATTCTCTGGACCTACAGGTGTTGGAAAGTCAGAATTGGCAAAGACACTGGCTTCTTACTATTTTGGATCTGAGGAGGCTATGATTCGTCTTGATATGAGTGAGTTCATGGAGAGGCATACCGTCTCCAAGCTTATTGGATCGCCACCAGGTTATGTTGGGTACACTGAGGGTGGTCAGCTGACAGAAGCTGTTCGCCGTAGACCTTACACAGTGGTTCTTTTTGATGAGATAGAGAAAGCTCACCCAGATGTCTTCAACATGATGCTTCAAATTCTTGAAGATGGGCGTTTAACTGATAGCAAGGGTAGAACCGTAGATTTCAAGAACACACTTCTCATAATGACTTCTAATGTCGGAAGCAATGTGATTGAGAAGGGAGGTAGGAGAATTGGTTTTGATCTAGACTATGACGAGAAAGACAGCAGCTACAACAGGATCAAGAGTCTCGTGCAAGAGGAGCTGAAACAATATTTCAGACCAGAATTTTTGAATAGATTAGATGAGATGATTGTTTTCAGACAGCTAACGAAGTTGGAAGTCAAGGAGATTGCGGACATAATGCTCAAGGAGGTATTCGAAAGACTCCGTAAGAAAGAAATAGAGCTTCAGGTCACTGAAAGGTTTAGAGACAGAGTGGTTGATGAAGGATACAACCCAAGCTATGGTGCGAGGCCATTGAGGAGAGCGATTATGAGACTTTTGGAGGATAGCATGGCAGAGAAGATGCTGGGGGGAGAGATTAAAGAGGGAGATTCAGTCATCGTAGATGTAGATGGTGATGGAAATGTGACAGTGCTCAATGGTACATCACCACAACTGGTGTAAACATGACTACCAGAAGAATAATATTTTGTACTTTAGCTTGGTAGTTCTAGGTCGTCTCCTCTTCATATTTTTTTCTTTTTTTGTTTATCCAAAAGATAAACTGTGTGTTTTGGTGAGACTTTCAATTTTAAGATTGTAGCTGATTGTAAACTATCAATGAAGAGCATCTAGCAGAACAAAAAAACTGGTAAACAATTTGAAAGATGATCAATCCACCAACAGTAAGATTCAGCATGAAATTGAAATAGCTAACTTCGTCTGGTGGGTTGTGATTCTGTAAAAAGTTACGTAGCAAATGCTGATGGTGAACTGGTGGCAGGAAAAAAAAAACTGGAATCTATAATACTAGGTGGCAGCAGTATTCCTGATGAGCCCAATGTTCAACTGCGGGGGACTATTCCTAAAAAAACACAACTGCGTGATCATTATTCTAAAGATGGGCTTCAGACGGATCTTCTACAAATTGGCAGGTGGGGTGTGCAAAGGACGGTTGCGGATTCGGGGTCACCCGCAACCAAACCGTCGAAGTTGCGGATTTGGAAAATTGAACCGTAACCGGCCCAATCACCCACGGATTTGACATCCACGGATTAGCGGGTGATACGGACCGGATGCGGATTAACCGTGGATTTAGAATTAAGAAAAAAAAAAAAAGTTTGCCTATCGGTGAAAATCCCTTCGTATGGGTAATTGATTTCTCTATTTATATTAACTCACTGTCTCACTCCCATGATAATAAATTAATAACAATGAAGCAAACGCCAAAGTTTTGTTGCACAACATTATGAGTACAATATATACTTATTAGGTAGTAATCTTAATTAACACTGCAACTGATAAGTGTAGTGATCTTAATCATTTGATGTAGCACCTTGTTTTTGAAAACGAATTTAATTTCCTCTATGAATTGACAAGCAGCAGGATAAATTTCCTGAATTAGTTCTTTAGCAGGATTCTTGTCCACATTAGACCACCTTTGGCGGATAATTAACTGCTACCTTGTTTTGTGTTTATATTCAGTATCAAGAGGAGGGCACAACTTCTTTTTCCAGTAGTTCTCACAATGCACGGAGTGGATCACATGCAAGCATCGAGATGCTTCAAAACCTTCAGTTTCTTCAAGAAGATTATGCAGATCTTGAAATGTTCTTTGAAGAGGACGAACCTTTTATTCCTAGTAAATTAAATTAGAGATATCTAATCTAATCTAAAATCTAAAATTCAATTTTTGCGGGAGCGGGTGAATCCTCGGATTTCAAAGTCCAACCGCAACCAAACCGCTAAACCTTGCAGATTTGAAAAATCAACCGTGTTCGATCCATAAACTCTTGCGGATTGGTTTTCACCCGCAATTTTACGAACGGTTGCGGGTGAAAACCGCGGTTTCGGTTTTTCTGCACACCCCTAGCAGGTGGTAAATCTAAGCCCCTGGAAACAAAAAGAAAATTAATATGATGCTTTGAGTCATTTTCTTGTTCATCAACAAAGAGATAACTCCACTGTAAAATGGTGAGTTGCAGTAAAAGTGTTTCCCAAAATTTTGGTTTTTGTTCACATCAGCTGTTTCTGTACCGTATGCACTTGTAAATTCTTTTCGGACGCTCTTTAAACTGTGGCAGCTAAATATTCTTGTCAGAATATGAATGGTGGAACTCTTGTTTTAATACTAATATTGTCAAAAACTCTAGTAATAACAACCTTGTTAGAGTATCTGATCTGATTGACTCTGAAACTGCTGCTTGGAAATCTGCTCTTCTCTGTTCTACATTCCAAAATTAAGAAAATACGCCTCTTTAGAGAAACTAATCATATTCTTAGGAAAGACCAATTACGATGGACTCTAACTAGATCAGGAGATTTTACCGTTAAGTCGATGTATGAAAAGCTAAATGAAAGTGGTTTGGATATAACCGGTCTATCCTTACCTGAATCCTTCTGAAAATCTCTTTGGAGACTTAATATTTCTGAAAGAATTAAACTCTTTTTATGGAAATGCTTACAAAATGCCTTGCCTACTAATGCAAAACTCTATGGTAAAGTCAAAGATGTTTCTCCTCTTTGTACTATGTGTAGAAATGAAATTGAAACTACATAACACCTTCTTTTTCATTGCCCTTATGCCGCTTCTATTTGGGACTCTGCCCCAAACCCTGTATCTTTGAACATAGATCATTCCAACACAATTTTGGGTCTTTGTGAAACTTGGATGAAAAACCCTAGGAAATATATTTATTTAGGAATATTACTTACAAAAATGTCGTTCATCTGGAAGGAAAGATGTGATAGAATCTTTGAAGCTAAAAGTAAGGATAGTACTGTTTTAAACTTGGAAATAATAAGACATTGAGTTCTGGTCCACAAAAAAAGGCAATACCTCTAGAACTAAGCAGAAAAAGAAGAACGGTTTTAAATGGAAAGTACCAAGTCTCGGAAACTTGAAATTTAATGTTGATGCTACTTGGATTTCTGAATCTTTACCATCTACTTATGCTTTTATTTTGAGAAATGAATTAGGAGATTGTGAAGGAGGAAAGGCAGGACTTGCAGCAGTTCTTGACCCACAAGAAGCAGAAGCTATAAGAGTCTGGCAGACGACAGTTTGGGCCAACGAGAAGCAGATAAAGAACTTCAGTATTGAAGGTGATTGTGAAAGTATTTTTAACTACATCAATGGTCAGAATGAATACGTATCTTGGAAAGCTAAAGCTTATATGCAAGAATCTCACAAATTATCTCATCTTTGCAACAACGTTTTGGGTTTTGTCTTTGTTCCTGGACTAGGAAATCAAGTGGCTGTAACATAGCCAAATTTGCTAAAAATGTAAGGAACTGTTTCGAATGGAAAAGATCCCACATTTTTGTAGTAGAAAACAACTCTTACTAGATAAATCTAATATTGGGAGCTCTACAAATCCCATATTAGATGGCTCTACTTCTTTTGTAACCTTGACTCTTTCAGAGTCCTAGTTTTTTATGCAATGCCTTATTTACAAAAAAACAACAACTAATATTGGAATCTTTAGAGTAAAGATTTACTTCACATTTTTACCTGTATAAATATTTTTTTATAGTTTTAGATGTTTTCTTGAAAACATATTGATGCATGAGAAAATGTTTTTTTGGTAAATATTTAAACTAGTGATAAATTAAATTTCCAAGCAAATCAATTATGGCTTAAAGTGGTTGAGGGTAGCAGAGCCGTCTTATGTCTAGGCCGGCTAGGTTGTTTCCTAGAGCCTCAAATTGTTAGGTCTCTGGCACAATGTCGACCACCGTTCTTGTTGATAAGTCATGTTGTTATTGAAATCCGTTTGTTTTGTAACCACCGCGTACTACTTCCTAATCCCAATTAGCCAATACTTTATTTGTTGGAAAATTGGCACTAAAACATGGTGAAGAAAAGAATGTTGTCTCTGGGTTCAAGGATCTAATAATAGATTCTTTTCGACAATTATCCGACCATTCCCAATTAGATTGGCGAGTACAAATAGGTCAATGAATATTGCCATAACGATACTTGAAGCCCTACAACAATGTTGGATTCAAAGCTTGTACAACCTTGATCCTACCAAGAACACACAGACTTTGTTTCTGATGATGCTTGTTAGAGAGAAAACAGAGAGAGTTTTTGATGTGTTTTGAATAGAAAACAAGGACGCTATTTATAGAGAGTTTAACATATGTTGAAGATGACTCTTCATCTCCAACATACATCTTTTCAGAGCGAATATACATCTCTTCCAACAATGGTGTCTGTTGGGAAAAAGAAGTTTCTGTTCGGTTTTCTAACTGTCATTAGAAACCCTAAAACAGAAAAATTCCTACGAGACGCTGTCTCGCACTCTGCTCGATCACCGAAACCCTGCTATAGCGCCTACAAATTAAGGGTTTGTTGAAAATATCCAGCATTTTTTTCTATAAACTTCCATGTAATAACATACCACTTCCCAATTCCATTTATGAAAATGCGGGGGTCTAACAACCACATCCAACAATTCTTTTGGCAATATGAGAGTACTTACTTCAATATACTTTCAAGAGAGTCAACTAGACAGTCAGACTCGATGTATTGGAAAGTATATCAAAGAGCTATATCTCTATTTCAACACAATCAGAGTTAAACAGAAGCAAGTCCGTAAACCTGATTTTAGTGTGAAGCTCTTGAACCAAAATCTTTTGTGTTATTCACAACCTATTCAATATCCACCGTGTATAAACTTCTTTAAGCAACAATCACTAAAGGAATATTTCAACACAATGTCCAATTGAAACAGGGTTAGTCCAGACTGGTCTAACAATGTGAAAATAAAAAAAATCAATTGTTCAAGATCAATAAAGTCTTATCCAACAAACAAGGTCGGATTTAACAACTATGATTGATTAACGTACAACCTGTATTATTTCAATTATATAAATAAAATATAATGCGGAAAAGAAATAACACAGACACCAGAAATTTTGTTAACGAGGAAACCGCAAATGCAGGAAAAACCCTGGGACCTAGTACAGAATAAGCACACTGATTATAAGATGTTACACCAATTTCCTACTACCTATTCGTACTAGATGTAATACCTTCTTCAGCACTAATAGAACTCCTAGCAGAACACCGATTCTCTTTAGGAATTCTTCTCATATAACTTCTAGCAGAACATAAATTCTCTTTAGAAGTTATTCACGAAAATCTTCTGGCAGAACAAAGTTCTCTTCAAAAGATACAACAACACGGTTGATATTTTTCGATCTTTTTTTTCACAAAACACCGAATCGATTTCCCTATAGATATAAATCAAGGTTTTGGAAATCTTGTGTTTGTTCTGAGAAAAAAAATTACTAGGTAAAAGTAATACCAAAACAAACTTGTAGATTAGGGATTATTATACTCTTCAAAAATGGAAGAGAAACCTAATTATTCTACCACAAGAAAAACTAGAATAAATCTAGAGATATCTTGTTTAAAACTTCTTAAGGATTTTTATGAGATGCCTTAATCAAAGTTTTTCTTTATAGCTTCCGATTTCGACTAACAAGTGTTGATATACGATCGGAAACTGAAATCTATCAAAACCTAGGGTTTATGATCAAAAACTCTTGAATGGTCTTATATTAGAAGATAAGACCTTAGAATAGACAAGAGGTGAAAAACCTAGATTACAAGTTGTATGATCAATCACGAATATTAAATCCAACTCGGCTTTGTGATCCCCAATACAAAGACTTTTATCTCACTCTTGTTCACGAAGAACAGAAGACATGGAAAACAACCTTATGAGCTTACACCAATTTTCCAAAGGGGATGAAAAATGTCTAGCACTCATGAACCCTTTATTTATAGTGAAAGATAACTTGGAAGCTGCGCAAAGCTATTTTTCTTTTTCAATACTCTCCTAATTTTGGGAGTCTTTCCTAAGTTACAACTCTTGCCAAAATAATTAAATAAATAATTAATTAGCAAATATTATATTTATGTGAATAAATCACATTTTAACTTACCTAAGGAATCACAAACACTTTAATATGATAATCAAATATGTTTGGAGTAATAGCTATCCTGCCTAGATAAGGAAACATCACAACATGACCAAAAATGGCTTCAAGTCACGTCATTGGGCTCAAGTCCGTGAACCGTTACAAACAGTTCGTGGATTGTTTCCTACTAACGAACTGTAACAGTTTCAGCAACACTTATAACTGTTACTTTAATAAACCACTCATAACTTCATCGTTATAACTCGGAATTGAGTGATTCTTGGCTCGTTGAATACGTAAGCTCATTCACTATAAAATCAAAACCTTTCCAGGGATAAAGGTTATTGTCACAAAAGTCGTGGCTCAAATAACCTCGAGTATATATACATAAATGTACATTAACCGTCATAGGAATTGTTCCATAGAGTGAACATTTGTTTCGATAGATTAGAAAGGTAGAATTGAACAAGAATCCAAATGAACTCAATCACCACATACCTTTGTTGATGAATTCCTTGTTGATGTCTTCTTGTGGTCTTCAGTCTTCATCCTTGAAGGATAGCTTCGATTCTTCTTCTTAGACCTATTCTAGACCGAAACTATCTTTAGTATACTAAATCAAGAATGCGTTTTGGCAACTAAATTTGACAACTAGCTTGACATCCCAACGCTAGTGGGTTCAACCTCTAACAATCTCCCCCTTTGTCAACTTTAGTGACAAAACTATTTTACATATGGATTGTACTTGTTAAAAGCATTACAACTCCAAAATCCGACATGCTTGATTTCCTTGGTTCTTCAAATAAACGTGTGCTCATCCTTTACTTGTTGAATATCCATCATAGTATTATTACAAAACATAAAAGTTCAATTGTATCACAACTTTGACAATAATACTACAGTGATATGTATCACTCCCCCTTAGCCAATACTTCATCCCACAA
This sequence comes from Papaver somniferum, assembly GCF_003573695.1. Lineage (NCBI taxonomy): Eukaryota > Viridiplantae > Streptophyta > Magnoliopsida > Ranunculales > Papaveraceae > Papaver > Papaver somniferum. The sequence continues at coordinate 152,012,626 of NC_039361.1, forward strand.
TGAAAACCACTCCCCCTTACATAATCATCCGTAAACCATATGTATATGTAGTGTGAACTACAAAGTAATTCTCTCCCTTTTTGTCAATATAAATTGGCAAAGGTACGAAAACTAGTGGGATCCTAATGAAATTTTCATAGAGATACTTCTTGACCAAAAGAAAACATAACAACTCTACTTTAGATGATATCACAGAGTCGAAACTTAGTGACTTCATCAAGGAGTATTAAGATACAAGTTAACCCCTACATGTTCCACAACCGCTTCTCCCCTCAAATATATAGCAATTAAGCACAAGTTCAATAAGAACTCTCCCCCATAAAATGTCATTACCTAAAGAACAACAAGAGTGACGTTACTCCATAGAGAAGGATTTATATATTGGATTTTAGACATCCCACAAGGAGATACGAGCTAAGGACCAATCATTGAAAGTTTCTCATGAGATCGTATTACCAAAAAATTAGAACTATCTCATGGTAAACAATACACAATATGTAATCATGAAGATCAAGTATTGTAATCATCTTTTCTAAGATACAAACTTGTATAAACAAGAATTGATATGCTTGGAAGGAAGAATAACCTTTTCCACAAGGATTTACACCAAGAATGGTTACCATAAGTGTATGAAAAAGTTTCTTTGACAATAAAAACCAGCGTCCAATGGCTTTGATTATTGCTTTTAACCTGTTATACTTAATAATTTCAATCACAAATCAAGTTAGGTAATTAAGAATTATACACGTGGTATTTAGCCATAATCATCTTCACCACAACTAGCTCAAATGACTCAAATGAAACTAGTTAGAGAGTTTTTCAATTTCTTAGATCTCATAGAAGTATACAAGACACAACTGAGCAAAATCGATTTTGATTCACTCGAATCACTTCATGAACATTATATCCACGGTGTGCAAAAGATTGCATTCCTTAATTTATTAAATGTATTGTTCATGAACAAATCGATTTTAAAATATAACCTACTCAAGTATGAAAAAGAGTATGCGTACTTAAGTAGCTGGACCGAGTTTGTGTTTCGCCAGTATGCGAACGGGTACGCATACTTGGTACACTTCCAAACTCCAGCAGATATTCACGGAATGTGAACTTCCACTAGCATGCGTACAGGTATGCATACTTGGTCTCCGGACTTCCATAACCAACCAGTCCGCGTACGAGTACACATACCATGGTTCATGGATTGGACTTTACACAAATGTGAATACACACACTATGTTTATATCCAAACATGGTTATTTGTTCTAAACTCTCATTTCAATCATTGAAACTTTCTTAGAGGATGTTATATAGTTGTCATTCACAAACTATTTTTCATCAAAGCGATTTTCAAGTTATTAAAATAATCAACATGACTTTCGTCACGAGTAAAGATGAATCTAGATAAAGCAAAAAAACTTCCACATATAAAAAATCCCCAACAAAATATGTGCGCCCCAATTCTTTTGCAATATTCACCGCATTTACAAGGGCTTCTGGGTGAGGATGCACTTCCAACACAATCAGGTTGTGTTGAGGTGAACAAAATCTTGATCACCACAGGTATTGGAAAAAAAATCATGCATAGACTCTAGGAGTCTAACAAATTCCTTGAAACTTTCAATAACTGTTCCATAATTTTTAAGGATGTTATCCCTTGTCGAATTCTTATCTGGGAGATCCTTCTTAATAGTACTCGTTTCTTTATTGATCTTCTTTGGTACCCATTTCTGAGAAGCTTTTTGGAGCAACGTATTTCTTTTTCTCCCCAATATAATTATGAAATTTGAATACTAGAAGAACTGATATTATGAGACTCAGTTTTTCTCCAGTATGGAACTTCGGATCTTGTCATCTTAACAGAATCAGATCTGATTTTATCTCGTTTAAGATATCTGCAATTCCTTTGCAAGTGACCTGGTTTTCCACAATAAAAACAATGTTTAGTATAATGGAAAAAGTTATGTTTACTGTTACCTGAATGTGTATGTGTTTTCTTTGGAGCTTGACAAGATTTCCTCTTTTCGTCATCGGCAGTTGGTAGAGATACTTTACTTTTGTCAACCATGCAAGGTTTTGGTTTAGAAGAATCTTTAGCTATGAAATTTTTTACCTATTTGCAAATACCATGATATTCTATTCCTTCATAGCCTAATCCTCATGTATCACGATGAATTCTACATGCTCTCAATATCGAGGTTAATTTTTCTGAGCTGCTATTTTTAGACAAACTCTCTTTTAAGCTCGAGTTTTCTTCTTCCAACCTTTTGACCTTTTCGAGCGCAATAACTAGATCATTATTGGATGATTCACATTGGACTTTGAGATTTTCTCGTTTCGAATCAAATGACAAGTTCATCTCAATGTTCTCCAAGTTATCTAGCTTTACTTGAAGAGTAATTTCCCGATCTCGACTTCAGGCAATTTTTTCTTTAAGCATTCGTATTTCGTTGAGATAATCTCTTGCACCAATAGAATCAAGTTGGTCTTGCAAGTCTTTATTCCGACTACGAAGTCTGTCATATTTAACTTTCTCATTGAAATGGTGCTTTTAGCTTCCGAGAGTTTCTGATGACATTCCTTAAGAAGATTATTAGCGACTGGATCTACATAGAACACTTCTTCGTCAGAATCGGAATCAGTATCCGAAAGAATTTTTCCAAAAGCTAATGCTAACTCGCACGCGTACTCTTCAGGGTTTAGAGGCACATTTTTCCAGCTGGATAATCTCAATTTTAGTTTTTCAACACCAGCTTTGAAAGAGTTGATTTTTCTTCTGTGAGTGAAAAGAGGTGAGCCTAAATATTTATCTTCCAGTTGGAGAACTTGAACCTCCATAGTGTTGTTGATGGTGGGGATAAGGCTTGGGATTGTGTTTCTACTGAAAAAACTCCAGATTTGTTGAAGTTGATAAGCTGACCAGAAGTGCTTCCAAAAATCCTTAAGATATCCATAATGTTTTGAGCTTCAGTCATATTGGATTTGCATAAGATCATGCAATCATCAACAAACAGGAGGTGATCGATGGAGTGTGCAGATTTGCAAATCTTGATTCCATTGATAAGATCCAGCTCTTCATCATGTATAAGAGTTATAAATTGAGATTCCATGCAGAAAAGGAAGAGATGGGGAGAAAGGGGGTCACCCTGTCTTAGGCCTTTGGAGGGTTTGAAGAATTTATCAGGGGAACCATTAATTAGAACAGCAGAAGCGGAGGTGGATATGCACTGCAATATTTTGTTGCACCATTGGTCATTAAAACCAATCTTCTTCATGATGGATAATAGAATTTCCAATCCATCCTGTCAAAGGCTTTTGCCATATCCTTTTGATGCCCATACTTCCAGAGTCTCATTTTCCCCCTATTTTGGACCTCATATTGTGTATGATCTCATGAGAAATAGCTATGTTATCTGATATTTGTCTGCCAGGTATAAACCAGATTGGTAAGAGGATATGATCTTGTTTAGGTGAGGTTTCATTCTCTGTGAAATGAGTTTGGATATGATTTTATAGGTTGTATTGCAGAGATTGATGGGTCTAAAGTGGCTTTGGGAAGTTGGGCTGTCAATTTTAGGGATGCGGGATATAAAAGTAGAGTTCATTTTTTTAAGTAAGTGGCCAGAGGTGAAAAAGTGTTGTACCATCTTGACAATGTCATTTCCCAAAATTTCCCAATTGGCTTTGAAGAAGTTAGGTGGAAATCCATCATCACTTGGAGCTTTATCACTAGACATGTTGAACAAGATGGATTTGATTTTATTGTGATCAGGGTTCCTGTTAAGCATAATATTGTTATCTGTGGTTATGGTTGTGGGTATGAGGTTGATGATTTCATGTGAAATGTTGGTGGGTTCAGCAGTTGCCATTTTTGAGAAGTAGTTTGTAAAGTAGTTTTTACTTCTTGATAGTCTGTTATCTAATATCCTTTCTCATCCTATATTGTACCAATCTTGTTTCTTACGATTCTGATCTTAGTAGCTCTGTGCAAGTAGCTTGTGTTATGATCTCCCAGTTTTATTAGTTGATCTCTACTTTTGGTCTTCCATAATATTTCTTCTATGTCATACCATTTTTTGAGTTGTTTCCTTGCATCAGCTAGAGCTTGGTCTCTATACATCCTGAAGTAGTTGTTGTGTAACCAGTTTAAGTAATGCTTTCATTCTTCAATGTTAGTCTTGTTAGAGAATTTCTCGGTCGAACTCGCATGCGTTGCTATCTCAAGCATGTTTGTCAATGTTAGTGATCAAAACTATAAGTCTTGATTTCTAGTCTATTATAGATAAGTCTCGGACAAGGATAGAAAGTGTAGTTGAGCTCAAGGACTTCATGGAGATTTATCATACAAGTAGAAGAACTACTCAAGGAACCGGTGGAACTTCTCGACAAAAAGGTATGTGAAGACTTGAACTTATCTATCACTCAAAAGTCTATCTACTCTATCTCCTGCTCTTTGAGACAAGAAGTCGTATGCTATATATATAGACTGGGATTATACACATTTGGTATTTCGAGCCGAGTATACCTCGCCTATCTATATCTCGAAATATGTGTTGGTAAGCTTTTCTCTTCAATCAAGTTTATCTTTACCATGTGACGAAAGTCATGTTATGTTTCAATCATCTTGAAAATTGCTTTGACGAGAAATGGTGTAACAACTATATAACGTCCTCTAAGAATGTTTCAATGATTGAAATGAGAGTTTAGATTACATAACCAATGATGGACATAAGCATTATTGTGGAAACACATTTATATATAAGTCATATTCCTTGAACCAAACTTTGTGAACTTTTTTGATCAAGAGAACCGGAAGAATGGCGTGACCCAAGTCCGCGAACTGCTGAAGTTCTCAAACCCGAGAATTTCTGCAAGAGTTGACAAACTACTTGCGTGAAGCTAAGTCCGCGAACCGGCGAAGTTCTCATACCCGAGAATTTCTGCTGGAGTTTGTAAACTCTACCCGGTAACTTAAGTCCGCGAACCTAGTCTGCGAACTTGAGAAGGTCATATATCTGAAGATGATTTCAGAACTTAAACTTAAAAAGACTAAGGAATGCAGTTTGCAAACCGTGGCTATAAAAGTTCATGAACCGATTCGAGTGAATCAAATAATCTTTGCTTCAATTGTGTCTTGTGTAGTACATAAGATTTCCTTGCAATTGAACAACTCTCTAACTAGTTCATTTGAAGTCATTTAAACTAGTTATGGTGAAGAAGAACATGGTTGATATGAAATGCTCATATGGCTAACCATTTGGTTAACTATTGTTAAACCAACAAGTGCATACGTTTGGGTACGGTTAACAAACCTAGAAGCGTGCATTGTCAAGTGTGTATAACAAGCTAAGTTTTCTATCTAACGGTTGAGAAATATTAGCTTGAATCTAAATCAGGTTTTCATATAACGGTGAATATTGAATTCTTTGTTACTAAGCTAACATTGATTGCAAACCCTGATTCGAAAGACTATATAAAGGAGACATATAGTATTGTGAAAAACTAATCCCCACACCTTACTGTGATACTAGTTTGCATACTAGAGTCGAGTATCCTTTAACCTTCTGTTTTCTTCTTCTAAACCCAAGTTAACGACTTAAAGACTTCATTGGGATTGTGAAGCCAAACGGATACTACTTTTATTGTAGTTGTGTGATATGATCTTGCATATTCTATCGTACGAGTACAATCAAATTAATTGGCTTGAGATTAATATCTCTGATAGGCAAGATAAAAAAAGTAATCACAAACATCTTCGTCTCATTGTTTGTGATTTCACAACATCTTGTTTCGCTACCATACGATTAAGATTGTTGTGAGGTGATTGATAACTCTAGGCTGTTCTTCGGGAATATAAGACCGGATTATCAATTGGTTCCTGTTCACCTTGATTATTATCAAAAGACGGAACAAAACCTTTAGGGTTTATCTGTGGGAGACAGATTGATCCTTTGATAGACTTGTCTGTGTGAGACAGATTTGTTTATTGTCAAAGCCTGCGATTTTGGGTCGTAGAAACTCTTAATTGTGGGTGAGATCATCTAAGGGAATTAAGTGCGCAGTATCCTGCTGGGATCAGAGGCGTATGAGCATAACTGTACCTTGGATCAGTGGGAGATTGATTGGGGTTCAACTACAGTCCAGTCCGAAGTTAGCTTGGAGTAGGCTAGTGTCTGTAACGGCTTAATACAATATGTGTTCAATCTGGACCAGGTCCCTGGGTTTTTCTGCATTTTCGGTTTCCTCGTTAACAAAATTCTGGTGTCTGTGTTATTTCTATTTACGCATTATATTGTTTATCTTTATAATTGAAATAATACAGGTTGTGCGTTGAAGTTCATCAACTAGAATATATGACTTTACGGTTGTTGGTTTCATTGATTGACACTTCGATATCGGTCTTTGGTACCATCCAAGTTATTCCTTGTGTTTGATTAAAGACTCGCTGATTTCTATTGGTTCGAGTAAATCAAAACAAGAGAGAGATATTAACTCCTTGAGATAATTTTACCTAGATTGAGTCTGAATGTCTAGTTGATTCTCTATAAAGTATTTCGGAGTTAGTCCATACAGATTGCTAAGAGAAATATTGGGTGGTGTTGTTAGACCCCCGCTTTTTCAATTGGTATCAGAGCAGGCAAACACCTCAAACCTTATAAGTTTTTGTTTGTTCGATCCTCAAAAGTCTATTCCTATGGGAAATATTTTTGGAGGCTTGCTCATGGCATCTGTAACGCACACCAGAGTTCCTTAAAAGTTGTTCAGAGATTAACACAGTTCATTCCTATGGATGCACATGATAATCCTATACCATCTAGCATGTCAGAAAATCTAGAGGTGAAGAAACGATCTAAGGAAAAGAATAAAAAGAATTGTCAAAGAAAACATGGTCAACGCTCAAGGATATGGACTCTGACGAGAATTAATTTTAATTTCTTTGAGGAATACTACCATAAAGGTTCCATTGACAAGTAGCTATTTAGAGCGTTTGAAAGTGTTTTGCAATTCTTAGAAAAGCTTAATTCCATAGAGAATTTGAAGTGTTCTGACAAGAGTGTTGTGCCTGTCAAATCATTTTCTAATGATGCACAAACTGTTCTCAACACCGCTTCATGTGAAGCCGATAAAAAGGATTCATATGAACTGAGCAGAGGAACCATTTGTCAGAAAAGGTCTTCTCTTTGTCATAAGAAAAAGGACCCACATGACTCTAAGTATTATCATTACGATTATACTCCTGACTCTGGGTACAACTATCAACTAAAAAAATTGCATGTGAAATCCTATGTAGTTTCCAACACCTGATTTCAGGATTTGCTCTACCGCATGTGTATATAACTTGAAATGGGTCAAATAACAGGTTGATTTGTGATTTAATCTCTCTTTTCTTATATTTTTAATAAGAGCATTTCAGTAGGAACTTTTTCGTTTGCTGTTTGTAAAATCCTACTCCTCAAATGGGTCACGGTTCGTGCACGGGTCAAAGCCCATGTAGGATATATAAAATAAGTTCGCGGACGTCTTCATCACCTTAAACAGTCCGCGTACGTGAACCTCTAGGGTTTTGTGTGTTTCCACCATTAAAGCCTCCTTGAAGAAATTGAAAGAAAGGATGTTCAAGATTCACTCCAGGTAAGTAAATTTTTCTTGATCTTTTCTTATTTCTAGACCTATGATGAATCCTAAAAGATCAAAATCCTCTAGCCTGAAATCTCCTTGTGACCAGAACTCTCTTAGAATTAGGTTTGTGGATGATTCTTGCGATAGAATGTTTGATAAGATTGTTTCAAAAGGTTTCATTCTAGAAAAGAAGTTGGTTTTCTCTAGTGGGCATGAAGAGGATTTGGTATGCTTTAGAAAATTCAAGCTTGGAAATATCTTTGATGGTCTTGGTCAAGGATTTGATTCTCTTACAAGGATTTTCTATGCCAACATTCATGATGTTGATTACAACAATATGGAGTTCAAATCCATGATTAGTAGAGTGAGGTTTCTTGTTGATAGAGAATTAATTTCAAGGATTACTAAAACCCCGTTGGGGAACGTACGACTTCCTAGACCAAGTGATGAGCGTCCATCATGTGATGATATCTCAGTTGGGTTTTGTGGGAAGAAGGTCGTTTGGAGTCAAGGAAAGTTCCCTACTAATGATCTTAGTATTGCTTTGATGGCTTTTGGAAAACTTGGTATCCCCAATCTTTGTCCCTCAACAATTGAAAATTCTTGGTGGAGCCATGAATTTGCGGAATTGGTCTATTTCCTTGAAACGGGTGTTCCTAGTCTCGATATTTGTGGTTTTATTATCTCTCAAATGATTTTGATGACTTCACCCGTCAGGACGTTGGGATACCCATGCTTGATCAGTCAAATTTTCCATGATCGTGGGTTTGATTCAATTGGCAACTCTCTTGGGGTTCCCAAACCATTTCATCCGTGTACCTTTAGGAGGATAAGGGAAAATGCTTCCAAGCGACAAAGAATTGCTTCTCTTGATTTCAGTGACCCTACCATCATGAGCCTTCTTCAAAAAATTCATAAGGGTGTGTGTAAGGTTAATTCAAGAGTGAAGTGTGTCTAAGAACAATTGTCTTTGGTTGCAACAAAGTTTGCCGTGCTTAAGGAAGATTTGAACGCAATTCAAGCATCCTGGAGTATCTCCGATGAGGAAGAAGATGAGTAGTTCGTGTTCTTATTTATTTCCTAGTATGTATTCTTTTTGTCTTAGTTAAAAGAATAACTAGTGCTTGAATAGCAATGATTGTGACTACACATAGCTATTATGTTTCATCTTCTTTTTTCTTTTTTAGGTTTATTTGGTTTAAATTCTAAAAATATTTGGAGGATGATGTTTTTGCAGTATTAATCTTTATGATTTGATATATTGCAATTTGTTATGGGATATTGGTGCTTACGTTCGTGAACTATGTTTGTCCCATACTCTGTCAAAAGTAAAGTCGTTTGTGATCGTTATTCATGTACTGGTAAAAGAATGAATATACTTTTGAAAAATACAAAGTTAAGCCTATATTGTCAAATATTTGATGGAAGATAGGTTAAAATCCTTTGTTTTCAAGGATTATGTCTATTAATATCGTTATGCAAATAGTGATTGAAGATAGAATGAATCCTTGTGTATTCCGCAGTGTTGATCATCCCTGATCCATAATGCATCTTATGTTTAACACTATACAACCGAGTTGATTTATTAGCTTAGTTGGTGTTCCGTGAGATATGTTATGTCGAGCATATTGAACTAAATTAATCATCTTGTTTGGTTATTTAGTTATTGCTCCGTAAGTTTTCTTATGTCGAGCAAAACAAATGACAATTAAATTGATTACTTTTGTAATTAGTTTGGTTGTGTATTCCAATGAGATTAATTATGGGTTCTCTTGTAATTAATCTAGTTGAGTATTTTCTTGTCTCCATAGGTTCTCTTATGTTGAGCATAATCAATTGAATTGATCACCTCTTGTATTTAATTTGATTGCATATTCCGATTAAATTAATCATGGGTTTACTTGTGATTAATTTGATTGAGTTTTTTGGATATAAAAAATCATTCTCATGGTTTTTGGTGTCGAATAAAATCCTTCTTTTCTTTTGAAATTAAGGTCGCTCTTGTTGTTCTTTCGGGAATGCCATCAAATGGGGGAGAGTTCTTTTGAACTTGTGCTTAATGGTAATATCTTGAGGGGAGTGCGGCTGTGGAATATTAGAGGGGTTAACTTGTATCTTTAAACTCCTTGATGAATGCATTTAGCTTCGGCTTAATGATTGTATCTAAATTAGTTTGTATGCATTTTTTTTACTTTTAGTCATGAAATGTCTCTTTCGTAAATTTTATTATGATCCCGTTCTTGTACCTTTGCCAATTTTATTGACAAAAAGGGGAAGAATTAATATGTAGTTCATACTACAAATACATATGGTTTTCGTATCATTATGTAAGGGGGAGTGGTTTCCATGTGAGATGGAGTATTGACTAAGGAGGAGTGATACATATCACCATAGTATTATTGTTGAAGTTGTGATACAATTGAACTTTGATGCTGTGTAATAATACTATGACACTGTATAACAATGATCGAGAACTATGTTTTCTCATTGTTATAGATACGGATCTTCAACAGCAGTGATGCTAAACTTACAACCTTTGGGATCATTGGAGTACTTGGAAGTGACGAAGATTTCGAAGAATGTTGAAGATTAGACATGTGGAATAGGAGCTACTAAAGACAAAGGGGGAGACTGTTAGAGCATTTCTCAGTCGAACTCGCATGCGTTGATATCTCAAGCATGTTTGTCAATGTTAGTGATCAAAACTATAAGTCTTGATTTCTAGTCTATTATAGCTAAGTCTCAGACTAGGATAGAAAGTGTAGTTGAGCTCAAGGACTTCATGGTGATTCATCATACAAGTAGAAGAACTACTCAAGGAACCGGCGGAACTTCTCGACAAAAATGTATGTGAAGACTTGAATTTATCTATCACTCAAAAGTCTATCTACTCTATCTCCTATTCTTTGAGACAAGAAGTCGTATGCTATATATATAGACTTGGATTATACACATTTGGTATTTCGAGCCGAGTATACCTCTCCTATCTATATCTCAAAATATGTGTTGGTAAGATTTTCGCTTCAATCAAGTTTATCTTTACCATGTGAAGAAAGTCATGTTATGTTTCAATCATCTTGAAAATTGTTTTGACGAGAAATGGTGTAACAACTATATAACGTCCTCTAAGAATGTTTCAATAATTGAAATGAGAGTTTAGATTACATAACCAATGGTGGACATAAGCATTGTTACGGAAACACATTTATGTATAAGTCATATTCCTTGAACCAAAGTTTTCGAACTTTGTTGATCAAGAGAACCGGAAGAATGGCATGAGCCAAGTCCACGAACCTAGTCCGCGAACTTCCGAAGTTCTCAAACCCGATAATTTCTACTGGAGTTGACAAACTACTTGCGTGAATCTAAGTCCGCAAACTCATTCCGCGAACCGGCGAAGTTCTCATACCCGAGAATTTCTGCTGGAGTTTGTAAACTCTACCCGGTAACTTAAGTCCGCGAACCTAGTCTGCGAACTTGATAAGGTTATATATCTGAAGATGATTTGTGAACTTAAACTTAAAAAGACTATGGAATGCAGTTTGCAAACCCTGGATATAAAAGTTTATGAACCGATTTGAGTGAATCAAATCATCTTTGCTTCAATTGTGTCTCGTGTAGTACATAAGATTTCCTTGCAATTGAACAACTCTCTAACTAGTTCATTTAAAGTCATTTGAACTAGTTATGGTGTATAAGAACATGGTTGATATGAAATGCTCATATGGCTAACCATTTGGTTAACTATTGTTAAACCAACAAGTGCATACGTTTAGGTACGGTTAACAAATCTGGAAGCGTGCATTGTCAAGTGTGTATAACAAGCTAAGTTTTCGATCCAACGGTTGAGAAATATTAGCTTGAATCTAAATCAAGTTTTCATCTAACGGTGAATATTGAATGCTTTGTTACTAAGCTAACATTGATTGCAAACCCTGATTTGAAAGACTATATAAAGGATACATCTAGTATTGTGCAAAACTAATCCCCACACCTTACGTGTGATACTAGTTTGCATACTAGAGTCTATTCTCCTTTAACCTTTAGTTTTCTTCTTCTTCTAAAACAAGGTTAACGAATTAAAGACTTCATTGGGATTGTGAAGCCAAACTGATACTACTTTTATCGTAGTTGTGTGATCTGATCTTCCATCTTCTATCGTACGAGTACAATCAAATTGATTGGCTTGAGATTGATATCTCCGATAGGAAAGATATAAAAAGTAATCACAAACATCTTAGTCTCATTGTTTGTGATTCTAAAACATCTTGTTTCGCTACCATACGATTAAGATTGTTGTGAGGTGATTCATAACTCTAGGTTGTTCTTCGGGAATATAAGACCGAATTATCAATTGGTTCCTGTTCACCTTGATTATTATCAAAAGACGGAACAAAACCTTTAGGGTTTATCTGTGGGAGACAGATTGATCCTTTGATAGACTTGTCTGTGTGAGACAGATTTGTTTAGTGTCAAAGCCTGCGATTTTGGGTCGTAGCAACTCTTAGTTGTGGGTGAGATCATCTAAGGGAATCAAGTGCGCAGTATCCTGCTGGGATCAGAGGCGTAGAAACATAAATGTACCTGGATCAGTGGGAGATTGATTAGGGTTCAACTACAGTCTAGTCCGAAGTTAGCTTGTAGTAGACTAGTGTCTGTAGAGGCTTAATACAGTGTGTGTTCAATCTAGACTAGGTCCCGAGGTTTTTCTGCATTTGCGGTTTCCTTGTTAACAAAATTCTGGTGTCTGTGTTATTTCTATTTCCGTATTATGTTGTTTATCTTTATAATTGAAATAATACAGGTTGTGCGTTGAAGTTCAGTCAATTAGAATATACGACCTTACTGTTGTTGATTTCATTGATTGACACTTGGATATTGGTCTTTGGTACCATCCAAGTTATTCCTTGTGTTTGATTAAAGACTCGTTGATTTATATTAGTTTGAGTAAATAAAAACAAGAGAGAGATATTAACTCCTAGAGATACTTTTACGTAGATTGAGTCTGACTGTATAGTTGATTCTCTAGAAAGTATTTCGGAGTTAGTCCATACAGATTGCTAAGAGAAATATTGGGTGGTGTTGTTAGACCCCCGCCTTTTCAAGTCTTGATGTTGCCATAAACTTCCTTGTTCCAGACTCTGATTTGTACCTTTATGTTTTTGAGTCTTCTGGCAATGGTGAAGGCACTGGATCCAGATAAAGACTTGCTCCAACATTCAGTTATTATTTTCTTGCAGTCTTCATTGTCCAACCAAGGACCAAAGAATTTGAATGGTATCTTTCCATTATTCCAATGTGGATTGGAATTTAGAAGTATGGGGTGGTGATCAGACCCAATAGCTAGCATATTGGTGATGGTGGGGTTAGGATAAAGGACTAGCCAATCATCAGTTTCCAGTCCTCTATGTAATCTTTGTTTAGTGAGAGCATGACCCCTTCTTTTATTTGACCAAGTAAATGGACATCCAGTGAAGCCAAGATCAACCAAATCCAGATCAAGAATTTTGTTATTGAATAAAGAAGATTCAGTGGAGTCAATGGGATGGGTACTGAATTTTTCAGTGTCATGCAGAATAAAATTGAAGTCACCAATAACCAACCAAGGCAATTGGTTGGTGGATGCAGTTTTATCTATCATTTTCCAAGAGTTTAATTTATTGGAGGTATCATAAAGACTACCATAATATCCTTTGAAAATCCAAGGGGGGCTATTGGCAGGTCTGACTATAGCATTGATATGGTTCAAAGAAAAGTCCATTATGTCTAAAGATATGTTGCTTTTCCATATCAATGTTAAACCACCAGCAGTGCCACTTGCCCCTCCTGGGTTAACAAACCAGAAATTGTTGATACCAATATCATGCATTGTTATCTTAAACTTATCCATCTTGAAAAGACGAGGTTACCCAAATATACCTCAATCTAAAACTTTTCCACCTATAAGTCCTTTCTCTGAAAGTGATTGTCTATGGAATGAGTCGAGACAATACAACTAATCGGTTCACACTTCGTGTGATCGTCTATGGATACGATATCGAGACAATACGACAACAAGATAACTTGTTTAATTGACTATGGATACAAGATCGAGACAATAAAACAGCGAAGTATGTTTACTTGATAAAATTTTCGGACTTAACCAACCACAATAGGATTGCTATCAAGTAAATAGGAATTAAATTTTGTGTAATTTATTTTAAATTATAATAACAATAATTATAATTGCGGAAAATAAAAGTAAATGACACAGCAAGATTTTGTTAACGAGGAAACTGCAAATGCAGAAAAACCCCGGGACCTTGTCCAGAATTGAATACTCTCAGGATTAAGCCGCTATACAAAATCTAAACCAACTTCGTATAGTTGAGACCAAGCAACTAAACCTATAGTTCACCTAGTTACGTCTGTATCCCTGCGCCTCCAACTTGCAATAAGTCACGCACTTGGAACAATTCCTTTGGTTCGTATTCCTAACAGTAAAGGAACAATAAATCTGTTCGGTAACAACTCTTTTCAACCAAGTGATATGAGTTTGACAAAAGGCTCTTCAGTTTATCCCAATAAACTCCTTTGTCGGGTCCTTAGATCTATATTTTCAACAACTACCAAAGTAATTGTTAAGATTATGCAATCAATACTTTTAATCACAAAGAAACATATTGATGCCGATCTACTCAACTAATCAATCCAATCTATCAAAAATATAAATCGATTATAGTTGGATCCTTTTCCAGCCGAAACAAGTATTCTTTCACCAAAGATTATGAACCCAAATCAGAAATCTTCTTCGTCTTCAAATCTTCTTAGATCTTCAATAAACACCTGCACACAATCGACTTGAATCTCTTGTGATCAATCACACACAGAACGGAGTTTGTTAACAATGGATTATCACAAGACGTCTTTAGATCTACAAACAGTCTAAAGATTCCCGTCGAAACTTCGATCTAGTTTGAGTGAAACTTATATCATAAGAGAAGATTCTCATGCATGAACAAACTAGATTCAATCAAAGTTCAACCACCATTAGTCAATCAAATCAATCGAAAACTAATAAGAAACTGCAAGTTATCTAGTTTCCCACCAACGGTACTGATAGAGCTTCTCAATCCCAAAGAAGTCTTTAAACCGAGTGGCCGTAAGAGATTTCGCCTAATTAGGGTACTTTTCTCTCCGAATAGGCGGCTCCACCAGTAAAACACAACTAGGTAGTTTTCCTGGCTCTGAGGATTAGTTTGCTAGAAATACAAACTTCAGTATTTATAGACCAAGGAAGTTGGGACACCAAGGAATTTACAAAACCGAATATTCTCAAAGATATGTAATAAAGACAAAAACGGTTTTCATAATTCCTGGAAATGCTCTGTCCAATTAATGACCGAAATCTCAATAGAAAATATCCAACTAATAAATGCACATTACTAATTTTTATTTCTAAAGATATGCATTTTAATTGCTGGAAATTAAAAGCATATAAAAACTAAAAACCTTAATTAAAAGATTCTCAATTTATCTCGATCCGGGATTCTCCTTTAGATATTAAGGAATATCTTTGAGCAATAAAAGATAAGAGTTACTGCACATGTTCAAAGTATGTCGACATCTTTACTTTGTAAATCCTTTTTCGTATTTATAATCTTGGAACCGATTTGCCACACTTCCAAACAAGTTTAGAATTGGTTCATCTGACTTCCAAGAAATATGTGATTGATTATCCTATGAAATCACCATTAATGGATTTCACGGTTCTACCTCAACATAAAGTTTCGGTTCTACCTCCAAGTGGGTACTAGGATCGGTTACACTAGTTACCATAAAATGGCTAACTAAGTACTAGGATCGGTTACCACTTCTTATGGTAAAACTTGTGAGCGGTTGACCAAGTTATAGGATCGGTTTCACCAACTTACTAAAACTTGTTAAACCTCTTACAAGGATCAATTACACTCTATCTTATGATCGGTCACACCTCTTACTAGGATCGGTTACCCAATGGCTAGTATTTAGTCACACCAAATTCAAGATATCGAGCTTACCATCTTAGGTGATTACTTAGTATCGGTTTCACTAATAAAAGTCATACCAATACAAAATTCAGGGTTGCGAATAGTTTTACCAAGATACATAAACAAGTTATGAATGGTTATACTAAACACACATATTGGTAATTCAAAAGATTTGCAATGAATAACAATACCAATAAGCCTAGCGATTTCCCTTTCGATTCACAAAACAAGTTGATGAATTTAGTCCCTTTAAACGAATGCAAAACATTATTTCCTAGGACGAAATCTTCACCCATACCCATACATAATAACAATAGCATTCATACGATTATGTCGATGTCTTATATACGAAGTTCAAAAGATAGACGTTATACTTCATATTGTAATTCCTTAATACTATGTCTAACTAGAGTATAATCATTCACAGCTTCGCAGTTATGTTTTCAATATGCACGACTTGAAAGATACGTCAGGAAATGAAACAGTTCAAGTCAAATATTACTAACTTCAAGTGGAAGGATGATGTCGTCGTTGTACCTCCTTACTTCTTCTCATTCTTCAAGTCTTCACGTAATACTTGTAAGTCTCATATCCTAATACTTTCAAGCTAACATATACGAAGTTGACTCTAGTAAATAATCAAGCGACTCTTTAAATGAGTTTTGGTTCACTAAAATATGACAACCAAACTTGACATACCAATGCTTGGTGGGTTCAACCGAGCTATGCTCTAACAATCTCCCCTTTGTCAATTTTAGCGACAAAACTCTTACATCATATGGATAAACAAATTACAAGAATTCAATACATATGCTTGATTCCCAAATTCAACAGCATAATAACTTGTATACATTCAATCCTTTAAATGCCGCTGTTGACATTATAATAACAAAGCTAATACTCCCCCTAAAGGTAAGATAGGTAGATTTTCAATCCGCACGTCTTTGTTATTTCCATCATCATATGATATGTTACTCCCCCTTACTATATGTTTTACTCTTTCGTTAGATATAACGTTTAAGCACCATTGTCCTTTCCTTAGGGATATCGAATCAATACAAATAAATATCAATATCACTTGTTTACTCCATGTATTTCTCCCCCTTTTTGTCACAAAATGACAAATATACGAGCAAATAAAGGACAAACCGAAAGGATCTTACAAATCTTACAATGAGACTTGCAAAACCTATAAGAGTTGAGCACGAGGGTTCCACACACCATTTTTGATAACCAATATAAAAACCGAAACTACAAAGTAATTTTGTTTTGATATGTTATCAAGGAAACAATTGCCCGAAGCAATTTTCCCTAATAGTTTAGCAAACCAAAAATCGATTAAGCACCTTAGTTCCTTTGCTAAACCAATTGCACAAATACAATCGCTTGTTCGATAAGACCAAAATAAAGATCAGAATTAACTCTATCTTTCTCATCAGGTTCTAATTATTCTCATCAATAACTTAGACCTTTCACTTTTAAACAAGACAAGTACTAGGTTAGTTAACTAGCATTTCTTGTTAAGGCATTCGATTAGACTTGAACAACCGAAACCTCCACTTTGATAAGTCTAACTAAGATCAGAATTAACTTAGTTTCTCTTATCCGAAATGGAATTGGACTAAACAATTCATCCTGGAAACCTTTTCTTTTGTTAAGCCATAAACAATTCATACAAACCAAATAAATCAACTTGCATAATTATTTACCTCAACCAGAAGCAATTGAAACAACATAGACATTAAAGTACTGCAATTGCACCGTAATTTCGTAATCCTAAACACTTGATACCAAACTGTAAAGCAAGATAACAATAGTTTTTCTTAACCGAAAACAATTGAATCACACACATATCCATACACAAATAATGGAATAAAACATCAATTATACCGAAATTTTGTTAAGCAAAAGCAATAAATATATGCAATAAAATCAGGCTTTTCTTAAACAGGAAAACGATTAACTAACAAATTCGTTACCTTAGATTTTGCATCCTCTTCACCCCCGAAAGATATGTCATTAAGTGCGAGTTCACATTAGAACTCTCCCCCGTTATGTTGTCATCCTTTAGCAAAACAAAAGAACAACAACAAAGAGCAACCTTTACCAGAGAAAAGTTGAAAACCGGTTTTAACTATTGTAATGTAAAAGTTGAAACCCCGAAACACATATGCTTTTATGCTAAAACAAACGATTCAATATATTGTGACTTTTTCACATAGTGTTTCAATCGGAACCCCTCATGATCCTTTGATAAATCCTACCAACATGGGATAGAACTCAATCCCGCTAAATCAAAAAGTCACCCAAACCGTAAGGGTTCTCAACATCATATGAGATCGAATATTAGGGTTAGCAAACCGAAATAAAAAAACCCATAAACACATAGCAATACACCATAAATATTAAACAAATAATCAAGTATTGAAATTACCTCAATCTTGTAGGTAATTAAATTACGAAACCAACGCAAAAAGAATGAGGTCATTCCGAGTTCGGACGAAGAAGTTATAGGTAAAACAGTTTTACACTCCTTCGTATTGACCAACCACTAGGATCGGTTACACAAATCCCAACTAGATACTAGAATCGGTTACAAAAATCCCTAACTAGCTACTAGGATCGGTTACAGTAGTTACTAGTGAAGGATCACAATACTAAACTGTTTTTGGCATAACTTTTGCATACGATATCCGAATCCAGTGATTTTTGGCTCGTTTTAACCGTATAAACAAGAGATACACATATATGATCAGTAGACATCAACTTCATAAACTCAAAATTTCCGTTTCTATCAAAAGCTTAAATATAGATAGAGAAAGTATGAGTATAAAAGAAAATAAATCTCCCAAAAAATGTTAATTATTTATATAATAACCGAGAGATCATGTGCTCAGTTTCATGTGCTTCCTCACCCTTCATAAGATTGATCACAAAGGTGAGCATGCACATTCCAACACAACTAGGTTGTGTTGAGTTGATCCTTGTCTTGTTCGTCACGAGTGACTAAGACATAATCATCATTCTTGACCTCTTGCTTGGTTTGTTTTCTCTTGTTCCATCTCTTGTTTTTCTTATTTGACTTGTGATGAAGAGTGTCATTATCAAAACGTTCACTATTACAAGAGATTTCATACATGATGTCTTTCTTTAGTCTTTCAAGAAAACTCTTGTAATTATTGTCACCAACAATTAACAGCTGAGAGTCATTCTTGTGACTAACTTTTGGTCCCTTCTTGGCTATGGAGGAATTTGGGACCCATTTAGAGTTGGGTTTCGCAGGAGAAACTTTCTCCTTCATACCATTAATATCATTGTCCTTTTGGATATTTTACGAAACAACTTTTCTCCAATTTGGAACATCATATCTTGTCTTAGCATTTACAAAGTCATCTCTCTTTCTATATTCGGGTTTTTTATAAGACGACCTTGTTGAGCGATAGACAAAATTTGAACTATCATTATCATAATTCTTTTGCCTAAACTTTGGACAATATCGATCCAAGTTCCTTTGGGGAGCAATCTTAGCCAATTCTTTTGATACAAAAGAAAGTGCATCTTGCATCTTACGAACTTTGCATCCCCATTACAAGTTCCCTTTGTTACTATAATAATAACAATTTTTAGTATAAACATACGAAGTATGAGTTTTTGTGTTACGTTTTGTGGATCCTCTTGCATTGGAGCTCGACGAGTTTTCTTCTTCTTCTTCTTCTTCTTATTATTATTATTATTATTATTATTATTATTATTATTATTATTATCCTTGTTCAACGTTGTTGCTTTCTTGAGATTAGCAGAAGTGCTCTCTTTGATTGCTGCTGGTTGAATAAAATTCTTAGGCTTGACTGGCTTTACTTCTTTACAAGAAATAGTATCATTTTTGACAACAGTGGAAGCCTCTGGTTGAGAAGAATTAGTAGCTTTAACAAATTTTACCTCTTTGTTAATATTTGAAGCATCTATTCCCTTATAGCCCAATCCTCGTGTATCACGATGATTTCTACTTGCTTCTAACATTGAGGTTAAATTGTTTGAGATGACATTGAACTTTTTAAGGTCCAAATTTTTTTCTTCCAATGTCTTGATTTCATCAAGAGCACCAGCTAGATCAGCCTTAAGATGTTTTTCTAGTGAGATATATACACCTTCTTTATCTTCAAAACTCTTTGGTTGATAATTAACCCTTGCTTCAGATTCAACAAATTTCTTTTTCGATGAAAAGAGATCTCTTCGAAGATTTTCACATTCTAATTTCTTAGAATTTAGCTCGTATGTACGATCTTTAAGAAGAGAATCATCGATTTGGTAACCAATATAATATCCTTGAAAAACCTTTTTCAATTTCTTGTTCTCACGACAAAGAGGAGTCATAAGACCAACGAAATATGAAGATCTCAGATTTTTATTTTTCAAAGGATTCAGTAGTTTAGAGTATTCTGAGATATCCTCTTCTACTTCTCGTTCAAAATCTGAGTCATCATCATCGGAAATTTCATCCATCCTTTCTTTTAGACAAATTTTCTAGTTGTCATCGTTTTCTACATCATTAACAAGATTAACTTGTCTAGTAGAATCTCTGGTGATGATTTCATGATCATTTTTAGATACTGATTCGTAGATGCCATCATCAAGTGTTAATTCAAAACTCTTGATACCTTGCTTTAGGTTAACTGAATCATTCTCGGGTTCCGTGAAAACCATTTTTAGATTCCAGTCTTATAGGTTGGATCTCATCAAACACAAATTGTTAGATCTTTTCGTGTTTACCTACTCTGATACCAATTGAAAAGACGAGGGTACCCAAATATACCTCAATCTAAATTTTTCCACCTATAAGTCCTTTCTCCGAAAGTGATTGTGTATGGACTGAGTCGAGATAATACAACTAATCGGTTCACACTTCGTGTGATCGTCTATGGATACGATATCGAGACAATACGACAACAAGATAACTTGTGTGATTGACTATGGATACGAAGATCGAGACAATACAACAACGAAGTATGTTTACTTGATAAAAGGTTCGGACTTAACCAAACACAATTAGATTGCTATCAAGTAAATATGAATTAACGTTTGTATAATTTACTTTAAATTATAATAACAATAATCATAATTACGGAAAATAAAAATAAATGACACAACAAGATTTTGTTAAGGAGGAAACTGCAAATGCAGAAAAACCACGGGACCTTGTCCAGAATTGAATACTCTCAGGATTAAGCCGCTATACAAAATCTAAACCAACTTCGTATAGTTGAGACCAAGCACCTAAACCTATAGTTCACCTAGTTCCGTCTGTATCCCTGTGCCTCCAACCTGAAATAAGTCACGCACTTGGAACAATTCCTTTGGTTCGTATTCCAAACAATAAAGGAACAACAAATCTCTCCGGTAACAACTCTTTTCAACCAAGTGACATGATTTTGACAAAAGGCTGTTCCGTTTATCCCAATAAACTCCTTTGTCAGGTCCTTAGATCTATCTTTTAAACAACTACCAAAGTAATTGTTAAGATTATGCAATCAATACATTTAATCACAAAGAAACGTATTGATGCCGATCTACTCAACTAATCAATCCAATCTATCACAAAGATAAACCGATTATCGTTGGATCCTTTTTCAGCCGAAACACGTATTGTGCACACAAAGATTGTGAACCCAAATCAGAAATCTTCTTCGTCTTCAAATCTTCTTAGATCTTCAATAAACACCTTCACACAATCAACTTGAATCTCTTGTGATAAATCACAAACAGAACGGAGTCTGTTAACAATGGATTATCACAAGACGTCTTTAGATCTACAAATAGTCTAAAGATCCCCGTCGACACTTCGATCTAGTTTGAGTGAATCTTATATCAGAAGAGAAGATTCTTAAGCATAAACAAACTAGGTGCAATCAAAGTTCAACCAACGTTAGTCAATCAAATCAATCGAAAACTAATAATAAACTACAATTATCTAGTTTCCCACCAACGGTACTAATAGAGCTTCTCAATCCCAAAGAACTCTTTAAACCAAGCATCCGTAAAAAATTTCTCCTAATTAGGGTACTTTCCTCTCCGAATAGGCGGCTCCACCATTAACAACACAACTAGGTAGTTTTGCTGGCTATGAGGATTAGTTTGCTAGAAATGAAAAATTCAGTATTTATAGACCAGGGAAGTTTGGACACCAAGGAATTTCCAAAACCGAATATTCTCAAAGATATACAATAAAGCCAAAAACGATTTTCATAATTCCTAGAAATGCTATGTCCAATTAATGACCGAAATCTCAGTAGAAAATCTTCAACTAGTAAATGCACATTACTAATTCTTATTTTCTAAAGATATGCATTTTAATTGCTGGAAATTAAAAGCATATAAAAACTAAAAACCTTAATTAAAATATTCTCAATTTATTTCGATCCGGGATTCTCCTTTAGATATTAAGGAATATCTTTGAAAAATAAAAGATAAGAGTTACTGCACATGTTCAAAGTATGTTGACATCTTTACTTTGTAAATCCTTTTTTATATTTATAATCTTGGAACCGATTTGCCACATTTCCAAACAATTTTAGAATTGGTTCATCTGACTTCCAAGAAATATGTGATTGATTATCCTATGAAATCACCATTAATGGATTTCATGGTTCTACCTCAACATAAAGTTTCGGTTCCACCTCCAAGTGGGTACTAGGATCGGTTACACTAGTTACCATAAAATGGCTAACTAAGTACAGGATCGGTTACCACTTCTTATGGTAAAACTTGTGATCGGTTGACCAAGTTATAGGATCGGTTACACCAACTTACTAAAACTTGTTAAACATCTTACAAGGATCGATTACACTCTATCTTGTGGTCGGTCACACCACTTACTAGGATCGGTTACCCAATGGCTAGTATTTAGTCACACCAAATTCAAGATATCGATCTTACCATCTTAGGTGATTACTTAGTATCGGTTTCACTAATAAAAGTCATACCAATACAAAATTCAGGGTTGTGAATAGTTTTACCAAGATACATAAACAAGTTATGAGTGGTTATACTAAACACACATATTGGTAATTCAAAAGATTTGCAATGAATAACAATACCAATAAGCCTAGCGATTTCCCTTTCGATTCACAAAACAAGTTGATGAATTTAGTCCCTTTAAACGAATGCAAAACATTATTTCCTAGGACGAAATCTTCACCCATACCCATACATAATAACAATAGCATTCATACGATTATGTCGATGTCTTATATACGAAGTTCAAAAGATAGACGTTATACTTCATATTGTAATTCCTTAATACTATGTCTAACTAGAGTATAATCATTCACAGCTTCGCAGTTATGTTTTCAATATGCACGACTTGAAAGATACGTCAGGAAATGAAACAGTTCAAGTCAAATATTACTAACTTCAAGTGGAAGGATGATGTCGTCGTTGTAGCTCCTTACTTCTTCTCATTCTTCAAGTCTTCATGTAATACTTGTAAGTATCATATCCTAATACTTTCAAGCTAACCTATACGAAGTTGACTCTAGTAAATAATCAAGCGACTCTTTAAATGAGTTTTGGTTCACTAAAATATGATAACCAAACTTGACATACCAATGCTTGGTGGGTTCAACCGAGCTATGCTCTAACACTTCTTTTGTTTAGTTTCAGAGAGGAATATAATATCAGGATTCAGCTTATTAAGCATATCATTCAGATAACTTTTAGCATCTCTGGTTCCCAATCCTTGATAGTTCCATGCCAAAGCAGTGAAGAATTGCCAGAAATAGGACATACTAGGATACTTAGAAGTTAGTCTTCTTGTGATATGGTCATAATAAGTACTTATGATTATCTGAACTATAAAGGAAAGATTGAGTAGCCTTATAATGTGGCCTTATAATGAAAAAATAAAGGGAGGTGCAAGAGTGTACCATTTTTCCTGAATAGGAGCTTTCCAAGGTACCATTAGCCATTAAGAGAGGAGTGTTTCCAATCTGCTCATTTGTATCTTCAGCCAAGTCCTTGAATCTCTTGAGGTTGGCCAGGTCAGAACTGTTGGAGAATTGGTTATCCTCATTTGGGATTTCTTTCTTTCTTTTGGATTCAAGGTTGGAGGTGTTCAAGGAGTTATCACTTGGGTTGTCAAACCTATGTGCTTCTTTCTTAGCTTTCTAGGCCTCTTTCTTCTTTTTAGCAGTCTCAGCTTCCATTCTGGCTTTGATTTGGAAAAGAGTGGGTAGAGTATTGAAGGGGAAGGTTTTAGGGGTAGGGGATAAAGGGAAAATGATTTTTAATTTTCATTTTTCAGAGTTTTTCTTGTAGGAACCCACAATTTTCTTTGCCAAATCAAGTCTCCTGTTTTTAATTTGACAAGTCAGGACATCAGGGTGTGGGGAAGTTGACAAATCATTGGGTGAAGATTGAGCTCCAAAGGTGATATGGCTGTTAGCAGATGAAGTAATGTTTTTTATGGCCTTTTCAAGATCATCCTCTTAACAATCTTCATTTTAGCTTCAAATTCAGCCGCACCATCAGTATCAGAGTATGATATGCAGATTACATCTTTTCCAGCTTGGACAATTTTTTGTTGAGGGGTTCTTGGTGGGGGAGCTGGTTGAGGGGTTGGTAGAGTATGATGTTGTGAGTGATTTTGATTTTGTGGAGTGGCACAAAGAGGACCTGGGTGGTCAAGGATTCTGCATATTTTACAAAACTTTATGCCATTAAGAGCACAAGCACATTCCAACCAGTGGGAAAGGGTAGGAGTTTCAAAAGATTCAATGCCAAACTTGAGAGACCTAGTGACATTGATAGTAAGTTTTACCTCCAAGTTTTTTTTTCGAATATATCCCTTCCATATGGCTTTTTAGCATCTTTAAAGACTTCAATTGGATTGACTATATTTATGATATTAAGAATGATGTGAGTTTGGATTTTCTTTATGAGAAGCCAAATCATGACCTTTGAGAATAATTCTTCATCAATCAGTTCAGGGACACTGGCAAGGACACCTATTAAAACCATAAGTTTCTCAAAGACTCCTCTAGTGCCTTCTTTCCTCAGGATTGAATAATCCTCTTCATGAGTAATCCTGAGAATGTAGTAGTTTCTTCTTCTGTTTCAAACATCAACTTCAATTCTACTTTGAGTTTTCCAATTAGCATTGATGAAATAACTAACTTTTCAAGTTTGAAAGCAGATGTTGCTGCAAAGTTTTCCAATAAAACACCATTTCCAGTCTTGAGGTTGTTTGGTTTTGACATTATCAGGATTAATAAAAAAAAATTTGGGAACAAATCTTCAGGTATTTAGTGCTGAGTTCATACCATACTATCAATGTTGTTAGGGTTGAGTTGGAGGAAGAGTCCAAGACAATGATATGATGATTAAGAAAAAGAAAAAGGTAGAGAAGAGGGGAGTTATGTTCACTGAAGATGGTATAGGTAATGGTTATTTTTTAAAGAGAGAGGGAGAGGAGACATGCTTTAATTTGAATTATGGTCACGGGTGTATGCTGATGCTTGTTGTACTTGGGATGGGTAACCCGAGCTGTGTAGTTTATGGCCAAATATATGGGACTGATATGCGTGTACATATATAGAAAACAGTCTCCAATAGGAGTGGTTTTGGTACATTGATCTTGTCCTTTGTTGGCTAATGGTACCTTGGATAGAGACCTTCATAAATAGCCAAACTATGTGTTGTGTTGTTAGCAGCCTTGTAACTAAAGGTAAGAGTAGTCGTTGTTACCAGTTTACAGTAATTTTTAACCTTGACATCATCTGATGTAAAGTAGTGGTAAAATAGTTATTGACCGAGTTTTGTCTTTGGGTTGGACTGTTGCCTCGACATTAACAGCCCATATGAGGATTTGGTGTTTTTCTGAGCCCAGTCAACTTGCCAATCAGTATTGGTCAGATTTCGAGTCAGCTTGTCTGATTTCTGGTATGAAAGCATGTTAGCTGCACATATATTGATTCAGTCATCCCAGAGAGCCGAATTAGTTTTTCCGCCAAGTCTGCTGAGGATGAGTACCCAATTGCCATCTGTCAAACATGATAGATTAGTAGCAGTTATAGGAGATAGAAGAAAAGGGGCTAGTTGAGGGGGAAATGAAAAGACAGTGCAAGTAGGGAGATGTTGAGTGATGAAAGAGGTTTCTCTTCGGGAACCGCTGCCAATTAATTTTGAGACGACCAACAACCAAATCGATAAATCCTTTAAATGGATCCAATTAACCGTCGAAGAGATTTTCCCATTTATTTTCTCTTGTTCATTTCCCTCTTTTCTCAGAAGAACATTTAGGATTATTGATTCTTCAACATCATGGCTGAAAATAAAAGCGAAGTGGATCTTAAAGGCAAGCGAAAGATGCAGGAAGTGGATATTGAGCCTCGTATCCATTGGTACCCTCATGAGTACTGTGTTGATTTTTTGCCTTATGGGATTGCGTTTCCTCAGGGTTGTGAATCTCCTGATTTTGAAGAGAGTTTTGCGTGGTACTTGGATGATCTGAAGTATAATGTGAATGTAAAAGTGGAGGAGTGCCTGCAAAAAGAAGGACCTCCTGGCTGGTTCATGAGTTGTTGATTGATTCCCCTGTTCAAAGATTGAGGCAGTTCTTCAAGCAACCAAATCCTGCTCTGATTAATCAAGATACCAGCAATCCTTTTGAAGTTCAAGATAATATTAAGGTCCTAAAGAGCAGCAATTGTCGAGGAAAAATTATTGAGGGTGGTTCTGAAGATGATGGAAATGGGCCTCAAACTCCTTCTCCTGCTACTAAACCTCGAAGGTCTGGTTCTGATGATGATGATTGGGTATTATATACTTATCATCCTAAGTATGGGCCTTTTCAAGTGCATGAAGGTGTAACTGTTGTTGCAGATCGGTTTCTTGTGTCTGGGTTGAGTAGAGTTGGATTTCAATCCATTACTCTTGCTGTTGAGGAAAGATATATGATACGTCAATTGGCTGCTATACCATGGCATCATGATGAGCCAATGCATTTTCCGATGATGGATGCGCTTTGCGCTGCCACTGGATTGATTGGCCGAGTAATATTGACTGGTGTAGTGCAACCCACCTCCGATCCGATCCCCGATCCATATTATCCATCTACCGTTCCAAATGAGAGAGATCCAACTACCCCTGTGCCAGAGTCGTATAGTGATGAAGATGGAGATGAAGCTGGTCGAAGTGAAACTGCTGGTTCTTCCTAGAAGCCCAAGCCAAAGCAGCGAGTTGCAGAGCTTTCTGTTCGCATGACTCGGAGTCGGACTCGGAGTGTCAGCCAAGGGACAGAAACAAAAGTAAGTACCCATTGAGGTCTTCCATTTCTAGCACCTGCAGAGTAAAGCTATCTTTTTGTGGTTTTGAAAGTTTGTTAGAAATGAGTGTGGAAAGGTTTAACATTTGATTTGAAGTTTGGTTGAACAATTGATACCCGTTTAAATTTCGTTGATTGGGACAAAGTTTTTTAAGTTTGTAAGAACAATCATGCTTTTGTGTTGGTGTTTTAATGACAATTGTTGGTTTAAAATGAATTTGAGAGCATTGGGATTTTGGGTGATTGTACTGGATAAAAATTGGGCTATGTTGATCATGGTCTAGCAAAGAGATTAAGAAACCATGATTAAACATAGATAAAGGGTGGGGTATGGATTAAATTAGATAGGGGGATAGACAAAATGTTGATTGCTAAAATCAGAGTTAGAGGATAGAGATTGACAGAAACTGCACCTGAGATGAGAGATTCTATCTTTGGGCTTATTGCTTCCTCCTAAGGGGAATTGAGATTGTCAATGGTACTTGTAATATGATTGTTGATTGTTGTTTTGGTGAATCTATCAGGGACTGTGGTTGAGACTGTGATTTCTGAGCTTCCTGCAATGCTTGTGATGCTTGTGATTCTAGTAATTTCAGTAGTAATTTTGGTAATTTTTGTTTATCCTGTGAAGTTTGTGATAGCTGTGAGAATCCTACTTCCTGTCATATCTGAGATTGCTGTGAGATTCATATTTTCTGAGACCTGAGTGGTATGGTAATTGAGGCAGTTGCAATGACAATAGTGATTTAGTTTAGTATTCTCCATTGAAAATAAGAATTGGGATGTCAAAAACAAGAGCTAGAACCATGAATTAAGTATCTGGAATGGTATTCATGGAGATAGAGAAACACTGGTAGAAATCCGCGAAAATTCCGATCAAAAATAGCCGTTAGATTAGGTGAGGACAAGCATAACGGATAGTTTAAGCCGGAAAGAGAAGAAAACCGGGATAGGAGATAAAGAAAATCAGGTGAATAAGAGAGAGAGTCGTACACAGAGAGAGTCTCCAAGCCTTGGAATGATTTCACACTGATCAGTCAGTTTAATTTAGGGCCATCGTGCAAGATCACGCTTGGGTCACAACAAGCAAAAGCACATAACTGCACACACAAATCGAATATATGCATCACAAGAATAAATAAATGTTTAGGAAACTATCATCGTTAATCTTAACTCACTGAGACATAACTAGCTTAATAATCCCTCCGTCCCATGAAAGATGACCTATTTCACTAGGACACACATTTTAGTAATTTACCCTCTCCTAGGCAGGTCCAAATGAAAATACTCAGTCCATCCAGTGGTCCTACTCCAGTAGTAATATGGTACAAGGACAAAATTGAACCTTTTTCTTCAGAGACATTTCATAATCTTAGCTTGATCCTCTGTCACGCGTACTCCATCTTCGCAAACAGTAAATTTTTTAGTCAGCTTAATGCTCCGGTCACTGAGTTCAACAGGCATGCCTAATTCCACTAATTTGGGACACAATTTCAATGCACTTAAACGGGGAGGTAGAGGAAGAACCTCATCCTTGTCAAACACAACGTTTCCATTGGTGTGTTGCCTGGCTTTGCAAAGTCCAATTCTTCATACTCGCGGAACTTACTGAGCACCCCTTCTCTGGTTATGTCATTTAAAAGAACACCAACATCATCAGCATCAAGTGCAATTCCAATTTTATGGAGGCCAGGTTCCAATTCTTCAGTTTTGTCTCCAGACTTGAGCTTCTTTTTGGTTGATCTTTTGTTTTTAGGTTCCAGTCCAACAATTCTTGACAAAGATCCATTAAACCCAAAATAAACTTTGCTGCAAAAGTCGTCGCTGAGAGATTTGTTGAATTTCTGGTACACGGGACTTTCAAGTTTTGCGAAACTGAAGCAGAAAACGTAGAGTCTATTGTATCTTGCAATATCCGATTTGAAAGATTTCTCATCTAACGGGTTTTTCTTAAAGTACTTGGCCATTTCTCTCCTTTTAATTAGGGATGGTCATGGGTGGGTATGGGGCGGGGATCTTGTATCCCAGTCACTGCCCCGTTCAAAAAAAAAAAACCCACATCCTCCCCATTACCCGCTTGATCTGGGACGGGGCGGGTATGTGAAATACCCGTACGTGACGGATTTTTTACGGGTTATCCATAACATTAAGCTCAAATATGATGAGTTAATTTAATAATCAATACCTAAATTCAACCAATAATAATAATAATAATTTAAAATTTCAAACTCATAAATTCATCGTAAAACAAGCAAAGAAAAACAAATTGGTCTATAAACGAGCATCACTCATTTTAGTTCTTAATTATTTCTTATTAAGTATCTTCCTCCATGTTGATCACCTCATCGTCTGCTTCAGTTTCTTCCCAAAATGTTTCACCATTGAATTTTGATCCACCTAGCCAAAATAAGAAAGTGTATCATATAACCATAATGATGTATTAAATGTAAAAAAAAACAAACATTTCAATAAAAAGAGAATTTCATTACCATTCAGCATATCCCATAGCCAGTCTTGAGCGCACATCAAAGCTTCCAACGTTTTTGGATGAAGTCTATTACGTTGGACACTCACAAATCTACCTCCGGTACTAAAAGCTGATTCGGAAGCTACCGTTGAAACTGGAATCGCTAAAATATCTCTTTAATTCCATTTGTCTTCCACCATGCTAGTATGTCAAATTACCAATCCTAGGTAAAAGATCTTCTTCTAAGTAATTGGTTAATTCTGACTTAACAGTACTAGTAGGAGCAGTTTTAGAGACAAACATATCAAACTTTTCCAAAGGATCTACGTCATCGTTAAAACCATGCATCTCTGAAGTGAAAGACAAATCATTTGGCTAACAGATGTTTCAGCAAATTTTACTTTCAGTTCATACTCCGTCGCCAAATCAACGCATAAATCGCGTACTCGATCAATTTCGATTTTTGAAAAAGCTTGACCATAAATTTGTGGAAAATAAAACTCAATCAATTTCATCTTAAACCTTGGATCTAACATAATTGCTACGGCCATTACTCCATTGATCACAAACCAATACTCTTCAAACTTCTCTATCATTTCATATGCCATTTCCTTAATCACACCAAGTTTAGATTTTTTCCACTCATTTAATGACAATCTAATATCACAAAAACTTGGAAAGAAAAGGTTGGTGGTAGGATATTTTACTCCGGAAAAATTCTCTGTGAAGGTATAAAATATCTTAAGTTTGTCGCACATTTCCTTGGCCAACAACCAATCTTCATCATCTGGCAAACAATCATACTGTGGCTCACGTTGCTTTAGTCGAGAAAAAACCTTCTGATACTTAATAGCAGTATTAAGCATCAGGTATGTTGAGTTCCATCTTGTCTCACAATCAAGAACTAACTTATTTATACTAGAAATATTTAGTTGACGGGCGGCCTCTTCAAATTTCTCAACTCGTTTTGGTGTTGCTTTCCAGTAAGCAACACTATTACGAATCAATTCGATTGCTCCTTTGATCCCCTCTAATCCTTTCTTGACTATAAGAGCTAATATGTGTGCACAACAACGCATATGAAAAATATCTCCACCCGACAGTAAGTTACTTGATAATTTTTCTAGGAGAAGTTGGATCATAAGATCATTAGTGGAACAATTATCTACAGTAAGAGTGGATACTTTACCATAGATATTCCAGTCTAGCAGACACTCCATCAATGCGGCTGACAGGACTTCAGCCGTGTGCGGACATGGCACATACATAAACCTAATAAAAAATAAAATTCAGATGGTTTATTAGACCGTACTACGTATCAACTAGTAATTAATCAGTAACAAAATTAATGGTAGTGATTTTTCATTTATGACGTGCATATCCAATGCCTGAAATCATTAAATGAATACGCGTACCTGATAATTCGGCTTTGCAAGATCCACGATTCATCGATGAAATGAGCCGTAATAACCATGTATCCTTTCTTTTGCTTACTAGTCCACATATCAGTAGTCAACGCAATTTTACCTTGATGTTTTTGTAGAACCTCCATTGTTTTAGTTTTTTCTTCATCATAGATTTTAAGGATATCCCTTTTAATTGTGCTCCGAGATACCACCTTAAACAACGGTTGAAGCGCATTTGAATATCGTCTAAATCCGGCATGTTCAACGATGGAAAGCGGATACTCGTGTATGATTATCATATAAGCAAGTTCCTTCCTAGCGAACGATTGATCAAAATTGTACGTGTTAAGCTGACTTCTTCCGTCACTTTTTTTACTCGGAGTGATTATTGATTGTCTTATGTCTTGCTGTTTACGTCGATGACATCTTTTCATGTGTGCGTGTAGATGCTTAGTCTCATTTGTGCTTTTTCCTCCTAATGGTTTATGACAATATTTGCAAACTGCTTTGTCTTCCCCTTTTATCTTTTTCTTTTCAAAGTGGTTCCACACTATGGATCTTTTCTTCCCTGAAATTATAGCAATTTCACCTTCGGCATTATCACAATCACCTGTAATGTTTGCCTCGGCTGTTTCACCATGGTCATCATCCATTGGAGAACTTGGAATTGTCTCGACATGGTGTTCAGACTGTTCGGATTCACCTGGTGTGGATATAGTTGTCATTTTGGGATCACTGTGTAATATACACATAAAGTAATATAATATATATAATAAAAAAAGCTTAAATAATATAATATAATCAATACAATAATTAAATAATATAATATAATATAATTTCTTAGTTTAAATATAATATAAATAATTAATGATATCTTATACTTTTACCTTTTCTTTTATAATATAATATAATATAATTTCTTAGTTTAAATATAACATAAATAATTAATGATATCTTATACTTTTACCTTTTTTTCTTATAATATAATATAATATAATTTCTTAATTTAAATATAATATAAATAATTAATGATATCTTATACTTTTACCTTTTACCTTTTCTTTTATAATATAATATAATATCTTAGTTTAAATATAATATAAATAATTAATAAAAATATAAAATCCTAAAATGTGAACGTACGGGGCGGGTATGGGGCGGGACCTAGAATCCCATCCCCGCTTCACTAATTTCGGGTGTTACCCATACCTAACCCCAACCCCGTTTGTACGGGTAAAACCCTACCCAATAGGGGCGGGTACACACGGGGATGGGTTTGGGTGGGGAAAATGGCCATCCCTACTTTTAATGGCATCTCTCTTTTAGGCTTCGATCCTTTGTGTTAGACTATTGATTTGTGTAGTTACATATCTGTGCGGTTCGCATGTGTGCAAGCGTGAGGTGTCAGTTATATGTTGGTGGATTCATCGGCCAATACTGTTGCCGGTAATTATGAGCTGTCTGAAAACTGTATTGAATATCAAAGTCCTGTGTCTGCAATTGATTTGAGAAAAACAATGAAATGAAAACAAGTTTTGAGAGATTGTCAAACGACTGTAACTCTCTCAACAGATAAACTCAGTCAATTTTTGTTTCAATCTGGTTTTTCTGCATCCAAAACTGATACTTCTCTCTTCTACAATGTAACTGTTGATGCTACTATCTACTTTCTCATCTATGTGGATGATATTTTGGTCACAGGCAGCAATCCTTCAGTAGCCAATCAGCTCATTCTTGACTTGGGTGAAGAATTTTCTATCAAGGACTTAGGCCCTCTTCATTTTTTTTCTAGGCATTCAAGCTACATCAAATTCTGCAGGTGTTATGTTATCTCAAGAGCAATATATTACCAACCTTTTGGTTAAAACCAAAATGAAATCAACTCAACCCTGCAGTACACCATTTTCACTGGTAAATATACTTCTCAATCACCTAATTTTGATGATCCTCTTCTCTACAAAAGCACAGTATGAGCTTTACAATATGCCACCATTACAAGACCAGATATATTATTTGCAGTCAATAAAGCTTGTCAGACTATGCAAAATCCATCTGAAGCAGATTGGACTGCTGTCAAGCGTATTCTTAGATATCTGAGTGGAACTCTTTCTTATGGTTTGCAATTCATGAGGTCATCTTCTCTTCAACTACAGTCCTACTCAGATGCTGATTGGGAAGGTGACTTGGAAGATAGGCGCTCCAATAGTGGAATGACTATTTACATGGGTCCTAACTTGATTTCATGGTGTTCAAGAATGCAAAAGTCTGTTTCACGATCCAGTACAGAAGCAGAATACAGAGCCTTGGCAGATGCAACTTCTGAGTTAATTTGGGTGCAATCTCTTATGGATGAATTATTTTTCCATTCACCAAGAATTCCAATTCCAGTTCTATGGTGTGACAACATGAATGCCACTTATCTGACTGCTAATCCTATATTTCATAATCATATGAAACATATTGAAATAGCTTTCCACTTTTTCCGAGAGTTGGTTGCAGCTAGAGCTTTGGATGTCAGATTTTTATCAACTCAGGACCAAATTACAAACATCTTTACAAAGGGCTTATCAACTTCATGCTTTGAGACTCAATATTAGTGTCTCTGCTTCCATAGACACTGGACTTGCGGGGGGGGGGGGGGGGGGGGGTGTTATACTATTGATTTGTGTAGTTACATATCTGTGCGGTTCAAATGTGTGCAAGCGTGACACCACAAACCCTAATTTCTTCATATTTTTTTTTCTTCAATCAATTAGTGAATCAATCTTTCCTTTTATCAATTTGTATTTCAAACAACCAATTTATCAATGCCAGAACCTGATAAACACATTGCATTAACATTCAAACCACAAACCAAATCAACACATACTAATTACACACTATGGAAATCTCATATTGTACCATTACTTCGAAGCTACAATCTCTTCAGATTTGTAGATGGATCTTATCAATGTCCGACAAAGTATTTTTGCAGAAATTCTTCAGATGGATCTGCAACTATAATCCGACCTGATTATGTTGAAGATTCAGATCCAGAATCTGATTGTTCGCAATCCTGTCTATACTTACTGTAATAATCAAGATCAAGCTCTTTTATCCTGGTTATTCTCTGCTTGTGCTGAAGAAACTCATTCTCAGGTTCTCGATTGCACTTTCTCTCATGAAGTTTGGATCCGTCTTCAGCATAATTACAATGCTACTACAAAATCAAGGTTAATGCAATTGAAATAAGACCTTGTCACATTAAAGAAAAGCACAGATTTAATGTTGGTGCACTTCAACAAAGCTAAATCTATTTCTCATCAACTAGCTCAATAGATAGACCAGTATCTGATGAAGATCTTGTGTTTCATATATTACAAGGTCTTCCTTCTGAATTCAATGCGTTTAAGACATCCATCACTACTCATTAATTGAAGAATGAAAATCTTATCACATCATCTGAGCTGCTTGGTTTACTTTTATCTGAGGAAATTCGTGTGAATGATGAATCTAAAGTGGATCTTACAACTGCATCTGCAAACGTTTTGCAACCATAACAACATAATCAACATCACTAGTTTGCACAAAATAATCACAGTCTTAACACTCCAACTTATGGCAACAATTCATAGTATTCAGGTAATTCAAATTTTCACCCTCCTTCCAATTCAAATTGGTCTTCTTATGGTTCTAGAGATTCTCCACAAAGAGAAAATATGTTTAGAGGTGGTCGAAATGGTGCTCGTTTTCGTGGTGGTTATAGAGGTGGAAGATTTGATGGTGGTGGACGATTTGGTCGTTTCAACAATGAAAATCAGTTTTACTCACCACTGAGGTTTAATCCTTCAACTGACTGTCAAATATGTAAGAAATCAGGACACTTAGCACCAACTTTTCGATATAGATATGTTCAATCTGACAACTCAATGACATCTTCATACTATAAAACCAATGATCCTTACTATGAAGATTATAATGATTTCTGGTGCCCTGAACCTGAGGCATATGCTACTTACACTGATGACCATAATGCTTATTCATCTGGATGGGTCCCTGATTCTGGTGAAACACCCCCCATTACTTTTGATCTATCCAACTTAAATCTTCATTCTCCTTATCAAGGATCAGATCAAGTGCGTGTTGGCAATGGCTCAGGTTTGCACATAACTCATATTGGCACTTCTTCTTTTCAGAATGGCAATACTAAATTTACTCTCTCTTATGTACTGCATGTTCCTTCAATTACAAAGAATTTGATTTCAGTACAACAATTTACTAAGGAGAATAATTGTTATTTTGAATTTCATCTTGACAAATTTCTGGTGAAGGCTTTGGATACCCATCATACTCTGCTCACTGGCCCTGTTAAAGATGGACTCTACCATTTGGAATTTACAACTACTGCTCTCAAACAAGCTTTTACTTCTGGTACTTCTACAACTACTCAATGGCACAATAAATTAGGACATCCTGCGTACAAGTCTTTGAAGCACATATTATATTCTGTTGATGGAGTTATTGATGATCATTTGTCAACTTCAATATGCACTGACTATCAACAATCTAAAAGTCATGCATTACCGTTTCCTTCTGTTAATCATGAAAACTTGTATGGTCCTTTAGATATCATTCATACAGATGTTTGGATTTCTCCTATATGTTCCATCAATGGGTTCAAATACTATGTTTTTTTTTTTATTGATGCTTGTTGTAGATTCACATGGATATACCCATTGGCTTAAAAATCTGAAGTGTTATCTACATTTATCAAATTTAAAAGTCATATTGAGAATATTTTTTTCCAGAGGAATTAAGTTTGTTCAGTCAGACTGAGGAGGAGAATACATAAATGTCTCTACCTACTTGTATAATTGTGGCATTGGTCATAGAGTCTCATGCCCACATGCTCATGCACAAAATGGAACTTCAGAGAGGAAGTGATGAAATTTTCTATAGTGGTAAGAAGGTTGTTGTTCACTCGGACTTGTGAAGATTAAATTTAAAGATATTTTAAACTAAAATAAAAGAAAAATATATACAAAATATTATCACGGGATGAAGAATTTACTGAGACTCGGGATTTCATTGTTTTTCATATTCAAGTGGTTCAGAAATTAATCCTAGGCAATTATAACTCCAAACACAAGAAATATTAACTCTATTCTTTGCCAAAATAGATTTCGTAAAACATCAATTGTAAATTACAAGCATAGTGTATCAAAAGCACCTAAGACTAAGCATACACTATCAAACAAGATAACAATTGATTAAGAAATCATAAATCATTTAAAATCGGTGCAAAAAGTAAATAAGGAATTAATTAAATTATCCCAAGGATGAAATACAGCTTCCTCCGTTGTCCCAGTGATGGGGTTTAGCTACTCATGATGTAGACACTCTCAAAATATTTTTTATATAGCTCAAATGGTGTTTACAATGAAGAAAAGGAGAAAACTAACATAAACCGCTAAACAGGCGTTACAAATTCTCCCAACTCTCGATGCCCATCTATGACTCCAGTAAACTCATTATATAGTCTCAGCAGCACCCAATATCTCTTGTTAAATGCGCAAATATTCTCTCTTTACTCCATTATTCTCCACGGGAATATTTTCCATTATTATCACGCGATTCTAAGTTGTTTGATTCATCCCAAAACCCCCCATTAGACATCCGCAAATATTAAAAGAATATCCTATGTAACTTCCTACTATAACTTAGAGAATCAAATCACTTAAACCCGAAAATATATTTTTTTGACTTCTCTGCCAAATCATGGGGATTTTATTCTACTTCCCTTTTCTGTTACATGTATATGAGATGTTGAACTATCTTCAGGATAATAACAAATCAAAATAGAATATCTTCTTTCCATTTCCTTCCATATAACTCCTGCAATCAACGCAGAATATACTCCCACGACAAATCTTCTCCAAATCAGCATGTAATAACACAAACAATATCTTCACCTCTATTTTCTTCAAACCGAGAATATATCCTTCATTTTACAAATCAAAGGCAATCACCGCTCCTCCCCTTATCCAATCCGGGAGTGCGAATAGCAATTAGGATGCCCCTTAGTAATTGGGTACCCTTTATCCAAAACTGAGGGTCCAAATAACATGTGTCCTCCGGGGTACAAAAACCACTTTGCGAGCAACTTTCTCCATAAGAGCTTATTTCATAAAAACACCTACAAACAAGTTTATTAGTGATAAAATGAGTCCCAGCTAATGTATTTATGGGTGAAAATGCTTCGCACTTTCGTTCTCATCAAGTTCCCCCATACTTACATTTTGCTAGTCCTCGAGCAAAACAGAAAACTGACCCGCTACAAAGCTGATCATAAAATAAGAGAGAGAAGACCCGCTACACAGCTGGTCATAACATGCAAGAAAAAAGAAAAGACCCGCTACACAGCTGGTCATAACTGTAACAATCAAATTATTATTATTTTTAATTATTTGATATTTTTCATTTTTTTTAGACCCGCTACACAGCTGGTCATAACATGCAAGAAAAAGGAACAGAACCGCTACACAGCTGGTCATGATTTGCAAGGAATTTCCTGAAAAATAAAGTAAAAAGTTAACTTCTCCCCCACACTTAAACATTACATTGTCCTCAATGTAATTGAGTCATCCAACGCAAATATTAAGATGGGAAATTCAAAAAGTAAACGAAATATAAAAATAAAAATACATCTACTGGAATGTACAAAAAGGATCCCCATAAACTAACAACCTGAAAATTTGGGGATCAACCCAAACTACAACATTTACAAATGACAGCTTCACACTTATGTTATCACGATGCGGAGACACTGAAACTATCAAAAACAGAGACTTACCTCCAAACCAAGTTTTTACAACACAAGGAAGTGTGTAAAGAACATAATATGGAGATATTATTAGGACTGGGAAATTTTCAATTTGCTCATGCACGATATCAGGAATAGGCAAGTCCCCTGGGTACTTAGATGCAAAGTAATCCAACAACACTTTAGAAGCACACAATACTAACCCTAAATTAGGCAACTTTTGGAAGTCTAGGGGTCTAGAAACAACCTCTAAGTTGGGTGAATTATCTTGTGGGATGGATTCATCTATGGAATTAGGAAAATCATCCACACAATTATCCACAGGGTCATCTATATGTTCTGATTGGAACAGAGAGTCACTACAAGATTCATCATCATCAGCATATAATCTTTGACATTCAAGAACTCTCAATCTTTGTTCCAAACTAGGTGGTATGTGTTTGTAATACTTCTCATATATTGTTAAAGGTGATTCTTCACTTACAACATGTGGAGTAGAAACTCCATAGTGTTGCCTACACCTATATTCAGCAAGCGTCATCTCAGGTGACGTCTCCTCGGAAGAAGTCATCATCCTCAAAAAGTCCCTGAAAAGAAATACAAAAAGAAACGCATAAAAAGGAAAAAAAAGAAAATCTAAAATGAAATGAAAATCCTGTACAAAATAAAAATAAACCTAAAAATTAATCTAAAAACAAATCCGCGTCGGCGGCGCCAAAATGATGAAATTTTATATAGTGGTAAGAAGGTTGTCGTTCACTCGGACTTTTGAAGATTAAATTTAAAGATTTTTTAAACTAAAATAAAAGAAAAATATATACAAAATATTGTCATGGGATGAAGAATTTACTGGGACTCGGGATTTCATTTTTTTTCATATTCAAGTGGTTCAGAAATTAATCCTAGGCAATTATAGCTCCAAACACAAGAAATATTAACTCTATTCTTTGCCAAAATAGATTTCGTAAAACATCAATTGTAAATTACAAGCATACTGAATCAAAAGCACCTAAGACTAAGCATACACTATCAAACAAGATAACAATTGATTAATATAAATCATAAACCATTTAAAATCGGTGCAAAGAGTAAATAATGAATTAATTAAATTACCCAAGGATGAAATACAGCTTCCTCCGTTGTCCCAGTGATGGGGTTTAGATACTCATGATGTAGACACTCTCAAAATATTTTTTATATAGCTCAAATGGTGTTTACAATGAAGAAAAGAAGAAAACTAACATAAACCGCTAAACAGGCGTTACAAACTCTCCCAACTCGAGATGCCCATCTATGACTCCAGTAAACTCATTATATAGTCTCAGCAGCACCCAATATCTCTTGTTAAATGCGCAAATATTTTCTCTTTACTCCATTATTCTCCACGGGAATATTTTCCATTATTATCACGCGATTCTAAGTTGTTTGATTCATCCCAAAAACCCCCATTAGACATCCGCAAATATTAAAAGAATATCCTATGTAACTTCCTATTATAACTCAGATAATCAAATCACTTAAACCCGAAAATATATATTTTTGACTTCTCTGCCAAATCATGGAGATTTTATTCTCCTTCCCTTTTTTGTTACATGTATATGAGATGTTGAACTATCTTCAGGATAATAACAAATCAAAACAGAATATCTTCTTTCCATTTCCTTCCATATAACTCCTGCAATCAATGCAGAATATACTCCCACGAAAAATTTTCTCCAAATCAGCATGTAATAACACAAACAATATCTTCACCTCTATTTTCTTCAAAATGAGAATATATCCTTCATTTTACAAATCAAAGGCAATCACCGCTCCTCCCCTTATCCAATTCGGGAGTGCGAATAGCAACTAGGATGCCCTTTAGTAATTGGGTACTCCTTATCCAAAATTGAGGGTCCAAATAACATGTGTCCTCCGGGGTACAAAAACCACTTTTCGAGCAACTTTCTCCATAAGAGCTTATTTCATAAAAACACCTACAAACAAGTTTATTAGTGATAAAATGAGTCCCAGCTAATGTATTTATGGGTGAAAATGCTTCGCACTTTCGTGTTCATCAGGAAGCACAGGCACATTGTTGAAACTGGTTTGGCCCTCCTTTCTCATGCTTCTTTGCTATTGTCTTATTGGTCTTATGCCTTTGAAACAACCAATTTTCTTATCAATGGACTACCCACACCAACTTTGAAACATTTATCTCCTCTTGAGTATTTGTTTCATCTTAAACCCGATTATAATTTTCTACACATCTTTGGATGTGCTTGCTATCCTTGTCTTAGACCATTCAATGCTCACAAACTTCAACCTAGGTCTGTAAAATGTATTTTTTTCTAGGTTATAGCACATTGCACAAGGGTTACAGATGCCTCAATCCATTAACTAACAAAATTATCATTTATAGAGATGTCAAGTTTAATGAGCATGATTTTCCCTATGCAACTCTTATTCACCATATGCAGTCTAGAAATTCATCTCTGTCAACAATGTCAGTTTCATCCTCTCCACTTAATTCTACAATTTCTAATGATGTTGACACCACTTGTATCTCTGAATTACCTACTGCCATTGCCTCTTCATCACTCCCATCACCTATGTCACCACCCACTTCATCAATCCCACCAACTATGTCACCACCCACTTCTTCAGTACCTACTGTTAGTGACCATTCCATGACCACAAGAGGCAAGAAGGGCATCTTTTAACCAAAGGTATATGCTTCATAGGTACAAACTGTATGTGAAGATATTATTGTTCCTACATGTTACACTGAAGCTTGTAAGGATCCTAGGCGGAGAGCTTCCATGGATGAAGAGATCAATGCATTGTTACAAAATGGCACATGGCAGTTAGTGCAAGCTATGGGTTGACACAATGTAATTGGTTGCAAGTGGATTTTTAGAAAAAAGAGAAATGCATATGGTAGCATAGAAAGATAGAAAGCAAGACTAGTTACCAAAGGGTATAATCATATTGAAGGAATTGATTATCAAGAAACTTTCAGCCCTATGGTTAAACCTACCACAGTTAGAATGATTCTTTCTATCTCACTTTACAAAGGATGGCAAATAAGACAATTGGATGTTAAAAATACTTTCCTTCATGGTCATTTAGCAGAGATGTCTTTATGGTT
This sequence comes from Papaver somniferum, assembly GCF_003573695.1. NCBI lineage: Eukaryota > Viridiplantae > Streptophyta > Magnoliopsida > Ranunculales > Papaveraceae > Papaver > Papaver somniferum. Next base: position 152,053,380 of record NC_039361.1, read on the forward strand.
CAACCTCTAGGGTATATTGATAAACTAATGCCTAATCATGTGTGCAAGCTCAAAAGGTCTCTCTATGGATTGAAACAAGCACCCAGAGCTTGGTTTAATAGTGTTATACTATTGATTTGTGTAGTTACATATTTGTGTGGTTCACATGTGTGCAAGCGTGAGGTGTCAGTTATATGTTGGTGGATCCACCGGCTAATACAGTTGATGGTAATTATGAGCTATCTGAAAACTGTACTAAATATCAAAGTCATGTGTGTGTAATTTATTTGACAAAAACAATGAAATGAAAACAAGTTTTGAGATATTGTCAAACGACTGTAACTCTCTCAACATGGTATCATACAGCTCATAATTACCGGCAACTGTACTGGCCGGTGGATCCACCAACATATAACTGACACCTCACGCTTGCACAGTATGACCTGCACAGATATGTAACTACACAAATCGATAGTCTAACACTTTGTTTCAGCTTGGTGGCTTTGCAAAATTCGTTGGTTTCAGAAAATTAGTTCTTCATCATCTTTTTTACTTACAAACTCGGAAAATACCCATGTCATCAGGTATTGGTCCTTCGTAATCCCCGAAATATTCGTTGGATCAATTGGATTCGGTCATATTCCGCCTGAGTTTTACGTTTCGCCGGAGTCTTCTTCATCTTTTCTATCAGTTACAGAAGACGATTCCAGGCGGTTTACTTTCTCTGATCTTCCTCCCCCTTATAAAAGACTTCATCTCCAATAAGAAAAAGAAGAGTTATATACGTGACTGGCTGCATAGGGTTGTGACGGAAACTTAAGTCGGAAGACTATGACAAAAAAATGCTAACAGATATTGACCGTCCGACCTCAAAAATCTAAAATCTCCGGTACGGCTCAGACCGCCGGACAATCAATAGCGGTATTACATTAGGGTGCTTATTTCCCATTCCCACCTAAAATTTTACTCAGGTTTTACCTCAATTGCCTAAATTGCATTCAAATAATTTCTTCTGACAACCATTTTCGCCACTACTGTTCATTAAAGAAAAAAACGTCATTTACCACCTCTTCGGACATTGATTTTTAGTTTAATATAAACGAACAACATAAAACACAACCATTTGAATCATGGGAAAATTGGGAATATATCCCATTTTTACTAATCTGTTTGGGGATATGCGGAGTAATTCAAAGAAAGTCTAAGCGGCTCGACCTACCAAGTCGTGCTCTCTTCCAAACCCTAATTAAGATCTAAAAAGACCGTTGAGGAGGAATGGCTCAACCAGCTCCGGGACGTTTGGGGCTTATGACAGTCTTCTCTCACGCGGTAAATATGTATTTACTTCAGCTTGGTCATTTCAGTATGCAAATTGTCACCATCTCATGCCTACCCCACAATAATGTAATCATTATGTGCTAGGCAGGGGACTTAATGTTGAAGGTGGATTTTTGTTTAAGACTAAAATTGTAAAAGCCAATTTAATATGCTGACATCTTGTAAAGGATAAAGCCATTTGAGTGATGAATACTTCTTCACTTTATTAATTCGCCTAGAATGGAGCATGTGGCAACAGTCCTTGTGAATTAAACACACCCAAAACGGAGCATTTAGCAACAATCCTGATTTTATGTGGATTTATAGCATTATTAATTAAAGCTTTATTATCCTTGTATTTCATGTGTTGTTCCCGGGAACCCTCACTATTGGTGCGACATGAGGACTGAGTGTTGCACCTAACAGAGTAACACGAATCTCCGAGTGTCAATAGTATGCACGAAATGCCCGTACAGGCTATCTCTCGGTGTGTTATACTAGGCTGATTGAGCATTCCTCTCGGTGTGTTATACTAGCCCGATTGAGTATAATATGGACTGCCCGTGCCAGTCTCAGAAATAATCATGACCATGTAGGTTGGCCGCATGATTTGATAGCCTAGACAATCCTCAGTAGGAGCAGTCTATCACCAAAATAACCACCAGCTGGCCCGGTTATGCCCTTGCTGGTCGAACGCATGCCTTGCCCCCAAATAGCCACCAAACACCATCCCTGAAGAGGGATGGTCGAGCAGACATGGAGTGGCTAGCATGCACAAGATTTTCAAAAACAGTCTCAAAAGAGGTCGCGACCGTCCAAATTCGCAGGCACGGTTGGACGGCTTGGATTGTCCTTCGATCAATTTGTGAAGTGTTGGTGCGCCCATTGGCGGGCCCACTTTCCACCTACCCGATTGGTTCTCTCACGGCCAAGCCATGGAGCAATGAACGATTTCCCAAAGCATGGCTGCGTGATGCTTTTAAAACCGTGAAAGTCCACTATTTGATCACGACCATCCAACTTCGCAAGCATGGTTGGATGGCTTAGATCACACCCAGGACCGTGGGGCAATAACATAATGCTCACCTCCGTCCCAATGAAGGCCCCACACGATCGGCCTCCTCAAAGGAGGAGCGCAACTCACAAAACCGATCGGTTGAAGTTGCTAGCTCACAACCGATCCAACCCTAATTAGGATTTGTGGCATGATTCATGTGTCGCAAATCGACCACGAGCGTCCATCTTTCCAAGCTTGGATGGATGGTGTAGATATAGATTAAAAGGGTCCCGAGCATGCCAAGACGATCACCGTGGGCCTGTCTACAGGCATGACCAATCGTCCAAGGTCGGCCATGGCCGGATGCCTCGGTTCATGCGCCCAAATGTGGCATGTCATGCCTCTTTAAGGAATCCTTTGCGACACAAGATTCCTATTGAAAGATCTCGACCACTCCTCTTCGCCGGCCGAATCGAGTAGTTTAGATCGCACCTTCGCGAGACGAGCTAGCATGGGCGTGAATACCGATGAGTCGCCTCCATGCAGGACCAATCGGCCCCACCAGAATTTCCCCCTAAGCTCAAATTCGATCGGGCTGAAAATGGGTGCTAGCGCACCTCCTAAACCCTAATCCAACGGTCGCAGATGAGGGTCGGAATCCATCTCGTCCATCCAACTTCGCTATCTTGGACGGATGGCCTAGGATAGGATTTATGCGACCAGTGAGGCATCACCACGATCACCGTCCGCCACTCTTCCACATGGAGTGATCGGCCAAGGCATGGCTCGCCCATGCAACCTCCAAACGGTCACTCGAAGATGGATGGACATGATGCTATTTTAAGACGCTTAATTTGTGACTCACTCTGTTAAGCTTTAAAACAGCAATTCTTCATGCATATTGAATATATTCGATGTATTACATGCGTAGAATACACATGATATTTTATAAATATCGACTTCCCAAATAACTTAGTTATTTAATCTAGCATCACATGTTACTTCCTGTGGGTCCCGCGATCCACACACTCGAGACATCAATCATGTCACAAACTTGGGGATACTTACTGGGATATTGGTCTGGTGGTTTACAGCCTGCAGCGTGCAACGCGCCATCACAAGAACGTGTCAGAAAGACATGGACGGTTAGCGATGATGAGAGAAGTGGGAAAAACTAATCGTGGGACACTAACACACGACCCCACTATCCCATCAGTCCACTTCCTCCACTTCCCACGAGAGTTATTGAGATACACAAAAAAAATAAAAAAAAATAAAAAAATAAAAGGATTAGGATTCAACGAGATATGGCGAAACTACCATGTTTTTTTTTTAATTCTAACACCTGAGCTCTGTGCTTTTATGAATAGACTCTTTCGATGTTTCCATCTAATCAGATTGGTTCCTCAACTCCTACAACCAAGATGTTCCCATCCACTTAGATTGGTTAGTGCCAACCTTAATAATAATAAATTTTTAGGCTCTGGAGTTTATTTATTGCAACTAAAAGCTAACAAAAAGTTTCTTCCCCACCCCCAAACTTGAATCTAACATTGTCCTCAATGTTTCTAATGAAAGAGCAATACCAAACAGTAAAGTAACATGAGGAATTAGTAAAGAGAGAAGTCGGGAAGATAGTACATGGGTGAAGAGAGAAATCAAAAACTAATATACAACATACAATCGCCTCGATGGTCAATCAAGGGTAAACAGGGTCCTCCAGAGGGACCTCCTCAATATCACCTGTAGGAAAGGGCTCTAAAAAGGGTTTCAATCTCTGACCGTTAACCTTGAAGAACTAATACCATCCGGTGTCTCGATCTCAACAACTCCATGAGGAAAGACAGTGCGAACAATAAAAGGACCCATCCACCGAGAACGTAACTTCCCAGGGAAAAGATGCAAGCGGGTATCATACAGAAGAACTTTTTGACCTGGAGAAAATGACTTTCTTAAGATATTTCTATCATGCACAAGTTTTTTGTTCTTATACTCCTTAGCACTATCGTATGCATCTCTACGAATCTCTTCCAACTCATTGAGTCGGGAAGATAGACGCATTTTTGTGTCTAATTTGTCCTTAATGTTTTGTATTGTTAGTACTCGATATCTTAATTATTATGGTGTTTTGTGTGTTTGTAGGCATTTTTGTGGAAATAAATATTGTTGGAAAATTCGGCTCAAAAAGTTGCTCGGAGTACCCCTGGAGGACATTTGCTATACGGACCCCCACTTTTGCTAAGGAGCACCCACGGCTATGTGTAGCCCATTTTTCTATACCACCCACTGGTTATTTGGCACCCAAGACGTTGGATAAGGGATGACATTTCTTCTTCCTTCAAACAGAAAAATGGCGGGAAAGTTTGGTTCTTCCCTGGAAGATTTTTAGTTCATCATTTGGAGGAGTTTTAGCGAGACTCAATGGCTGGATCTTCAGAGGAAGACGTGACAGACATTAATAGGCGTGGTATGGGCTTTTGCTTGGATTAAGTTGGGCTATATTTATCGGGTTAATTATGGACAGTGTGCATGAGAATATCTCACCATTTCCCGTGAAATTCTTTCATATGGGCTCCTGCCTTGTCAAGTGAAAAATTTAGCTGCTTAACAGCCCAATAAGCTCTATGTTCTAACTCAACAGGTAAGTGACATGCCTTTCCATACACAAGTCGATAAGGTGACATTCCAATGGGGGTCTTAAACGCAGTACGGTAAGCCCATAAGGCATCAATAAGCCTAGACGACCAATCTTTCCGATTAGGATTAACTGTTTTCTCTAATATACGTTTTATCTCCCTATTGGAAACTTCTACCTGATCACTAGTCTGTGGATGATACGGGGTAGCTACCTTATGTGTAATACCATATTTTTTCTATCAAAAGCCTAAAAGGTCCATTACAAAAGTGCGACCCTCCATTAGTCCACGCTTTACTGTGTACCAAAACGTGTAAGTATTATTTTTCAAGAACTCAATCACAACCCTATGGTCATTGGTTTTACACGCAGCCGCCTCAATCCACTTAGAGACATAGTCTACACGACAAGGATGTATAAGTTACCAAAAGAATTAGGAAACGGACCCATAAAGTCAATACCCCACACGTCAAAGACCTCCACAACTAAAATAGGGTTCAAGGGCATCATGTTCCTACGGGAAATGGTTCCTAATTTCTGGCAACGTTCACAAGTCACACAGTAACTGTGGGAGTCTTTAAACAACGAAGGCCAATAGAATCCACACTGCAATATCTTAGCAGCAGTTTTCTTAGCACTAAAGTGACCCCCACAAGCATGATCATGACAAAAGGAAATAATACTGGACTGGTCACTCTCAGGTATACATCTCCTAATAATCTGGTCTGGACAATACTTAAACAAATAAGGATCATCCCAAAAGAAGTGCTTAACCTCAGCTAAAAACCTAGAACGATCTTGTTTACCCCAATGTTGGGGCATTCGACCAGTAACAAGATAGTTCACTATATTCGCATACCAAGGTAATTGGGTAACAAAGAACAATTGTTCATCAGGAAAGCTATCCCTTATAGGAAGGAATCATCAGGGGAACTAACAACTAGCCTAGACAAGTGGTCTGCTACAACATTTTCGGCACCCTTTTTGTCTCTAATGTCTGGAGAAAACTCTTGCAACAAAAGGATCCACCTAATCAATCTAGGTTTTGTATCCTTCTTAGACAAAAGATATTTCAAATCAGCATGATCAGTATATATGATGATCTTAGAACCTAAGAGATAGGGTCTAAACTTGTCTAAGACAAACACAATGGCTAACAGTTCCTTCTCGGTAGTGGTATAGTTCAATTGGGCATCATTCAGAGTTTTGCTAGCATAGTAAATCACATGAAGTAATTTGTTTCATCGCTGACCTAGCACAACATCAATATCATAATCTGAAGCATCACACATGATCTCAAAGGGTAGGTTCCAGTTGGGTGCCTGGACTATGGGGGCGGTAGTGAGTAAATTCTTAAGCTTCTCAAAAGCCTCTAAACAAGCATCATCAAAGACAAACTTAACATCTTTTGCAAGCAAATTGCAAAGAGGTCTAGAAAAGGCTAAAACTTAATGATCACGATGATAAAAACCTGCATGCCCTAAGAATGACCTAATATCTCTTACGGTTTTTGGGACCTGTAAAGTCTTAATAAGGTCAACTTTGGCTTTATCTACCTCTATACCCTTAGAAGATACGATATGCCCTAAAACAATTCCTGAACGAACCATGAAGTGACATTTCTCCCAATTAAGCACTAAATTTTTTCCTTACACCTAGTCAACACTAGTGACAAATGATGCAAGCACTCATCGAAAGACGAACCAAACACTGAAAAATCATCCATAAAGACCTCTAAGAACCGTTCTACCATGTCAGAAAATATGCTCATCATGCAACGCTGAAAAGTCGCAGGGGCATTACAAAGCCCGAAAGGCATGCGTCTATACGCAAAGGTACCAAAGGGACAGGTAAAAGTGGTTTTCTCCTGGTCTTCTGGGGCAATAACGATCTGATTATATCCAGAGTAGCCATCTAAAAAAAGTAGTGACTATGACGTCCAGCTAATCTCTCTAGCATCTGGTCGATGAAGGGAAGGGGAAAGTGGTCCTTCCTAGTGACCTTGTTCAATTTCCTATAGTCAATACAAACACGCCAACCCGTGGTCACTCGGGTCGGGATTAACTCATTGTTATCATTCTGGACTACAGTAATACCGGATTTCTTGGGTACAACCTGAACGGGGCTGACCCACTTACTGTCTGAAATGGGGTAGATAATGCCTGCATCTAACAACTTAAGGACCTCGTTTCGAACTACCTCTTTCATATTAGGGTTTAGTCGACGTTGCATCTCCCTAGAAGGTTTGGTATCACTCTCTAAATAGATCTGATGCATACAAACAGTGGGACTTATACCCTTAATGTCAGCTATGGTCCACCCTAAAGCTTCCTTGTTTTTTGAAGGACGGTTACTAGCCTACTTTCCTGGTCACTATCCAAGACGGAAGAAATAATCACAGGTAAAGTCTCAGACGGGCCTAAAAACCTATATTTCAGGGAATCTGGCAATGGTTTTAGGTCCAACTTAGGAGGCTCTTCTAATGAAGGAACTAGGGTAGACTTAGAAACTGGTAGTGGTTCGACTTAGGTTTCCATCCATTACTAGTATCTAACAAAGGGGTTGAATCTAACAAAGCATTCACCTCATTAATCACATTATCATCATCAAAATCAATCCCAAAGTGAGCTAGGCATTTCTCTAATGGATCTTCTAACAAAGTGTTTGGTAATGACTCCTCGACTAATGTTCCTATCATGTTCACCTCTTCTATGTTCGAGTCATCTAGTTCAGAGGGTAGCTTACTAATATTAAAAATGTTCAGCTCAATAGTCATATTACCAAAAGACAATTTCATAATACCATTTCGACAGTTAATGATCGCATTGGATGTAGCTAAAAACGGGCGACCTAAAATTACCGGTATCTGGTTCTCTGGGTCAGGGACAGGTTGGGTATCTAGGATAAAAAATCCACTGGATAAATAAACTTGTCAACCTCTATGAGAACATCCTCGATCACACCACGAGGAATTTTAACGGACCTATCAGCTAACTGAAGTGTCATCTGGGTAGGTTTCATCTCACCAAGTCCTAGCTTAAGGTACACATGATATGGTAGTAAGTTCACACTAGCTCCTAAGTCAAGCAACGCTTTCTCAACACGGTATTTACCTATTGTGCAAGAAATGGTAGGGGACCCTGGGTCTTTATACTTAGGAGTAGTGGTATTCTGAATAATAGAACTCACTGACTAGCTAGAAAGGCTTTCTTCTGGACATTAAGCTTTCGCTTTCGCGTACACATATCCTTGAGAAACTTGGCATAAGAGGGAATCTGCTTAATTGCATCTAGTAGTGGAAGGTTGATAGTTACCTGCTTAAAAACCTCCAATATATCATTAAAATTGGACTCCCTCTTAGTTGGAACTAGCAGCTGTGGGAATGGGGCTCTAGGGACAAAGCCGGGCTCAATATGACCCTCATTGGTCTCTTTAGAGACTCTATCAGTCTCCTCAGTTTCTGGTTCAGAAGGGTGAACTACAGCATGTTCACTATCAGGCATGGAAACCTTGTTGTCTATCACTCTACCACTCCTAAGGGTTTTAATAGCATTCACATGATCAGATGGTCTTTCACCTATTTCATTAATTCCTCTAGGGTTGGGTTGAGTCTGACTAGGAAACTTACCTCTTTCTCTTAAAGACTCATTTATCTGACTAACCTGGGTTTTCAACTCGGAAATAGCCTGAGAGTTAGCCTGACCTATTCTCTTATTTTCTTCTAAACCTTGAGCAACAGATTGCTGAAACTGCACAGTGTTACGAGTTAACAAAGCAAGAGACTCTTCTAAACTCATAATCTTCTTATCCGAAGGGTTTTGAAAATTGTGCCGGAGCTGAAGGATTCTTAGTATAGCCAAAACCTAGGGGAACCTGAGCATTACTAGACTGACCTTGATTCTGGCCCTTGGACCAAGAAAGGTTTGGATGGTTTCTCCAGCCAGGGTTATAGGTTTCTGAAGATGGGTCAAACTTCTGTCGGTTATCAAACCTAGTGTTGTTATAAAGAGTATTTGCTTGCTCTTGAACATCATGGCCTTCCCAAAAAGGCTCATTTCTTCCACTACTACCACTAGAATGACCTAATTCTAAGGCTTCTAACCTTTTGGTTGTAGCTGCTATTTTGGCATCTGACTCATGAGATCCTTCTACCCTATTAACATTTCCTCTACTTAGAAGAATTTTTTTCTGGGGTTCCCTACTATTTTCCCATTGTTGGGTCTTATCGGCGATTTCATTCAAAAATATCATCGCTTCATCAACAGTTTTATTCTCAAACCCACCTGTGCATAATGACTCAACCATGGTTGTTGTTGAATAATCTAAACCCTCGTAGAGGATCTGAACTAACCTAACCTTATCCAAACCATGATGAGGACATTGAGATATCAAGTCATTGAATCTTTCTAAGTACCTATATAAAGATTCTCCCTCTTGTTGGGCAAAAGTACATATTTGTATCCTAATAGACGAAGTTTTATGCCTTGGGAAAAACTTATGTATAAAGGCAGAAGTAAGTTGGTCATAGGTTTCAATTGACTCAGAGTCCAAACTATACAGCCAAGATTTGGCTTTATCTTTTAAGGAAAAGGGGAATAACCTAAGTTTCAACACATCATCACTTAGGTTTTTAATTTTCAGAGTACTAAAAACTTCCTCAAATTCCCTAACATGAAAATAGGGGTTCTCATTCTCCCTCCCTAAAAACATTGGGAGCATCTTTAAAGTCTCAGGTTTCAGTTCATAATTTGCCTCGGTTTCAGCTAACTTGATACAAGACGGACGAGAGATCCTAGTTGGGTGTAGCAAAGCTTTCAAATTTGCCATTTCAGGCACTACCAAAGGACTAGGAGTACTAGGGGTACTTTCCTCACGAAGAAACAGATTCTCAAAACTGAAGTTTCCAAAAACGGGGCTCTCAAAAGAAGAGTCTTCGAGCTCCCCGCTTTCACAAGAAGAACTACTAGGTTTGTCACTAATCAAACGACCTAGAGTGTTTCTTTTCCAATCCCGTTTAAAAACTTCGGGCATACACTAGAAAAACCAAATAAAAAAGAAAAGTCCTAAAAAAGAAGGGATGTTCTATGCAAACACAAACAAGGCTGACTCCACTACAACAAACCTACTGATTTATAGCAAACAAAAAGCATGATGGCTCCACTTAGATTGTTTCTAGATCAACTTCTAATCCTTCGAACGGGAATTCGTTACAATTTAAGCAAACCACTCTAGAATCAATCCGAGTTAAAGTAAGTTGAATAGAGGCGAGGGAATCTCGGTGGAGCTTTGATACCCAAGGCCTCATCGTTATTACAAGGCGGGAAGTCATGCATTCAACTTACAGAAACCGTCAAGAACTTCGAAGTATGCTTAAAAGAGTAACCAATATTTTTCGAATGACTTTCCTGTTAAGCTCGTTACCCTATCGGTCTCGTTCTAATCAAAATTTTAGGCTTAGGTTCGCGTTTGGTGTCGTTTTCCTAAGGCGGGCAAGAAGAGAACAGTGATGAAATCCGAACCCTTATCTTGTATGGCCAGACCTTGCCCTTTACTAGAAAATTAAAGCAGTCGTTTTCAAGTCCTCAACATATATGCATACGAAGGAAGACAGTAACTCGCTGACAGGGGATTCACGAGTGTTTCGACAAACTTACCTCCCGTACCAGACGGGGGATGAACCTTTATAGTCGACTCAGGTCATGACTCCTATATCATGTACGAACCCGAGGGGCCGAGGTGATATCGTAATCACCGTCCTTCTCTGCAAACACTTCATATTTAAACTACCCTTCCGTAGGGTTTAAAAATAATGTCCTAAAATTTAAAGTCCAAAGTCCAAAATATAAAGTGCAAAGAAAAATAAAGTCTAAAAAAATAAAAATCTACAAAAATAAAAATGTGTCTCTCTTTTTTTTCTCTCTTTTTTTTTTATAAAATAAAAAATCTTCTTCTTTCGCTCCTTTCGCTTTGCCTTTCACTCGAAGTCTTTAAGTATTCACCAAAAGCTTTGACAAAATTTTCTTTCGCTCCGAATTCCGAATTATGTAATAAAAAGACAAAAACCCAAAAAGGTAAGAAGAACAAATAAAATAAAAACCTAAAAAAAAAATCTAAAAACTCTAGCCTAAAGACAAGTCCGGGTCGGCGGCGCCAAAAATTGATGTGTTTTCAAAGTTGTTGTAGTAATAAGATTCGTTCAAGACTTGTGAAAGCAGATTTTAGACTTAATTTTAAATAAAAAATATACGAAACTTAAATAAAAGTGATGTGAAAAATATGGAGAAGACTGGGGCTATGGATTCCACTAATTACCATATCAAAGTGATTTATATTTTCTAATTATAATTATGCAAATCTTTCATTCAAGTTGATTCTTAATATTGCAAAAGTTGTTTTTTAGAAATAACAATTGTAAATCGAAAGTATGGGACATCAAAACCCTAGGCTAGCATGCTCCATCAATTGAAATAACAATTGTTTAACAAAAACCATTTTATCTATTTATTTATCAAGGCAAATAATCATATAATAATTGCATAAATTAAATAAAATAGAGATTACCACATTTCATTAGCGAAATAGCTTCCTCCGTCGCCCCAGAGGATGGGTTTAGCTCATCATTGTGTAAACTTGCTCAAAATATTGATTCATGCTCAAAATTTGTTTACAAAGATGAAATGGAGAGAAAATAATGAAAGTCGGGTGTTTGCAACGTTTATAATTGTTGCAAAACATTGTTACAAAGAACGATAAAAAAGAACTGTTGTTGTTGTATCTCTACGACCCTCGTGTGGCTGTCGTTGTCACTGTAGCATAAACGACTGCCTCTGGTGGTATTTTGTTCTTCGTGTTCTTGGTGCAGCAACAGAAAAGTTTTCTCTGCAACACGATCAATCTCATCATAACTGCATATAATTCTCTCTTCAATACTCTGCTATCACGGGATATTTTTTTCCTTTTAAAACCCGTTCACGTGTCTGCAAGTGATTCTCTGTATCTGCTGTTGGTTATACACACTAAAACACGCTACTGAATGTCATTGTTTGGTTCGAACACTCTCAAGACACACGCACAACAAAGAATTTCACGGGAAATGGTGAGATATTCTCATGCACGCTGTCCATAATTAACCCGATAAATATAGCCCAACTTAATCCAAGCAAAAGCCCATACCACGCCTGTTAATGTCTGTCACGTCTTCCTCTGAAGATCCAGCCATTGAGTCGCGCTAAAACTCCTCCAAATGATGAACTAAAAATCTACCAGGGAAGAACCAAACTTTCCCGCCATTTTTCTGTTTGAAGGAAGAAGAAATGTCAGCCCTTATCCAACGTCTTGGGTGCCAAATAACCAGTGGATGCTATAGATAAATGGGCTACACATAGGCGTGAGTGCTCCTTAGCAAAAGTGGGGGTCCGTATAGCAAATGTCCTCCAGGAGAACTCCGAGCAACTTTTTGTGCCGAATTTTCCAACAACATTTATTTCCAAAGAAATACCTACAAACACACAAAACACCATAATATGTACGAAATCGAGTACTAACAATAGGGAACATTAAGGACAAATTAGACACAAAAATGCGTCTATCAATAGGTTCTCTTCCCTATTTCCAAGACAAGACAGAAACCAAGTGTTAATACAACGTATTCAAACACACAGAGCTGATTGCTTACATTATTGCAAGCCAGTTCGGTATTCTGATACAAGTCATAAACAGCCAACACCTTCACACTCTCAACACCTTCTTCGCTTCCCTCCCTAAGATCAACCCCATCTCCTTCACTTTGCGACCGAAGCAAGTCTGGAACGACCATTTCTTGATTTAGGCCAGAATTGTACAGATTGATCTCTCGAATCAGAAAGCACTCCCGTGCAGTGCATTTTTTTAGGGTTTAGATTCATTTCTCATCCACACACACCCCCAAAATTACCAAAATCAGCTGATAAACACATAAATACTATATCTTATACCCATATTTATATTAGCTAGTACTCGACATTTTGGCTAATATCACTATTGTAGTGCTTTTATAGAAAGCATAAGTGAATTCGATCACCTGAAGAAGAAGCGGCTAAACAAGAGCTAATGTAGCATTTGCGGCAAAAATGCGAAGACAACTCATGGTACGAAAGTGATATAAACTTCCAAAGCACGTGCCTGGAAGTCAAGAAGCAAAGCAAATAATTGTCTTGGCCTGTTCAACCGTGCCAGGCCCATGTTCAGTTGAATGAGACTCATGAGAAGATAGAGAGAAACTGGAGCAATTCAGTGGTATCAACCTAGTACGGTGCTTTTTGATCGAGATGGAGCAAGGAAATAATTCAGTGATAAAGAGATACGGACAAAGTGCTATGGGAGTAATTCGTTCTTGTTGTCTTACTGGTGGACAAGGCAATGGTGGTTGTCGAGAGATGGGGTTATTGCTGTTCGATATGATCTTGGTTTGGCAGTGACTGTACATAAATATGCACATGCGTATGGACATTAACTGGAGATGGAGCTGCTACTATTGTATGAACTGAATAGTCGATGGGAGGTTTGTTTACAATAAACGGTGAGAGGTTGCTACCGTCAGTAACGAGATGGAGCAGGGCTTGGTTCGAGTGAAGTGAATATATATGCACAGAATTACTCGAGCTGTTGTAGCCGGTGGTTGGCAAGTCAAGCAATGGAGAGTTGGACGTGACTGAGATGGTGCTGATGATGTTGTGGTTATTCTGTTGCAGCCAATGGGTGACGTGATGGAGAAATGAAATGGCAGAGCAGTACGAAATGGAGATGAGAAGTGACGGAAGTTGGTGGCTGCTAGTGTTGGCTCGTGATGTATCGAGGGCTTGCGAGCAGTGGTACTGCAGTTTATTGTCGCCTGAATTTGGCAAGAAGTTAAAGTTGAACGGTGAGAAGATGAAGCTGTGCTAAAGAGTGGTGCCTATGTGGAACTGATTGCAGTTCGATACAGATGATGCTCACGGCAACAGAACAAGGAAGAATGGAAAGCAGTGGTGATGTCTGCTGTGTACTATAGGTCTCAATGGGAATTCTCGGGACCAGAAGCATGAACAGTGTTGTTGGAAATAAGGGGCTAAGTGAGACTCGTGATAAAGAAGAAGCAATGGGTGCTGTAACCGAAGCTAGCAGTAATGGATTCCGGGGTTTTGGTTGAATTCAAATGGAGGTTGTGTTCTAATATCCACGATGGCAAGTGTTTAGATAGCTGCTGTGACCGAGACTTGGAAGGTCAGGGAATAGAAAGTTGATGCTGTGAAGAGAGGACATGGCGAAACCTCATTGGGTGATGTTATTTATCATTGACGTGTGGCATATCTCGATTGGCTGATGACGTGGTGTAGAAATTGAGTAAGGAAATTGCGTTCCTTTGGAGACTATGTAAACGATCAAATATTGAGTCAGAGGGGAAGCCGACGAGGCTACTGAAGCCGCAGCTGAGAGAGCGGAGAATAGGAGAAAGGAATAGAGGCCGGCGGCGACGCCATCTACAAGGGTTTGAAGTTTTGTGTTTTTCATTCCATATTGATTATCTAGTGAATCATTTTGATATGTCTATGGCTTTTGAGAAAGTCATGTGTTTCTAGATTTTCGTGACTAGTGTTTATGTTGAAACCACTCGGAGTTTAAGGCTATTTTGAATTGAATAAAATTGAGCAAAAAAAGACTATTATGATTTGAATATGATTAATTCTTAATATTTTTTATCGATTTATCAAAATATAAGTTGTCGCTTCACCGGTTTTGTAGAACCTTTATGCATAATTGTTAGGATAACAAATATATTTGTCTTATTGTCTGATATTTCATGCTTGGGTTAATTCCTTTGATGGGGTATGCTTAGAATAACCAAATATTATTTGTGAACCTACATTTAGTCTCGTATAACTTTCTCGCTAATGCAATTTGATGGTCATGCTTTTGTTTAATATTTTGATGTGCCATGTTTAGAGCGTCCCAGCGATATTTGCGAGTCTAATACATATAATAGGTGATGTTGATAGAACGAACGATAAATAAATATTCATGAGTTATATTTCATTTCAGTAATCGAATAGAAATAGTAGTGGATACATAAAACCATGGTTACCGGCTTTTCCATTGGATTCATTTTATTAGTTTAGTTTATTTTCTTTGTTTTTATAATTCTAAAAATCCAAAAATATTCTTTCTTGCTATTTTATTTTAGAGATATTGATTACTGTGTTTCCACCGCTCCCTGTGGGTTCGACCCATACTTTCCTCTGTCTACTAGTTAGACACCGTGCGATTGCGGTTATTATTATATATAGACATCTCCGGATCCTATCAATTTTTGGCGCCGCCGACGCGGACTTGTCTTTAGGCTAGAGTTTTTAGATATTTTTTTTTAGGTTTTTATTTTATCTGTTCTTCTTTACGTTTTTGGGTTTTTGTCTTTTTCTTACAGAATTCGGAATTTGGAGCGAAAGAAAATTTTCCCAAAGCTTTTGGTGAATACTTAAAGACTTCGAGTGAAAGGAAAAGCGAAAGGAGTGAAAGAATAAGATTTTTTTTTTTTTATAAAAAAAGAGAGACATTTTTATTTTTGTAGATTTTTATTTTTTTTAGACTTTCTTTTTCTTTTGCACTTTATATTTTTGGACTTTGGACTTTAAATTTTGGGACATTATTTTTTAAACCCTACGGAAGGGTAGTTTAAATATAAACTGTTTGCAGAGAAGTACGGTGATTACGATGTCACCTCGGCCCATCGGGTTCGTACATGACATAGGAGTCGTGGCCCGATTCTACTACAAAGGTTCATCCCCCGTATGGTACGGGAGGTAAGTTTGTCGAAACACTCGCGAATCCTCTGTCAGCGAGTTACTGTTTTCCTTCGTATGCATATATGTTGAGGACTTGAAAACGGCTGCTTTAATTTCCTAGTAAAGGGCAAGGACTAGCCGTACAAGATAAGGGTTCGGATTTCATCACCGTTCTCTTCTTGCCCGCCTTAGGAAAACGACACCAAACGCGAACCTAAGCCTAAAATTTTGACTAGAACGAGACCGATAGGGTAACGAGCTTAACAGGAAAGTCATTCGAAAAATATTGGTTACTCTTTTAAGCATACTTCGAAGTTCTTGACGGTTTCTGTAAGTTGAATGCGTGACTGCGCCGCCTTGTAATACCGGTGAGGCCTTGGGTATCAAAGCTCCACCGAGATTCCCTCGCCTCTATTCAACTTACTTTAACTCGGATTGATTCTAGAATGGTTTGCTTAAATTTTAACGAATTCTCGTTCGAAGGATTAGAAGCTGATCTAGAAACAATCTAAGTGGAGCCATCATGCATTTTGTTTGCTATAAATCAGTAGGTTTGTTATAGTGGAGTCAGCCTTGTTTGTGTTTGCATAGAACATCCCTTCCTTTTTAGGACTTTTCTTTTTTATTTTGTTTTTCTAGTGTATGCCCGAAGTTTTTGAACGGTCTTGGAAAAGAAACACTCTAGGTCGTTTGATTAGTGATAAACCTAGTAGTTCTTCTTGTGAAAGCGGGGAGCTCGAAGACTCTTCTTTTGAGAGCCCCGTTTTTGGAAACTTCAGTTTTGAGAATCTGTCTCTTCGTGAGGAAAGTACCCCTAGTACTCCTAGTCCTTTGGTAGTGCCTGAAATGGCAACTTTGAAAGCTTTGCTAAACTCAACTAGGACCTCTCGTTCGTCTTGTATCAAGTTAGCTGAAACCGAGGCAAATTATGAACTGAAACCTGGGACTTTACAGATGCTCCCAATGTGTTTAGGGAGGGAGAATTAGAACCCATATTTTCATGTTAGGGAATTTGAGGAAGTTTGTAGTACTCTGAAAATTAAAAACCTAAGTGATGATGTGTTGAAACATAGGTTATTCCCCTTTTCCTTAAAAGATAAAGCCAAATCTTCGCTGTATAGTTTGGACTCTGAGTCAATTGAAACCTATGACCAACTTACTTTTGCCTTTATACATAAGTTTTTCCCAAGGCATAAAACATCGTATATTAGGACACAAATATGTACTTTTGCCTAACAAGAGGGAGAATCTTTATATAGGTACTTAGAAAGATTCAATGACTTGATATCTCAATGTCCTCATCATGGTTTGGAGAAGGTTAGGTTAGTTCAGATCCTCTACGAGGGTTTAGATTATTCAACAACAACCATGGTTGAGTCATTATGCACAGGTGGGTTTGAGAATAAAACTGTTGATGAAGCGATGATATTTTTGAATGAAATCGCCGATAAGACCCAATAATGGGAAAATAGTAGGGAACCCCAGAAAACAATTCTTCTAAGTAAAGGAAATGTTAATAGGGTAGAAGGATCTCATGATTCAGATGCCAAAATAGCAGCTACAGCCAAAAGGTTAGAAGCCTTAGAATTAGGTCATTCTAGTGGTTGTAGTGGAAGAAATGAGCCTTTTTGGGAAGGCCATGTTGTTGAAGAGCAAGCCAATACTCTTTATAACAACACTAGGTTTGATAACCGACATAAGTTTGACCCATATTCAGAAACCTATAACCCTGGATGGAGAAACCATCCAAACCTTTCTTGGTCCAAGGGCCAGAATCAAGATCAGTCTACTAATGCTCAGGCTCCCCCCAGGTTTTGGCTATACTAAGAATCCTTCAGCTCCGGCGCAGTTTTCAAAACACTTCGGATAAGAAGATTATGAGTTTAGAAGAGTCTCCTGCTTTGTTAACTCGTAACACTGTGCAGTTTCAGCAATCTGTTGCTCAAGGTTTAGAAGAAAATAAGAGAATAGGTCAGGCTAACTCTCAGGCTATTTCCGAGTTGAAAACCTAGGTTAATCAGATAAATTAGTCTTTAAGAGAAAGAGGTAAGTTTCCTAGTAAGACTCAACCCAACCCTAGGGGAATTAATGAAATAGGTGAAAGACCATCTGATCATGTGAATGCTATTAAAACCCTTAAGAGTGGTAGAGTGATAGACAACAAGGTTTCCATGCCTGATAGTGAACATGTTGTAGTTCACCCTTCCGAACCAGAAGCTGAGGAGACTGATAGAGTCTCTAAAGAGACCAATGAGGGTCATATTGAGCCCGGGTTTGTCCCTAGATCCCCATTCCCATAGCTGCTAGTTCCAATTAAGAGGGAGTCCAATTTTAATGATATATTGGAGGTTTTTAAGCAGGTAACTATCAACCTTCCACTACTAGATGCAATTAAGCAGATTCCCTCTTATGCCAAGTTTCTCAAGGATATGTGTACACGAAAGCGAAAGCTTAATGTCCAGAAGGAAGCCTTTCTATCTAGTCAGGTGAGTTCTATTATTCAGAATACCACTACTCCTAAGTATAAAGACCCAGGGTCCCCTACCATTTCTTGCACAATAGGTAAATACCGTGTTGATAAAGCGTTGCTTTACTTAGGAGCTAGTGTGAACTTACTACTATATTTTGTGTACCTTAAGCTAGGACTTGGTGAGATGAAACCTACCCAGATGACACTTCAGTTAGCTGATAGGTCCGTTAAAATTCCTCGTGGTGTGATCGAGGATATTCTCATAGAGGTTGACAAGTTTAATTATCCAGTGGATTTTGTTATCCTAGATACCCAACCTTTCCCTGACCCAGAGAACCAGATACCGGTAATTTTAGGTCACCCGTTTTTAGCTACATCCAATGCGATCATTAACTGTCGAAATGGTATTATGAAATTATCTTTTGGTAATATGACTATTGAGCTGAACATTTTAATATTAGTAAGCTACCCTCTGAACTAGATGACTCGAACATAGAAGAGGTGAACATGATAGGAACATTAGTCGAGGAGTCATTACCAAACACTTTGTTAGAAGATCCATTAGAGAAATTCCTAGCTCACTTTGGGATTGATTTTGATGATGATAATGTGATTAATGAGGTGAATGCTTTGTTAGATTCAACCCCTTTTTTAGATACTAGTAATGGATGGAAACCTAAAGTCGAACTACTACCAGTTTCTAAGTCTACCCTAGTTCCTTCATTGGAAGAGCCTCCTAAGTTGGACCTAAAACCATTGCCAGATTCCCTGAAATATAGGTTTTTAGGCCCGTCTGAGACTTTACCTGTGATTATTTCTTCCGTCTTGGATAGTGACCAGGAAAGTAGGCTAGTAACCGTCCTTCAAAACAACTTTGAAAACACATCAATTTTTGATAATATTGCTATGAGTCATGATAATATTGCTCCATTGATCTCTTGTTACGTGGATGAATTTGAACCAATATCTGCCGAGCAAGTTATTTCCTCGGACTTAGAACCTGATTTAGGGAGTACAACAACTATTCAATTCTTTAAACAATCTTTAGTAATTAGCTGCGAACCTGATTTAATTCACACTACCACATATGTTTGGGTAGATTCGAATTATGTTTTGAATAAGATTGAAGTAAGTTTTGGCTCTCTGGGTACTACTCAATATTATTGGTGCAGGGTCATCTTTTCAACTAACCTGATTTGTTAGATTGATCCCAAACTTTTCAGACTTTATATGTATGCTTTGCAACTTACTTTGGTGTATCATCACCTTGTTTGAGAGAGCAGTCACACAAAGATTATGCTTTATGGGAGTCAACCCATATGATTTCGCTTCATGGGAGCCATCAGATTTGTTTTCTTTCCTCTATATTTTATTTGTTTGCTTGAATTTCCCATCTTAATTTCTACGTTGGATGACTCAATTACATTGAGGACAATGTAATGTTTAAGGGAACGAATTCACATATATTTTTGGGGAACGGATTCACATATATTTTTGGATGATTATAGTGTTTGCAGGTGCATATTTACAGCTGAATCGACTAGTTGGATTGATCCCCAACTTTTCAGACTCTACATATATGATTGGCAGTGTACTTTGGATTCCAACCTCACATTGTTTGAGAACGTCCTACTGGCAAGTCGGGAAATAAATACATTTCGCTTCATCGGAGTCAACCCATCAGATTTGTTCCCTGCACTATATCTTTTATTTTTAGTTCTTTAGTTTTTTGCATATGTATTTTTGCATTTCCCATCTTAATTTCTACGTTGAATGACTCAATTACATCGAGGACAATGTAATGTTTAAGTGTGGGGGAGTAGTTAATTATCCATATTTTTGCAGATTTTCACTTTTCTTAAAAAAAATGAAAAAAATAAAATAAAAAATCAATTGCATAATATCTCTATTTTGCTCGAGGACTAGCAAAATATAAGTATGGGGGTGTTGATAAGCATGTAAATGCTACATTTTATACCCATATTTATATTAGCTAGGATACAATATTTTGGTTACTCATACTATTTTAGTGCTTTTGTAGAAAGTACAAGTGAATTCGATCATCCAGCGAATAAACAGCAAAATGTCAGACTTAATGGTGTTTGCGACGAAAATGGGAAAATGTGGTCGGCCTGGTACTTCCATATATCAGCAACCACAATGATCAAATATGTTGGCCTGGTATTTCTATATATCAGCAGCACTTATTATGCTGGCCTGGTATTTCTATATATCAGCAGCACTTATTATGCTGGCCTAGTATTTCTATATATCAGCACCACTTATTATGTTGGCCTATTAGTTCCATATATCAACAACCACAATGATGAAAAAGGGTTGACATGATATTTTCATGTATCAGCAACCACAATGGGTTGGCATGATATTTCCATGTATCAGCAACCACAAATGATAAAAATGTGGCTGGCCTGGTATTTACTATATATCAGCACCACTAAAGTTCTCTCGACATCATATAGACATCTTGGATAACCGTGGGATAGCAAGTTATCTGTTCTTAATGCATGTTCGTAGCACCATATACAGATGGGAAGCTAATACAATGAGTCAAAGAACTCTCTGCTCAACCAAATACGAGAAATGCACTAGAGGCTAAACAGGAACGTGGGTCCACTATCACAACAATTTGCAAGTGGAACATACACAGTACATGCAGATTTCTTTATTCTTCAAATCTAAAGAAGATTCCATTTTTAGTGAAATGTTTAAGCAGCTGCCTGCCAACATCTTTTTTAGTTCTTTTAATATTGGTCTGTTTACAAATGAGAGTCCAGGCTTAAGGCTTGATCGA
Organism: Papaver somniferum; assembly: GCF_003573695.1. Classification (NCBI taxonomy): domain Eukaryota; kingdom Viridiplantae; phylum Streptophyta; class Magnoliopsida; order Ranunculales; family Papaveraceae; genus Papaver; species Papaver somniferum. Next base: position 152,074,386 of record NC_039361.1, read on the forward strand.
GACAGTTTCAGATGATGAAAGAATACATGGGACTTGTGCTGTATACATGCAGGCGAGGGTCTCTTGGAGGATAATAACAAGGACATAGAACTGAAGGCTGAATTTGTCGTGTGCAGTGGCAATTGGAGATGTATGTTGGCTGGAGTTAGTGTTGTTCCGAGCTGCTCGAATCCTCTATGTTGTTGGCAGTGATGGGCTTCATCCAAATATTGTGTTTCGAATGCACGCAACGGCTGAGTTAGTTGCAGTCAGTGGAGTAATTGGTTGCTGGCAGAGATGGGTTTTTAGATGGAGAAGGTTGTGTGTCTTCCGTTAATCATGGAAGACACAAATTATGCAGATATTTCATTGCTGCAGACTGGAGTGCCTATGGTGGTGATGTTTTTTTGGCTGGAATTCATCTGAAATGTTTTGTGTGTTGGCAGGAGTTTACATACTGTATTAGAGTGTTCATGCATTTGTGCAGTGGTGCTGTTCGGAGGTGGTTGAGACTGGTACCAGATCATGGCAGTAATGGGTCTTGTTTGGCGTTGATGGAGGTGATGCTGTTGCCGGAAGCTAATGGAGACCGTGCTGTGTAATCGGAGATGGTCAGAGCTCGAGCAGATGGAAAAAAAAAGCTTATGTCTTCTCCAAACTCGTACACAGAAAAACTGGATGTTCTATGGAGTTAAGTGATTCGAGGTCTTATGATTGATTCAACAGAAGCATCGATGGAGATGTTCGTATATGGAGATTTCTGGGTGTTGGCTTTTTGCACAGGTCTTAGCCGTGAATAAAGAAGAACCGTTGGTGGTGATGGCTAGATGGACGGACAGGAAATAGACTTAGGTGTTGTAGCCGAGATGGGGTTACGTGTTTAAGTTGCTGCTACCGGTGGGGTGCCAGGATAGAGACGGTTAAGGAATATAAAGTGGCAGCAGTCGGACAGTTAGATGGTCAGCCAAAGGAAACTGCAACCGAGTTCGTTTTGAAAGGAGTTGGTGCTACGGCTAGGAAGATATTTGATATTGTGCCTCATTTGGAATTTTAGTTCAAAATATGGAAACAAAATCTCTTGATTTGAATGAGTACGAAATGGATTTGGAGTACGGTGGTGTCAGAAGGGATGATGTGACACATTTTCATTGGCTGGCAATATATTTGTGACGTGAGGAACAAAATAAATAAAAGGCATCGAGATTTTTAAGAAAGAGGGAGAGGCTGCGGCTGGCAGCCGATGACAGCAGCAAATGCATTCTAGGGTTTGGAGTTTCATTTTCTTCCATTGGATTTCAATTAGCTAAGGATTGATTCATATTTGTTTATGGTTTTTAAGAAAGCCATACCTAGTTAATTCCATGTTAGGGTTTAGGTAGAAACCAATTTTATTGTGTAAACTCTACATGTACATGCTTAATAATGATATGATTGATTAGTATTTTTTCTTCATATGGCTTGGTATTTAATTGTTCATGTGATTTTCTTGATTACTTATGCTATTCAATTGATATTTCGTGCTTCGGTTAAATCCCTTGACGTGGTATGCTTTAGGATTGATAGGTAATGCTTTAGAATCACTACCCTTGAAGCGAAGAAAATTACAGAGGAGAAACAATATTTGAAAATGCATGGAATAGGTTTTTAAAGATTAGTAGAGTTTGCATAATTAATTGGTGGAAACCGAAAACCCAAATAACCCATTACCTGTTTCGATTATTTATTATTTCATTTTTCCCGAATTTCTGAAAACTCTCGAAAACATTATATTGTTGATTACTTAGCTTTTGATATTAGTTAGTTGACGTATTTTCACACTCCTCGTGGGAACGACCTGTACTTGCCATTGTTCTACTAGTTAGACACTGTGCACTTGCAGTATTTTATTGTAGGTTTCCAACCTATCACCAGCAGAAATAGTTTTCACCCATAAACAACTGGGTTCGTGAAAACCATGCCCAAACGTGTACGTGTATGTTGGTTCAACATAGTAACCCAAAAGGTTAACCATATGAGATTTTCATATTAACCTTGTTCGTCTTCACCATAACTAGTTCAATTGACTTCAAATGAACCAGTTAGAGAGTTGTTCAATTGCTATGAGATCTTATGTAACTAGACAAGACACAATTGATACAAAGATGATTCGATTTGATTGAATCGGCTCATGAACTTTAGCCACGGTTTGCATAAAGCATTCCTTAGTAATCTAAGTTTCATGTTCAGAGCACATCTTTAGATCATAACTACTTAAGTTTACAAACAAGTTCGCGGACTTAAGATAACCGGTAGAATTTTCCAAACTCTGCAGAAATTCTCGGGTCGAGAACTTCCGCCAGTTTGCGAACTTAGCACACAAACGAGTTTTTGGAAATCCCAACAGAAATTCTCGGTACAAGAACTTCCGTCAGTTCGCAGACTGAGTTCGCGGACTTGGCAAAGCCAATTCCTCCGGTTTCTCTCAATCAACAAAGTTCGAAAACTTCAGATTAAGGAATAGGACTTATGCACATATGTGTTACCACACAATGCTTATATCCATCATTGGTTATATAGACCTAAACTCTCATTCCAACCATTGAAACATTCTTAGAGGACGTTATATAGTTGTTACACTATTTCTCGTCAAAGCGATTTTCAAAGTGATTGAAACTTTATGACTTTCATCACTAGGTGAAGATAAACCCGATCAAAGCGAAATGCTTTACCAACACGCGATTTCGAGAAAAAGATAAGTAGAGTATACTCAGCTCGAAATGTCAAATATGTATGATCCATTCTATATAGCATACCACTTTTGTCTCATAAGAAGTAGGGGATAGAATAGATAGACTTTTGAGTGATAGATAAGTTCAAGTTTCCACATACCTTTTTGTTGATGAAGTTCCACGGTTCCTTGAGTAGATCTTCGTCGTTGTATGATGAATCTCCATGAAGTCCTTGAGATCAACTACACTTTTCTATCCTAGTCTGAGACTTAGCTATAATAGACTAGAAATCAAGACTCATAGTTTTGATCACCAACATTGACAAACATGCTTGATAGCTTTGTAGAGCTAGAATTGAATTTCTTCAGATTCTCTTCCAGTGATTTTACCTTCTTAAGGGCAGACGCAAGTTCAGTTTCCAAGGATTTTTCTTTGGCAAGAAACTGGTGTTCTTTGTCATTAAAGCATTTCTGTTGTGATTCACATCTAGCTTCCGTTTCGGCAAGTCTCTCTTTTAACATAAAGAGATTACGAAGAAGATTATCACATTCAGACCTTTTTGAGCGAACCTCTTCTTCATGATCTTTAACGGTAGATTATAAGAGTTTGTATCCACCATCATAACCTTTAAAGAGTTTTCTCAACTTCCTGTTTTTTTGACAGAGATGACCCAAGAATTTCTTCAGACAGGCAGTTGACTTCGTTTCTTTTAATGCACGAGTAATCATCGTGATATATTGAGAAAATTCCTCATCAATACTCTATCCTCCTTCAGAACCACTATCATCCGAAAGATCGTCCAACTGCTCATCAAGGGACCTTTCGCTGAAGGAGATGATAAGGACTTATTTTTTGTGGTTTCAGATCTTTGAAACTTATCTGAACAACCCTGAACTGATATTGCGTTATCAGAGATAGTACTCTTGTTCATAGAGTCAGATCGCTACAAACACAGACTTATAAGGTCTTGAATGTGTTTGCCTGCTCTGATACCAATTGAAAAAGCGGGGGTCTAACAACACCACCCAATAATTCGATTAGCAATCTGTATGGACTAACTCCGAAATACTTTGCTAGAGAATCAACTAGACAGTCAGACTCAATCTAGATTAAAGTATCTCAAGGAGTTAATATCTCTCATTTGTTTTGATTTATTCAAGCTAAAACAATAGCGAGTCTTTAATAAAACACAAGGAATAACTTAGACGGTACCAAAGACCAATGTCCAAGGATCAATCAATATCAATCAACAACCATATGTTGGATTTCCAATTGATGATCTTAACGCACAACCTGTATTATTTCAATTATATAAAATATAATACGGAAAAGAAATAACACAGACACCAGAAGTTTTGTTAACGAGAAAACCGCAAATGCAGAAAAACCCCGGGACCTAGTCCATATTGAATACACACTGTATTAAGCCGCTACAGACACTAGCCTAATACAAACTAACTTCGGACTGGACTGTAGTTGAACCCCAATCAGTCTCCCACCGATCCAAGGTAAAGTTGCACTCCTACGTCTCTGATCCCAGCAGGATACTGCGCACTTGATTCCCTTAGCTGATCTCACACACAACTAAAAGTTGCTACGACCTAAAATCGCAGTCTTTAACAATAAACAAATCTGTCTCACACAGAAAAATCTATCAAAGGATAAATCTGCCTCCCACAGATAAACCCTAAAAGTTTTATTCCGTCTTTTGATAATAATCAAGGTGAACAGGAACCAATTGATAATCCGATCTTATATTCCCGAAGAACTGCCTAGATTAATCAATCACCTCACAACAAACTTAATCGACTAGCGAAAGAAGATGTTGCGGAATCACAAACGATGAGACGAAGGCGTTTGTGATTACTTTTATATCTTTCCTGTCGGAGAACTCTCACGATCTCAAGCCAATCAATATGATTGTACTCGTACGATAGAAGATGCAAGATCAGATCACACAACTACGATAAAAGTAGTATCGGTCTGGCTTCACAATCCCAATGAAGTCTTTAAGCCGTTAACCTGGTTTTAGAAGAAGAAAACCAAAGGTTAAAGGAGAATCGACTCTAGCGAGCGCATTAGTATCACACAGATGTGTGGGGATTAGTTTTTCACAATGCTAGATGTCTCCTTTATATAGTTTTCAAATCAGGGTTTTTCCTTAGTTACAAAGCAATCCATATTCACCGTTAGATGAAAACCTGATTTAGATTCAAGCTAATATTTTTCAACCGTTAGATCGAAAACTTAACTTGTCACACACACTTGAGGTATACGTTTACTGGGTTCGTGAAAACCATGCCCAAACGTGTACGTGTATGTTGGTTCAACATAGTAACACAAAAGGTTAACCATATGAGCTTTTCATATTAACCTTGTTCTTCTTCACCATAACTAGTTCAATTGACTTCAAATGAACTAGTTAGAGAGTTGTTCAATTGCTATGAGATCTTATATAACTACACAAGACACAATTGAAACAAAGATGATTCGATTCGATTGAATCGGCTCATGAACTTTAGCCACGGTTTGCATAAAGCATTCCTTAGTAATTTAAGTTTCATGTTCAGAGCACATTTTTAGATCATAACCACTTAAGTTCACAAACAAGTTCGCGGACTTAAGATAACCGGCAGAGTTTTCCAAATTCAGCAGAAATTCTCAGGTCGAGAACTTCCGCCAGTTCGCGGGCTTAGCACACAAACGAGTTTTTGGAAATCCCAGCAGAAATTCTCGGTACAAGAACTTCCGTTAGTTCGCGGACTGAGTTCGCAAACTGAGTTCGCGGACTTGGCAAAGCCAATTCCTCCGGTTTCTCTCAATCAACAAAGTTCGAAAACTTCGGATTAAGGAATAGGACTTATGCACATATGTGTTACCACACAATGCTTATATCAATCATTGGTTATATATACATAAACTCTCATTCCAACCATTGAAACAATCTTAGAGGCATTACATAGTTGTTACATTATTTCTCGTCAAAGCGATTTTCAAAGTGATTGAAATATTATGACTTTCGTCACTAGGTGAAGATAAACCCGATCAAAGCGAAATGCTTTACCAACACACGATTTCGAGAAAAGGATAAGTAGAGTATACTCAGCTCGAAATGTCAAATGTGTATGATCCATTCTATATAGCATACGACTTTTGTCTCATAAGAAGTAGGAGATAAGATAGATAGACTTTTGAGTGATAGATAAGTTCAAGTCTCCACATACCTTTTTGTTGATGAAGTTCCACGGTTCCTTGAGTAGATCTTCGTCGTGGTATGATGAATTTCCATGAAGTCCTTGAGCTCAATTACACTTTTCTATCATAGTCCGAGACTTAGCTATAATAGACTAGAAATCAAGACTCATAGTTTTGATCACTAACATTGACAAACATGCTTGATATAACAACGCATGCGAGGTCGACCGAGCTATGCTCTAACAATAGTCTTAATTTTTTGCATAAACCAGAGAAACATTAACTTGTACCATGCTTTTAAGACTCAAAGGCCATGTCACCAATTATACGGCAGTATAGCGGAAACCAGAAAATTAGTGAGTTGTTTTCCATGTATAATCATTGCGACTAAAGATATATATCATCCTTGATCTTTGAATTAAAATTGGTTTTAGTGCAAGATAGAAAAGCATAAGAACAAAGTGAATTCAGCATGCACCTGTAAAGCCAAACCGTAACCTCCGTGCACATCTTGTTCAAAATATAGTAGCTTCGGAAAATCAAGATGTAAGTGAAAATTGTCTCCTTTTCATGACAACCGAGATATATGATTTACACTTCGAAAGGATACAGGGTTAAGATGACGTTCCAGATAAAATATAGCATACGAGTGTTTCAAACTCTAATAAACAGCACATTAAACTTGCGTGGTTGAAGTAGCTCTAACAACAATTACAAGCTCTTCCTGCTGCTCACTGATTGTCACGCCAAAAAAAGTGGGCGCATTGTCAACCTGCAACAATCGAATATGAGTAAAAATAAAATGAAAACAAGAGAATAATTTAAGACCTTCCTTTATCTGCCCTCTGGCGTGCTGTTTGCTCCTCAGCCATCATGAGAATGTGTAGCTGATCATTCATGATATTCATACTTTAGGCGGGCGTTTATATACACAAAACTACCAAATATATGTTATATAAGGAGACCGGTACTACGTACTATATGGTAGAGTTAGAGATGAAAGCTTATGATAGTGTTGCATCAAATTCTAGAACTGGAAATGTACAAGGAGAAGTGGTAGAGGACCCATATTTCAGTAAAACGGGAACTACAAGATAAAGTTGTTGTTATGAACTTGTCACTAGTTAATTTCATTAATATAAGATAACGGGACATACAATTAATAAAACTACAAAACGCTGCCTTAACCAAGAGGAATTATTATAAATAAATGTAGAAGGATGATAGGTTTTGAAACCAACTGACCAAGAGGCTCCACTGCATCATTTGGCAAATTCATAACCACTTGTGTGGCAGATTTAGCTTTAAGACGGAACTACACATACACCGTCTTGGTAAATTCAACCATGGAAATGGAATTCGACAATTTTTGGAACATATTCACACCACCGTTCTACCTGGGTTCATTGCCTGACCAATTACTAATTCTATCAGACAGAAAATAACATTAACCACATCGTTGTCGTCAACACCTAACCATTCATAAAAACATTCTTCCAATATCTACTATATCAATATACTAATCAAAATACAACGCAATGGGGGTTTTACAACCTAACTACACAGACAAAAAACCAAAAAAAAATGAAGGATGGGTTTCTGGTATGAGGGTTTTCAAATTTGTTTGTATCTAATTTCTCGCACCCTGTAGTCAGTTGATATGGGGTTTTACAACCTAAATATATAAACCAAAAACCAAACAAGGAGGATGGATTTCTGGTAAAATGGTATCAATTTCCTTGAAATACCATCATACTAACACAATATCAGTTTGACCTCTCCAAAATATAAATTAATTCTGTAGGAATAAATCAAATTTCTATTTCAGTTTCTAAAGAAGAAAAAATTAATTGGAGAAAAATTATTGAATTCGATTGAATTCCCTAATAATATCTAAATGAGAAGACGGAAATAAGGGTTTTAAACTGTAATAAGAGGGGTAGAGTTTCAAGCATGAAATAACTGCTATCGGAAAAATTAAATGGAAGATTAATAAATCCACCCAAACTACCCAATTAAGCATTTACACTCATTTGCCCCAGAACTCCACCGTCAGCGTTTGTTCCAACAGCAACACATTTTCTTTTCTGGTTAAAGAATTTTGAAAGAAATACCTATTAGATCTCTTATGAGCATCTGAACCAAAGAATGCAGAGAGTCATACATTAAGTGTAAACAATAAAAAGAAGCAAAAGTAAGTCCCGATTTCATGATTCATCGTTAATGTTTGAACTTTAAGAAGAAAAATCAATAGCAAAGATCGGGTTTTACCATAGCTTCACAAGCTTGTGAAATCTCGTAATGGATACACTATTCAATCTATTGGCTACTGCATCCAATTTGTATTTGATTGCTAAAACAAAACATTCTCTCGGCTCTTGATAAGATACTAAAGATTAATTACAAAGTAAAAGTTTAGAGGTGTCTCACAAATTTCGTCTTACATAGTTATGTTTCTATTTTATTTTATTTTTGATGGTGTTCGTATATTAACAGACGGACAAAGTGACGATGGTGGTGGCGCTTACTAGGGTTTGGAACTTTGGAAGGGTGAATTTGTTTGGAGAATTGGCGCGATTTGTTTATTTAGTGGGTGGAAGTAGTAAGGGTAATTTTGGTCCGAGTTATATAATTTTTCTGGAGGGAAAAATATCGGTTGGTCCCGGTTGGTCCTTTTTTTAGGTAGACCCATGTCAGTTTAATCCTTTGGGAAAATGCATTTACTGTTTGGTCCACAATTATTTAAAAATATTAAATGGACAAAAGTACTCTTCCGTGTTAATTTCTATTTATTTTTTTGTAGCAGTTCATTCTTCAAAATGAACTCCTATTATTTTCTACTTATTTTTTTTTCAGATATCACCTATATAAATCAGCGTTCATTCCAGAAATGAACTCCATATAAAAACCTAAAAAAACAGAGTTCATTTCAGAAATGAACTCCATATAAAAACCTAAAAAAACAGAGTTCATTCCAGAAATGAACTCCATATAAAAACCTAAAAAAACCAGAGTTTATAAAAACCTAAAAAAAACAGAGTTCATTTATAAAAATGAACAACATCATCATCTTCATCTTCTTCGACGTCTTCAACAGCAGCAACAACATCTTCGTCTTCAAAAACACCACCGTCTTCATCATCAACGGCAGCAGCAGCAGCAGCAACGGATCTTTATCTTCTTCATCTTCTTCATCATCATAAATCGGCAGCAGAGACAAAAAAACATTCAAAAATCAAGATCAACACCATCATCTTCATCGTCAACAGCAGCGGCAGCAACAGATCTTCATCTTCTTCATCATCATCATCAACAGCAGAGACAAAAAGCATTCAAAAATCAAGATCGTAATCAACAACAACAATAACAAACACCGTCTTCAATAACATCATCTTTATCATCTTCAACTACAACACATTATCATCTTTAACGAAACAACAATAAAAAGAAAACATCATCGTCTTGGTTGCGTTCAACAGCAGCAGAGAAAAAAGATTCGAGAGGAAAGAAAAACTAGATCTGGAAAATAAGAGAGAGAATGTGAATATGAAAAATGAGATATTTTGCTATTGATTTTTGTATATATATGTGGTCCCCCTAGGACCAAACCATTATTTTTAGGACCAAGCAATAATATAAGGGTATTTCTGTCACTACAGGATGACATTTACATCATCCATGAATCACCTTAGGGCCAACCATAATTTCTAGGACCAAACTATAATATATTTTCCCAAACAGGACCAAATAGAGACATGACTGAGTCAATAGGACTAGACTCTCTCTAATATATTATTCCTATAACTATATGGTATTTCCTACTTTTCTGGATAGGTTATGTTTACCGAGTCAAGTACGATTTTTGCTCTCCTCAGATCACTTTTTACTCTCCCTTTAACAAAAATCATATAGTTATGATACGTATAATGACCTGGTAATCCAGATATGGAAATTGATCTAGACCGGAGTTTGGTGGTGAATCAATTCTGTATTCCTCGCACCGAATAGAAGGTATCGGTCAGTTTTAATTTTTTTAAGTTGCAATATGTACAAACTTTGTCCGGTTACTCTTCGAGTAAGAGGTCTAACGATTACACTGAAGATTTCTCTTTGCCTCCATTCCCCCCCTTCTTTTAAGCTTCTCTGCATCGGTTTCTCTAAAAAGTAGATAAGGGTAAAAGTGTAAAGTTGGCACATGTATAACCTCACACATGTTGGATAATAACCATTTAACGGTTTTTTTATCTCTCCGGGACATATATCTTAATTTTTTCCGTTATGGGATAGATCCCAAACAGACTAGGGAAAATGGGACATATTCCCCATTTTCCCTGGACGGGGGTGAATGGCCTGGTGCCTCGCGAGTCTGGCAACTTAGTGCGATTCCAATTCTATGCAAAGCAAAACTTTGATTTTTGGTGAGGGTTTATTGTCGTATCTTTATAGACGGCTAATTGGTAAGCGTTCGACAGTAAATAGAGATTTGGAGTAATTTTAGACTGTAAAGAATGCGGGAACAAAAATCTGTCCATGAAAACAGCTTTCTTGAGGTGAAACAGAACCACACATCCATAAAACCTGTTTTTAACTTGTTTGCAAATTGAGCAGCAGAATATAAATCAAGATAATTGACCAAGGATTAAGCTTTGATATTAGCCTATCTTTCTTAAGGAATGCATTTATTTACAAGGTAAACTATCAAGTCCAGAAGCTCATCTCTTTTTACTGTGTTTTGTTCTTTTCAATGGTCTCCAACTCTCCATTGTTTCTTCTAATACTTTCTGCACGGAATGGAGCAAACACAAAGTAGTCAGTAATCAATGTTATTCACATCTGGCAATATTGCTCACCATTAATGGTCATAAGCTACAAACGTCTCTCTAACATCAACATCCTAAAATCCTAAGAAACAGGTAGCTATTATAACTCAGCACCATAACTAAAGCATCTTTGTTCTTGCTAGATGTTGTCCAGTCCAACTTTCCTTCAAGTTAGATGTTTCATACACATCCAAGTACATAGAGAAGTTAGGCATGAAAATTTGGACACAGTGATAAAACGTAATTTCATAAGCGTTCATCAAGTTATATCCTCTTCTTGGATGAAATACTTACGGAATCGCTAAGGAAATGCCATTCACGCCAAAGCAGAGTTTGGACTTCAGAACAGCACCCAGTGGATTTCAAGAACAAATGAACGAAGGCGAAGTCATCAACAACTAAACACAAAAGGTTTTGCTAGAAGTCCCAATATTAAGCAGCTATATTTTCCAATGAGTGTGCTAGCTGGTTAGTCCAAGTTCCATGCATAAGGAGCCTGGATTTTACTTACATTAATTGATAATACCACCTAAGACTTGGTAAGACTCGGATCTTATTGCACCTGAAGTAGTAAACAAGATCTTTCTACCCGACCAAACAGTACTTGCATCAACCTATATTAACTTTATTTAGGTTTACCACCCATATGGAAAGCATCAGCTAATAATACTTGTTAACAGACGAAAACGGATAACTCCCTTTTTTAAGTACTGCATGCTCATCCTAAAGGACCTAAACTACGCAAATCATTTTCCTTAATTACGGTGTATCTACGAGTGAAGGAGTAAAATGACAAACAAAGGCAACAGTAATAATTACATCAAGAATCAGAGATTCAAAGAGACCTATTATTCCACCTAACCTTAACTACTAGATGTTCGGAAACTATGAATCCTAGATTCCTCAAGGAATAAGCAATGCTGGATCCAAAATGTAATGCATTTTCTTAGTAAGTAACATTCATTAAGATACTTAGCAACACAAAACATATAATACAGACTTGCATAATGGAAGAAGAAGAAATTGAGTACTTTTCATGGCATACCCGAAATCATTACACTCCTAGCTAGTTAACTTATTAGCTAATTCGTAAATTGCTGATCCAACTGCAAACGCCCTACATAACAATAATCAAACCTTAAGTGAAAAAAAAAAAAAAAAATCTTCCAAATTATTGTATGTAAAATTAGAGAGAACAACTTACCCAGCAAAGACAAAGCCACCAAAATACATAACATCACGGCTAGTCACTTCTACACCTTTAAAGGTACCACAAGCTTTGCAATTGGGTGTTTTCTGATCAGTCTTCTCCGGATTTTTGCTTGGTTCGCTATGACTATTCTTGGTGTATTTTGGTGGGTTGACATTGAAAGCGTACCTCCCATTTGCACAGTCATTTGTAGCAAGACTTACACGTACGCCCGCACAAGGCACTCTAGATGATGCTGATCTAAGACGATGATCCTCTCGTTTTCGATCATCCATAAGAGCAGTATACGCTTCGGAAAGTTGTTTGAAATTGCGTGTAGCATCATCCCTAACTTCCTGAGATGAATTGAAATGTTTATCCGGATGATATTTTAATGCTAGTTTCTTGAAAGCTTTTCTGATTTCAATCTTATTTGCGTTTCTGTTTAACCCTAGAACTTCGTAGTGATCCATCATTCGCTGCAATCACAAAGGACAAGTGAATCAACACCGGTTCAATCTAAATAATAAGAAAAAGATGAAGTTTTGGTAGATCGCGACTTGAACAAGAAGAAATTTTAGGGTATACAAAATTTAGAATTTTCTTGGTCACGCCCCCGAGGACGAAGCTATGTCAGTGACTGACTACTGACTAGAGGACCAAAAAACATGGTTAGTCAAGTTCAGCTGCGCTAGCTCACGATTGCACCCCACAGCCTACCCACTGAATTTATGCCAGTTCTCAGGGGCGGACCAGATATATCCGACTAATGAGACGCAGAAAGAGAAATTTAGGCACAGTCCCCAAAAAAAAATATTCAAATTGTCAGGTCCACAATTAATTTTAAGTACCGTGACACCCATAATTATTTTCGTGACACCCATAATTGTATAAAATTATAAAAATGTATGCATGACGGATTATGTATCCGCATGACAGGTTATGCATCAGTGGTATGATTGGCAACGCAACTTGGATATAACATATCTAAAAATCCGCACCTTGGAATTTTACAAATTTTATATAGTTGGAAATCTTTTTAAGAGAGCTACGCAACGAGTACAAACAAGAATATCAAAAAAAAAATTCACGAAAAAATCAGAGGTGATCACCATTTTAGGTAAAATTTTCGAAAACTCGATACATAACCATTATGCAGCCACCAAAAAAGATGCATAACGAATTATGCAACCATTTTCTCCACTGCATAACAAATTATGCATTTGGATAACAAAGTTATGCATCTATAACAAGTTATGTAACCATTGTTTTGGTTGATTTTAGTGCATACATAAAAAAAATTGATGCATAATGCAGTATGCATCCATATTTACGGATGCATATCAGGTTATGTATCTATTTTCTCAATGCATAATGCATTATGTAGCCATATTTCCGGACGCATAACAGTTTATGCATCCATTTTCACGACTGCATAACATGTTATGTAGATATTATTGTAGGTGCATGACAAGTTATGCAGTCTTTGTTTTTGTTGGTTTCAATAGTAACAAAAAAGTTACTGCATAACGTGTTATGCAACCGTTTTCTGGACTGCATAACAAGTTATGCAACAAATTTTGTAGATGCATAACAGGTTATGCATCCATTTTCACGACTGCAGAACATGTTATGCAGACATTTTCTCGACTGCATGACATGTTATGCAGTCATAACCACATCATCATCTTCTTTCATGTTTCAATAAATCCCACGCAAACCATTATCCTCCATCCGTAGATCCCAATCCACCACTACCAGCTTTCACATACTTCAATGCAGCAACAAATACCAATAACAAACACAAATACAAAACCATTCCTATTTCAGTTACACCATGAACAACAAACACAAATACCAACAACAACACCACCATTCCTACTTCTCTCTAATATTCTTTACATCCAAAATCACACCCACTATAAGAACTTCCTTCTCATCTTCTACAGACTCAATACTACCACTAGTTCGGCTTCCTCCAATTTCATCACCAGACCCCATCCAACAAATCAACCCTCATATCCTAGTCTTCTCAGCCCCATCTATGCCCAGATTGAGCTAAGAAAATTACCTCTTAGTGTTAAAAGAAGACAAAATTACTTCATGACAAACTTCTCTAGGAGCTGGATCTCCTCTTACCAATTATAATGCAGTTGATAATTTCTCAAAAATTTATAGAAATCGAGCATAAAAATACTGCAAAATTCAAAATAAACACAACTGTATCAACCACAATAATCAACAAAAGGCATAGACTGTGGTTCTACAGACCTGCTTTATTTTCATAAAGAAGAAAAAAAATCCTAACCAAGCACTCTCCACTGGAGATCCGAACATTGCTAGCTTAACTAAATAATTTAACCTACTATCTCAAGACAACAAAAATCATAAAAGACCAAGCATGTCAAATGAAACCAACATCAATCCCTCAGCACCATCGCCATCTTTAACTTGTAATTCCATCAATTTCTTTTTCTATTTCAGAAGCAATCTCAAATCCTAACTCATCATTAACCTATAGCAGCAACAGGAACCCGATCTCTAATCTCTCTTCCAACACAGTCTCAGCCATAATCAAATAAAACCCCTGAAATCAAAGCAACAAATAGCAGAAACTTACCAAACGAGAATTGAAAAGAAAACAGATATAGGTCTCGATCTCGATTTCTCAGTTGGAGATCTCTTCTTTAACTCTCGATCTCTTATTTTGGAAAGAAAATGTATTTTTTCCATTGAAAGAAATAAGATCTCCCGGAAACCAACATCAATCCCTTCCTATAACTCCATCGACCTCAAATAATCGTTCTTCTCGATCTGATTCAGGTGTTGATGAAGATTTACAGTTGGGAAGAAGAAGAAAACGAATTGAAGAAGTATTTCTTCCTTTATAAAAGAGAAAAGCGGAATTTTATAAATTATGGGTTTTAGAATAATTTTCTTCGTGAAATGGGGGCGCGCATGAAGTTTTGCGCCCGTGGGTTTCTCTGTGGAAAAATCTGAGGAAATTGGTCTCACAGTAGTTTTCACAAGCAGAAAATATCCAGGGGAAGCAAGTGAGGTAAAATAGGCTTGAAAGCCCAAGCCCAATGTCTTGGGAGCTAGGTGAGTTGGGTGTGCAGTGCTCTTAACTAGCTCCGCCCCTGTGCTACTGCTCAGCTATCTTGTTTTCCTCACTGGAGTTATAAGCTGAACCACTTATATTAGGTTCCAGATCACCTTGGTTCTGAAACTAGCTGTGCAAGTAACATGTTTCGGGACTGTTGTGAACAGAGAAATATTGTTGCATAAAAGGTTTTTGGTTCCGGAATCGTTGTTGGAAAATTGAATATGATTTCTAGAACTTAACCCTTATTTTTCACATGGACATCAATTTTAAGACGATCTCATAAATGGAGCTCAAGCTCTCAGTTGTTGGTAGATGTTATGTGTTTTTTATTTACATATCCACCCCCAGTTTAATATAAACATTATTAGGCATTATTTATATGAAGTTCATTCAAGTTTCGGGTCTAAGATGCATATATTTTTGTCATCTACATATTAGCCGCCGATTTTATATAAACTAGTGTTAGGCTTTGTTTACGTAGAACTTTCATATATAGTTCATTTCTCTTTAACGTAATGTGATTTTTTGGCTTTAATAGCTTTTTATTGAGATAATGGTACCTCTTCTCCTCCTAAGGAAAAGTATTTTGTTTTAAATGTTTTACTATGTATGTTTAAGGTGGTCATTTAGGTTCGATACCCCGGATAAGGTTTTGTTTTTTATGAGCTATGGCTGCATCATCTAGGTGACTGCTTGTATACCCTTTGATCTTGCCAATGTGGTTCTTTTGATTTTTGAGATCCCTTATAAGATTTTTTTTTTTTGACACAAATGCACTATTGTGTTTAGTTAATTTTCCGTACTCCCCTTTTCGGAATTAAATTTCTCATTTTTTGAGAATCTAACTTTTTGATAGTTGACTTTATTACTCTTGGAGAACTGTCTTTTGAAATCGAGTTCCTGTGAAGCTAAATATTGAGATCGGGCTCTTTTGAGACTTGAGTTTTGAAATCGAAAGCAATTTTTTATGTATTCTCATCCATTATTTTTGACTTTGAAGTATTTTCACTTCAGATTTTGTAATTTTGGTACCAATATTTGATTTAATTAATGATGCAAATGATGTACATGATTTTAAACATGAATGCAGATGAGAACTTTTAAGTTTTTATTTATTTTTGGTAATTTTTACTTCTTCGAATTTGAAACTTCGAAGAGTTTTTGTTTCATGCTCATAAAAAAGAGCCTTTTCAGCTTCTGCTCTTCGAGAGGTTGGATTTTTTAGTTTAGTTGATGCTCTTTTAAGTTCAGCTTATGCTCTTTGGGAGCTAGAGATACTTATGTTTAGCTTATGTTCCATGTGAGATAGATCTATTTTACCTTTCAAGGTAATGCTCTTTAAGAGCGCTGTTTTTCGCATTTTTTTATGTTTTTTATATATGACTTAGATCTAAATTGTTGATTTTTTTTCTCTTGCTTCGTCTCTCTTATCGTCGTTAAGATAATGAGTATTGTTAGTGAAAAAGCGGGAGTCTAACAACCACACCCAATATTTCGTTCGGCAATTTTTATGGAATAACTTCAATATAATTATGTGAGAATCAACTAGACAGTCAAACTCAATCAAGTAAGTATATCCAAGAGTTGTATCTCAATTTTTCAACACAATCTGCAATTGAACAGATAGAAATCTGTGAGCCCGGTTGATATGAGAAATAACTTGAACGGTATCAAAAACCAATGTTCAAGTGTCAATCAATTTCAATCAACAACTAAAGGTTGGATTTACCAATTGATTGAACTACGCACAAACTATGATATTTCAATTATATAGAAAATATAATGCGAAAAAGAAATAACACAGACACCATAAGTTTTGTTAACGAGGAAACCGCAAATACAAAAAAACCCCGGGACCTAGTCCATATTTGAACACCGCACTGTATTAATCCGCTACAAACACTAGCCTACTACAAGTTAACTTCGGACTGGAATGTAGTTGAGCCCTAACCAAGTCTCACACCGATTAAAGTATAGTCGTGTTCCTTACGCCTCTGAATCCCAGCAGGACGCTATGCACTTGATTCCCTTAGCTGATCTCACCCACGACTAAGAGTTGCTACGACCCAAAGTCGAAGACTTTATAAACAAATCTGTCTCCCACAGAAAAGTCTATTCTAATAGATAAATTTGTCTCCCACAGAAATACCTACGAATTTTTTGTTCCGTCTTTTGATAAATCAAGATGAACAGGAACCAATAGATAATCCGGTCTTATATTCCCAAAGAACAGCCTAGAATATCAATCACCTCACAGTAACTTAACTGGTATTTGAAGAAGTTATTGTGGAATCACAAAGAATGAGACGAATAACTTTGTGATTACTTTTTATATCTTACCTATCGAAGATAAATCTCAAGCCAATCTTAGAGAAGATAGTACTCAATACGATAGAACAAGTAAGATCAGAACACGCAACTATAGAGAAAATAGTTGGGTCTGGCTTCAGAATCTCAATGAAGTCTTCAAATCGTTAACCTAAATTGGTTTTAGGAAAAACCTAGGTTAAAGGAGAATCGACTCTAGTACACAACTAGTATCACACAGGAGGTGTGGGGATTAGGTTTCCCGGTTTCTAGATTTCTCCCTTATATAATCTTCAAATTAGGGTTTGATAGCTTTGAAACAAACAATAAATATTCACCGTTAATGAAAATTTGATTTAAGATTCAAGCTAAGTTTGCTTAAAACTAAAGCAATATCTTTCCACCATTAGATGGTCTTAGCTTGTCACACACAAATGAAATATACCTTCATTTAGATATGGGTAACCGTATATAAACGTGTATATTGAGTTGGCTCAACAATAGTGTAAGGACCCTCAAGCACGTCAACGCGATTAGTCCAGACAAGAGACGATTTTGCCGATAATTACTCGATTAGATTAACACGAACGTTAATTAATAAAATTTAATCTAATAATGATCTAGATACGAAATTAGTACCATCGAATAGATCACGAAAGTTTATGCGAATTAGACTACTCGAACGTGTCATTCGGATACCAGACAAAGAAGATATCTTCAGATATGTACGAAGGGTAAAATTGTCGTTTCTCATCAAAACCGCTTGGTTGCCCTTATATTTTACCTGAGTGCCTTAATCATTTCTGTTGGCCTTATCACCACCCAACCTGTCCAAGAGAATTCGTTCTCTTATCTTCTTTATCTTTCTTCTTTTTTCTTCTTCTCAGTTCTCTCTTTCTCTCGGTCAATCTCAATTACGAAGAATTGAGTTTAATTTATTGAGTAATTCTTATCAAGTCTGTTAATATGATGGATCAAATAATAAGGTGATGATTCAGGAAGTTGATTTATCCCTGGAGGAAAAATAATAATGTTTTGATTTAAGGTTTTCTAGAGAGGATTGAAATTGTGATAATTTGATGAGGAAATCGAGCAATAGATGATGGGTTTTCGTTATTGAGAATAAGGAAGAGGAATTATCAGTTGTTCTCAGTTTACTCAATGATGAATCGTAGACTTAGGGTTTGTAAGAAGAACTCTGAGATTATTTAGAAGATGAATTGACGTTATAAGAGGTTGATTGGAGATGGGTTTGTCTCGAATTTAAGAGTTAAGGTTGATGGAGTTAGGGTTTCATGTTCTTCCCAAAAATAGAATTAAGGTTCCTGTGATTGGAATCTGCAGATGATGATTGAGAACTTGAGAATTGGAGGATTTCAACTGAAGGTAATTTTAGTTTAAATTAAATCTGTTTAATTTATGTTTTTCTTGTGATGTGTGTACGTTAGCCTTTGTTGTTTATATGTGGGTATAGCTGTTGTGTTAGAATGATTAAGTCTGTGAATCAAATTGGATTGTTAAGAAAAATTAGAGACCTATAATCCTTGTTTTGAGTTGTGATGGTGGTGGTGGATCAAAATTAGGGTTCTGTGACTTGAGGATGATGAAGTTGGGAGCTGTTGAGTGGGGAAGATGGAGTTGTGGTTGTAGTATAAGTTATTTTGAGATACAGGGGAAGTGAAGTTTCAAATAGAATGAAATTGATGGTTTAGGCAGTTATGAAGTGAATTGTTTATGAAGCTTGGGGATGAATTGGATGTTGGCTAGTTAGATAAGATAGGAATGGTTGTGATGTTGTTCAACTTAGTCGGTGTTGTGTTTGAAACTGGAATTGCTGAAGTGATAAAGAAGATGATGACAGTTATATGTATGTATAGGATTGGTAGTTTTATTGAGCTGCAGTTGAAGCTATTGAATATTGCCAGGAACTCAATTGATGTTGTTATAAAGGGAATGAAGTTTGTCTTGTTGTTGTGAAATTGAGAAGTTGTATTGGTAGGCTGAATTACAAGTAATGAAGAGGAGTTGGATAGTGGAATTGTAAATGGTGCTGGAGAGATTTGTAGAAGTTTGTAGTTCTGAGAGAGGTGGAGCTCTAACTAGTGGTGCAGAACTGATATTGGAATTGATTAGAGTGTTTATGTAAGCAAGATTGCAGTTAGAGTTGTGTAAGATAGAACTAAGAAGTTGTTTCTTCTAGATTTAATCTTATGAACTTTATGTTTATAGTATTCATTGCTTGATCTATTGTATCTTGTTTTTAGACCTTTAGTCATCCTAGTCAGATTGTCTGTCTGAATATGTCCTTAGCTGACTTAGGATATCTGATTGAGATGAATCAGTCTAACCCTGAGTTGACTCATTAACCAGTCTTGACCATACTTGACTCAATGGACCTTGACCGAGTTAACTCTCTGACCTGGACTTGACCTTGACTATTGATGTGGACTATTAATTGATCTTTGACCGTTAGTTTGACTGTTAGTTGACCCTGTTGGATCGGGATTTAGATTAATGGGCCGGTTTAGTAGACTTGGGCTTAGGGTCAGTTTTACTATTGAACAATGTTTAGGACCTTGTGGTCCGAATTAGTCTTTGGTCCCTTCTACAAAGTTGTAGATATTCATAAGACATATCTAATGAACTATAGAATCAACCTAATTGAATTAGTAAACCTTTATTTATGCTAAAGATAGATAATAAAAAGGTGTATAACCATAAGTAGGCTTAGAACCATTAGATAGTTCACTTAGTTTATAATTAGAGAATTGTATGAGATTGTGTTATGAGCCTTGTATGAGCCTTTTGGCTAATCTTTAGAGTGCTTGTGTGATTAACAGTTAATATTTATTAACAACGATCGATCTAAAGAATGAACCAGTGGATTATGGATCTCAAGGTATGCGAGGCTTGTCATCAAAAGAGGTGGGAACTCTTGTAACTCTCTTGTAATCATTAAGTTACTTTAAATGGCGAACATGATGTGTCTTTACTATTTTGAGCATGTTTAAATGTAATTGTATGTTTGTATGAAATTATGTTGTTATGTAATTGAATGAGTATGTTGCATGATTTGCATTGTCTGGTCTCCTCGTGAGGAGTGTCTGTGTTCTCCACAACTTCTCACTATTGTTGACGCTGGAATTTGGTGTCAGGAATACTAGGGATTCAATACTACTGGAATTTGGTAGTATTGGGTTTTCAATATTAAATAGAAACTCGAATACTACTGGAATTTGGTAGTATTAGTTTTTTTATATTACTACAGTGAGGTCGCCTTCTGTAGATTATTAGGCCCTGTTGGTTTTCCGGTGGCAGCTGTGGGTAGATATTATATTTTATATATATTAATGCAACTACTATGGGGAATATCCAAAATTATATACATATTTTTATCTGGGGAGATTAGTCAATTGCATATTATGCTTGATTGTTCAGTCTTAGTAGAATGACTGGGTTTTTATGGCCATATTCTTTTCGTTGCATGAGCGGATAGGGATCTTCATGCATCTGATGTGGTGGTCATAATAATCAAACCTTTATTGTATTCTAGACTTGATGCTGGTTCCTGAATCATGAGATGTACGCATTTCGTGCGGATGGCGTTATCATTAAGACTTGATTTATTCTAGCATTTTCTTCTCCATTGAGTGGGATGAGGTTAGGATGACATATGTTTAGATTATTCTAACGTCATTTTGTAGAACATCTCGGTGGTGTTCTTTTGATTAAAAGAGTGATATTGAAGTAGTCTTATGCTTTGTGTTGTGTGTAAAAGATATTTATTATTCTAGTTTAGATAATCTGTGTAGCATGTTAGTGATTACCGGAATGTTGCATGATTTCCACTGAGCATCCCTTTTGGGGTGATGTGCTCACTCAATTCCCAATTTCAGTTTCAGAGACAGATCAAGATGTGCACGTGGCAATGAAAGCTTCAAGAAGTTGGTTTCGTAAGTTAGATAGTTTTGCTATGTTTATTTGGTGTTTATATTCTTTTTGTAAACCGAATCACTATTGAATATGTATCATTTGAGAGGAGTTCTTGTATTTATTTCAGAGAGAGTTTAGATTCGGATTAATCTTTGATTAGAACTTCTTTCTTATTGTTTGATTAGATGTTTTAGATCCTTAGTACCTCATTATGTAGTTAATCTTTTAGATTGGTCAGCTGCTATCTTAGGGGGCACTACAAATAGTTAACTTAAGTTAGCCATATGAACACTTTTATATTAACCACATTCATCTAACACTTCTAGATCAAATGATAATTAAATGAATCAAATTGTGTTACTCATAGATTTGCTCAATTGTTTATATTCTCATAGAAGTATACAAGACACAATTGAAATAAAATCGGATTTGATTCATGATTGTACAAAGTACTTATTCAAGAATCAATTCATGAACATTAATAAGCCACGGTTTACAAAGATTGCATTCCTTAATTTATAAATGTATTTTTTCATGAGTATGAAATCATACTAACCCGATTTTAGAACTTTCACCACTTATTTTGCAAACGGCTACACAAACTTAAGTTCCGGACTTTGGTCTTGTCCGACAGTTCGCAAACGGGTACGCAAACTGTCGTCCCGGACCTAACTAAGGTAGAACCGTTCACATACTGGTATGCAAACTTGGTTCCCGGACTTTAGCAGTTAAAACCGTTCGCATATTGGTATGCAAACTTGGTTTCCGGACCTAAATCAAACCAACACAGTTTGTACACTAAGTACGCGTACTGTGATGTTTTCCAGCCATGGGTTTTAGTTCTAAAATCCAATTTCAATCATTGAAACATTCTTAGAAGACGACAATGGATGTCTCACACAAACCATTAGCTTATAAGCAATTTACAAGTGATTTAATGATCAATACGAAACATTCCGAGTCAGCATCAAATGACTGTCTCACACAAATCATGTAAGATGTGTCAAGGCAATTTTCACATGATCATCTTTTGACTTAACATTTAGTTTCCAACAAATAAGTTGTTTCCAACTAAACTCACCAAGAATAATGATGAACGTAGCTAAAGTAAAAAGCTTCCAACACATATTTCGAGAAAGATATAAGCGAATTAAACTCAGCTCGAAATATCAAATGTGCATAATGTAAAAGTATATATAGCTATACGACTTACATCTTGTTTGTTTGCAGCTGACTCGGCGTCTGGATCTGAGTCAACCTCTGACTCGGGCCGAGTCAGCAGTCAGACCGTTGTTTTGCATTTTGAGTCAGATCTGACTCGACCTATGACTCAGACATAACCCCTGACTCGGACCCATTTGAGTCAGGTAACAAAATACCCCTGACTCACGGGACCAAACCACTGACTCACGTTTTTTGAGTCAGATCTGACTCAAAACAAACATATTGAGTCAGATCCAGATGAGTCAGGTGATTTCACTCAGATCCAGATGACTCAGATCTAGACGACTCAGATGAGTCAGGAGTAAACAAACATATTGTTAGTCTTAATAGGAGATAAAATAGAATAAACTTCTGAGTGATAGATAAGTTTTAGTCTCCACATAACTTTTGTTGATGCAGTTTGTTCCAAGCTCTCCTCAGTAGATCTTCGTCTTCAACCGATGAACGCCGTGAAGCCTAAAGCTCAACTACACATTCTATCCTAATCAGAGACATATCTTGTTAGAGCATAGCTCGGTTGAACCCACCAAGCGTTGGTATGTCAAGTTGGTTGTCATATTTTAGTGAATCAAAACTCATTTTAAAAGTCGCTTGATTATGTACTAGATTCAACTTCGTATAGGTTAGCTTGAAAGTATTAGGATATGAGACATTACAAGTATTGTGAAGACTTGAAGAAGTAAGAAGCTACAACGACAACATCATCCTTCCACTTGAGGTTAGTGATATTTGACTTGAATTGTTTCATTCCCTAACGTATCTTTCAAGTCGTGCATATTGAAAATAAAATTGTGAAGCATGAACACTCTAGATAGACATAGTATTAAGGAATACAATACGAGGTTTATTGCTTAACCATTAAACTTTGTAGATAAGACATCGACATGATCGTTTAAATGCTATTGTGATTATGTATCGGTATGAGGTGAGGATTTCATCCTATGAAATAATGTTTTACATGTGTTTTAAGGAAGTGAGTTCATAAACTTGTTTATGAATCGAAAAGGAAATCCCCATGCTTTATTGGTATTGTTATTCATTGCATATCTTGTGAACAACCAATATGTGTGATTTAGTATAACCGCTCATGACTTGTTTGTGTTTTTGGTAAAACTATTCACAAAGGCCTGACTTATGTATTGGTATGACTTTTATTAGTGAAACCAATCTTAAGTAATCACCTGAGATGGTATGATCGAGTTTGTGATTTGTGTATGACTGAATCTGGGTAAAGGGGAACCGATCCTAGTAAGTGGTGCAACACATCACAAAGGGGAATCAATCCTTGTATGAGGTACAACAAGTTTGTAGCAGAAAGGGGACCGATCCTATGGACATGTGCAACACGTTTTTAGGCAAAGGGGAACAGATCCTATGGACATGTGAAACATATATAAGTTAGATACCATATATATGTGAGGAATCGATCCTTATACCTAATCAACCCAATTTTGGAAAGCTAGTGTGATTATGCACAGTACTCACATGGAGGTAGAACCGAAACTTGTTTTGGTAGAACCGTTAAACCCATGATTTGTGATTGAGTGTTCTTGATCAATCACATAGTTCTTGAAAGTCATATGAACCAATTCTAAACTTGTTTGAAAGTGTGGCAAATCGGTTTCAAGGTTGTAAGTATGAAAGAGGACTTATAAAGTAAGGATGTCAACACACTTTCAACACATGCAGTAATGTTTATCTTTAATTGTTCAAAGTTATTCCTTAATAACCAAAGAAAGAAAATCCCAGGATCGAAACATTACTAAGTTAAGAATCTTTTAATTAAGGTCTTAATTTTATTTTAGGAAAATGAGAATTAGTAATGTGCATTTACTAGTTAAAGATTTTCCAAAGAGATTTTCGGTCATTATTTTGGACAGAGCATTTCTAGGAATTATGGAAACCGAATTTGGAATTATATTGCATATCTTGAGAAATCTTCGGTTTTGAAAATTACTTGGTGTCCAAACTTCCTCGTCTATAAATACTTGAAGTTTGCATTTCTAGAAAACTAATCCTTCGTGACAGCAAACTTCCTCGGTTGTGTTGTTACTGGTGAAGCCGCCTATATGGAGAGGAGAGTAACCTAATTAGGCGAAATCTCTTACGACCGCTCAGTTTAAAGTCTTCTTTGGGATTGAGAAGCTTTATTAGTAACGCTGGTGGGAAACTAGATAATTACGGTTTATCTTGTGTTTTCGAATGATTTGATTGACTAATGGTGGCTGAACTTTGATTGCACCTAGTTTGTTTATGCTTGAGAATCTTCTCTTCTGATATAAGATTCACTCAAACTAGATCGAAGTTTCGACAGGGATCTTTAGACTGTTCTTAGTGCTAAAGATGATCTTGTGATAATCCATTGTTAATAGACTCCGTTCTGTGCGTGATTGATCACAAGAGATTCAAGTTGTTGTGTGCAGGTGTTTATTTAAGATCTAAGAAGATTTGAAGACAAAGAAGACATTGAAGATTTCTGATTTGGGGTTCATAATCTTTAGTGTGCACAATACTTGTTTCGGTATAGAGGATCCAACTATAATCGGTTTATCCTTGTGGTAGATTGGATTGATTAGTTGTGTAGATCGGCACAATTCTTTGTGATTAAAAGTATTTATTGCAAAATCTTAACAATTACCTTTGGTAATTGAACATAAGATAGATCTAAAAACCTGACAAAGGAGTTTATTGAGATAAACAGAAGAGCCTTTGTCGAACTCGCATCACTTGGTTGAAAAAAGTTGCTACAAAATAGATTTGTTGTTCCTTTACTGTTTGGAATACGAACCAAAGGAATTGTTCCAAGTACGTGACTTATTCATAAGTTGGAGGCGTGGGAATACAGACGGAACTAGGTGAACTATAGGTTTAGTTGCTTGGTCTCAACTATACGAGGTTGGTTTAATTTTGTGTAGCGGCTTAATCCTGAGAGTATTCAATTCTGGACAAGGACTCAGGGTTTTTCTGCATTTGCGGTTTCCTCGTTAACAAAATCTTGTTGTGTCATTTACTTTATATTTCCGCATTATAATCGTTTTATTATAATTAGAGTAAATTACACAAACGTTAATTCTGTTAGAGCACTGCTCGGTTGAACTCGCATGCATTGTTATCTCAAACATGTTTGTCAAGTATAGTTGTTAAAACTATATGTCTTGATTTCTAGACTATTTATAGCTAAGTCTCGGTTTAGAATAGATTAATGTAGTTGAGCTCCAGACTCCATGGCGATCATCTTACGAAGACAAAGAACTACTCGAGGAACAAGTAAAACTTCATTCGACTAAAAAGTATGTGGATACTTGAACTTATCTATCACTCAAAATTCTATCTCTCTATCTCCTACTCTTGAGACAAAGTCGTATAAGTATGATAGTTTTCATACATACACATTTGCTATTTCGAGCTGAGTTTACTCTCCTATCTTTTTCTCGAAATACGTGTTGATAAGCTTTCGCTTTAACCACTTTTCATCTTTATCCGTGACGAAATTCATGATGACGTTTCAATCTTGAAAATAGCTTTGATGACGATAGTCGTGAATAACGATTGTTATAACTGTTAGAGCATTGCTCGGTCGAACTCGCATGCCTTGCTATATCAAGCATATTTGTCAATGTTAGTGATAAAAACTATAAGTCTTGATTTCTAGTCTACTATAGCTAAGTCTCAGACTAGGATAGAAAGTATAGTTGAGCTCAAGAACTCCATGGCAGATCGTCATACAAGACGAAGAACTACTCAAGGAACTGGTGGAACTTCATCGACAAAAAGGTATGTGGAGACTTGAACTTATATGTCACTCAAAAGTCTATCTACTCTATAACCTATCTTGAGACAAAAGTTGTTTTGTTATATAGACTTTGATTACACACATTTGTTATTTCGAGACGAGTTTATGTCGCCTATCTATTTATCGAAATATGTGTTGGTAAGCTTTCGCTTTAACCAAGTTCATCTTTACCTAGTGACGAAAGTCATGTCATGTTTCAATCACTTTGAAAATTTCTATGACGAAAAATGGTTTGTGAATAACAACTATATAACGTCCTCTGAGAATGTTTCAATGATTGAAATGAGATTTTAGATTATATAACCAATGATGGATATAAGCATTTTTGTGGAAACACATATATGTATAAGTCCTTATTCCTTGAACCAAAGTTTGTGAACTTTGTTGATCAAGAGTACCGGAACAAGAGTCATGAACTAAGTCCGCGAACTTGAGTTAGGTTATATCTAAAGACGATTGTTTGTGAAATCATGTTTATATAAACTAAGGAATGCTAATTGCAAATCGTGGCTATAAAGTTCATAAACCGACTCGAGTGAATAAAATCGTTTTTGCTTCGACCGTGTCTTGTGTAGTTACATAAGATTTCTTTGCAATTGAACAACTCTCTAACTAGTTCATTTGAGTCATTTGAACTAGTTATGGTGAAGAAGAATATGGTTGATATGAATGCTCATATGGCTAACCATTTGGTTAACTATTGTTGAACCAACAAATGTACATGTTTAGGTACGGTTACACAAACCTAGGAACGTGCATTTCAATTGTGTGTAACAAGCTAAGTTTTCGATCTAACGGTTGAAAGATATTAGCTTGAATCCAATCAGGTTTTCATCTAACAGTGAATATTGAATGCTTTGTTACCAAGCTAACATTGATTACAAATCCTGATTTGAAAGACTATATAAGGGAGAACTCTAGCAATTGGGAAATCTAATCCCCACACCTTACGTGTGATACTAGTTGTGTAAGCTAGAGTCGATTCTCCTTTAACCTTTGGATTCTTCTTCTAAACCAGGTTAACGACTTAAAGACTTCATTGGGATTGTGAAGCCAGACCGATACTACTTTCTTGTAGTTGTGTGATCTGATCTTGCTATTTCTATCGTACGAGTACAATCGCAAATATTGGCTTGAGATTGATATCTCTGATAGGAAAGATATAAAAGTAGTCACAAACATCTTCGTCTCATCGTTTGTGATTCCACAATATCTTCTTTCTCCGCGTCGATTAAGATTATTGTGAGGTGATTGATAATACTAGGCTGTTCTTCGGGAATATAAGTCTGTGTTACCAATTGGTTCCTGTTCACCTTGATTTATCAAAAGACGGAACAAAAACTCTTGTGTATTTCTGTGGGAGACAGATTTATTCAATTCTATAGACTTTTCTGTGTGAGACAGATTTATTTATTAAAGTCTTCGACTTTGGGTCGTAGCAACTCTTAGTTGTGGGTGAGATCAGCTAAGGGAATCAAGTGCGTAGTATCCTGCTGGGATCAAATACGTAAG
Organism: Papaver somniferum; assembly: GCF_003573695.1. Classification (NCBI taxonomy): domain Eukaryota; kingdom Viridiplantae; phylum Streptophyta; class Magnoliopsida; order Ranunculales; family Papaveraceae; genus Papaver; species Papaver somniferum. The sequence goes on from NC_039361.1 coordinate 152,102,152, forward strand.
GAGCGCAACTGTACCTTGGATCAGTGTGAGATTGATTGGGGTTCAACTACAGTCCATACCGAAGTTAGTTTGTAGTAGGCTAGTGTCTGTAGCGGCTTAATACAGTGTGTTCAATCTGGACTAGGTCCCTGGGTTTTTAAGCATTTTCGATTTCCTCGTTAACAAAATTCTAGTGTCTGTGTTATTTCTATTTCCGCATTATATTGTTTATCTTTATAATTGAAATATCACAGGTTGTGTGTCAGAATCAATCAATTGGAAATCCGACCTTTGGTTGTTGATTGAAATTGATTGATACTTGAACATTGGTCTTTGGTACCATTCAAGTTATATCTTTAATATTTAATAAAGACTCGCAGATTTCTATTTGCTTGAGTATAGATCAAATCGAGAGATTGAAATATTAACTTTTTGATATACGTTTTTAAGATTGAGTCTTATTGATGCTCTTAAAAGTATATTAGAGTTTGTCCATACAGATTACTAAGCGAAATATTGGGTGTAGTTGTTGTACCCCCGCTTTTTCAATAACATTATAGAAGAATGTTTCAATGATTGAAATGTAGAGTTGAGATTATGTAACCAACTATGGATATAAGCATATATAGTGTGTTCGTACATTAGTGTATAAATCCATGTGCCGGAAACCAATTGTGTGCACTTGTGCATGTGACATTGGTAAAGGAGACAGGTTGGGTACGCGTACTGGCGGAATTTTTCTAACCGAAAATTTCTGCTGGAGTTTGTAGTTTACAAACTGGAAAATCAGTCACCTTAGGTACGCGTACTCACAGAAGTTTCCAAACTCAAATCTGGTAGCTAAGGTACACGTACCCGTAAGTGTAACCAAGCTGGTTATTTCTCAAATCGGAAGTTCATGAACTTAAAAAGATAAATCAATAAGGAATACAATCTTTGAAAACTGTGGCTATATTGTTCATGAATTGATTCAAGTGAATCAAACCGATTTTGTTTCAATTGTGTCTATGAATAAACACCTAAGCAATTGAACAACTCTATCAACTAGTTCTTATGATTTATTTGAACTAGTTATGAGAAAGATGAATATGGTTGATATGAAAGTACTCATATGGCTAACCTCGGTTAACTATTTGTGAACCAACCAAGTGTACACGTTTAGGTACGGTTTATCAAACCTAAATAAAACACATTTCATTTGTGTATGACAAGCTAAGTTTCGATCTGACGGTTGAAAAATATTAGCTTGGAGAAATCAGTTTTTTCATCTAACGGTGAATATTGAATTCTTTGTTACCAAGGTAACTTAGATTGCACACCCATATTTGAAAACTATATAAAGGAGACATCTAACAACTGGAAAAACTAATCCCCACACTTCTTGTGTGATACTAGTTAGTTTGCTAGAGTCAATTGTCCTTTAACCTTAGGTTTCTTCCCGAGACCCTGTAGGTTAACGACTTAAAGACTTCATTGGGATTGTGAAGCCAGGCGAAACTACTTCTCTCGTAGTTGAGCGATCTGATCTTGCCATTTTATATCATACGAGTTAAATTGAATAATTTACTTGAGATTATATCTCCGATAGGGAAATATAAAAAGAAATCACAAACATCTTCGTCTCATTGTTTGTGATTCTGCAACATCTTGCTTCGCTACCACACGATTAAGATTGTTGTGAGGTGATTGATAATACTAGGTTGTTCTTCGGGAATATAAGTCCAGATTATCAATTAGTTCTTGTTCACCTGGATTTATCAAAAGATGGAACAAAAACTTTTAGGTATATATGTGGGAGACAGATTTACCTATCATAGACTTTTCTGTGTGATACAAATTGGTTTATTAAAGTCTTCGACTTTGGGTCGTAGCAACTCTTGGTTGTGGGTGAGATCAGCTAAGGGAATCAAGTGTGTAGCATCTTGCTGGGATCAGAGACGTAAGGAGCGCAATTGTACCTTGAATCAGTGTGAGATTGATTAGGGTTCAACTACAGTCCATACCGAAGTTAGTTTGTAGTAGGCTAGTGTCTGTAGCGGCTTAATACAGTGTGGTGTTCAATCTGGACTAGGTGCCGGGGTTTTTCTGCATTTGCGGTTTCCTAGTTAACAAAATTTCTGGTGTCCGTGTTATTTCTATTATGCATTATATTTTGTCATATAATTGAAATATCACAGGTTGTGCGTTAAGATCAATCAATTTGAATGTCCAACCTTTGGTTGTTGATTTAAATTGATTGACACTTGGATATTGGTCTTTGGTACCATCCAAGTTATTATCCTTGTATTTGATAAAGATTCGCAGATTTCTATTTGCTTGAGTAAAGATCAAATCAAGTGAGAGGGATATTAACTCCTCGATATACTTTTCTCTAGATTGAGTATGACTGTCTAGTTGATTCTCTAGAAAGTATATTGGAGTTAGTCCATACAGATTGCTAATCGAAATATTGGGTGTGGTTGTTATACCCCCGCTTTTTCAAATTCCTATTTACTTGATAAGCAATCCTGTTGTGTTTGGTTAAGTCCGAACCTTTTTATCAAGTAAACATACTTCATTGTTGTATTGTTTCGATCTCGTATCCATAGACGATCAAACGTAGTGTGAACCAATCGGTTGCATTGTCTCGACTCGTTCCATAGACAATCACATTCGGAGAAAAGACTTATAGGTAGGAAAAGTTTTAGCTTGAGGTATATTTGGGTACCCTCACCTTTTCAATTGGTATCAGAGCAGGCAAACACGAAAAGATCTAACAATCTGTGTTTGTTGCGATCCAACCTATAAGAAATGAGTCAAAATAAGAAAAGAAAAGCTAAATTATGAAGAACTCAGTTAACGTATGTCAAGATAATGAGAATAATATCTCAGAGAAGGTCAATGGAAATTGGTCTCGAAAGTCTTTTCGAAAATCAAAGAAAAAGTCTATGACTAATGACTTGATTGCGAGTCAGGTTACTGATCAGAAAAGAATGAGTCCAAAACTCACGAAACATGTTTTGGATCCGACTCCAATTCTTAGTGAACAATCGTCTGAAAATAGATTTGATTCACTAGCCTGACCAAGTTCTGGATTTCGAAAGATGTTGGAAAAAAAATTCAAACATGTTGGAAAATATTCAGAAAAGGGAAAGACCATTGACAGTCTAGATGATGTCACAAAACTTATTGTTCAACTAAATGTAAGAATATGTGAAGGAAAGCGAGAAACACTCAGTCTTCAAAATAATCTGGAAGATTATATGGAACAAAAACTGGCCTTGTGCAATGAACTACAGAGTGTGAAATTCTTACTCAATCGCTGGAACATTCACAGATAAGGAATAAAGTCCTTATTGAGAAACTTCTTACTGTAAAATGTCAAGAGGTATATCTAAACAGATGTTTAGAAAACATTTCCAACAAGGAATGGATACCTTAAAAGGACATATAGAATGCCTTAAACAAGAGACATTAGCAAACTGTCGACTGGCAGATCTATACCACATGGGTTCAAGTTCAAAGAACATACCACCCTGGGAACAAGATGTAATCGAGGATATTGCATCTCGCAATTTTCCTAACAAAGAGGATGGGTTCAACACCCATGAAGAGGAACATGATGATGTTCAAGAAGGAAAAAGATCTCCTCAAGGGGTATTTGATGAGGAATATCCTCATCCCAATGCTTAACCACATTGGAATGTGCGTCCTTACAATGCCCAATCATCTGATGTAAGGAAGCACACATATCTGGGCCATCTGTATCTTGTCAATAATCTCTTATTCAACATAGAGAGTTTACACAATCTTCATATAGATACAATCTGGCTCTATGTGAAGAAAAGTTGCATTGCAAACAACTTGTGTAAAACAGGATAAGTTTCCTAGCTAAAAGTATCTCTTGATACCGATCTAGAAAGATAATTTCTTTTCGAAGAAAGTTATGAATGTGTAACACATTAGATGCGAAAATCCTTTCAAATCTTGTCAGAATTATTTATTTAAGGCTGATATCTATGTTTGGTATGTGTTAAAGGTATTTCAAGTACATGTACTCAGCTTGTCTGAGAACTTATGTTAAAGGATGTATTTTTAAACCAGATCTCAAGCGAAACTTATGAAAGCCTTGAGTGGAATGACTTCTAAGGAAACAGTTCATTTTGATGATACCTTCAAGAAATCTGGTTGTGAAGATATAGAAAATGAAAAGGAAGATGTCACTAATCTCCTTGTACAAAACAGTTTGGATGCTAAGATTGATATTACCAATCTACGTCAAGTCCTCCTCGGTACTATTGAAACTCATCATAGACAGGCAACACTACTAAGAACTGTTATCCGTAACCAAAGAAAGCTGACTAAACTTGGAATCGGTAACAGGGAGTATGCTCGAAATATTAATCGAAAAGTTAATGCTTTAGCATGTAAACATAATCAAGGTACTGTTTGCAGAATCCGTGATATCAGTCGAGATGTTGTTGATGAAGATCCTGAAAAATTTGAGGAAATTGAAGATGATCTTTGAAAGATCTGCTGAATAATAGACATCAATTTTTTATTTCTTTCAATGATTGTATTAAGTCTATTATAAATAAAACTATTATGAATAAAATTATTTTATTTATAATTTTTCTTGTGATGGTTTTTTATTTATATAGCCTGTGCTTGAATGCTTTATTATTGCTATGGATGTTTATGGGATGTTTGATTTCGGTTTTATTACCTTGATATTCGATCTCATAATGTTGTCAACCCTTATGGTTTGGGTGACTTTTTGATTTAGCAGGATTAAGTTCTAGCCCATGTTGGTAGGCTTTATCAAAGGATCATGAGGGGTTCTGGTAGAAACAATATGTGAAAAGTCACAATATGTTGAATCGGTTTTGGTTTAGCATAAAAGCATATGTGTTTTGGTGGTTTTTCAACTTTTGCTTGAAATAGTTAAAAACCGGTTTTCAACCTTTCTCTGGTAAAGGTTGGTTGTTGTTATTCTTTTTTTTTTGCATAAGGATGATAACATAAGGATATTTCGATATCAATTCTCCCTGGAAGAAGATGCAAACATATTGGAGAAGCGGATGCGAAATTAGAGGTAACAATGTTGTTAGTTAATTGTTTTCCTGTTTAAGAAAAGCCTGATTTTATTTCATATATATTTTGCTTAACAAAATTTCGGTACAATTGATGTTTTATTCCATTATGTGTGTATGGATATGTGTGTGATTCAATTGGTTCCGGTTAAGAAAAACTATTGTTATCTTGCTTTATTGTGTGGTATTAATTGTTTAGGCGTACAAAATTTCGGTGAATTTGCGGCGCTATAATGTCTATGTTGTTTCAATTGCTTCCGGTTGAGGTGAATAATTATGCAAGTTTATTTATTTTGGTTTGTATGAATTATTTATGGCTTAAGGAAAGAAAAAGTCTACGTGATAGATTGTTTAGTCCAGTTCGATTTCGGATAAGAGAAGCTAAGTTTATCTTAATTAGACTTATCAAAGTGGAGGTTTCAGTTATTCAAGTCTAACTGAAAGCCTTAAAAAGAAAGCTAGTTAACTAACCTAGTACTTGTCTTGTTTAAAATTTAAAGGTCCAAGTTATATGGATAAGTAGAACCTGATGAGAAAAATAGAGTTATCTTTATTTTGGTCTTATCGAAAGAAACGATTGTATTTGTACAATTGGTTTAGCAAAGGAACTAAAGTGCTTAGTTGATTTTTGGTTTGCTGAACTAAATTTGGAATATTGCTTCGGGCAATTATTTCCTTGATAACATATCAAAACAAATTACTTTGTAGTTTTGGTTTTGATATTGGTTATCAAAAATGGTGTGTGGAACCCTCGTGCTTAACTCTATAGGTTTGCAAGTCTATTTTGAGATTTGTAAGATTTTTTTCGGTTTGTGTTTTATTTTTTTCGTTTCTTTGCCATTTTGTGACAAAAAGGGGGAGAAATATATGGAATAAATAAGTGATACTGGCACTGATTTTATATTGATTGGTATCACTAAGGGAAAAGACAATTGTGCTTAAACGTTTATCTAACGAAAGAGTGAAAGAATAAACTAAGGGGGAGTAACATATCATATTAATTGGTATAACAAAGACGTGCGGATTGATAAAATCTACCTATCTCACCTTTAGGGGGAGTATTAGCTTTGTTATTATAATGTCAACAATGGCATTTAAAAATTGAATGTATACAGGTTTTTGTGCTGTTGAATTCGGGAATCAAGTGTATGTGTAATGAGTTCTTGTAATTTGTGTATCCATATGATTGTAAGAGTTTTGTCACTAAAATTGACAAAAGGGGAGATTGTTAGAGCATAGCTCGGTTGAACCCACCAAGCGTTGGTATGTCAAGTTTGGTTGTCATATTTTAGTGAATCAAAACTCATTTTAAGGGTCGCTTGATTATGTACTAGAGTCAACTTGGTATAGGTTAGCTTGAAAGTATTAGGATATGAGACATTACAAGTATTGGGAAGACTTAAAGAAGTGAAGAAGTAAGAAGCTACAACGACAATATCATCCTTCCACTTGAGGTTAGTGATATTTGACTTGAACTGTTTCATTCCCTAACGTATCTTTCAAGTCGTGCATATTGAAAATAAAATTGTGAAGCATGAACACTCTAGATAGACATAGTATTAAGGAATACAATACGAGATTTATTGTTTAACCATTAAACTTTGTAGATAATACATCGACATAATCATTTAAATGATGTTGTGATTATGTATGGGTATGAGGTGAGGATTTCATCCTAGGAAACAATGTTTTTACATGAGTTTTAAGGAAGTAAGTTCATAAACTTGTTTACGAATCGAAAAGGAAATCGCCGGGTGTTGTTGGGATTGTTATTCATTGCATATATTGTGAACATCCAATATGTGTGATTTAGTATAACCGCTCACGACTTGTTTGGGTTCTTGGTAAAACTATTCACAAAGGCCTGACTTATGTATTGGTATGAGTTTTATTAGTGAAATCGATCTTAAGTAATCACCTGAGATAGTATGATTGAGTTTGTGTTTTTTTGAACTGAATCTGGGTAAAGGGGAATCGATCCTATGAAGAGGTGCAACACATCACAAAGGGGAATCGATCCTTGTATGAGGTGAAACAAGTTTGTAGCAGAAAGGAGAACTGATCCTATGGACATGTGCAACACGTGTCTAGGAAAAGGGGAACATATCCTATGGACATGCGAAACATATATGAGTTTGATACCATATATATGTGGGGAACCGATCCTAGTACCTAGTCAACCGAATTTTGGAAAGCTAGTGTGACTATGCACAGTACTCACATGGAGGTAGAACCGTTAAACCCATGATTTTAATCTATCGCATAGTTCTTGAAAGTCAGAGGAACCAATTCTAAACTTGTTTGGAAGTGTGGAAAATCGGTTTCAAGGTTGTAAGTATGAAAGAGGACTTACAAAGTAATGATGTCGGCATACTTTGAAGTTTGCATTTCTAGCAAACTAATCCTTCGTGACAGCAAACTTCCTCGATTGTGTTGTTACTGGTGAAGCCGCCTATTCGGAGAGGAGAGTAACCTAATTAGGATAAATCTCTTACGGGCGCTCAGTTTAAAGTCTTCTTTGGGATTGAGAAGCTCTATTAGTACCGTTGGCGGGAAACTAGATAATTGCGGTTTATTTTGTGTTTTCGATTGATTTGATTGACTAACGGTGGTTGAACTTTGATTGCACCTAGTTTGTTTATGCTTGAGAATCTTCCCTTCTGATATAAGATTCACTCAAACTAGATCGAAGTTTCGACAGGGATATTTAGACTGTTGCTAGTTCTAAAGACGATCTTGTGATAATCCATTATTAACAGACTCCATTCTGCGCGTGATTGATCACAAGAGATTCAAGTTGTTGTGTGCAGGTTGTTTATTGAAGATATAAGAATACTTGAAAACAAAGAAGATATTGAAGATTTTTTATTTTTGGGGTTCATAATCTTTGGTATGCACAATACTTGTTTCGGTATAAGAGGATCCAACTATAATCGGTTTATCCTTGTGGTAGATTGGATTGATTAGTTGTGTAGATCGGCATCAATACAATTCTTTGTGATTAAAAGTGTTGATTGCAAAATCTTAACAATTGCTTTGGTGATTGAACATAAGATAGATCTAAGAACATGACGAATGAGTTTATGTTAAGATAAACAGAAGATCCTTTGTCCGACTCACATCACTTGGTTGAATAGAGTTGATACCAAACAGATTTGTTGTTCCTTTACTGTTTGGAATACGAAACAAAGGAATTGTTCCAAGTACGTGACTTATTCATAAGTTGGAGGCGTGGGAATACAGAAGGAACTAGGTGAACTATAGGTTTAGTTACTTGGTCTCAACTATACGAAGTTAGGTTTAATTTTGTGTAACGGCTTAATCCTGAGAGTATTCAATTATGGACAAGGTCCCGGGGGTTTTCTGCATTTGCGGTTTCCTCGTTAACAAAATCTTGCTATGTCATTTACTTTATATTTCCGCATTATAATTGTTTTATTATAATTAAAGTAAATTACACAAACGTTAATTCCTATTTACTTGATAAGCAATCCTATTTTATTTGGTTAAGTCCAAACCTTTTAATCAAGTAAACATTCTTCGTTGTTGTATTGTCTCGATCTCGTATTCATAGACGATCACACGAAGTGTGAACCGATTAGTTGCATTGTCTCGACTCAGTCTATAGATAATCACTTTCGGAGAAAGAACTTATAGATAGAAAAAGTTTTAGCTTGAGGTATATTTGGGTACCCTCGCCTTTTCATTTTCTTTTTGTTAACAAGTTATTAAAGGAAACAACTTATGGAAAGAGGAGCAGCAAAGTTGGTTAAGTAAGTCAACGTACCAATGACTTGTCTGTTGATGATGCAGTAGGTGGTTCCATGCCTCCATATATTGGGAAGTTAGCTGGACAATAGTTAATCAGATCAGAAAGTGATAAAATTCTGATGTGTGTATAATAGATAACAACAACAAGCACATTTTGGATCATCTCTGGTGAGTTGTTGCATCAAACTTAGTATTGATGCTTGTTAAACACGAACCAAAAAGAAGGAACCTAATCAAAGTACACTGGAAAGTGAATGAACCATTATCAGAAGGGAAATCTAGTACATGTTGTGAAATATTTGCTTGTAACATGTTATACAACTGAGAATAGGCTGGGCCAAGGTTCAATGGTAAATTTGGTGTAGCATCAGTTGCTGCCTGTTGGGCAAATGCAGGATGCTGGCTTTAATCAGTAACTAATTATATATAAGCAACAAATGACTAACATAATATCAGGATTCATCAAAGTTTATGATAATGAACAAGAAAAGAAAAGAGAGACAAAAATCTGTAAAACAAATTTTTAGTTTTAGTAATCGAACTCCCAAAGTGGGCAAGCAAAAGAGAACAAGAATACCAAACTGCATGCTTTTGACTTTTCTGAATCATGGGAGATGCATCCTAAAAGGAAAGAAATTATGTCGAAATCAGTAGATGACAATGGAAATACGAATCAAGTGTGTCAACCAAATACCTTTTCAGAATTGATATTCTCAGATGACACTTTAAAATCCTCGCGTTTTTAGGGGCCACTCAAAAGGATTTAGGGGCCAATAATAAAACAAAAAAGGTCACCCAAAGGGAACATGTAGCCAGCCCTTATCTCGCGTAATTCGTAATGGAAAAATTACCTTTATATATTCGGAGGATATGATAACATTTTTATCCTCCGATTTCAATCGGAAGACAAAAATTTACCCAGACTCCCGATTGTAGTCGGTGCAGTATTAGAATGATTTCTGTTTCATTTTTTCCATTTCTTTTTCATTTTTGAGTTGTTAGAGTTATAGAGAAGAAGGTGAAGGAAAAAAGGGAAAACCCATTTTATCACTACAAAAATGGATGGATATGAAGAAGAAGGTGAGAATCATGGCGAAGACGATTTGGGGTATATGTTGAATGATCCAAACTTTTGTGGAGAGGAAAACCTAGACGACCCTTTCATGGAAGAAAATGGAGAATCGCCTGATATTGAAGCTAACGATGCATGTAAAACACAGTTATTGTGTTAAGAAACTCAAATACTCGATTTGCATGCATTTGTGTGCTTTTGTAAACAAGAAAAACCGATTATTGCATGCATTGAATGCCATGAACTACCCAGATTCGGTAGATAATTTCTCGAATAAACTTACGAATATAACACACTGAGTACCAAATATATATATTCGGTAGTTCCAAGATAGTAGTTTACTGCCGAATATGAGAAAAAACCCCAATCTGGTTTTCCAAAAAAATCTACATTCGGTAGTTATGTAGAGTTATTTACCCCCGAATGGCCCCAAAAACGAATTCCTCAAAAAATTTCAAAACTCAGTATTCTTATCCTTTACAATCGGTAATAGTTTAACATTATTTGACTGTCAAATATAACAGTGGCCTCAAAATAAAATTTCCGAAAACTTGAAAATCGGATGTTTATCGATTAAAGTTATCTCCCGGTTATTTATATTCGGCTGTTTTACTATATATTTTAACTTCCGATTATATCATTTTTTGCACTCAGTAAACTGTGTACATTCATTTGCATAAATCGGGTGTTTTGGGTAACCGATAGGATTCCGAATATAGTATATTCGGTAGTTTGACTTATTTAATAACCTCCGATTATTGTATAATAACTTGTTCATAAAGTTTCAAGATGGGCAATAAATCGCATGATGAAATAATTGAAGTTATATAAAACTTATGATGACGAGAATACGGTTTGTGTTTGCAAGGATATGATAGGTATTGGACTCCCGTGTCGTCATAAGTTGGGTAGATATGTTGAATTGATTGACATCAATGATATTCATCCATTTTGGAAGCAATTAAATTTCACTCCGAACACCCCGATAGTTGATGGTCCGTCTTTCTTGGAGTCGGAATTGTGTGCACGAATAGCCGAGCGTTACGCTACATCAAACGGCACCAAAAAGCAAATATTGATGCATAATTTGGAGGAAGCCCTTCACCCTTGTTTAAGGGAGGTTGATGAACCTATTAAGCAAAAGAACACCGGTAGGACGAACACCGAAGTGTCGAGGACCATCCAAAGAAAATAGTTGAAGGAGTATTTGTCTAATAAAAGAATATTGTCTAGGCACGAGCGTTCGGAAGCCGAATTTGAAGATGAGCCGGAACCTAATAAAAGAGGTCGTCCAAGAAATGATCAAAGTGTACCAACCACCCGAAAAGTAAGGCCAAAGATCTCTACAGAGCCTTCTCAAGTAAGTCAACCCAATGTTGTCGAAGAAGTTATTGAGCAAATGAACGCCTCGCAACAAACCAAACCAATGGAAATTCTTACTATAAAAGAGGACAAAGGTACTCTTCGTTGCCCTAGAGATCTTAATGGAAGTCCAAATTGATCCACATATACAATATACAAAGAGTATTTGGAACAACTCCCTCCACTTATCATTTCATTTGTTTTGTCGACCGACGAGGTTGATGGGGATGGAAACTGTGGGTTTCACGTTGCTACGGAACAAATGGGTTACTTTAGAGAGGCGGATATCGAAGATGTCACCCGATGCCAATATTTAAGAAATAAGACGGCGGTATAACTAGTGAAGGACAAGGGTTTTTATATGGAGATGATGAGGCGAGGAGATAGATACGACAAAGAGCAAGAGTTCAAAGACTTAGTTGTGCGTGTGAAGTGCCGAAAGGGATTGAAGACAATCGGATCCAAGTATTGGATGACAATGCCTAAATTTGGATATCTCCTAGCGGACGTTTTGAATTGCGTGGTACATTTCTTTGTTCCTCCTATGTATAGACTTAGAATGACATTTGCACCCACAAGAACGGCTTGCGACGAGTCGGTTAAAGATAGAAGAATCGTAATGGCATTTGTGAATGAAATGCATTTTATCGGTTTAAGAGTAAAGAAAGATTATCCGTTACCTCCGTTGAGTAAGTGGCACGATTACTTCCCGATAAACCATTGCAAGGATTGAGTGAAACAATATGAGTCCAACATGGTTGATTGGGATCGCGTTATGGACAACAACTTTCCCGCTGAGTTACTCGAATTGATCCCCTCGGATGATGACGATGTTTGATCATTTTTTTTTCGAACATGTAATTTGTACAAGTTTTTTGGAAACTTTTTTGTGAAGATATATGATTTAATCGGTCGCAAAAAATATAATGTTGTCTCCCGAATGTAGGAATCGGGGTCTTTGATACACGTTTTGATTCCGAATATTATAATCTGTTGGTAATGATACACGTTTTGATTCTGAATATTATAATCGGTAGAACTCTTAAATATCTATCTACCGATTTGGTGGGTATTTCGAGGCACGGCTATAATTTTTTTTGAAACTATGTAATCGGAACAACAGTATTATAACACTTCAATCCGATTAATCATATTCGGGAATTCCATATTTTATCAAACCGCCGATTAATATTAAAAATTTGAATTTACAACACTCAAACATCACATGTTATTCTTTTTTCCCAGTCCGAGATGCAACAATCAACGCGGCTTCGAAATGTAGAAATGACTCTCCTCTCCACTTGGAATAAGCATCTTGTGCCGCAAACCTGTCGTCTCTGTGCCTAGCAAGAATACGGTTGTACTCGGTGCACAATTTTATAACATGGTGCACCCTTGAAGAAACATGGGATGGTTCATAATTGTGGCGTGGCTTCTTGTACTTACCAACAAAAGGACCCAATGAAACGTTAATCCAAAATATACGATCGTCCTGCTGTTCTTTGGGTAGATCTTTCACAATGTAATAATTTTTTATCCATTCGGTCTCTTCCTCAACTTGTTTTAATCTTTCTCTATGATGGAATTGTTCTTGACCTCGCTTCTTAGCCTTGATTTCCTCTTCCTCCTCCTTCGTTGCCACTAACGATGGTTTAATTTTTTGTGTTGTTTGTTCCTTTTTTGTATTTCTTCTTCCATTGCTGCAATTGATGTAGTTGTTCGCTTGCATCTTCGAAGTATGTTGTCGATTGATGATGGACTTGCCATTGAAAAGGTTTTTCATTCTGATTTTTTACTCAATAATAACTGAGAGGGGTTACCCTCCTTATATAGATTAGAGTTCCAACGAATCTAATTTTTGAAAATATGGCCGTTGAGGTTTCTGAAAATATGGCCGTTGAGGTTTCGTATCAATGATGCACTACAATCGGTTGCTAACGATACACGTATTCCCTACGAATAGGACATTCGGTAGCGAACTTAAATTTTTATCTACCGATTAGGTTGGTATTTCTAAACACGACTATATTATTCGGAGGATAATTTTTTTTTGTAAAGTCCCGAATGTACGATGGCCCAAAAATCAGAATTTGGGAAAAACTGATACTTTTCAAATTTTGAACTTGCAATAATCGGAAGTCAACTCAGTTACCCAAACTTCCGAATATGGGTTGTCTAACCTTCTATATTGGCCCTTGGAACCACCTAGATCCGTGGCATGGTTTGTTTTGAACTTGTAATATTCGGGGGATAATTTTTTTTGTAAAGTCCCGAATGTACGATGACCCAAAAATCAGAATTTGGGAAAAAACTGATACTTTTCAAATTTTGAACTTGCAATAATCGGAAGTCAACTCAGTTACCCAAACTTCCGAATATGGGTTGTCTAACCTTCTATATTGGCCCTTGGAACCACCTAGAGCCATGGCATGGTTTGTTTTGAACTTGTAATATTCGGAGGATAAATTTTTTTTGTAAAGTCCCGAATGTACGATGGCCCAAAAATCAGAATTTGGGAAGAACTGATACTTTTCAAATTTTGAACTTGCAATAATCGGAAGTAAACTTAGTTACCCAAACTTCCGAATGTACAACACAAATCATTGTCATTTATCTGCTCTTCTTTACTTTACGACCGTGACTACCTCCCAGTCCTGCACGACCACGGGTTTGAGCACCTTCAGTTGGAGCAGCTTCAGCGCTCGATGAAGCTCGAGTTATTTTACCCGTCTTTGATACTGCCACCTTGGGCGGATGCCTGTTCGTGACTTTCTCCCCAAACTGGGCAGCATAATATTTGTTATACATATTATCAACTAGGTCTCTAGCCTCTTTGATCTTCTCAGCTGGCATGGGATCTCCGCTCTTCAGGCATGCAGTTAACATTTTGGAAACACGCTTGAACCTATTCACCTGTTTTTTATACGTAATGACATAACATCAAACGGTAATTACCTAAGATTTATAGGAATAATATAAAATGAACAAAAATATAAGAACACGCACCAATCTATCATAACCAGATGGTTTGTCTTTGATGATACAATTATAACTTGAACCCGCCGCAGTAGTGTTGGATTTGATTTCACGGATAACCAAAGGATGTGATACGTTGTTATACCAACTCATATAGTCTGGAGAATTTTCATCACCTCGGGTGGTTCGTCTACCAGTGTCGATAATGAAGTCATTCCTCTTATCCCAGTTATCAAGAACAGTAGGTGGGCATGTGTGAACAATCGTGAGATTGTCACCACTAGAATAGCACAACTCCAACTCCAATTTGTAGTAATCCCCCATTTTCTCCACAGGTTGATGTTGTATATACCCGTGTTGTCGCATCACCCTAGAGGGGTTATACATCACATATCATGTGGTGTGCCACAATGGTCCAAAATAAAGGGACAAGTCCGACCGAACATTTATATGCTCACTGGCTCGATCTTCCTTGTATGGATCAAAGCATACGTCTGAGGCCTTCAATTGGTCCAAAATCTCCCTCATGCGAATCAACTGCTGCTCTTTTGTCCTAGAACGGTTGTCTTCAAATATATACTTTGTTCCTCTAGGAATACCTTTGCACCACCCCCGGTTCTCTCCGGCCAACTTCAGGATAGGGAAGTGGTCATAGATCCATGCCTATATACATAAGAAACCAAGTTTTAGTAAATAGATTGTGTATATTCGGTAGTAATTTCAAAAAATTATTTCCGATTATATATAATCGGAAATAAAACTAAGTACCTATCCACCGAATACCCAACATTCCGAAATAGATATGGATCATTTCCTAACGAATATGCGTCATTTGGAGTTCAGTAACCTATAGTTTTTCTGGCCTGTATATTCGGTAGTAATATCAAAAGAATATTTCTGATTATATATAATCGGAAATAAAACTAAGTACCTAGCCACCGAATAACCAACATTCGGAAAAAGAGATGGATCATTTCCTACCGAATATGCGTCATTTGGAGTTCAATAGCCTATAGTTTTTCTGGCCTGTATATTCGGTTCTAATATCAAAAGAATATTTCCGATTATATATAATCGGAAAACAAAATAAGTACCTAGCCACCGAATAACCAACATTCGGAAAAGGAGATGAATCATTTCCTACCGAATATGTGTCATTTGGAGTTCAGTAACCTATAGTTTTTCTGGCCTGTATATTCGGTTCTAATATCAAAAGCATATTTCCGATTATATATAATCGGAAAACAAAATAAGTACCTAGCCACCGAATAACCAACATTCGGAAAAAGAGATGGATCATTTCCTACCAAATATGCGTCATTTGGAGTTATGAATATTCATCATATGTATTGTCTACCGAATAACTATAGAGTGAGTTATAGAGTTAAAGAAAAAACCTGCAATAGAGCCACGTTCCCGGCAAATTGGCAGGTTCCTAGCCTCGAAGCCTTTCTCAACTCTTCCATCAAGAATGCTAGGCATGCCGTTCCCAAAGAATAGTCACCGACTTCATGGAGAGGATCCAAAAGTTGTATAAGGTTGGCGTCGATCCGGTTGCCAGAAGTATTGGGGAATATGACACATCTCAATACACAAAGGAGATATGCGGTGGCAGCGTGGTTCACTTGCTCATCAGTTAACGTTCCATTCTTTTCCTTCTCCAAGGTGCCTCGGAACATATTTATCAAAGCTGTAATGTTGATCTGTCTTGTTCTTTAACTTGCATGCCTCCTAAACTCTGTTGTTGTTGTCTCTTCATCCCAACCAAAGCACTTTTTAGTTAGAGCATAAAGTTGTGCCCAACTTAACTGCTTTGTGTAGTTAAACTTCACAGCTGTGCCTTGGTCGGGAAGGTTAAGAATCTGCACAACATCATCCGGAGTAATCGTCATCTCCCCAAACGGCATATGGAAAGTATCGGTCTCAGGATACATTCTCTCCACGAACGCCGATATAGCCACACGATCATGTTCCAACAATGAATTCTCGGCGGCATTAGCTAACCCGAGTTGGCAACAATTGACTTGAACCTTTCACATTCACCGGATAAAGGCCACGCAAGCATTTTTGTTGGTGCGGCGGTAGGTTTGAGTAGACGGACCGCATCTTGATGATCCTATTAAAGTACATAAAAAAATCCTTAATAAAAATATTACGATATAACACATAGACAATACATTAATAAAAAATAGTAATTTTATTACCTCGGTTTTGTATATTTCTCTGGCCCATGAGTCTTTGTATCCAAATAACAATTTTCCTCCATCCGCCGGTAGCCCAAGGATAGTGCCTGCTGGAATACCCTTCTTCTTCAAGTGCTGAGGGACAAGATGTGATGCTTTCTTAGCAATATCCTTCTTTACACCATCTTTTCCTTTTTTGGCTTTTTGGGTACCACTTGGTTGTCCTTCTTCTTCTACTCTTGGCACTGGATCAACTGGTTCAATTTCATGGTGGGGTGTAACTTGTGGAGCAGTTGGTTCTGCACTTTGTTGAGCGGCTTGTTCAACACTTGGTTGCACCCCTTGTTCACTGCCTTGTTGTTCTACACTTTGTTCAGCACTTGGTTGCACTCCTTGTTGACTGCTTTGTTCTTGTAAGCTTTGTTGAGCACTTGAATTATCTTTGGCACTCCTTTCCCTCCTAGCACTAGCTGTCACTTTCTTCCTCCTTTCTCGACTTTGTCTAAACAACAAAGAAAGGAACAATATTTACAAACTATACAATCAAAAGACAAAGTATGGAAATATAATCCGAGTGTACACATTCGGACGTAAGAAGACACATATTGTTCCCGAATACAAAACAATCGAAAGCTAACTAAACATATTTCCAACTGAATATGAATCAATGGAGTTCAGAAGCTCTAAATTTTTCATCTTACACAATCGGAAGACAAAGTACACAACTATAACCCGAATGAACAAATTCGGAAGTAAGAAGACACATATTTTTCCCGAATGAAAAACGATCGGAATATATTTAAACATGTTTACAACCGAATATTCATCAATTGGAGTTCAGAAACTCTAAAATTTTATCCTACACAATCGGAGGTATAAAACATTATATTGTCTTCCGAATAAATACTGGCCCCAAAATGGGATTTTCCTATATCAGAAATTTTGAGTTTTTTTCAATATATATATATATATATATATATATATATATATATATATTTGGTAGTGAGTGTACTTCCGAATACTGTGTGTCTACTTAAATATATTCGGGAACCAAAAAATTATTTAAACTACCGATTATTACCAGTTTGTATCCAGGAAGATATGGCCAACAATATTCGGCCGATAACCATCAAATATTTCTCCCGAATACTGTCGATGTTCTTGAGAAATGAAGAACACGACTACATTCGGAAGTAAATAAGCATGAATATCGCCCGAACCTGGATAAATAACCGAAAACCCTAGAAATTTTTTTTCTCGATTCGTCGAATTAAAGCGAAATAAACCCCAAAAATGATAGATTCTTACCTAATTGGGGCCATTTGAAGTTGACGAAGTTTTTGACTATCGGAATCGCCACCACCGACTACATCGACGGGTACTTGTTCTTCGCGTTCTTCTTCATTTGCAGCAACAATTTCTTTATTTCTTGCTAAAATCCCAATCTTTGGATCAATACCTCGAGCAACGTTTTTGGTTCTAGGTCTGTGGGTTTCATTTCCCTTATCCATTGTTTTATAAACGAATCGACGATGTTTTGATTTTACGATTCGCGGCGATGTTTCGGTTGAACACAAGAACGAGGGAAAGTTTTTTTTTCTTCCACAATCGGAAGATAATATGAAACTGGAAGAAGAAGAGTTGAAATGAGTAGAATTTTTTTTGATTTGGTTTTTATACAGTTTTACCAGAAGGGCATTTATGTAACTTCAATATCATATAGGGTACCCCTTAACTAGAGTCTTTGGCTGGGTATAAATTGATGGCCCCTAAATCCTTTCGGGTGGCCCCTAAAAACGCGAGGTTTAAAATGACTCTTTTGTTGTACAACTGTTGCCTTCCATTTTTCATCAAGGCTCTCACCATTACTGAAGACATAGAGTAGGAATTCGTCATTCAACATGTTGATGTATTTTTACTAAATTTGTTTAAAAAGCGAAATAACTGTTTTACGGTTTATGATTTTCCAAGTGCAGGGACAGTTTGGCACGGTTTTTCCAAAGAGACATGTCTCTTCCATTTCAAATGAAGAGTTGCATCTCTTGTGTTTGATACTGGTTCCCAAAGGATGTATCTCTTTAACTGTTTTCTGAAAGGGTGTGTAAACACTATATAAACCCCTATCCTATATAATTTCAGATATACTATTCTTCCCCTATCTTCTTCTGCTATTCTTTCTGTCATTTAACTTGATTTCTTAGCAAGACAAGAGTGGTGTTCTTGTTCTCTATTTGGTGCAGGAATAGAGATCTATACAGAGAGTCTGGGCTGTTGTATCCTGGGGGTTGCGTGGCCGAAATCTGCTGCAACGGATTTATTTCCGCAGAGGGGCGAATAACCTTAAAGCGAGCGACATTGTCCGCGCCTCAATCCAGATTTTTTTTTGTAGTATTTTTCATTTGCCTTTGTTGTTTGCAGGTTATATTTCCAACAATTTTAAGGTTATTCGATACCATGGAAAATACTACAGGTAACCTTCATTCAGCGGATAACAACAAGCCATTCAAGTTCCAAGGGGTTCATTTCAAGAGATGAAAATCAAAGATGTATTTCTATCTTAGCATGAAGATAGTCTCTACGGCACTTACTGAACAGCCTAATCTGGAATTAGAACCAGGTCGAAGTGCTGTAATACGTGAATGGAGTGAGAAGGATTTTACTTGCAAAAACTACATCTTGAATGGGTTGGCTGATGATCTCTACCACTATTATGCTGGAATGGTAACAGTCAAGGATGTATGGGACGCACTGCAGACGAAATATCATACGGAGGAAGCTGGAGCAAAGAAGTTACTCTGTTAGCCGATACCTGCGATATCAAATGGTGGACGAAAAATCAGTAGCGGCTCATGCACATGAGGTTCAGAAAATCGTCCACGAAATTATATCCGAAGGTATGTCTATTGATGAACAATTTCAAGTTGATGTCCTTATTGACAAACTACTCCCCCTATGGAAAGATTTCAGAAACACTCTAATACACAAGTCTAAGGAGTTTTCTATGGAAACTCTCATTGCCAAACTTATAGTCGAAGAGGAAGCCCGGGTACAAGATAAAAAGGAGGAAAACAATGGAATGACTGGAGTTAATTTTGTTGGTGGTAAGGACAATAACAAGAGGCCAAATAAGAAGAACAAGAATCACAGAAACAATCAGAACAAAAAGAAAACTCAAAGTCAATCTAAAGAAGGTGAAAACCAAAGCACCAAGTCCTCAAATGATGGTTGTTATAACTGTGGCAAGCCTGGACATATTGCAAAATACTGCCGGAAGCGAAAGTTTGTTCCAGAAGCAAACGTAACCGAAGAGCCCATGGCTGCGATGATCACTGAAATTAATATGATTAATGGAAGTGCAGGTTGGTGGGCTGATTCAGGTGCTGCTAGACATGTATGTAACGACAAGAGCATGTTTAAAACATATTCTCCTGTCAATGACGGAAAGGTCTTACTCGGAGATTCGCAAATGACTAAAGTACTTGGAATTGGAATGTAGAATTAAAGTTCACTTCGGGAAAGACTCTTATCCTAAAGGATGTTATGCGTACTCCTGAAATCAGAAAAAAAATTAGTCTTTGGTTCTCTGCTGGATAAGGCTGGGTTTTTCCAAAATATAGGGGGTGGTCAGATTGTGATCACTAAGAATGGGGTATTTGTTGGTAAAGGATATGCAACGGAGGGAATGTTCAAACTCAACATTTGTGATTTTAATAAAGCATCTTCTTCTTCCGTTTATATGATTTCTTCTGTGAATGTTTGGCATGCTAGGTTGTGTCACATAAGTAAGAAATATGTTACAAGCCTTAGTACACTAGGATTAATACCTAAGTTAGACAATGATACATTCAATAAATGTGAACCTTGTAGTCAGGCTAAAATAACTCGTAGTTCACATAAGAGTGTGGTAAGAAACTCTGAACTTTTAGAACTTGTACACTCGGACATATGTGAAATGGATGGTATCTTAACTAGGGGAGGAAAAAGGTATCTCATAACATTCATAGATGATTTTTCTAGATACGCATATGTGTATTTGTTAAGACACAAAAGTGATGCTTTTGAAACAATTAAAAAAAATTGTGACTGAGATTGAAAATCAGTTTAATCGAAAAATTAAGAGACTTCGCAATGATGGGGGCCTTGAATATGACTCAACTGCTTTTGGTAAGTTCTTAGAGTCTTTGGATATCATACATGAAACCACTGCACCTTATAAACCTGCTATGAATGGTATCGCAGAGCGTAAAAATAGAACCCTTATAGGATTAACTAATGCCATGTTAATATCATCTGGTGCTCCTCCTAATCTCTGGGGCGAAGCCGTTTTAACGGCCTGTTATGTTTTGAATAGAGTTCTCCACTCTAAAACATTAGTTACCCCATTTGAGTTATGGAAAAATAGGAAGCCAAATCTCAATTATTTGCGAGTATGGGGCTGTTTAGCCTATGTCAGAAAGCCAGATCCTAAACAAAGAAAACAAGGCAGTCGAGCATATGAATGTGTATTTCTAGGATATGCTTATAGCAAAGCTTGCAGATTCTTGGGTTTGCAAAACAATGTCATTATCGAGTCTCTTGATGCTGATTATTTTGAAGATAAATTTCCATATAAGAGTAGAAATAGTAGGGGTTCTCAAGTGAGAATTTCAGAAACTTCAATTTTGAAGCCTATAGGATTGCCTGTTGCTGATGTAGAGCCTGAACCTCGTAGAAGTAAGAGGGCCAGAAAAGCGAAGGACTTTGGTTCTGATTACGTATTTAACTTAGAGACAAAACCTCAAACTTTAGAAGAAGCATACTCTTCCATAGATTCAGAATTTTGGAGAGAATCCACAATTGATTAAATGAATTCTCTCATATCTAATGAAACATGGATTCTAGCTGATTTGCCTCCTGGTTGTAAGTCACTTGGATACAAATGGGTATTCAAAAAGAAACTCAAACCTGATGGTAGTATAGATAAATACAAGGCTAGACTAGACTAGTCGTGAAGGTATTTAAGCAAAAGGAAAATATAGATTTTTTCGACACTTATTCCCCTGTAACTAGAATTACTTCTATTAGAGTTTTTATTGTTGTTGCTGCAATTCATAATCTTGTGATTCACCAAATGGATGTAAAAACAGCATTCTTAAATGGAGATTTAGAAGAGGAAATATATATGGATCAACCGAAAGGATTTGTAGTCCCGGGACAAGAGCATAAAGTATGCAAGTTAGTTAAGTCTCTATATGGATTGAAACAGGCTCCGAAACAATGGCATGAGAAATTTGATCACTTAGTTATTTCTAACGGGTTTAAAATTAACGAAAGTGATAAATGCATATATTACAAATTTGAAAATGGCCCTTGCATTTTAATTTGCTTATATGTTGATGATTTACTGATTTTTTTAGTTCTAGTTTACACATTGTTAATGAAACTAAATCATTCTTGTCACAAAACTTTGATATGAAAGATTTGGGTGAGGCTAATGTTATTTTGGGAATTAGAATAACTAGAACTGACAGTAGTATATGCCTTGATCAATCTCATTATATTGAAAAACTACTAAAGAAGTATAACTTTAGTGATTGTAAACCTCCCTGTACACCATTTGACCCCAGCATACGACTATATCCTAACGATGGTGATGCTGTAAACCAGCAAGAATATGCTAGTATCATAGGGAGTTTAAGATATGCTACTGACTGTACCCATCCAGATATTTCCTACATTGTTGGTGTGTTATGCAGGTACACAAGTAGACCAAGTATTGAACATTGGAATGCAGTGCGCCGTGTAATGAGGTATCTGAAGCGAACTGCAAATTATGGTATTCATTACCAAAGGTTTCCCGCTGTACTTGAGGGGTACAGCGATGCAAATTGGAATATTCTTTTGGAGGATTCTAAAGCTACAAGCGGATATGTGTTCAATCTTGGTGGAGGTGCAGTTTCTTGGAAGTCTAAGAAACAAACTATTATTGCTCAATCCAGTATGGAGTCAGAGCTAATTGCACTAACAACTCAAGTGAAGAAGCGTGTTGGTTACGCGGCTTCTTATCAGATATACCTCTTTGGGAAAGGCCAGTGCCTTCCATTTTGATTCATTATGATAGTACTGCTGCCATCGGTAGAGTACAAAACCGTTACTACAACGGTAAGTCGCGACAAATTCGACGAAAGCATAGTACAGTAAGAGATCTTATCGTCAACGGTACCGTAAAGATTGATTTTGTGAGATCAGAAGATAACCTTGCAGATCCTTTTACAAAAGGATTAGCAAGAGAGAAAGTCTGGAACACTTATAAAGGGATGGGACTAAAGCCAAGTGATTTTCATATGATGGCTACCCTACCTGGAGACTGGAAATCCCAAGAACAGGTTCAAATGGAAAAACGAGTCATACGATAAATCGGTGAGAACCACAACCAAGTATCTTTACAATGTATGCGCCTATGTGGTTCTATCATTGCAGTGACTTGAAGGTTGAGTTTAAAACACTCTTAATGAAATCTATATCTTTTTATGAGTGGGATGTTTACTGCAAGGCATTCTTCATAGATTTTACCTAAGTGTGTGAGAAGTGTGGCCGCTTCTATGGGAATTGGGTTATTCTCTAAGACACACACGACGCACTGGGATAAGAGCACAAGGCCATAATGTGCTGGCTTATAGAACACCATTAATGGAATACATTGCGTCTAACAGTACTTTATATATCCCCGCAAGAGATCTTAGTTCAAGACATAGTTCACTTTGATCCTGATATACTAAGTCTGTACGACTAGGTGGAAGTTCAAATCTACGGATGCTTTCATCTATGCTTTGTATCCTCCTTGCTAAAATTCTATTTAATAAAAATAAGTGGGGGATTGTTGATGTATTTTTACTAAATTTGTTTAAAAAGCGAAATAACTGTTTTACGGTTTATGATTTTCCAAGTGCAGGGACAGTTTGGCATGGTTTTTCCAAAGAGACATGTCTCTTCCATTTCAAATGAAGAGTTGCATCTCTTGTGTTTGATACTGGTTCCCAAAGGATGTATCTCTTTAACTGTTTTCTGAAAGGGTGTGTAAACACTTATATAAACCCCTAC
This sequence comes from Papaver somniferum, assembly GCF_003573695.1. NCBI lineage: Eukaryota > Viridiplantae > Streptophyta > Magnoliopsida > Ranunculales > Papaveraceae > Papaver > Papaver somniferum. The sequence goes on from NC_039361.1 coordinate 152,125,647, forward strand.
CCTATATGATTTCAGATATACTATTCTTCCCCTATCTTCTTCTGCTATTCTTTCTGTCATTTAACTTGATTTCTTGGCAAGACAAGAGTGGTGTTCTTGTTCTCTATTTGGTGCAGGAATAGAGATCTATACAGAGAGTCTGGGCTGTTGTATCCTGGGGGTTGCGTGGCCGAAATCTGCTGCAACGGATTTATTTCCGCAGAGGGGCGAATAACCTTAAAGCGGGCGACATTGTCCGCGCCTCAATCCAAAAAATTTCTTGTAGTATTTTTCATTTTCCTTTGTTGTTTGCAGGCTATATTTCCAACACAACATACTTCAATGTGAATTACAGAGAAGACAATCAAAGGAAATTGAGACATGATAATATGCACATACCCGATAAGTTCGATCTGTTTAAACTTTCACAAGCAGCATCATCTACTACTCTTGGTTCAACTCCATTCAATTAACTGTACTCTGTCTCAGAAGATGCTGCTCATCACTGGATGAGACAAGAAATAAGAAACTATGCAACAACTATGTAATAGTAGGCAATAATCTTCATGCAAAAATAAAGATAAGGTTAAAATAAATTAACTATCACAAACAACTTCCAATGATTCATTGCCTTCATGTACACTTTTTTTTCCATATTGAAACCTCATGCTTAAAAGATCGATCTTCGTTTTTTTCTCACATATTGATATTGAACTTAACCAGGTAATGATTGTTGGTTATTATTTTTAGACATACAAATAAATCCGTACAAAAAGGAGTAGATATGGTGTTGGTATTCTTTTGTGAAGATACTTAATAATATAATAGAGGAATAACATTGAATAGACTAAACACACTCAAGAGCCTTAGGCCTATTCCTATGCACATGCCAAACACTGATATTTGGCATATATGCATCCACTATGGGTACGCCAAACTGTTAGATCACTGCTTCGGTCGAATTCACAAGCGTTGCTGTCTCAAGCTTGTTGTCAAGTTTAGTTGCCAAAACTATAAGTCTTGCTTTCTAGTCTACTCATAGCTAAGTCTCAGACTAGGATAGAAATTGTAGTTGAGCTCTAGACTCCATGGTGATCATCATACAAAGACGAAGAACTACTCAAGGAACTGGTTGAACTTCATCGACTAAAAGGTATGTGGAGGCTTGAACTTATCTATCACTCAAAAGTCTATCTACTCTATCTCCTATATTGAGACAAAAGTCGTATTTGCTATATAGACTATGATTATACACCTTTGCTATTTCGAGCCGAGTTTATCTCGCTCATCTATTTCTCGAAATATGTGTTGGTAAGCTTTCGCTTTGGCCAAGTTCATCTTTACTAGTGACGAAAGTCATATTAGTTTCAATTACTTGAAAATCGCTATGACGAAAAATAGCTTGTGAACAACAACTATATAACGTCCTCTAAAAATGTTTCAATGATTGAAATGAGAGTTTAGAATATAACCTTGAAAGGATATAAACATTGGGTGATAACTCATGCGTTTGTAAGTCCTTATTCCTTGAACCAAAGTATGCGTACTTTGCTGCTCAAGAAAAACCAGAACTAAAGTCCGCGTACCAGTACGTGCACTGTCAGAAGTTCACATCCCGTGAATTTTTGCTGGAGTTTGTGAACTGAAAACAAACTTATTCCGGGTACTTAAGTCCGCGTACCAGTATGCGTACTTAAGTGGGTTGGTTTCTAAAAACGATTATTCGTGAACTTAAACTTATATAAACTAAGGAATGCATACTTGCAAACCGTGGATATAAAGTTCATGAATTGATTCGAGTGAATCAAATCGTTTTTGCTTCGATTGTGTCTTATATACTTCTATGAGATCTAAGCAATTGAACAACTCTCTAACTAGTTCTCTTGAGTCATTTGAACTAGTTATGATTAAGATGAATATGGTTGATATGAAAGTGCTCATATGGCTAACCATTTGATTAACTACTGTTGAACCAACTAAGTGTAAATGTTTGGGTACGGTTACACAAACCTAAACAAACGTGCATTTCATTTGTGTGTAACAAGCTAAGTTCGATCTAACGGTTGAAAGATATTAGCTTGAATCTAATCAGGTTTTCATCTAACGGTGAATACTGAATGCTTTGTTACCAAGGTAACTTAGATTGCAAATCCTGATTTGAAAGACTATATAAAGGAGAACTCTAGCAACTGGGAAACCTAATCCCCACATCTTCTGTGTGATACTAGTTGTATTAGCTAGAGTCGATTCTCCTTTAACCTTAGGTTTCTATCGAGACCATGTAGGTTAATGACTTGAAGACTTCATTGCGATTGTGAAGCCAGACCCAACTATTTTCTCTGTAGTTACGTGATCTGATCTTGTTGTTTCTATCGTGTTTGAGTACAATCGTAAGATTGGCTTGAGATTAGTTTCTCCGGTAGGCAAGATATAAAATAAGTCACAAATATCTTTGTCTCATCGTTTGTGATTCCACGATATCTTCTTTCGCTAGTCGATTAAGATTATTGTGAGGTGATTGATAATTCTAGGTTGTTCTTCGGGAATATAAGTCTGGGTTATCAATTAGTTCCTGTTCACCTTGATTTATCAAAAGACGGAACAAAAACTCGTAGGTATTTCTGTGAGAGACAAATTTATCTATTACTGTAGACTTTTCTGTGTGATACAGATTTGTTTATTAAAGTTTTCGACTTTGGGTCGTAGCAACTCTTAGTTGTAGGTGAGATCAGCTAAGGGAATCAAGTGTGTAGTATCCTGCTGGGATCAGATACGTAAGGAGCGCAACTGTACCTTGGATCAGTGTGATATTGATTGGGGTTCAACTACAGTCCAGACCGAAGTTAGTTTGTAGTAGGCTAGTGTCTGTAACGGCTTAATACAGTGTGTGTTCAATCTGGACTAGGTCCCGGGGTTTTTCTGCATTTGCGGTTTCCTCGTTAACAAAACTTCTGGTGTTTGTGTTATTTCTTTTCCGCGTTATATTTGGTTATATAATTGAAATATCACAGGTTGTTCGTTGAATCGATCAATTGGTAAATCCAACCTTTGGTTGTTGATTGATATTGATTGATCCTTGAACATTTGTCTTTGGTACCGTTCAAGTGATTTCTCTTGTGTTCAATTAGATTCGCATATTTATATTTGCTTGAGTAAGTATTGAATCGAGAAAGTGAGATATCACTCTTTGATATACTTTTATTAAGATTAAGTCTGACTGTCTAGTTGATTCTCTTTAAAGTATATTGGAGTCTGTCCATACAGATTGTTAAGCGAAATATTGGGTGTGGTTGTTAGACCCCCGCTTTTTCAATTGGTATCAGAGCAGGCAAACACATTAAAGACCTTATAAGTCTGTATTTGCAAAGATCTGATATGGACAATAATGCTATCTCAATAAATGCACCACCAGATCCAGGGATTCCAGAATTCTCTTCCATGGATGATTTAATAAATTTGTAGAAGAAATTTTGTCAAAACCTCCACCAGGTTTAAAATCCCTTGAAGTTTTTTCACGAATTGAGAAGAAACTTGAAAGCTTATCTTCTGATATTGAGTCATATCTCCAGAAAGAACAAATTTCTCTTGACAAGATAAATCAAGTTATGATGAATAACATTTATGTTGAGGTCGACATTGATTTACTAATCAGTGAGAGCATTGATCCTCCTCTAAGTAATCCAATTAGTTGTAACAAACTAAATGATTTAAAAGAAGAGTTTAAATCTCAGTCATCTGAGTATATCATCTTAAAACATGAATTGATTCAGTGCTCAATTCCTGACATTTCCTATCAAGATAGTTGTAATGTCTTCATGGATGAAGAGGTTAGAACGTCCTTTTTTACTAGAAAGGGTTCGGATCGTAGTACTAAAAACTATCTGCAAAAATTGTTTTATATAAGATGGAAAACGAGAAATCAGAAACACAAATTCTTTTGGGTTCTATTGGAGTTCTGTGATAATCTTATAAAGACAAGTCCTTGGGTATATCTCGCTGCTAGAAAATGTGAGAGTTGTTGGAAAGAAACCCTCTCTTGGTGCCATGGTATGCACGTTGTGATAAATCAAGGGTGTTGTGTCGGTGAGTTTTGCTTCAATTTCATTGTTCCCTTTACTGTTTGCACTAAAACAAACATGCCCTTATGTCACACGTGCAGTTCAAATACCTTGAGGTCGTGGGAATGGATCTTGTTCCAGTTTGAACACGTCATGTTCGTGTACCACCGCGTGTCTCTTAAAAGAGATTTTTTTTCTTTTCTCCTCGTTCGTTTCACCATTCTTCTTCAGTTCGAGAACTCAAGAAGAAGAAAAAAACAACTGTTCACGTACTTATCCCTTCTTTTCTTCCTATTTCTTAATCTTTTTGCGTGGTGTTTGCACCATTAGAATCAGAGGAAGGTTGTGCACGTTGGGTCGGAAACGGTTTTTGTTCTCACTCTCTTTTTTGTACTCCACCATTAGCAACAGTTCTCGAACCAGGTAAGTGTCTCATCTCTTCCTTGAGAATTTTTCAGACTAAGAATGGCACATAGAAGAACTAGTTATCTTAGTGGTCCAAGTGGTCATGCTAGGGATGATTCTTTCTATGATCCTAGTATACGTTCTAGGTTTGTCAACCCTGCTGCTCGTGTGCTCTATTTGGAGTATATGAACAAACAGACTATCTTTGAAAGATACTATGATGAATCAAATATTGAGGTAAAAGGTTTAACTGATTTATTCAAAAGATAATCTTGTGGAATCATTCACAAACGTTTAGGAACTGCTCGTGTTGAAATGGTTGCGCAGTTTATGCGAATATGCATGAAATAGATCTTGCAAATTGTATGTTCAAAACTATGGTAGGAGGTATTACATTTGATATTGATCGCCATATTATTGGTTATCTGATGAATGTACCCGTTGGGGGTGATCGATTTCCTCCTCCTGAGAATAAAAGATTAACTCCTCAAGTGATGTCTAATCGCCTCTTTGATAGAGATGTTTCTCGGAGAGATAGAAAGATCAATGTTCGTGGTGCTGAATTATTTCTGAAAGTGCAGCAAAACTTATTGTAGCCAACATGATGCCAAGCATCATCCACAACAACTTATGGACTAGATCTCTTGCAAAATTGGTCTGCTATATTGTTGAAGGGAGAAACATTGATTTTTGTGGACTTATTTTCAATCAGATGATAAGTGTGAAACAGACCCCGAAGAAAACTCCAGGTTTCCCCTGCCTTATCTCAAGGATTTATGGTAATTTTAAGATCATTCCTTTTGGATCCGAGAGTGGTGGTCCAAAGGTTCTGAGTATTGGCAAGTATCAACGCAATGAAGCAATCCTCTTCATGTGCACCAGCAAGTTCTTCTGCAGCTACTAACGCTGAACTGGTTCATCTTCAAAATGAAGTTGATTGCATGAAAGAGCAGTTGGAGTATGCTAAAGCATAAAATCCAAATCTAATCGAGAATTTTTATGAAATCGCTAGAGATTATTATGGGATAAGTGAGTGATCTCTACTCTAGTTAATATCTTACTGGATTTTCTTGGGTTGTTAAACTGGTTATGTTATTTGTTTAAACTTCTTGAACTTAATGTTATGGTGATGTAATAACTTTAATGGCACCTTAGCTTTGAATGATTATTGTTTCTTTCAATTAAATTGCTAAATTGTGCTAAGTTCATAAGAAGTGCAAACATACTTTGTCAAAAGTTAAGTCTTTCATATGTCGATATGCAAGTATTGATAAAAGAATGAATGAGCTTTTGACATTACAAAAGTTGTTAAGCCTATTGTATGTCATTATGCAAATATTGATGGAAGATGGGATAAACTTTTTTTTACGAGGATTATGTATATTGTATGTCATTGTGCAAATATTGATGGAAAATAGAATGAATCCTTGTCTATTCCGCGGTATTGATCTTCCCAGATCCATAATTTTATGTATATACTCTGCGGCTCCATAAGTTCTCTTATGTTGAGCATTTCCGATTAAATTAATCATGGGTTTTCTTGTGGTTAATTTAATTGAGTATTTTGGATTCAAATTCATATTCGTATGTGATTTATTATGTCCAAAGAAATCCTTATTTTATTGTGAAAGTAAGGTCGCTCTTGTTGTTCTTTCGGGAATGACATTTTATGGGGGAGAGTTCTTAATTGAACTTGTGCTTAATTGCCAAATCTTTGTGGGGAGTGCGGCTGTGGAATATTATAGGGGTTATCTTGTATCTTTATAAACTCTTTGATGAATGCATTTATTTTTGGCTATATGATGACATCTAAAAAAGTTGATATGTGCTTTCTTTTGGTCATGAAATGTCTCTATGGAAATTTCATTAGGATCCCACTAGTTTTCGTACCTTTGCCAATTTTATTGATAAAAATGGGGAGAATTAATGTGTAGTTCACACTAAAAAATACATATGGTTTTCGGATCATTATGTAAGGGGGAGTGGTTTCCATGTGAGATGGAGTATTGACTAAGGGGGGGTGATACATATCACCATAGTATTGTTGTCGAAGTTGTGATACAATTGAACTTTAATATTGTGTAATAATGTTATGACAATGTGTAACAATGATTAAGAACTCTTGTTTTCTCATTGTTATAGCTACGGATTTTTAACAACGATGCCGCTAAACTTACAACCTTTGGAATCATTGGAGTACTTGGAAGTGAGAAGATTTCGAGTAATGTTGAACAGCCATAGAGATCATGCATGTGGAAGAGAAGCTACAAAAGTTTATTTATTTATTTTGTATTTCATATGTATTGATAGTTTTGTCACAAAAATTGACAGAGGGGGAGATTGTTAGAGAACTGCTCGGTCGAACTCGCAAGCATTGTTATCTCAAGCTTGTTGTCAAGTTTAGTTGCCAAAACCATAAGTCTTGATTTCTAATCTACTCATTGCTAAGTCTCGGACTAGGATAAAAAGTGTAGTTGAGCTCTAGACTCCATGGCGATCGTCATACAAAGACGAAGAACTACTCAAGGAATTGGTGGAAATTCATCGACTAAAAGGTATTGGAGACTTGAACTTATCTATCACTCAAAATTCTATCTACTTTATCTCCTATATTGAGATAAAAGTCGTATTTCTATATATACTATGATTATACACATTTGCTATTTCGAGCCGAGTTTATCTCGCTCATCTATTTCTCGAAATATGTGTTGGTAAGCTTTCGCTTTGGCCAAGTTCATCTTTACCAGTGACGAAAGTCATATTAGTTTCAATTACTTGAAAATCGCTTTGACGAAAAATAGCTTGTAAACAACAACTATATAACGTCAACAACAAATACTCATACCAGTACGCGCACTGTCGGAAGTTCACATCCCATGAATTTCTGCTGGAGTTTGCAAACTGAAAACAAACTTATTCCGGGTACTTAAGTCCGCGTACCAGTATGCGTACTTAAGTGGGTTAGTTTCTAAAAACGATTATTCGTGAACTTAAACTTATATAAACTAAGGAATGCATACTTGCAAACCATGGATATAAAGTTCATGAATTGATTCGAGTGAATCAAATCGTTTTCGCTTCGATTGTGTCTTATATACTTCTATGAGATATAAGCAATTGAACAACTCTCTAACTAGTTCTCTTGAGTCATTTGAACTAGTTATGGTTAAGATAAATAAGGTTGATATGAAAGTGCTCAAATGGATAACCATTTGGTTAACTACTGTTGAACCAACTAAGTGTACATGTTTGGGTACGGTTACACAAACCTAAACAAACGTGCATTTCATTTGTATGTAACAAGCTAAGTTCGATCTAATGGTTGAAAGATATTATCTTGAATCTAATCAGGTTTTCATCTGACGGTGAATATTGAATGCTTTGTTACCAAGGTAACTTAGATTGCAAACCCTGATTTGAAAGACTATATAAAAGAGAACTCTAGCAACTGGGAAACCTAATCCCCACACCTTCTGTGTGATACTAGTTGTATTAGCTAGAGTCGATTCTCATTTAACCTTAGGTTTCTATCGAGACCCTGTAGGTTAACGACTTGAAGACTTCATTGGGATTGTGAAGCCAGAACCAACTATTTTCTCTGAAGTTGCGTGATCTGATCTTGTTGTTTCTATCGTGTTTGAGTGCAATCGTAAGATTGTCTTGAGATTAATTTCTCTGATAGGCAAGATATAAAAGAAGTCACGAACATCTTCGTCTCATCGTTTGTGATTCTGCAATATCTTCTTTCGCTAGTCGATTAAGATTATTGTGAGGTGATTGATAATTCTAGGTTGTTCTTAGGGAATATAAGTCCGGGTTATCAATTGGTTCCTGTTCACCTTGATTTATCAAAAGACGGAACAAAAACTCGTAGGTATTTCTGTGGGAGACAGATTTATCTATTACCGTAGACTTTTCTGTGTGATACAGATTTGTTTATTAAAGTCTTCGACTTTGGGTCGTAGGAACTCTTGGATGTGGGTGAGATGAACTTAGGGAATCAAGTGCGTAGTATCCTGCTGGGATCAGAGATGTAAGGAGCGCAACTATACCTTGGATCAGTGTGAGATTGATTGGGGCTCAACTACAGTCCAGACCGAATTTAGTTTGTAGTAGGCTAGTTTCTGTAGAGGATTAATACAGTGTGTGTTCAATCTGGACTAGGTCCCGGGGTTTTTATGCATTTGCGACTTCCTCGTTAACAAAAATTCTGGTGTATGTGTTATTTCTTTTCCACATTATATTTGGTTATATAATTGAAATATCACAGGTTGTGCGTTGAATCGATCAATTGGGAAATCCAACCTTTGGTTGTTGATTGAAATTGATTGATCCTTGAACATTGGTCCTTTGTACCGTTCAAGTGATCTCTCTTGTGTTCAATTAGGATTATAGGATATATTTTTCCTTTTTTATATATTTGTCCTTTGTTGATTGAATCCAGAACGATACTATTTTTATCATAGTTGTGTGATCTGATATTGCATCTTCTATCGTACGAGTACAATCAGATTGATTGGATTGAGATTCATATCTCCGATAGGCAAGTTATAAAAAGTAATCACAAACACTTCGTCTTATCGTTTGTGATTCCACAACATCTTGTTTCGCTACCATACAATTAAGATTGTTGTAAGGTGATTGATTAATCTAGGATGTTCTTCAGGAATATAAGACAGGATTATCAATTGGTTCCTGTTCACCTTGGTTATTATCAAAAGACGGAACAAAACCTTTAGGGTTTATCTGTGGGACACAGATTGATCCTTTGATATACTTGTCTGTGTGAGACAGATTTGTTTATTGTCAAAGCCTACGATTTTGGATCATAGCAACTCTTAGTTGTGGGTGAGATCAGCTAAGGGAATCAAGTGCACAGTATCCTGCTGGGATCAGAGGCGTAGGAGCATAACTGTACCTTGGATCAGTGGGATTGATTGGGGTTCAACTACAGTCCAGTCCGAAATTAGCTTGGACTAGGCTAGTGTCTGTAGCGGCTTAATACAGTGTGTGTTCAATCTGGACTAGGTCCCGGGGTTTTTCTGCATTTGCGATTTCCTCGTTAACAAAATTTCTGGTGTCTGTGTTATTTCAATTTCTGCGTTATATTGATTTATCTTTATAATTAAAATAATACAGGTTGTGCGTTTGAATCAATTAATTGGAAATCCGACCTTTGGTTGTTGATTGATATTGATTGATCCTTGGATATTGGTCTTTGGTACCATCCAAGTTATTCCTTGTATTTAATTAGAACTCGCAGTCTTGCTTGAGTAAATCGAATCAAGAGAGAGATATAAACTCGTTGATATACTTTTAATTGATTGAGTCTTGTTGATTCTCTGAAAAATATATTCGAGTTTGTCCATACAGATTGTTAACCGAAATATTGGGTGGTGTTGTTAGAACCCCGCTTTCTCAATTGGTATCAGAGCATGCAAACACGTTCAAGACCTTACAAGTCTGTCTTCGTAGCTATCTGACTCTATGGACAGAGGTGCTATCTCTATTAACATACCACCAGTCTTCGATGGCTCTAATTACTTATGGTGGAAAATTGCTATGCGAGCTTTTCTTCAAGCACGTGATTTTCAATCATTGGTATATGTTGTTAATGGTTATGATGCTCCCGTTGTGGTAGATGGAAATGTAAACGTTCCCAAGAATATTGGTGAATACAGTCCTGCCGAGATACTTGCTGCAAAACAAAATTCCGACGGTTTGAATGCAATCATACATGCCATTACCCCAAATCTTCAGCACCATGTGTCAAATTGCACTAGGTACAAATATGCTTAGGATATCTTAGAAACGGTATTTGAAGGTAACTCAAGTAAAAAGGAAGCTATACTTCAAAAAATTAATTCCGACTGGGAGAACCTTCGTATGGCAGATGAAGATATTTGATGAGTTTAATGACATAGTGTCTGAAATTGTTAATGCATCTTTTGCATTGAGAAGATTATTCCTGAAAAGGACATTGTGATGAAAATTCTCAGATCGTTGCCATCTAGATACGAGTCTAAGAAGCATGCCATCGTTGAGGGAAATAACCTTGATAATATTTCCAGAAATACATTGGTTGGAAAGCTAAAGATCTTTGATCATGAGCAAACATCCAAAATCGGAAAGGATGTTGCCTTTAAAGCACTAAAGAACACTAAATTACTTGATAAAGGTAAAAGTGTTTATGTCTCTAAGGATGATCAGTCTGAGGATGATTTTTCGGATGAAGATCTTGAAAAATCAGTCTCCTTGTTCACAAGACAGTTTAGGGATCTTCATTGAAGAGAAGTAAACGGTTTTCAAGAGACAAACCTAGGTCATCAGATAAACCTCACAATCGCGCTCCTCCTAAAAATAGGGATGCTGACGAGGCTGAAGACGAGGATATGATACAGTGCTTTAAGTGTAAAGGCTTTGGTCATTTTGCAAACGAGTGCCCAAATCGTTGAAAATACACTGGGAACAAAGGTCTTGCTGTAACACTTGATGATATGTCTGAGATCTATGATTCTTAGGAAGACAAGAAATCAAGTGTTGATCTTCTATATAAAAACATTGATTTTGATAATTGTAGCAATACATATATGAATCTTGATGGTTTCAGTGAAGAAGAGAATCCAATCAAGCTGGAAGAATCAATTGACCCATCCTTTGGAAACTCTGGTTGTTATGTTTCAGGATCTACTATGTGTTTAGCTGCGTTCACACCATTGATGCCTGAATACTATCCAAGTTTGACGTGCTCGTTTTGTTCTCAGAAAGGTCATGAACTATCAAGATGTTACAAGAACAAACATAAAGTGAGGCACGTCAACAAACTTCAACGAAGAGCAAATCGATTGGCAAGGAAGCTTAAACTTGCTCAGAAGACTGCTGAGGTATGTAGGATTTTATCTTCGTCTAAGAAGTTGGTTTCCAAAGAAAAAATAATACCATTAGAGAAGAAGGTATGGTAAAATCGCTCTGATAGACAGAAATCTGAGGATTCCTCTCTAGAGGAAAATGGTGGACAAATTGTTGTTCACCACAACACAAATTGATTGTGTAGTTTGGTAAATCTTGTCTCATGTGCCTGATCAAAAGAGATAAGATTTTGTACCGCTCAGGCTTTAGGAAAAGTTTTTATTTTAGTTTGTATATAAAAGAAAGTAAAGGGTTATTTGTCGACAATTCTACTCTTCATAGGGTTTAGAGTTGGTCGTCCACGAACCTGTTTAAAGGTTGCGAACCCTACATTCCTTTTTCCTCTCTGATATCTTTTATATCTTAAGACTGCTTGATGAATTGTGAATTCCACTCACAAAAACCAATTGTTTATAATTGTTCTCTGAGCATCATGTATTTGGATGGAAAAGATGTCAATATGATTGTTAAGCCATCAATCAAGGAAAAAGAAAAATCTCCAGTAACTCCTTCCTTGAAAGAAAGAGGAGGAATACAAGAAAGCCAAGGGCTGTCCCTTGTAACTCTCAGAAGTTTTCCGATGTTCTTAATGAGTTAAAAGAAGTAAGAAAGGAGATTAGTGAAATAAAGTCTTGCGTTTTAAGATCTTTGGAAATTCAGAAGGCCCTGGTTCGACATCATCAGCCAAGACGGTTCGTTGGTATTGACTCCTTCCTCCATGAACCTTATATTCCAATGGTTGTTGACGACAAGGAGTTCGGGAATGATAAGGAATATCTCAAAGATATTGTTGCCTAGTATGTCTTCTTTTTGGTTTATTTGGAAGAATAACTAGTGCTGGAATAGCAATGATTGTGACTACACATAGCTATTATTTTTCATCTTCTTGTTCTTTTTTAGGTTTATTGGTATTCAATTTTAAAAATATTTGGAGGATGATGTTTTTGCAGTATTAATCTTTATGATTTGATATATTGCAGTTTCTTATGGGATATGTATGTTTGCATCCGTGAACTTGAAGGTCCCATATATTGTCAAAAGTAAAGTCGTTTGTGATCGGTATTCACGTACTGGTAAAAGAATGAATAGACTTTTGACAAATACAAAATTTAAGCCTATATTGTCAAATATTTGATGGAATATAGGTTAAAATCTTTTGTTTTTCAAGGATTATGTCTATTAATATCGTTATGCAAATAGTGATTGAAGTTAAAATGAATCCTTGTGTATTCCGCAGTATTGATCATCCCTGATCCATATTCTTATGTATTACTGTGAGGCTCCTTAATGCATCTCATGTTGAGCACGATACAAAGAAGTTGATTATTTTATGATTAGCCTTGTTGGTTGTTTCGTGAGATATGTTATATCGAGCATATTGAACTAAATTAATCATCTTGTTTGCTTATTTAGTTATTGCTCCGTAAGACTTCTTATGTCGAGCAAAATAATTGACAATTAAATTGATTACTTTTGTGATTAGTTTGGTTGTGTATTCCAATTATATTAATTATGGGTTCTCTTGTAATTAATCTAGTTGAGTATTTTTGTGTCTCCATAAGTTCTCTTATGTTAAGCACAATCAATTGAATTGATCACCTCGTGTGTTTAATTTGATTGTGTATTCCGATTAAACTAATCATGGGTTTACTTGTGATTAATTTGATTGAGTTTCTTGGATATAGAAAATCATTCTCATGGTTTTTGGTGTCCAACAAAATCCTTATTTTCTTTTGAAATTAAGGTCGCTCTTGTTGTTCTTTCGGAAATGACATCAAATGGGGGAGAGTTGTTTTCAACTTGTGCTTAATGATAATATATTGGGAGGAGTGCGGCTGTGGAATATTAGAGGGGTTATCTTGTATCTTTAAACTCCTTGAGGAATGCATTTAGCTTCGGCTTTATGATTGCATCTAAATTAGTTGGTATGTATTCTTCTTTTAGTCTATGAAACGTCTCTTTCGGAAATTTCATCAGGATCCCGTTCTTGTACCTTTGCCAATTTTATTGACAAAAAGAAGGAGAATTAATATGTAGTTCATACTACAAATACATATGGTTTTCAGATCATTATGTAAGGGGGAGTGGTTTCCATGTGAGATGGAGTATTGACTAAGGGGGAGTGATACATATCACCATATTATTATTGTTGAAGTTGTGATACAATTGAAATTTGACACTGTGTAATAATACTATGACACTGTATAACAATGATCGAGACCGATGCTTTCTCATTGTTATAGCTACGGATCTTCAACAACAGTGATACTAAACTTACAACCTTTGGGATCATTGGAGTACTTGGAAGTGACGAAGATTTCGAGGAATGTTGAAGATTAGACATGTGGAATAGGATCTACTAAAGTTTCTTTATCTTTTTTGTATTCCATATGTATTGATAGTTTTGTCACTAAAATTGACAAAGGGGGAGATTGTTAGAGCATTGCTCGGTCAACCTCGCATGCGTTGCTATCTCAAGCATGTTTGTCAATGTTAGTGATCAAAACTATAGTCTTGATTTCTAGTCTATTATAGCTAAGTCTCGGACTAGGATAGAAAGTGTAGTTGAGCTCAAGGACTTCATGGCGATTCATCATACAATAAGAAGAACTACTCAAGGAACCGGTGGAACTTCTCGACAAAAAGGTATGTGAAGACTTGAACTTATCTATCACTCAAAAGTCTATCTTATACTATTTGAGACAAGAAGTCATATGCTATATATATATACTTGGATTATATTCTATCTATATCTCGAAATATGTGTTGGTAAGCTTTTCGCTTCGATCAAGTTTATCTTTACCATGTGACGAAAGTCATGATATGTTTCAATCACTTTGAAAATTGCTTTGACGAGAAATGGTGTAACAACTATATAATGTCCTCTAAGAATGTTTCAGTGATTCAAATGAGAGTTTAGAATACATAACCAATGATGGACATAAACATTGTTGTGGAAACACATTTATGTATAAGTCATATTCGTTGAACCAAAGTTTGCGAACTTTGTTGATCAAGAGAAACCTGAAAATGGCGTGAGCCAAGTCCGCGAACTGCCGAACTTCTCATCCCGAGAAATTTTGCTGGAGTTGACAAACTAGACTAGCCGCGAACCCAGTCCGCGAACCGGCGGAAGGTCTTTGCCGAGATTTTCTGCTGGAGTTTGTAAACTCTAACGGTTTCTTAAGTCCGCGAACCTAGTCTGCGAACTTGAGAAAGGTTATATATCTGAAGATGATTTCTGAACTTAAACTTATAAAGACTAAGGAATGCAGTTTCCAAACCGTGGCTATAAAGTTCATGAATCGATTCAGTGAATCAAATCATCTTTGCTTTAATTGTGTCTTGTGTATAACATAAGATTTCCTTGAAATTGAACAACTCTCTAACTAGTTCATTTGAGTCATTTGAACTAGTTATGGTGAAGAAGAACATGGTTGATATGAGATGCTCATATGGCTAACCTTTTGGTTGACTATTATTGAACCAACAAGTGCATACGTTTGAGTACGGTTAACAAACCTAGAAACGTGCATTGTCAAGTGTGTATAACGAGCTAAGTTTTCGATCTAACGGTTGAGAAATATTAGCTTGAATCTAAACCAGGTTTTCATCTGACGGTGGATATTGTTTGCTTTGTGACCAAGGCAAAACCCTGATTTGAAAGACTATATAAAGGAGACATCTAGTATTGTGCAAAACTAATCCCCACACCTTACGTGTGATACTAGTTTGCATGCTAGAGTCGATTGTATTTTTAACCTCTGGTTTTCTTTTCTCAAACCGGGTTAAACGACTTAAAGACTTCATTGGGATTGTGAATCCAGACCGATACTACTTTTATCGTAGTTGTGTGATATGATCTTGCATCTTCTATCGTACGAGTACAATCGGATTGAATGGCTTGAGATTGATATCTCCGATAGGAAAGATATAAAAAGTAATCACAAACACTTCGTCTCATCGTTTGTGATTCCACAACATCTTGTTTCGCTACCATACGATTAAGATTGTTGGGAGGTGATTGATTAATCTAGGTTGTTCTTCGGGAATATAAGACCGGATTATCAATTGGTTCCTGTTCACCTTGGTTATTATCAAAATACGGAACAAAACCTTTAGGGATTATTTGTGGGAGACAAATTGATCCTTTGATAGACTTGTCTGTGTGAGACAGGTTTGTTTATTGTCAAAGCCCGCGATTTTGGATCGTAGCAACTTTTAGTTGTGGGTGAGATCAGCTAAGGGAATCAAGTACGCAGTATCCTGTAGGGATCAGAGGTGTAGGAGCATAACTGTACCTTTGATCAGTGGGAGATTGATTGGGGTTCAACTACAGTCCAGTCAGAAGTTAGCTTGGAGCAGGCTAGTGTCTGTAGCGGCTTAATACAGTGTGTATTCAATCTGGACTAGGTCCCGAGGTTTTTCTGCATTTGCGGTTTCCTCATTAACAAAATTTCTGGTGTCTGTGTTATTTCAATTTCCGCATTATATTGTTTTATCTTTATAATTGAAATAATACATGTTGTGCGTTTGAATCAATTAATTGGAAATCCGACCTTTGGTTGCCTTGGATATTGGTCTTTGATACCATCCAAGTTATTCCTTGTATTTGATTAGAACTCGAAGTCTTGCTTGAGTAAATTAAATCAAGAGAGGGATATAAACTCGTTGATGTACTTTTAATTGATTGAGTCTTGTTGATTCTCTTAAAATTATATTCGAGTTTATCCATACAGATTGCGAAGCAAAATATTGGGTGGTGTTGTTAGACCCCCGCTTTTTCAGTTCAGGCTGCAAGAACTTGGCCATTTACAGCGGCAAAAGGATGTTGTCAACAACAACAGGAGCAAGTAACTTGGGCAGTGGTGTTAAACCGATCGTGTAAGAGAGATTATGAAGAGTTTTCGAAGACGAGATTCCTGAGAGGTGGAGATGCATATTGATCAGATGGCTGATCTTCTACTTGAACTGAAGTAGAAATGAGTTGCTGGTGATTGAGCTTAGATGGTGACGAAAGAAAATTTGGAGTTACGAGAAGACGATAAGGAGTGATTGGTGTTGGGTCAGGGTTGGAAAGCAGTCTTGGATATAAGGTGGATCGTGGTTGGACTGGTCCTTGGGATATTTGCTGTCTTACTTTTAGACTCTCGCAGCAACTATAAAGTGAAAAAAGAGACGGACACAAAGAGGAGGCCGGCGGACGGAAGAATCTGGAGGGTTCTCTGTTAGTGACAGACAAAGACGAAGAGAAGCTTGGAGGCCGCTGAGGCGAGCATAAGAACAAGAGACTACGGAGACAACTTGGGTTTGATCGTTCCTCTTTTGTTATCATTTTCATGGGTTTTAAGAAACCCGTAGTTATGTATTGCTAGATTGTTTTATAACTAGGGTTTTATGGAGAAAACTACTTTTAAGCATAGACCATTATGAGATAAATTTGAATTAATTTGGTATTAGGCTACGTGAATTGAATTTCGAAATCCAATAATCACGGTTTATTGATTTTATAAAGAATATGTGTTGTTGCCTCACCGTCTTTGTCCGATAGAAAAGCCTAAATGCATAAACGTATATAGTTTTACAATTTTATTTGTTATAATATTTGATAATCCATGCTTAGGTTAAATCATTTGATGGATTATACTTAGACGAGGCAAATAACAATTGGGAACTTACGAATTATATTTCCAATAATTTTCTTGTCATTGTAATTTGATAGACCATGCTTGGAATACTTTGATGGGTTATACTTAGGAGATGCAAGTCATATTAGAGAAAGTTATACCAATAATAGGTGTTGCAATTGAACAAAGATATAAACTCATATTTGGAATTCGAATTCTTTTCGGTACTCAATTAGAAACAGTAGTGGAATCCGTTGACCCTGGTTATAGCGCTCTCGCTTATCGTTATCATTTTGGTTTAGTTAAGTTTTATATTTTTATTCTCATTCTAAAAATCCAAAAACATTATTTCTGGTTAGTCTATTAGAGATACTGATTAGAATATTTCCACCGCTCCCTGTTGGTTCGACCCTTACTTGCCTCTGTCTACTAGTTAGACACCGTGTGATTGCGGTTATCACATTTAGGGTTCTCCGGATACCTATCATACCCAAATATACCTCAAGATAAAAAAATTCCTACCTATAAGTCCTTTCTCCGAAAGTGATTGTCTATGGACTGGGTCGAGACAATACAACTAATTGGTTCACACTTCGTGTGATCGTCTATGGATACGAGATCGAGACAATACAACAACGAAGTATGTTTACTTGATACAAAGGTTCAGACTTAACCAAACATAATAGGATTGCTTATCAAGTAAATAGGAATTAACGTTTGTGTAATTTACTTTAATTATAATAAAAAAAAATATAATGCGGAAAATAGAAGTAAATGACACAGCAAGATTTTATTAACGAGGAAACCGCAAATGCAGAAAAATCCCGGGACCTAGTCCCGAATTGAATACTCTCATGATTAAGCCGCTACACAAAATTAAACTTAACTTCGTATAGTTGAGACCAAGTAACTAACCCTATAGTTCACCTAGTTCCATCTGTATTCCCACGCCTCCGACTTATGAATAAGTCACGTACTTGGAACAGTCCCTTTGGTTCATATTCCAAACAGTAAAGGAACAAGAAATCTGTTTGGTATCAACTCTATTCAACCAAGTGAGATGAGTCGTACAAAGGCTCTTCTGTGTATCTTAACATAAACTCCTTCGTCGGGTCTAGATCTATCTTATGTTCAATCACCCAAAGGTATTCGATTAAGATTAAGCCAACAACACCTTTAATTCGAAGAACCGTGTTGATGCCGATCTACTCAATCAATCAATCCAATCTACCACAAGGATAAACCGATTATTAATTGGATCCTCTTTTACCCAAAAAAGTATTGTGCACACCAAAGATTATAAAATCCAAGTCAGATCTTCAATATCTTCTTTGTCTTCGAATCTTCTCAAATCTTCAATAAAAACCTGCACACAATCACTTGAATCTCTTGTGATCAATCATGCACAGAACAGAGTCTGTTAACAATGGATTATCACAAGATCGTCTTTAGAACTAACAACAGTCTAAAGATCCATGTCGAAACTCTGAACTAGTTTGAGTGAATCTCATATCAGAAGAGAATATTCTCAAGAATAAACAAACTAAGTGCAATCATATTTCAACCACCGTTAGTCAATCAAATCAATCGAAAACAAAGATAAACCGCAATTATCTAGTTTCCCACCAACAGGTCGCGCTAGAGCTTCTCAATCCCAAAGAAGACTTTAAAACGATCTGCCGTAAGAGATTTCACCTAATTAGATTACTCTCCTCTCTGATAGGCGGCTACACCAGTAACAAAGACAAAAGAGGAAGTTTGTTGTTACGAAGGATTAGTTTGCTAGAAAGGCAAACTGCGTGTATTTATAGACAAGCAAGTTTGGACACCAAGGAATTTCCAAAACCGAAAATATTCTCAAGATATTCATTAACACACAAATTCGGTTTCCATAATTCCTGGAAATGCTCTGTCCAAAAATAACAATCGAAATCTCTCGAAAAATCTAATTAGTAAATGCACATTACTAATTCTGTATTTTCCCTACAAAGTGAAATTAATAACCTTAATTAAAAGATTCTTAACCTACTTATGTTTCGATCCTGGGATTCTCTTCCCTTAGCCGTTAAGGAATATCTTTGAACAATTACAGAAATAAACATTCACAACACGTGTTCAAAGTTTGTCGATATCTTTACTTTGTAAGTTCTCTTTCACACTTACAACCTTGAAACCGATTTTCCACACTTCCAAACAAGTTTAGAATTGGTTCATCTGACTTTCAAGAACTGTATGATTGATCAAAACAACATTCAATCACAATCATGGGTTTACGGTTCTACCAAAACAAGTTTCGGTTCTACCTCCATGTGAGTACTACGCATAGTCACACTAGCTTCCCAAAGATTCGGTTGACTAGGTACTAGGATCGGTTCCCCACATATATATGGTATCTAACTTATATGTGTTTCACATGTCCATAGGATCGGTCCCCCTTTCTGCTATAAACCTTGTTGCACCCTATACAAGGATCGATTCCCTCACCTCATACCCATACATAATCACAATAGCATTCAAATGATTATGGCGACGTCTTATCTACAAATTTTAATGGTTAAGAAATAAACCTTGGATTGTATTCCTTAATACTATGTCTATCTAGAATTCATATATGCTTCGCAGTTATGTTTTCAATATGCACGACTTGAAAGATACGTTAGGGAATGAAACAGCTCAAGTCAAATATCACTAATCTCAAGTGGAAGGATGATTGTTATCGTTGTAGCTCCTTGATTCTTCACATCTTCAAGACTTCGCAATATTTGTAATGTCTCATATCCTAATGCTTTCAATCTAACCTATACGAAGTTTAACTCTGGTACATAATCAAGCGACTCTTAACATGAGTTTTGATTCACTAAAATATGACAACCAAACTTGACATACCAACGCTTGGTGGGTTCAACCGAGCAATGCTCTAACAATACTCCCCCTTTGTCAATTTTAGTGACAAAACTCTTATATCATATGAATAAACAAATTACAAGAATTCATTACACTCCGTTTGATTCCCGATTCAACAATACAGTAAAAATGCTTACACTCAATCCTTGAAAATGTCGTTGTTGACATTATAATAACAAAGATAATTCTCCCCCTAAGGAAGATAGGTAGATATTCAATCTGCACGTCTTTGTTATACCAATAAATATGACATGTTAATCCCCCTTAGTCTGTGCTTTCACTCTTTCTTTAGATAAAACATTCAAGTACCAATGTTCTTTTCCTTAGTGATACCAATTAATATAAAATCAATACCAGTATCATTTGTTTACTCCATATATTTCTCCCCATTTTTGTCACAAAAATGACAAAGAAACGAAAAAATAAAGGACAACACGAAAAGAATCTTACAAATCTCAAAATAGACTTGCAAACCTGTAGAGTTAGGAACTAGGGTTCCACACATTATGTTCTGATAACCAATATCAAAACCGAAACTACAAGTAGTCTTATTTTGATATGTTACCAAAGAAACAATTGCCCGAAACAATTTTTTCCATTTAGTTTAGCAAACCAAAAACAACAAATCACATTAGTTCCTTTGCTAAACCGATTGTTCAAAAACAACCGCTTAATTCGATAAGACCAAAATAAAGATAGACTCCATTTTTCTCATCAGGTTCTAATTATCCATAAACTTAGACCTTTCAATTTTAAATAAAGCAAATACTAGGTTAGTTAACTAGCATTTCCTTGTTTAGGCATTCGATTAGACTTGAATAACCGAAACCTTACTTCGATAAGACAAACTAAGATCAGAATTAACTTAGTTTCTTATCTGGAATCGAATTGGACTAAACAACTCATCCCGTACACATATTATTTCGTTAAGCCATAAATAATTAATACAAACCAACATAAATAAACTTGCATAATTATTCACCTCAACCGGAAGCAATTGAAACAACATAGACATTAAAAGCACCGTAATTGCACCGTAATTTTGTAAGCCTAAACCATTGAAACTATACAAAAGCAAGATAACAATAGTTTTTCTTAACCGGAACCAATTGAATCACACACACATCAATTGTACCGAAATTTTGTAAGCCTAAACGATTGATACCACACAATAAAGCAAGATAACAGTAGTTTTTCTTAACAGCAACCAATTGAAACACACATCCACACACACATCATGGAATAAATATCAATTGAACCTAAATTTTGTTAAGCAAAAGCAACAAATATATATAATATAAACTCAGGATTTTCTTAAACAGGAAAACAATTAACTAACAAGATTATTACCTCAAGTTTCGCATCCACTTCTCCAATATGATAGCATCTTCGTCCAGGGAGAATTGATATCGAAACATCACCATGTTGTCATCCTTATGAATAAACAAAAGAATAACAACACACCTCAACCTTTACCAGAGAAAGGTTGAAAACCGGTTTTAAAAATTGCAAGCAAAAGTTGAAAACCGTTGAAACACATATGCTTTTATGCTAAACCAAAACCGATTCAACATATTGTGACTTTTTCACATACTGTTTCTATTAGAACCCCTCATAATCCTTTGATAAAGCCTACCTACTAGGGCTAGAACTTAATCCCGCTAAATAAAAAAGTCACCCAAACCATGAGGGTTCACCATATATGAGATCGAATATTAAGGTAGTAAAACCGAAAACAAACATCCCATAAATCACTTTGCAATACACCATAAATATTCAACATAAAATCAATTATTGCAATTACCTCAATCTTGTAGTAAATTGAATTATCACAACAACGCAAAAAGAATGAGGTCATTACGAGTTCGGACGAAGAAGTTATGGGCAAAACAGTTTTACACTTCTTCGTAAGGGGACCTCTCACTAGGATCGGTTCCCTTTCATGAGATGGTACTAGGATCGGTTCCCATGAGGGTACTTGTGACAGATCACAACACTCAACTTTTTTCGACATAACTTTTGCATACGATGTCCGAATTCAGTGATTTTTGTCTTGTTTTGACCACAAAAGCAAGAGCTACACATATATGATTAGTAGATATCAACATCATCAACTCAAAATTACTGTTTCTATCAAAATCTCAAATATAGATAGATAAGGTATGAGTATAGAAGATAAGTCTCCCTAAAGATGTTAATTAGTCATATAATAATCGAGAGATCATGTGCTCAGTTTTTCATGTGCTTCCTCACCTTTAAAAATATTGAGCACTAAGGTGAGCAAGCATATTCTAACACAACTAGGCTGTGTTAAGTTGATCCTTGTCTTGTTCGTCACAAGTGACTAACACCAAATGATCATTCTTGACCTCT
This sequence comes from Papaver somniferum, assembly GCF_003573695.1. Taxonomy (NCBI): domain Eukaryota; kingdom Viridiplantae; phylum Streptophyta; class Magnoliopsida; order Ranunculales; family Papaveraceae; genus Papaver; species Papaver somniferum. The sequence continues at coordinate 152,147,902 of NC_039361.1, forward strand.
TGCTTGGTTTGTTTTATCTTGTTCCATCTCTTGTTTTTCTTCTTTGACTTGTGATGAAGAGTGTCATTATCACAACCTTCACTAGTACAAGAGATTTCAGACATAATGTCTTTCTTTAGCCTTTCAAGAAGACTCTTGTAATTATTGTCACCAACAATTAACAGCTGAGAGTCATTCTTGTGACTAACTTTTGGCCCCTTATTGGCCATGGAGGACTTTGGGACCCATTTAGAGTTGTGTTTCGCAGGATCAACTTTCTCCTTCATACCATTATGATCATTGTCCTTTTGAATATTTTGTGAAACACCCTTTCTCCAATTTGGAACATCATATCTTGTTTTTGCATCTAAAAAGTCATCTCTCTTTCTATAATTGGATCTTTTATGAAACGACCTTGATGAGTGATATGCAAAATTTGAACTATCATTATAATAATTCTTTTTCCTAAACTTAGGACAATACCGATTTGAGTTCTTATGAGGAGATAACTTAGCCAATTCATTTGATACAAAAGAAAGTGCATCTTGCATCTTACGAATTTGCATCCCCATTGTAAGTGTCCTATATTACCACAATAATAACAATGCTTAGTATATATATACGAAGTATGAGTTTTAGTGTTACCGTTTTGTGGATCCTCTTGCATTGGAGATCGACGAGTGTTCTTCTTCTTCTTTTTAGCAAAAATGCTCTCTTTGATTACTGCTGGTTGAACACTATTCTTAGGCTTGACAAACTTTTCTTCTTTACAAGATATAGGAGCATCTTTGTCATCAGTGGAAGCCTCTGATTGAGAAGAATTTGTAGATTTAACAAATTTTACCTCTTTGCTAATATTTGAAGCATCTAATCCCTTATAGCCCAATCCTCGTGTATCATGATGATTTCTACTTGATTCTAACATTGAGGTTAACTTGTTTGATATTTCATTGGATTTTTTTCAGTTCCAAATTTTCTTTTTCCAACATCTTGATTTTATCAAGAGCACTGGCTAGATCAGCCTCAAGGAGTTTTTCTCGTGAGAGATATACACCTTCTTTCTCATCAAAACTCTTTTGGTGAGAGTTAATCCTTGCATCAGATTCAACAAGTTTCTCTTCCAACAAGTGAATTTTTTCAAGAGCAACAGCACACTCTTTCTCTAAAAATTTTGTTTGAGAGAGACTAGCACTGGATTTTTCTTCAAGACTCTGTACTTGTTGGGGATTAAACATTGCTTCCGATTCAGCACGTTTCTTTTCCGACAAAAACAGTTCTCTTAGAAGATTTTCACATTCTAATTTCTTAGAATTTAGATCGTTTGTACGATCTTTAAGAAGATAATCACTGTTTTGGTGACTAATATAATATCCTTGAAAAACCTTTTTCAATTTCTTGTTCTCACGCCAAAGAGGAGTTATAAAACCAAGAAAATCCGAAGTTCTCAGCTTTTCATTTTTCAAAGGTTCCAGCAGTTTAGAGTATTCTGAGATATCCTCTTCTACTTCTTGTTCAAAATCTGAGTCGTCATCATCGGAAATTTCATCTAACCCTTCTTGTAGACGTATTTTCCAGTCGTCATCGGTTTCTACATTATTAACAAGATTAACTTTTCTAGTAGAGACTCTAGTGATGATATCTTCAGATATTGATTCATAGATGCCATCATCAAGTGTTAATTCAGAACTCTTGATGTCTTTCTTTACGTTAACTGAATCAATCATTAGATTCAATTCTTATAGGTTGGATCGAACCAAACACAGATTGTTAGATCTTTCGTGTTTGCCTGCTATGATACCAATTGAAAAGGCGAGGGTACCCAAATATACCTCAAGCTAAAACTTTTCCTACCTATAAGTCCTTTCTCCGAAAGTGATTGTCTATGGACTGGGTCGAGACAATACAACTAATAGGTTCACACTTCGTGTGATCGTCTATGGATACGAGATCGAGACAATACAACAACGAAGTGTATTTACTTGATACAAAGTTTCGGACTTAACCAGACACAATAGGATTGCTTATCAAGTAAATATGAATTAACGTTTGTGTAATTTACTTTAATTATAATAAAACAATTATAATGCGGAAAATAAAAGTAAATGACACAACAAGGTTTTGTTAATGAGGAAACCGCAAATGCATAAAAACTTCGGGACCTAGTCTAGAATTGAATACTCTCAGGATTAAGCCGCTACACAAAATTACACTTAACTTCGTATAGTTGAGACCAAGTAACTAACCCTATAGTTCAACTAGTTCCGTCTGTATTCCCACGCCTCCGACTTATGAATAAGTCACGTACTTGGAACAGTCTCTTTGGTTCGTATTCCAAACAGTAAAGGGACAAGAAATCTGTTTGGTATCAACTCTATTCAACCAAGTGATATGAGTCGGACAAAGGCTCTTCCGTGTATCTTAACATAAACTCCTTCGTCGGGTCTAGATCTATCTTATGTTCAATCACCCAAAGGTATTCGATTAAGATTAATCCAAGAACACCTTTAATTCGAAGAACCGTGTTGATGCCGATCTACTCAATTAATCAATCCAATCTACCACAAGGATAAACCGATTATTAATTGGATCCTCTTTTACCCAAACAAGTATTGTGCACACCAAAGATTATAAAACCCAAGTCAGATCTTCAATATCTTCTTTGTCTTCAAATCTTCTCAAATCTTCAATAAAAACCTGCACACAATCACTTGAATCTCTTGTGATCAATCATGCACAGAACAGAGTCTGTTAACAATGGATTATCACAAGATCGTCTTTAGAACTAACAACAGTCTAAAGATCCCTGTCGAAACTCTGAACTAGTTTGAGTGAATCTCATATCAGAAGAGGAGATTCTCAAGAATAAACAAACTAGGTGCAATCATATTTCAACCACCTTTAGTCAATCAAATCAATCGAAAACAAAGATAAACCGCAATTATCTAGTTTCCCACCAACAGGTCGCGCTAGAGCTTCTCAATCCCAAAGAAGACTTTAAAACGATCGGCGGTAAGAGATTTCACCTAATTAGATTACTCTCCTCTCCGATAGGCGGCTACACCAGTAACAAAGACAAAAGAGGAAGTATGTTGTTACGAAGGATTAGTTTGCTAGAAAGGAAAACTGCGTGTATTTATTGACAAGCAAGTTTGGACACCAAGGAATTTCCAAAACCGAAAATATTCTCAAGATATTCATTAACACACAAATTCGGTTTTCACAATTCCTGGAAATGCTCTGTCCAAAAATAACAATCGAAATCTCTCGAAAAATCTAATTAGTAAATGCACATTACTAATTCTGTAATTTCCCTACAAAGTGAAATTAATAACCTTAATTAAAAGATTCTTAACTTACTTATGTTTCGATCCTGGGATTCTCTTCCCTTAGTCGTTAAGGAATATCTTTGAACAATTACAGAAATAAACATTCACAACACGTGTTCAAAGTTTGTCGATATCTTTACTTTGTAAGTTCTCTTTCACACTTACAACCTTGAAACCGATTTTCCACACTTCCAAACAAGTTTAGAATTGGTTCATCTGACTTTCAAGAACTATGTGATTGATCAAACCAACATTCAATCATAATCATGGGTTTACGGTTCTACCAAAACAAGTTTCGGTTCTACCTCCATGTGAGTACTACGCATAGTCACACTAGCTTCCAAAATATTCGGTTGACTAGGTTCTAGGATCGGTTCCCCACATATATATGGTATCTAACTTATATGTGTTTCACATGTCCATAGGATCGGTCCCCCTTTCTTCTATAAACCTTGTTGCACCCTATACAAGGATCGATTCCCCTTGATATACTGCACCCCTTACAATGATCAGTTCCCTTTCCCTTACTAGGATCGGTTCCCTTTCCCTTACAAGGATCGTTTCCCTTTCCCTTACTAGGATCGGTTCCCTTTCCCCAAGGCAGACATAATCCGATCATACCACAGGTGATTACTTAAGATTGGTTTTACTAATAAAAGTTATACCAATACAAAAGTCAGGACTTTGTGAATAGTTCTACCAAGAACACAACAAGTTGTGAGCGGTTATACTCTATCAAACATATTGGTTGTTCATAAGATATGCAATGAATAAAAAAACCAATAACTCATGGTAATTTCCTTTTCGGTTCACAAACAAGTTTATGAACTTACTTCCTTAGAACACATGTTAACATTGTTCCCTAGGATGAAATCCTCACCTCATACCCATACATAATCACAATAGTATTCAAATGATTATGGAGATGTCTTATCTACAAAGTTTAATGGTTAAGAAATAAACATCGTATTGTATTCCTTAATACTATGTCTATCTAGAGTTCATATATGCTTCGCAGTTATGTTTTCAATATGCACGACTTGAAAGATACGTCAGGGAATGAACAGTTCAAGTCAAATATCACTAACCTAAAGTGGAAGGATGATTGTTGTCGTTGTAGCTCCTTGCTTCTTCACATCTTCAAGACTTCGCAATAATTGTAATGTCTCATATCCTAATGCTTTCAATCTAACCTATACGAAGTTTAAGTCTAGTACAAAACATGACAACCAAACTTTACATACCAACGCTTGGTGGGTTCAACCGAGCAATGCTCTAACATGAACTTTTATAGCCACGGTTTGCAAACTGCATTCCTTAGTCTTTTTAAGTTTAAGTTCAGAAATCATCTTTAGATATATAACCTTCTCAAGTTCGCAAACTAGGTTCGCGGACTTAAGTTACCGGGCAGAGTTTACAAACTTCAGCAGAAATTCTCGGGCATGAGAACTTCGCCGGTTCGCGGACTTAGCTTCACGCAGTAGTTTGTCAACTGCAGCAGAAATTCTCGGGTTTGAGAACTTAGGCAGTTCGCGGACTGGGTTCACGTCATTCTTCCGGTTCTATTGATCAACAAAGTCCGCAAACTTTGGTGCAAGGAATAAGACTTATACATAAATGTGTTTCCACATAATGCTTATGTCCACCATTGGTTATGTAATCTAAACTCTCATTTCAATCATTGAAACATTCTTAGAGAACGTTATACAGTTGTTACACCATTTCTCGTCAAAGCAATTTTCAAGATGATTGAAACATATCATGATTTCTTCACTAGGTAAAGATAAACTTGATCGAAGCGAAAATCTCACCAACACATATTTCGAGATATAGATAGGCGTATGCTCGGCTCGAAATACCAAATGTGTATAATCCAAGTCTATATATATATAGCATATGACTTCTTGTCTTAAAGAGTAGGAGATAGAGTAGATAGACTTTTGAGTGATAGATAAGTTCAGGTCTTCACGTACCTTTTTGTCGAAAAGTTCCACCGGTTCCTTGAGTAGTTCTTCTGCTTGTATGATGAATCACCATGAAGTCCTTGAGCTCAACTACACTTTCTATCCTAGTCCGAGACTTAAGATGTAATAGACTAGAAATCAAGACTTATAGTTTTGATCACTAACATTGACAAACATGCTTGAGATAGCAACGTATGCGAGTTCGACCGAGCAATTCTCTAACAATCTCCCCCTTTGTCAATTTTAGTGACAAAACTATCAATATATATGGAATAAAAAAAAGATAAAGAAACTTTAGTAGCTCCTATTCCACATGTCTAATCTTCAACATTCCTCGAAATCTTCATCACTTCCAAGTACTCCAATGATCCCAAAGGTTGTAAGTTTAGCATCACCATTGTTGAAGATCCGTAGCTATAATAATAAGAAAACATAGTTCTCGATCATTGTTATACAATGTCATAGTATTATTACACAGTGTCAAAGTTCAATTGTATCACAACTTCAACAATAATACTATGGTGATATGTATCACTCCCCCTTAGTCAATACTCCATCTCACATGGAAACCACTCCCTCTTACATAATGATCTGAAAACCATATGTATTTGTAGTATGAACTACATATTAATTCTCCCCCTTTTTGTCAATAAAATTGGCAAAAGTACAAGAACGGGATCATAATGAAATTTCCAAGAGAGACATTTCATGATAAAAGGAAAAATACATACCAACTAATTTAGATGCAATCATAAAGTCGAGGCTAAATGCATTCATCAAGGAGTTTAAAGATACAAGATAACCCCTCTGATATTCCACAGCCGCACACCCCTCAAGATATGACCATTAAGCACAAGTTCAAAAGAACTCTCCCCCATTTGATGTCATTCCCGAAAGAACAACATGAGCGACCTTAATTTCAAAGAAAAGAAGGATTTTATTGGACATCAAAAACCATGAGAATGATTTTATATATCCAAAAAACTGAATCAAATTAATCACAAGTAAACCTATGATTAATTTAATCGGAATACGCAATCAAATTAAGCACAAGAGGTGATCAATTCAATTGATTATGCTCAACATAAGAGAACTCATGGAGACACGAAAATATCCAACTAGATTAATTATAAGAGAACCCATAATTAATCTAATTGGAATACACAACCAAACTGATCACAAAATTAATCAATTTAATTGTCATTTTTTTTGCTCGACATAAGAAAACTTATAGAGCAATAACTAAATAACCAAACAAGATGATTGATTTAGTTCAATATGCTCGACATAACATATCTCACGGAACACCAACTAAACTAATAAATCAACTTGGTTGTTTAGTGCTCAACATAAGATGCATTACGGAGCCTCACAGTAATACATAAAAATATGGATCAGGGATGATGAATACTGCGGAATACACAAGGATTCATTATATCTTCAATCACTACAATTAATAGACATAATCCTTGAAAACAAAATATTTTAACCTATCTTCCATCAAATGTTTGACAATATAGGCTTAACTTTTGTATTTGTCAAAAGTTTATTCATTCTTTTACCAGTACGTGAATACCGATCACAAACGACTTTACTTTTGACAGAGTATGGGACAGACATAGTTCAAGGACGTAAACACCAATATCCCATAAAAAATTGCAATATATCAAATCATAAATATTAATACTGCAAAAACATCATCCTCCAAATATTTTTAGAATTTAAACCAAATAAATCTAAAAAAGAAGGTGAAAGATAATATCTATGTGTAGTCACAATCATTGCTATTCAAGGCACTAGTTATTCCTCCAACTAAACCAAAAAGAAGATATACTAGGAAACTAAAAAGCGACAAGCTAAAGAAAATCAGACTCCAGCGCTATGCCCGAACACTGATAGACGCATTTTTGTGTCTAATTTGTCCTTAATGTTCTGTATTGTTAGTACTCGATTTCGTACTTATTATGGTGTTTTGTGTGTTTGTAGGTATTTTTTTGGAAATAAATATTGTTGGAAAATTCGTCTCAAAAGTTGCTCGGAGTACCCTTAGACATTTGCTATACGGGCCCCCACTTTTGCTAAGGAGCACCCATGGCTATGTGTAGCCCATTTGTCTATAGCACCCACTGGTTATTTGGCACCCAAGACGTTGGATAAGGGATGACCTTTCTTCTTCCTTCAAACAGAAAAATGGCGGGAAAGTTTGGTTCTTCCCTAGCAGATTTTTAGTTCATCATTTGGAGGAGTTTTAGCGAGACTCAATGGCTGGATCTTCAGAGGAAGACGTGACAGACATTAACAGGCGTGGTATGGGCTTTTGCTTGGACTAAGTTGGGCTATATTTATCGGGTTAATTATGGACAGTGTGCATGAGAATATCTCACCATTTCCCGTGAAATTCTTTGTTGTGCGTGTGTCTTGAGAGTGTTCGAACCAAACAATGACATTCAGTAGCGTGTTTTAGTGTGTATAACCAACAGCAGATACGGAGAATCACTTGCAGACGCGTGAACGGGTTTTAAAAGGAAAAAAATATCCCGTGATAGCAGAGTATTGAAGAGAGAATTATATGCAGTTATGATGCGAGATTTGGGTGCAGTGAGGCTATATAAGTCGTTGAGGGTCAGTAGAGAGGGGACAGAGAGTTTGGTGTCGAGAGGAGAGCTCAGGAGGCGTGAATCAAGAGTTTTCAGAACTCTGTTTCTGCTGCTGCACCAAGAACACGAAGAATAAAAGACCACCAGAGGCAGTCGTTCATGCTACAGTGACAACGACAGCCACATGAGGGTCGCAGAGATACAACAACAGCAGTTCTTTTTTATCGTTCTTCGGAATTATAAACGTTGCAAACACCCAATTTTCATTATTTTCTCTCCATTTCATCTTTGTAAACAAATTTTGAGCATGAATCAATATTTTGAGAAAGTTTACACAATGATGAGCTAAACCCATCCTCTGGGGCGACGGAGGAAGTTATTTCGCCAATGAAATGTGGTAATCTCTATTTTATTTAATTTATGAAATTATTATATGATTATTTGCCTTGATAAATAAATAGATAAAATGGTTTTTGTTAAAAAATTGTTTTTTCAATTGATGGAGCATGCTAGCCTAGGGTTTTGATATCCCATACTTTCGATTTACAATTGTTATTTCTAAAAAATCAACTTTTGCAATATTAAGAATCAATTTGAATGAAGGATTTGCTTAATTATAATTAGAAAATATAAATCACTTTGATATTGGTAATTAGTGGAATCCATAGCCCCAGTCTTCTCCATATTTTTTCATATCACTTTTATTTAAGTTTCCTATATTTTTTATTTAAAATTAAGTCAAAAATCTGCTTTCACAAGTCTTGAACGAATCTTATCACTACAACAACTTTGAAAATTACACCAAACACGAACTAAGATCATATGGACGGTTCATGATCCTCACGAGTCATAGGGACTTTGAGATTGTGATCGATAACAACCTCTGTATCTTTAGAGAGGATATCCTTGTTTGGAGGATATTTTGCATGATTTTTCATGAGACTAAGGTCAGGATTAACCTTTTTCAACTCAGATTTTACCATATCAAGAGAAGAGATAGGAGTACCTGAGTCTCGATTATTGATATGAATGAAGTCTAGAGCAGAAGTCTTGGATTTGCAGCTTCCTTCAGGGAGTGAAGAGGAACTTAACTTTTCTTTCCTTCTCCTATGCCTTTTTCTCTTGTCAGGGTGATTTACCTTATCAGTAATTCTTTTGCCACTCTTTCTTCTATTATTGTAGGCAATTTTCGTCTTGAACATGCAATTAAGAAGGGACTTATCACAATGCATTCTTCGAGTGTTCAAAATGCCTTTTACTCCAACAATGTTGGAAACCGGTTTAATAACTGAAAAAGCGGGGGTCTAACAACAACACCCAATATTTCGCTTAGCAATCTGTATGGACTAACTCCAATATACTTTGCTAGAGAATCAACTAGACAGTCAGACTCAATCTAGATTAAAGTATATCGAGGAGTTAATATCTCTCTCTTGATTTGATCTTTACTCAAGATAATAACAATCAACGAGTCTTTATCAAATACAAGAAATAACTTGGATAGTACCAAAGACTAATATCCAAGGATCAATCAATAGCAATCAACAACCAAAGGTCGGATTTCCAATTAATTGATTCAAACGCACAACCTGTATTATTTCAATTATAAAGATAAAACAATATAATACGGAAATTGAAATAACACAGACGCTGGAAATTTTGCTAATGAGGAAACCGCAAATGCAGAAAAACCATTGGACCTAGTCCATATTTACCACACACTGTATTAAGCCGCTACAGACACTAGCCTACTCCAAGTTAACTTCGGACTGGACTATATTTGAACCCCAATCAATCTCCCACTGATCCAAGGTACAGTTATGCTCATACGCCTCTGATCCCAGCACGGTACTGCGCACTTGATTCCCTTAGCTGATCTCACCCACAACTAAGAGTTGCTACGATCCAAAATCGCAGGCTTTAACAACAAACAAATCTGTCTCACACAGAAAAGTCTATCAAATGATCAATCTGTCTCCCACATATAAACCCTAAAGGTTTTGTTCCTTCTTTTGATGATAATCAAGGTGAAAAGGAACCAATTGATAATCCGGTATTATGTTCCCTAAGAACATCCTAGATTAATCAATCACCTCACAACAATCTTAATCGTATGGTAGCGAAACAAGATGTTGCGGAATCACAAACGATGAGACGAAGACGTTTGTGATTACTTTTTATATCTTGCCTATCGGAGATGTCAATCTCAAGCCAATCAATCTGATTGTACTCATACGATAGAAGATGCAAGATATGAACACACAACTACGATAAAAGTAGTATAGGTCCGGCTTCACAATCCTAATGAAGTCTCTAAGTCGTTAACCCGGTTTGAGAAAAGAAAACCAGAGGTTAAAGGAGAATCGACTCTAGTATGCAAACTAGTATCACACGTAAGGTGTGGGGATTAGTTTTTCACAATACTAGATGTATCCTTTATATAGTATTTCAAATCAGGGTTTTTCCTTGGTCACAAAGCAAACAATATCCACCGTTAGATGAAAACCTGGTTTAGATTCTAGCTAATATTTCTCAACCGTTAGATCGAAAACTTAGCTTGTTACACACACTTTACAATGCACACTTATAGGTTTGTTAACCGTACCCAAACATATGCATTTATTGGTTCAATAATAGTCAACCAAAAGGTTAGCCATATGAGCATTTCATATCAACCATGTTCTTCTTCACCAGAACTAGTTCAAATGACTCAAATGAACTAGTTAGAGAGTTTTTCAATTGCAAGGAAATCTCATGTACTACACAAGACACAATTGAAGCAAAGATGATTTGATTCACTTGAATCGGTTCATGAAATTTTATAGCCACGGTTTGTATACTGCATTCCTTATTCTTTTTAAGTTTAAGTTCAGAAATCATCTTCAGATATATAACCTTTCTCAAGTTTGCAGACTTGGTTCGCGGACTTAAGCTACTGGTAAAATTTACAAACTCCAGCAGAAAATCTCGGCAAAGACCTTCCGCCGGTTCACGGACTGGGTTCGCGGACTAGTCTAGTTTGTCAACTCCAGCAGAATTTCTAGGGATGAGAAGTTCGGCAGTTCGCGGACTTGACAAAGCCATTCTTTCGGTTTCTCTTGATCAACAAAGTTCACAAACTTTGGTTCAAGGAATAGGACTTATACATAAATGTATTTCCACAACAATGTTTATGTCCACCATTGGTTATGTAATCTAAACTCTCATTTCAATCATTGAAACATTCTTAGAGGACGTTATATAGTTGTTACACCATTTCTCGTCAAAGCAATTTTCAAAGTGATTGAAACATATCATGATTTCTTCACTAGGTAAAGATAAACTTGATCGAAGCGAAAAGCTTACCAACACATATTTCGAGATATAGATAGGCGAGGTATATTCGGCTCGAAATACCAAATGTGTATAATCCAAGTCTATATATTTAGCATACGACTTCTTGTCTCAAAGAGTAGGAGATAGAGTAGATAGAATTTTGAGTGACAGATAAGTTCAAGTCTTCACATACCTTTTGTCGAGAAGTTCCACCGGTTCCTTGATTAGTTCTTCTTCTTGTATGATGAATCGCGATGAAGTCCTTGAGCTCAACTTCACTTTCTATCAAGACTTATAGTTTTGATTACTAACATTGACAAACATGCTTGAGGTAGCAACGCATGCGAGTTCGACCGAGCAATGCTCTAACAATAACTTCCTTAGACATTCATGCAAGAATGTTATGAAGTTTTTCATTCCTCAACCGATAACGACATCTTTGCTCAGAATGTCCTTTATTTCCACAATAATAGCAGTTAAAGGAATTACACTGTTCTCTTGCGAGCAGGTTTAGAAGTAGTAGAATCCTGTTTTTTAGAATCATTGCAGACTGCCATGGGTTTTTCACATGAAGAATTATCACCAGCTTTAACAAAATTGATCTTACCAGTTTTTGGAGCGTCTATTCTTTTATATCCCAGACCACGTGTATCACGATGTTCTTTACATGCTCCAAGCATAGAAAATAATTTCGTGGAGCTAGAAATGAATTTTTTCAGACTCTCTTCTAGTGAATTTATTTTATTAAGGGCAGATGCAAGTTTAGACTCCAAGGATTTTTCTTTGGCAAGAAGACTGCGTTCTTTGTCGTTAAAACTTTTTTGTTGAGATTCACATCTTGCTTCAGTTTCTGAAAGTCTTTCTTTCAACATGAAGAGATTTCGAAGAAGGTTATCACATTCGATCCTTTTTGAGAAAACTTCTTCTTTGTGATCTTTAATGGTAGATTGTAAGAGCCTGTACCCACCATCATAACCTTTAAAGAGTTTTCTCAACTTCCTGTTTTCTTGACAAAGAGGACCCATGTATTTTCTCAAGAAAGTTTTCGACTTCTTTTCTTTCAAAGCACGGTCAAACAATTTGATATATTGAGAGACTTCTTCATCAATACTATGTCTTTCTTCTGAGTCACTATCATCTGAAAGATTATCCAACCGTTCATCAAGAGATTTTTCCCAGTTGAATGTGGATTCAGTTGATGAACGAGAGTAAGGTATTTTCTCAGAAGTTTCAGGTCTTTGAAACATATCTGAAGGTCTCTGAACTGATGTTGCGTTATCAGAGATGCTCTTATCCATAGAGTCAGATTGCTACAAACACAGACTTGTGAGGTCTTAAACGTGTTTGCCTGCTCTGATACCAATTGAAAAAGCGGGGGTCTAACAACACCACCCAATATTTCACTTAGCAATTTGTATGGACAAACTCGAATATACTTTTAAGAGAACCAACAAGACTCAATCAATTAAAAGTATATCAACGAGTTTATATCTCTCTCTTTATTTGATTTAATCAAGCAAGAACTGCGAGTTCTAATCAAATACAAGGAATAACTTGGATGGTACCAAATACCAATATCCAAGGATCAATCAATATCAATCAACAACCAAAGGTTGGATTACTCTAATTGATGTCTAAACGCACAACCTGTATTATTTCAATTATAAAGATAAAAAATATAATGCGGAAAATGAAATAACACAGATACCATAAATTTTGTTAACGAAGAAACCACAAATGCAGAAAAACCCCGGGACCTAGTCAAGATTGAATACACACTGTATTAAGTCGCTACAGACACTAGCCTACTCCAAGCTAACTTCAGACTGGACTGTAGTTGAACCCAAATCAATCTCCCACTGATCCAAGGTACATTTATGCTCCTAGGCCTCTGATCCCATCAGGATACTGCGCACTTGATTCCCTTAGCTGATATCACCCAAACAACTACGAGTTGCTACGATCAGAAATCGCAAGCTTTGAAAATAAACAAAATTGTCTCACACAGACAAGTCTATCAAAGGATCAATCTGTCTCCCACAGATAAACCATAAAGGTTTTGTTCCATCTTTTGATAATAATCAAGGTGAACATGAACCAATTGATAATTCAGTCTTATATTCCAGAAGAACAGCCTAGAGTTATCAATCACCTCACAACAATCTTAATCGTATGGTAGCGAAACAAGATGTTGCGGAATCACAAACAATGAGACGATGATGTTTGTGATTACTTTTTATATCTTGCATATCGGAGATATCAATCTCAAGTCAATCAATATGATTGTACTCGTACGATAGAATATGCAAGATCAGATCACACAACTACCATAAAAGTAGTATCGGCCTGGCTTCACAATCCCAATGAAGTATTTAAGTCGTTAACCTGGTTTTAGAAGAAGAAAACCAAAGGTTAAAGGAGAATTGACTCTAGTATGCAAACTAGTATCACACGTAAGGTGTGGGGATTAATTTTTCACAATACTAGATGTCTCATTTACATAGTCTTTCAAATCAGGGTTTGCAATCAATGTTAGCTTAGTAACAAAGCATTCAATATTCATCGTTAGATGAAAACCTGATTTTGATTCAAGCTAATATTTCTCAACCGTTAGATCGAAAACTTATCTTGTTATACACACTTGACAATGCACGCTTCTAGGTTTGTTAACCGTACCCAAACGTATGCATTTGTTGGTTCAATAATAGTAAACAAAAGGTTAGCCATATGAGAATTCATATCAACCATGTTCTTCTTCAGCATAATTAGTTCAAATGACTTCAAATGAATTAGTTAGAGAGTTGTTCAATTGCAAGGAAATCTTATGTACTACACAAGACACAATTGAAGCAAAGATGATTTGATTCACTTGAATCGGTTCATGAACTTTTATAGCCACGGTTTGCAAACTGCATTCCTTAGTGTTTTTAAGTTTAAGTTCAGAAATCATCTTCATATATATAACCTTTTCAAGTTCGCAGACTAGGTTCACGGACTTAAGTTACCGGGCAGAGTTTACAAACTCCGGCAGAAATTCTCGGGCATGAGAACTTCGTCGATTCGCGGACTGAGTTCGCGGACTTAGCTTCACGCAAGTATCTTGTCAACTCCAGCATAAATTCTCGGGTTTGATAACTTCGGCAGTTCGCGGACTGGGTTCGTGGACTTGGCTCACGCCATTGTTCCGGTTCTCTTGATCAACAAAGTTCAAAAACTTTGGTTCAAGGAATAGGACTTATACATAAATGTGTTTCCACAACAATGCTTATGTCCACCATTAGTTATGTAATCTAAACTCTCATTTCAATCATTGAAACATTCTTAGAGGACGTTATTGGTGGGCCCGGAAAAGCGTATAAAATTGAAGCGAAATGAAAACGCGGGCCTACAGTAATACCGCAAGTGCACGGTCGTCAGTTGTAGCTCGTGCAAGTACGGGTCGATCCACGGAGATTGGGAGTGTTTGGAGTTTCTAGCTATTTGGGCTCTAAATTGCTATTGGGCTTCTAATTGTGCTTTGGGCTTAGTGGGTTTTTGTAACAATGAAATGGTTTTGGGCTCAGTGGGCTTTTGGATTGACTGTGAACTTATGGGCTTTTGGTCTTTTGAATTGCACTGGGCCTTGGGCTAACAATGACTGTGAATTGGGCTTTAGCTTTTCACCTGGGCTTTGATTAAGTCCACAGTGGGCTTTTGTAATGAATCTGGGCTTGGAGCAGCAGCAGTGGTGGCTTCAGCAGCAGCAGAAGCAGTGCACAGCAGCAGCAGCAGTGCACAGCAGCAGCAACAGCAACAGCAAGTAGTAGCAGCAGCAGTGCAAAGGGCAGGTGCTCAGCAGGGAAAGGGAGAGCAGGAGCTGTGCAGGCAGACACTAAATCACACAGGGACAAGGATGGCATTTACAATGACAGGTACAAAGAAAAAGTGACAGTGGTATATACATGGAAGCAACACAGGGCAAAAGGATGCAAATTTACAATGGCAAAAGCAAACAGCACAAAAGTATGATGAGAAGGTGACAGCACAGTGAAACTACAAGCAGAGAACAATGGAACCAAGGCCTAAGCCAAGGGCATGGGTGACAGTGCACTGACTTCAGTGCACAGCAAAATGTGAAGTGCAAAAAAAACAGTTAAGTTGCAAGTGACTGTGAAAACAAAATGTGGGTTAAGCTAAGGCTTTGAATCCACCCTTGTGTCCTAGCCAAACAATGTGATCCTAGGTTGAGTTGAAAATCCTATGCATACATCTAGAATGGGAGGAAAACTAATTTGCTCACTAGTTTGCCCCTAGCATTGACTGTCTTTTGACAGAACAATCAATCACATGCACTATGAGCATCAATCTCTTCCCATTGCTCAATCAACACACTGCACTAAGGCTCTAACCTAGCATTCCACTATCTAATAGTCCACTAAAGCTTCATCTGAGCCTCAGCAGTGAACTCAGAACATGAGAAAACAGATGGAACAACACATGATTAACAGGAACAACACAACATTTAAACTACTAAACAGTGAATGAAAATTGCAAAAGAAGAACCCTAAAAATTAACAGTGAAATCAGCAAAGAACAAACATGAACAGAAATTGAAGAACCCTAAATATTAAATTGAAAATTAAAACTAAAATTAAACAGTGATTAACCCAAATTTGGGGGTATCTCGGCTAACCAAGAACAACCTTTAACATCCTACATCACTTCCCTTTTATAGCTTACAACAAGAATACAAAACCCTAATTCGAAACCCTAATTTTTTTTGGGGAAAATCAAATTCTCTCACCAATTTCCTGAATTGAGCTCGACCCATGCTTTGGGTATGCCCCCTCTGCTCTTCTGAAGCTTTTCCTGCCCTCAATTTTGTCTTCTCCTCGCTGTTGGTGAAACCCTAGATCGAGATTTCTTGTCAAACCCACACCTAGGGTTCAGAGATGTGAATTTGGAAAGAAGTCTAGGCTAGGGAGAGATGTCGTGGTGTTGTCGGGTGGTTGTGGTGGTGGTGTGGTTCGAGAAGAAGGTGTAGCTGGTGGAGGTGATGGAGTTGCAGAGCAGCTCTCTGCAGACGGAGTGGAGGAGAAGAACTCGATGTTTTTGGGAGAAGGGTGTGTTTGGCGATGGGTATAGGGTGTTCGATACTTGGGTGTTAGGCGGGTTCGGCGAGGTTTGATGATCTGCGACAAGGAGCGATGGATGGGAAGATGGTAGGTGGATCCAACGGCGATACGGAGGTAAGCGTGGAGCGACCGTCGGATGAAGGGATGTAGCAAAACGGACGACCCAAGATGGAGATGGGCGTTGCGATGTAAAGCGGGGGCTTCGGAGTTTGATGTGTGATGATGGAGCGACTGTAGGATGCTGAAATGCTTCGATCTGACGGCTGAAATCCGAGATGGGTATGGATATAGGAAATGGATTTGGGTGAGGGTTTTGGGCCTTGGGTATGCCAAGCCCATATCTTCTTTAAGAGCAATTCTTCCTCTTCAAGCCCACTTCTCGTTGATCCGGCTCTTGCAAACATCATTCTTCCCTTCCTCCTAGCGAGAGTCTTTGCCGTTCCTTTGCTCTTTTCGCTCCGTGAGTTAACCAGGCTTTATTTAGTACCTAAAAATGCAAAATTAATTAGGAAAAGTATTTATTCTTGAAAACAACGAAAACACAGAATATGGGATAAAATGTAGAATTAATGCACAAAAGATGAGTTAAATGCCAACAAAAAGGGATAAATATATACAATATTTGGCACTCATCAAATACCCCCAAACCTGAATTTTACTTGTCCTCAAGTAAAACAAAACTAAGGAAATCCTACCTATACCACTGTCGCTGGTCTCTCGAATGCATTTAGCGTATGCACTAAGCCTTTTAAACCACTAAGTGTCCCTAGTGGACGAGTTGAAGTCTCGTGAAGGTTTTCTTAGAACGTACCTACAAAGTTCTAGGTCAAAATATAAGCTCAGATTCCATCAAATGTGACATGTGCAAGTCAGTTAAGCTCACAGCCAAATGGAGATGTCAATCTAGCTATCAAGGCACAATCCTAGCACTGATAACAAATAAAGACATGTGATAAGAGTGTAAAGTGTATCTACACATGTGTAAAGAAAGATCGGATGTTATGACTACTAATCACCAAGAGATAGTTTCTCAGGCTAAGAACCAAGGTCGAAATCTAGCTAGCTGTCCGGAATTTACGAGAATTGTGAATGAGTTGGAGGTATTTCACAATTACTCGCGTTGTACATCAATGGCATACACCCTTCCTTGCTTATTACAATAAAACACAAAATATGACTCTTTACATGACTCTTATTTACATTGACTACTCTCTTTTATTTTTGGAACAAGAGAGGATGGAATTGATAAATACTTGATTTTTTTTGTATTTTTCTGATATATTTTTTTTTTCTGAATATATACATCGTTTTTTTTTTTTTTTTTTTTTTTTTTTTTTTTTTTTTTTTTTTGAAGCTAAAATTGATTTTTACATATGGTAGCTCTTTTGATACATAACAAAAAGAAACAAAAAATTACATGACACTTTGCAAGAGGTAGCCCCTTTTGATGCACCCAGTTAAATTCGATGGTTGTCTTTCTTAATGTAACCTCCACCTTCTATCCCAACCAACCAAAGAACAAGCTAGTCAAGTTTCGTTCAGTATTCTAAAGTGATGGCAATCGTGACTTCCTATCAAACACCTTGAAGATCGAGGCCATACATGTATTGGTAGATCGTGCGCGTGCAAATTTCTATCACTATGTGAATTGTGCTAGAATCAGGGTGCCTAAATATCTAGACTAAGACTCCTAATAATTACATATTTGCACAAGAGTCAACATTTCAAGGTAAATGAGCTCCATTTTTATGTTTTTTTCAATTTTTAATTTTTTATTTTCATTTTTCATTTTTTTTTTCAAAAGAAGGAGTTCTTGTTTTCAATTATGGCTATTATCCAAGTATCTACTTTTCACCCCCAAACCTAAACTAAACATTGTCCTCAATGTTTCAAAATATGAACAAAATTATAATACAACATATGAAGAGGATCATGTTGAGTAGAGAAAAAGGAAGAAGATACCCGTTCGGCGAAGCAATATTAGAACTCCGTTATTCAAGGCAAGAATCCAACTATGTCAGCCGAGATCATATGGATTAGCAAATTATACAAAAGGAACAAAAGGGTTTTTAAGAAATTTTATCTACTGGATTATATACAAAAATTCACCATCACTAACAATCTAAAGAGTTGAGGATCAACCCAAAAGACAAAGTGTAGAGGTTTCAACAGCTTCACACAAATATAACAGGAAAGAAACGCAAGTGAAACTGTGAAACAAAATGAGCTACCCCCAAACCTGGATTTTTCAACAGATAAAATTTTGGAAACAAAATCTCGCAGTTTTGGGGGTTCATCATGCACAAGGTCTAGCTCGAATGAACTTCGCTAGGGACGGGTACACATGCTAATTCCAACTATGGTTCCTCAGATGTATTATACTTAGAAGAAAAATAGTCCAAGAGGACTTGGGAAGCACACAGTTCCAAACCTAGGTTGGGCATTCTCAGAAAAATTGGTTTGACAATATCGGTACAAACCAAATCTAGGTTGGATGGAAGGCCATCAGATGTGATTCATGTAGGAAGATAGGCACATCATATTAATCACATCAACATCTCCTAAGTCTTCTACAAGTGTCACAACATGCTCACAATCATCAAACAAATTGGCAAGATCACAATCAGAGTCATCAACATCATCAACAGATTCATTCTCATGCATCGACAAATCAGGAGAAATATCACAATGTGACCTAGGTAGAGAATCAGACACATCAAATATATTTTCATGCATATTAGTGTCTACATAAGATTCAACTATTCCTATGTCATGCTCATCTTCACAGAATAATTGTACGAAAATCCCATGTCAATATCAAAATCATATGAATTACAATGAGTATTAGAAAGAACAACATGCATGAAGGTCGAGGGCGAGAAGCCATATGTTTTTGAACCAACAGGTTCCACATATTTTCATGTTCTTCTAACATATCATCATAATCATCATCATGGTAGCATGCATATTGGTCCTCATTAACAGTGGTGGTGTCATTAGTCGATTCATGTTCCTCTAAATTAGGTTCATATTCAACATTATTTACATGAATGGGACTAGACACTTCATTAGGGACAACATACATTTCCTCATGAATTTCCTCCTTTTGTAGGTGAGGCAAAATCTGATCTAAATATGCATGAATTCGTGATGTAGATCTATCATAGTCTTGCTTGCAGAGTCTTAAAGCTTTGTGGTGGGAGTCTAAATTCATGGGAGTAAAATTCTTCATGTTCAAATTGTGGTGAATGGTACTGTGTGCATGGTCATTAGGGTTTACAAAGTATTGATCGCAACCCTCAAAGGATTGATTATGGTCCCAATGACTACCATTCTCACAATTTATGGGCATTTCATACTTGGATTTTCTCTAGATTGCCTAAAATTATGCAAAATATGACAATTCTCAACAGGGTGGTCTAAACTACCACATGCGGGACATGCATAGATTTCAGGTTGCCTAAGAAAATTAGATGTGACAGATTCCTCATGTGATTGCATTTCTAAGCTGTGATTCAAGCTTCTATTTGATCCCATAAGTGATGATTGTGTGTGAGTGAGGCTCTAGAAGAATGTTCATTTTCACGTTGCGATGAATGATGCATGTATGAATAGTCATTAGGGTTCATGTATTGCGAGCTCGGGACTTTGAAAATGTCCATAATAATTCCTATAACTATTGACATCATGGAATGGGGAGGATCACAATGTGAATTTGGCCCGTAAGCAAGTTCTCTAAGTGTTTTGTTTCCACTCCCCGAACAGAAAAATCTAGACATGATTGGCTCAAAAGCTAAGTAACTATGTACAAAGCTCAAATTTGGTTTTTAAAGGGTTTGGATTTTTGGGAAAAATTTGGTTTTTGGGAACATTTTTTTGGTTTTTATGGGAGAAAATTTGGTTTTTGGGATAGGAAAGAAAAATTTGGTTGTTAATGGGAGCAAAATAAAATTTGGTTTTTGAATGGGAGAAAGTAAAATTTGGTTTTTTTTTTTTTTTTTTTTAAAGAAAATAAAATTTGGTTTTTGAATGGGAGCAAGCCCACTGTTGGTTTTGTGTTTGCTTTGGCTCAGCTGGTTTGAAAACGTTTGGTGAAACTGAGTCCAAAATCTCGGCCTAGAATTTGGGTACTCGGCCCACTAACGAGTTAACCTAGCGTGATCGGTTACAAGCTCAGCTGGGTTTAAAAACCCAGAATACAAAATACCATCCAAATTAAACAAGCTCACAAAAATTAAATACAAGCCCACAAATTAAACAAACAAGCCCACAAAATTAATTACAAACCCAACAGAAAATAAAAAGCCCAAAAATTGGCTTTAATATTACAAGCCCACAATTAAAAATTGGAAGCCCACAATTCGGGTTCTCTTAAATGGGTTACCTTTTAAGCACAGCCCAGCTGCTCTGATATTGTTGCAAAAACCCAGTTGGGCTTTGGTTCTTTTCCTTGGTGGCGTCCCAGCAGAGGAAAACTGGTTCAGAACAGCAGGTCCAACAGCAAAGAAGTGAAGCAGATGCAGATGCAAATGCTATGCTGAATGCAAATGCTATAAAACTACAAAAAAACACAGCACCAATCCCCGGCAGCGGCGCCAAAAACTTGGTGGGCCCGGAAAGCGTATAAAATTGAAGCGAAATGAAAACGCGGGCCTACAGTAATACCGCAAGTGCACGGTCGTCAGTTGTAGCTCGTGCAAGTACGGGTCGATCCACAGAGATTGGGGGGTGTTTGGAGTTTCTAGCTATTTGGGCTCTAAATTGCTATTGGGCTTCTAATTGTTTTGGGCTTAGTGGGTTTTTGTAACAATGAAATGGTTTTGGGCTCAGTGGGCTTTTGGATTGACTGTGAACTTATGGGCTTTTGGTCTTTTGAATTGCACTGGGCCTTGGGCTAACAGTGACTGTGAATTGGGCTTTAGCTTTTCACCTGGGCTTTGATTAAGTCCACAGTGGGCTTTTGTAATGAATCTGGGCTTGGAGCAGCAGCAGTGGTGGCTTCAGCAGCAGCAGAAGCAGTGCACAGCAGCAGCAACAACAACAGCAAGTAGTAGCAGCAGCAGTGCAAAGGGCAGGTGCTCAGCAGGGAAAGGGAGAGCAGGAGCTGTGCAGGCAGACACTAAATCACACAGGGACAAGGATGGCATTTACAATGACAGGTACAAAGAAAAAGTGACAGTGGTTTATACATGGAAGCAACACAGGGCAAAAGGATGCAAATTTACAATGGCAAAAGCAAACAGCACAAAAGTATGATGAGAAGGTGACAGCACAGTGAAACTACAAGCAGAGAACAATGGAACCAAGGCCTAAGCCAAGGGCAGGGGTGACAGTGCACTGACTTCAGTGCACAGCAAAATGTGAAGTGCAAAAAAAAACAGTTAAGTTGCAAGTGACTGTGAAAACAAAATGTGGGTTAAGCTAAGGCTTTGAATCCACCCTTGTGTCCTAGCCAAACAATGTGATCCTAGGTTGAGTTGAAAATCCTATGCATACATCTAGAATGGGAGGAAAACTAATTTGCTCACTAGTTTGCCCCTAGCATTGACTGTCTTTTGACAGAACAATCAATCACAGGCACTATGAGCATCAATCTCTTCCCATTGCTCAATCAACACACTGCACTAAGGCTCTAACCTAGCATTCCACTATCTAACAGTCCACTAAAGCTTCATCTGAGCCTCAGCAGTGAACTCAGAACATGAGAAAACAGATGGAACAACACATGATTAACAGGAACAACGCAACATTTAAACTACTAAACAGTGAATGAAAATTGCAAAAGAAGAACCCTAAAAATTAACAGTGAAATCAGCAAAGAACAAACATGAACAGAAATTGAAGAACCCTAAATATTAAATTAAAAATTAAAACTAAAATTAAACAGTGATTAACCCAAATTTGGGGGTATCTCGGCTAACCAAGAACAACCTTTAACATCCTACATCACTTCCCTTTTATAGCTTACAACAAGAATACAAAACCCTAATTCGAAACCCTAATTTTTTTGGGGAAAATCAAATTCTCTCACCAATTTCCTGAATTGAGCTCAACCCATGCTTTGGGTATGTCCCCTCTGCTCTTCTGAAGCTTTTCCTTCCCTCAATTTTGTCTTCTCCTCGCTGTTGGTGAAACCCTAGATCGAGATTTCTTGTCAAACCCACACCTAGGGTTCAGAGATGTGAATTTGGAAAGAAGTCTAGGCTAGGGAGAGATTTCGTGGTGTTGTCGGGTGGTTGTGGTGGTGGTGTGGTTCGAGAAGAAGGTGTAGCTGGTGGAGGTGATGGAGTTGCAGAGCAGCTCTCTGCAGACGGAGTGGAGGAGAAGAACTCGATGTTTTTGGGAGAAGGGTGTGTTTGGCGATGGGTATAGGGTGTTCGATACTTGGGTGTTAGGCGGGTTCGGCGAGGTTTGATGATCTGCGACAAGGAGCGATGGATGGGAAGATGGTAGGTGGATCCAACGGCGATACGGAGGTAAGCGTGGAGCGACCGTCGGATGAAGGGATGTAGCAAAACGGACGACCCAAGATGGAGATGGGCGTTGCGATGTAAAGCGGGGGCTTCGGAGTTTTATGTGCGATGATGGAGCGACCGTAGGATGCTGAAATGCTTCGATCTGACGGCTGAAATCCGAGATGGGTATGGATATAGGAAATGGATTTGGGTGAGGGTTTTGGGCCTTGGGTATGCCAAGCCCATATCTTCTTTAAGAGCAATTCTTCCTCTTCAAGCCCACTTCTCGTTGATCCGGCTCTTGCAAACATCATTCTTCCCTTCCTCCTAGCGAGAGTCTTTGCCGTTCCTTTGCTCTTTTCGCTCCGTGAGTTAACCAGGCTTTATTTAGTACCTAAAAATGCAAAATTAATTAGGAAAAGTATTTATTCTTGAAAACAACGAAAACACAGAATATGGGATAAAATGTAGAATTAATGCACAAAAGATGAGTTAAATGCCAACAAAAAGGGATAAATATATACAATATTTGGCACTCATCAGTTATACAGTTGTTACACCATTTCTCGTCAAAGCAATTTTCAAGATGATTGAAACATATCATGACTTTCGTCACTAGGTAAAGATAAACTTGATCGAAGTGAAAAGCTTACCAACACATATTTTGAGATATAGATATGCTAGGTATACTCGGCTCGAAATACCAAATGTGTATAATCCAAGTCTATATATATATATCATATGACTTCTTGTCTCAAAGAGTAGGAGATAGAGTAGATATACTTTTGAGTGATAGATAAGTTCAAGACTTCACATACATTTTTGTCGAGAAGTTCCACCGGTTCCTTGAGTAGTTCTTCTGCTTGTATGATGAATCGCCATGAAGTCCTTGAGCTCAACTACACTTTCTATCCTAGTCCGAGACTTAGATATAATAGACTAGAAATCAAGACTTATAGTTTTGATCAGTAACATTGACAAACATGCTTGAGATAGTAACGCATGCGAGTTCGACCGAGCAATGCTCTAACAGAAACGTACAAAGAAAGTTGAATGCATCCGGAAATACCTTATTAATAGCATACATCAACGATGCATCTTGATCGGGTACGAACACTTTAGGAAGAGCATCCTCCCGAAAGATTAATTTCAGTTGTTCTAACCCCCAAATGAAACTTTCTTTCTCCTCGTTTTTCAAGAAACAAAAAACCACGGTGAACGGTGCCTTTGTCGATATATGCCCGACAATGTTCATCAACGACATCTCATATTTGTTAGTTTTGTACGAGCAATCCAATATAAGAACTTGTGGGAAGCAGATAGCCGATTGGACGCATTCCAGGTGGGCATGAAAAAGGTGTGTGACTTGACCGAAGTCATCCAACTTCTTTTGGAAAGGGTAGTTATACTTCACCCCTAACCGCATCACTTGTTGCATCACCATCCTACCTTGCAAATTGAGTCTTATCAATTTATTTCTACCTTATAGATAGATTGCATAGTCAACTTGTTATTCTTGTCGTTCTCTTTCAATTTACTAAGAATCTATATGGTGTTGTACGTGCTCGTGTCATTTTAGCTACTTCAAGAATCTCGTTGGGTTTGTGTCGTTCAATTTTTGCATGTCCATGAAGGTCACGTGGACGTGGGTGGTTGTGACAACAATCCATATTTTTATTCCTAACCGAATATTCTTCATCTTGGTTGAAGGACTTATTCTTGAGGTTGAAAAATATCTTGAAACGGCACCTTATTCTCTTCGTTTTTGTCCTATTCTATTTTTCGGTCTTCCCAACATATACAAAACCCTCTTTTTCCTTTCTATCGCCGGTTCCACTTCGCTCACAAATCAATTCAAACCGATCCCGACGGCTTTGTTGTCCTTTAACTAGTACACAATTTATTTTCATTGAGTGTTCCTCAGCCCAAGCCTGTGCTTCGGGTTTGCTTTTCCATGTCTGCGTTCATTCAAACACAAATAATTAGTAAGAAATACTTTGGATTTTCGAAGTGATCTCTAGTATCTTCGTGAATTACGTCTACGGGATCAGGTTGATCTTCCATCGGTACAGGTTCACCAAGCACGATCTACAAGAAAATCACAAAGTAAGATATAACGAAGGAAAATTTATCATTAGGTTCGGCTTATATACTAAGTACCAAACTTGCGGAACCTAGTACATTTAAAGGGTTCGGCGATTACGATGTTCACAATATGTGCCGAACCATGAACATATTCTGACCCCAAAAATTCTCAGGAATATTCATAGTAATGTGCGACATGTATAAAAATTAAAAAACAAGCCGAACCAAGTATATCCAACGGTTCGGCTCTTACGTTATTCACTAAATAAGCTGAACCATGAACAAATATTCTTGCAACAACTTTTAGGAAAAGGTTCGGCTATTTATAAAACTTTCAAATAAGCCAAACTAGTATCTAGCAAATAAGCGTCAAGTTACAAATACAGCTTCGGCGACTAATGCTAAGACTTTCAGCTAGCCGAACTGTTCATCATTTGTACAGAACCTGGTGGGTTCGGCTGCTAATTATAAGCCGAATCCATTCCTGGTTCGCCGAACCATGGTGAAAAAATGCAAACTTTTGATGATTTCAACCTCACAAAAATGAAATTGAACATAAGATAGAAGTATACCTGTGTATTACTAGCACTGGGTTCATCAATGTCTTCATCATCTGAATTTGGCTCATAAAAATCATCATTTTGAGTTTGAGTTTGAGCTTGAGTTTGAGTTTGTGTAAAATCATTCTCATGATCTAAGAAATCAGCCATTTCCGGATCATTCTCGCAGTTGATGTTATTTTCCTAGGTTTTTTAGATGAAGATTGTCCCTCCTCATCCATTGAACCAAAAATCAAAATACAAGGTTTTTTTCCCACTTTCCCCTTCTCCAATAAAACCAAACTTTTTTTTTCTTCCTCAAAATTTTTCATCTACTCAAGCTTATATAACTAAATTATCTTAATCACTTATCACTAATCATTAATCACTAGAGTTAGGGAAGAATTTTGACAACATAAAACTTAGCTAGGGAAGAATTTTCTCTAACTCGACTAGAGTTATCATAAGATGTATTAATAAAGATGTTGTTTGTCCTTCCGTTGTATCCTTCACAGGTTTATTATATATTATGTTTGTCTCACCATACTCTAATCCTATATTTTTACAAAATGATAATTCATATTAAGGAAACATTTATACGGAGGAAAATATGAAAATATAAAAATTGATTAAAAAAATTGAAAATTAAAATAATTACCTATATTGGTATCCTAGCTATTTTGGAGAATAACCTAGGTAATATTGGTATCCTAACTATTTTGGAGAATAACATAACCTTACTTTTTTGGGTTCCTAAAATCAAGCACGATTTAGTAGTTCAGGATTAGGATTGGAGTGAGACAAACATATTTTTACTGCATTTTCTTGATAACCCAACCTAGAATAGGAATTTCCAAGAGGCCAAACACGACCTAATCAAAATTATTAATAACTTATCAATATTACTAACACTAATACTGAAAGGACATATTTTCCATTACTAAAAATACTAGGTTAAGGGTTTTTGGTTTTACTATTTCCAACCAACTTTTTGTCTTTATTAAGTATGCTTTCTAAAAAAAATTTGTATACCCTAAAACAAGGTTCATTTGATGGGGAACTATTTACCTTAGTATCTTGCTGTAACTAGACGATTCAGAGACAGATGAACGGCTGTAACTGGGTCTGAAATTACGAGACGGATGATATTTCGCTGTTGTGGGTACGCCAGCGCAGCAGTAGTAAACAGCAAATACTCTCCGAATACCAACAGGCCAGCATTCAAACACTCTGAAAAAAAAGTACGAGTGCAGTGCAGCGCCTTTAAAACCCTAAGAGATTCTCCAAACAAAGACAATGCAAAGATAATCATCATCACCACTCTCCTCTCCAACAACCGCTGCTTCTGCATTTCTATCAACAGGTTTAGTTTAGCTCCTCCCTTCAAAATTCATCAACTTTTGCTTGTGGGTGTTAACCTTTTGTTCTGTTCTATGTAATCTCAACTTTTGGTATAATTTTTGATATAGGGTTTTAGGTTTTCTACATTGAAACATGGGTTTGAGTTATGCAATTGTTTACCTCATTATGGGTTGTAACTCGAAGTAAAAAAAAATGATTTTTTTTTCAAAGTGAAACTGTGTTAGCAAAATTGTACCCTTACTAAAATTTTGTTTCTTTTGCTTCATAGGTTCCATATTTTTTTTCCATTCAGCAGGTTATATTCTGTGAAGATGAGTCTCGCATTTAATGGATACCTTCTGGTAGAGAAGCTAGCCAAGCTTGATTGTTCACAGTTGAGCATTCAAAGTATCCTTTTTGCTATGCAGCTTATACTATGTTTTTATTTTATTTTTTTCCATTGGAGAAAATTGCCCATCTTGGTTGGTAATTTGTCAAAACATGAAATTAGTGTGTCTGTTGTAGTAATTTTATTCAATAGGTTGATTTAAAGCTAGGCAGACTCGATATTTGTTTGTGAACAACCCACTATTTGAGTAATCTTGTTTGGTGGTGGTAATATGTTGTACCCCTGTTTGGGGTAGTCTTAGACTTTGTTCTATATCACTCTTTATACCTTTCTATGTTCATTGGATGCCCTCCTTAAGTCTGTGTAGCTGTATCACACTGGTGTATGTTTCACAGAAGAAAAGCTAAGGAACTTGTTGAAACATGGGCTAGACAGTTCCATTGTTCCCCTCGAGAGCAGAGGTTGGCTTTTCTGTATCTAGCAAATGATATACTACAGAACAGTCGGAGTAAGGGGCCAGAGTTTATTGTTGAATTTTGGAAAGTTCTTCCAAAAGCTGTCCGTAATATAGTTGAAAATGGAGCAGAGTCTGACAAGAATGCCGCCCATCGATTGGTATGGTCAGTTAACTTTTACTTGCTGTACAATGCAATACCTTGTTGGATAAACATTGAAAATAAGGCCTTCTGTTGGGTTACTAAGCTATTTTATCTTTCTTGTGTATCGTTCTTCTTCTCCTTCTTGTGTAGATAGAAATCTGGGAAGAGAGAAAAGTTTTTGATATCCCGGGGAAACTTAAAGATGAGCTCACGAGACGGAGCATGGAGAAAAGCACTTTGAGCAGAAAACTGGTGAGAACCTTGTTTGAGTATGTGGATGTGCATATGTTAAGTGTGAACTTATTTAAATTCTTCATCTCTTGTATCATTCATTTTGTCCTGCTGTTCTCCTCATATAGATCGGTGTTGGTGAAAAGAAAACACTTTTGGATATTCAAGGAAAAGTACTGAAAACTGATGAGCCCATGAAATGCGGCATTGAAAAGAGCAATGGGTCTGGAAACACTTTGAGCAGAAAACCGGTAAGAACCTAGTTTGAGTATGTGGATGTGCATATGTTAAGTGTTGTGTACTTGTTTAAATTCTCCATCTCTTGTATCATTCATTTTGTCCTGCTGTTCTCCTCATATAGATCGGTGTTGGTGAAGAGAAAACACTTTCTGATATTCAAGGAGAAGTACTGAAAAATGATGAGCCCATGAAATGCAGCATTGAGAAGAGCAATGGGTCTGTAGACACTTTGAGCAGAAAACCGGTAAGAACCTAGTTTGAGTATTTGGATGTGCATATGTATAAGTGTGTATTCAATTAAATTCTCCATTTCTTGTATCATTCATTCATTTTGTCCTGCTGTTCTCCTCATATAGATCGGTGTTGGCGAAGATAATTTTTTTTCGGATGTTCAAGGAAAAGTACTGACAAATGATGAGCCCGTGGGGAGCAGCATTGAGAAGGGCAATGGAGATGGAGACACTTTGGATAGAAAACTGGTGAGAACCTGGTTTGAGTATTGAGTGTGCATATGTCAAGGGTGTGAAACTGCTGTCAGTATCTCCTGTTTCCTAATCTGTTCATTGTTATGTTTTCTTTTCTTATTAAGCAGAGACAATCTGTGGGAAGTATGGTCGACAAAATTATTTTGAGTTATGAAATTGTATGTGATGGAGCTGTTGATGAAGTATCTCTATTGAGAAAATGTGGAAAAGCAATTGCTTTTACTGACAAAGTGGATAAGGAAATTGTCAGGGATAATAGTACAGGTACTGCCTAAAGTAGTAAAATGTAAAATTATTATTTGCTCTTCTTTTTTATTTCATGGATTTCTCAGAATTTTTCTTGCTTGATGGACAGGGAAGCTCAATCAATCTGAGCTGAATGAGCTACATGAACAGCATGGTATACTGAAAGAAAGCATTGAACAGTTGTCTGCAGCTGAATCATCCAGAACAAATCTTATCACACTTCTAAAGGAGGCTCTTAAAGAGCAGGTTGGCTAGTTTTCTATATGCTATAATAAGATCGCAGCTTCTAAATTTTATATTAGCTGGTCTTGTTCATAAAATAATGGGAAAGTTTGATCCTCAGGAATTAAAGCTGGTTCAAATCCGTCTCCATTTAGAGGTAAGTTTTCACATTTCTTCAAACCTGATTTAATAGTACGAGTTTCAAACCTTTTTAAGAGTCCCCAACACTTAGTGTAAGCAACAAGAGTATGTTATCGGCTTGATAGGCTATAAGACTGTGCATTTATTTTGAATCAACCAGCTTGATGGGAGAACAATACACTCTTTTATTTTGTAGCGAAAGCAAAACATGTTATGATTCGTCAGTTTCGAGTGCCTGACAGAAAATATGAACTGTTCTAATTTAGTCCCAGATTACTTATCTCTAAAATTTGAACCTTTGGTTGCACTCTGATCTGCTCCAAATGCTTTATCCCTTTGGGGACATCAAAAATGGCACACACCAATCAAGAAATGGTCTTAATGTCGTTTAGAAGACAATTATGCTTTTGTGTTTCATTGTTCATTACTTTCAAATTTCAATGAAGTATGCATTTTTCAGGCTGCTCAAATCCGATCGGAGAAGGCTGAGAACATTTGCCAACATCTGATGAATTCCAAAAGCCGGGATTTGCAAACTGAGCAGAGGTTGAACAAACCAAGCATTGCTGTCTCACCTCCAAGTTTCACTTCAGAAACTCTAGGGGGTAGTGGAGATGACAAAGGGAGATCAGCTCCCATCATCATGGATACACCACAGGGTCCGTCATTCTCTACAAGTTCTTCTAACATGAAAAAAGGTAATTGGAGTCTTGCAGCTGCGGTATTAAGACTTAAACGTTCCCGTGAGTTGCAAGCAGCCGAAGACTACACTCGAAACCAACAAAATCATGCTTCTGCATTTGTTAAGTGTCCTTCAGGAAAGAGGACTAAACTCGCAAATGGTGCACCTTCTTATGCACAGTCTCAGCAGCTAGCATCAGAACCCTTACCTTATATTCCACTCCCTGGGTCACCTCAACATTTGTCATCATCACCTGTAGCCTTACCAGTTGTGCCACTGCAAAAACCATACAGTTCTGGCATGCCAATTCCACGGCAAGCACAGCCACCATCACCTATGACAACCGGTTCCTCAATGGGCAAACATCCAGTCAGAGGCATGATTTCAATGTCAGCATCATCCTCAACCTCTTAATAATAGACTCCGCCGCAAGTCAGTTTTTTTTTGGAGGGTGATAACACTGCTTATAGCCAACTGGTAGTATTTAGTGGAATGAATGGTTTTTGTTACCTGCAGTTTTGGGTAACCTTTTGGAGGCACAATAGGAGGAGGGTATGTACATATAAAGTTTTAGTACAGAAGTTGTATAAACAGTCCTTTTGGACGCAAAGATGTGAAGCTAACTAGTAGTAGTATTTTGTCATCAAAACATGTTAAGACATTTGCAAGAGCGGCTGCTAGTTAGTAGTAGTTTTTGTTACTTGCACTTGTTTTTTGGGATAATTTTTCTGAGAAATGAGATGGTTGGAGTGCACTTTGGTAATAGTACAAAAAATTGGGGTTATAGATTGTAGGACTCTGGTCCGACTCACGAAAGTTGAACCTTTTTTTTGGTCCAATAAAATCCTAGAAGAATTTAATTGTCCTAGGAATTAACGTCCCCTTGCTTATGAGATCAGCGGATGTTTGTAGGTCTGGATACAACTCAGCTTTCAAACTACTGTATCTAAAACGATTCATAACTCTACTAGTACAGATTCCATTAAGCAAAAAACCCTAAGAAAACCCAAATGAAGGAAAAAAAAAAACCAAATGACTGTATGCATCACTAAAACTAAAACCCTAAGAAAGAAAATGCACAGCTTAAGCAGATAATCATCTCTCTCCTTCAGCAGCTACATTTATATCAACAGGTTAGCTTCTGTTTCTCAATTATGTCAGAAAAAATAAAAAAATACTATCAATTTTTTACACATAATTCTTGTTCTGGAGTTGCATATTTTGGTACATTGAATCATGGGTTTGCGCGTATTTAGTAATATATTTGTTTTTCTTGTTGTGTTCATCTCTGTTGGATTATAGTTTGGGAACCATGGATGGAGGTACATTTGATGAACAGAAGTTGGGGGAAAAACTAGCCAACCTCAATTGTTCAAAGAAATGCATTCACTGTATCCTTCATGTATTTGTGAGGTCTTTCTGCTGTTGTGGTACATTATTCTGAGTAACTCTTGTTTGGTGGAGGAGGTAAAATTTCTTGTAATCAAGGGGGTTTACGTCGCTTTCATGCAGAACATTTGGGATGCTTGGCCATAACTAACTAAATCAAAATATTATGTGGTTGAATTTATGTGTTGATGTTCTTTGCTTGATTTACTTAACTCTATGTAGCTCTATCGCAATGGTGTATGTGTCATAGAAATAAAGCTAAGCAAATTGTGGAAACATGGGCTAGACAGTTCCATTGTTCCCCTAAGGACCAGAAATTGGCTTTTCTCTATCTTGCAAATGATGTACTGCAGAGAAGTCTGGAAAAGGGTCCAGAATTTGTTGTTGAATTTTGGAAGTTCTTCCAGGTGCTCTCCATGATGTAGTCGAGAATGGAGAAGAGGCGAAAAAGAAGGCTGCTGAACGACTGGTACGTGCACACCTAGTTGTTGGGCAATGTAGTTCCTTGTTGGATAATATGAAAAATGCCTTATGCACCTGTTGGTAGGTTAAAGTTTATCTACTATATTTTCTCTATGTTATGTTTGTTCATCCTATTTTGCTGTTCTGCACATGTAGATTGGTATCTGGGAAGAGAGAAAAGTTTTTTATGTCCAGGGGAAAGTATTAAAAGAAGAGCTTCTGGAACGGAACTTGGAGAGGAGCAATAGAGATGGAGGAACTTTAAGAGAAAAAGTGGTGGGTACCTGGTTCGAGTAGATGGGTGTCCATATGTTAGGAATTTGTCACTTTCGTTTGAGGTGCAAAGATGTTTTCAGTACTTCATTTTTTAATTTGTTTATTGTTGTTTTTTTCCCGTTATGCAGAAACAGTCTGATGGAAGTATGGTGGAGAAAATTATTTTGAGTTATGAAATTGTATATGATGGCCCTGTCGATGAAGAAGCTTTATTGAGCAAATGCAGGGAAGCTGTTTCTTTTGTTGATAGAGTAGATAAGGAAATTGGCGGTGATTATAGCTCGGGTATCGCCTAAGATGAGTAAATCTAAGTTGACTATCAGGAAATAACTCATCGACATATATTTTCCTTAACTAGAGCTCAGAGGGTTTCTCTTTAATGGATAGGGAAATTCAATGAGTCTGTACTGGCCGAGCTTCAGGAGCAGCATGGTATACTGAGAGAAAGCATTGAGCAGTTGACAGCAGTTGAATCATCAAGAACAAATCTTGTCTCACGCTTAAGGGAGGCTCTTGAAGAGCAGGTTGGTTAGGTTTCCTGATATCTGAATTCTGGATTGTCTGGTTTTATTGATGAGTTAATGGCAAATTTGGTTTTCAGAAATTAAAGTTGAAGCAAGTCCATGTCCAGTTACAGGTACAATTTCAAACTTTTACGACCTGGTTTGGTAGAATAAATTCTAATTCTTTCTACTTGGTTGGTTTTGTCCCGCTGGATATGTCGGCTCTTTCTTTTGAAGTAACTATGATGTGACTCGTGAACAAAAACTAGTCTCTCTCAAGCTCCACGTTACATTATTCATTAATTTTTGTGAAACGTCCACCCTCAGGCTGCTCAGACTCGATCAGAACAGGTTGTAAACATCTGCGAACAGTCAATAAACTGCAATAGCGGAAATGTGCAAACTATGGAAAGGTTGAAGGAAACAAGCACTGTCGCTGGCATACCTTCAAGTGTCACTTCAGAAACTCCAGTGGCTAATGGGGACGAGAAAGAGAGACCAGGTCCCGTTGTCACCAGCATTTCTTCCAACATGGAAGAGGATACTTCAAAGTCTGCAGCTGCAATTGTGGCTACAGAACTCACAGTCTCATTTGTCCATAACTCTCTAGCATCTAACGACGGCATTGTGAACCAGCAAAATCACCCTCCTCCTATTGAGTTTTCTTCATTAAAGAGGATCAAACTCGAAAATGTAACACCTTCAGGTATACAGTCTCAGCAACCAGCGTCAGATCCCTTACCTTCTTGTCCACACCCTGAACCATTGCAACATGATGCTGCAGTCACTTCTGAGCAATCAATGCAACAACAGAAACCACCCTCACCGGATCCAATTCTTTCATCGTCGTCATTGCCCTTAACATTACCTCCTACCCCTTTACCACAAAGCCAGTTCATGCAGAGTAGTGCCGCATCTATGACAAGTGCACCAAACAGTTATGCAGTTGCAGGCGTGTCTTCCGACCAACCTTCAAAGTTCTGTCAAGAATTTCCAGGATCAGAAGGTGGATTTTATAATCAGTCATC
The DNA here is from genome assembly GCF_003573695.1 of Papaver somniferum. NCBI lineage: Eukaryota > Viridiplantae > Streptophyta > Magnoliopsida > Ranunculales > Papaveraceae > Papaver > Papaver somniferum. The sequence continues at coordinate 152,181,470 of NC_039361.1, forward strand.
AGTGCCTGCATCATCCGCAATCTCTCAGCAGTAGATGTGTCTTATTTCGGGAGTGATAACCCCGGATAGCGGGAGGAAGAAACTTTTTTGCTAGCTTTCAGGTTGAAGTGAATGTTGTTTGTTGCCCTGCACTTTTAGTAATGTCTCGAGGGACAGGGTATGTGATTAGTAAGTAATACATATTGAAGTTTTAGTACAAAAGCTGTATATTGAGTAAAACCTCTGCTAGATTTGTTTAGTCCTATAAAGCTGTCAGGGGAAGAATTAGAATGTGCAAATATTTGTGGCTGGTTGCAAATTTGGGTGTGCGAGCTGAGTACTGAAGATTGGAGAGGTCTTGACAATGACAAGTTAATCTCTTAACTTCAAGATGAAAGTTAATCTCTTAACTCTCGTCGGTAACTTGCTTATTATATGCAGTAGCTCATATCTAGAAGTTCTTAAGAGAATTAAGTTTTAAGGAAGTTTAGATCGACATTCAAGGCTCCAAAGCTTTTTAAAATGAATATGCATCCTTGAGTTGCTCACAAACTTTTAGATATTAAGTCTCAATATACACAACTGACATTGTTATGTTCATAAAAAGTTCACTGCCAAAAGCCAGGGAATTATAGTTTTTATAAATCACGGAATAATCCAGCACCGTCAGCCATGAATCCTTCACCCCCGGATGCTGAACACTGTAAGACATGCAATAACATCAGCCACTGTTTTTATCTCCTGCAAGATGAGTTCCCAACACAAGCAGTCATAAATCATAATAGTGATCCCTGATTGAGACGAATGAAACCACAGTAGCAGTAGCAGTAAGAGACGAACAAAACCACCAAAACCATATCTACATGCTAAATACAAACCTGAAATTACTATTTTTGGCCCCATGCATCTGCAAGCCTTGACATAACTAACCTTGTTGATAGTTGTCAGTTCAGCAAAAAAACATCTCCTCTGGAGCATCAACAACATCAGTCTTTTTAGCCGTGAAGTCGAGATGGTGAAGAAAGCATATCCCGATATCCACATGCGTAATGTAACCAGGCTGCACAAGCTCATATTTTGAACCCTACGAATTTTAGGCTAAGGCAACAGAACAAAAATTAAGGGAATCCAACAAAATGGCGATTGATTTCAATAAAGGCAATAAAGATTCAGAAGAAAACTGACTGTTCTTTCATTATAGACACTTCTGGCATCCACTGCATATGGCCTTACTACATCATGGCTGCCTGTAGATGTGGAGTTACGTTCCCTTCTGGGAATATCATTAGGCCTGAAACATCCAAGATTAAAACCAAAATCACTCAAAAGTTCGATTAAATCTAAAGCGTTCAATTGAGTTTGTGATAAAGAGACGTGCCAATAACCAGTTAACCATGTCTAGTTTAAGATTCTCTTCGGAAATCACAACCCCCCACTTGCCCTATGTTCATAAACAAGCTTTTACCAAGACATTGAATTCATATTTAGAAACAAAATTCCAACAGAAAAATCACTCAAAGCATAAACACGGTGAAGAAATCGCAATAATGCAGTAGCTCATATCTAGTTCTAAAGAGAATTAAGTCTTATGGAAGTTTAGATCGAAATTCAAAGATCCGAAGTTTTCTAAAACCGATATGCATCCTTCAGTTGCTCACGAACTTTTAAATATGTCCGAATACACAACCAGTACAACACCCTTAACATGGGCTAGATTTTCTTCAGAGGCACAAATATCAAAAGGAAACTACGCATGCGTCAAATATTGTCAAACTCTAACTTAAGTTTCAATATACACAACCGACAATGTTATGTTCATAAAATGTTCACCGCCAACAAGCCAGGGATTATTGATTTTACTCATCACGGAATAATCCAGCACCCCTAGCCATGAATCCTCCATCCCTAGGATGCTGAACATTGTAATTCATGCAATAACGGCAGCCATTGTTTTTTATCTCCTGCAAGACAAAGTCATAGAGTTGCCAACATAAATAGTCATAAATCATAACAGTGATATCCATGTGACAAACAAATCAATTAGCAAGAATAAAAATGCACCTAACACTAGCAGTAAGAGACGAATGAAACCACAACTACATGTTAAATACAAACTTGAAATTGATTTTTTTGGCCCCATGCATTTGCAAACCTTGACACAACGAACCTTGTTGATAGTTGTCAGTTCAGCAAAAAATATCTCCTCTGGAGCATCATCAACATCAGTCTTTTTGGCTGTGAAGTCGAGATGGTGAACAAGGCATTTCAAAAGAAGCGCATGTGCAATGTAACCAGGTTCCACCAGCTCATATTTTGTGCCCTACGAGTTTTAGGCCAAGGCAACAGAATAAAAAAGAAAGATTAAGGGAATCCCACAAAAAATGGAGATCGAATTCAAGAATAGCAATAGAGAAGATTCAGAAGAGAACTGACTGTTATTTCGCTATAAAAACTTATGGCATCCATTGCATACGGTCTTACTAAATCATGGAGTTCTTTAGTTGTGCAGGTATGTTCCTCTTTGGGTTCAGTTTTACGCCTGAAACAGCCAAGATTAAAACCAAAATCACTCAAAAGTTTGAGCAAATCAAAAGCATTCAATTGAGCTTGTGATAAAGAGATGTGCCAATAACCAGTTAACCATGTCCCAGTTTAAGATTCTCTTCGGAAATCATAACCCCTACTTGCTCTATGTTCATAAACAAGCTTTCACCAAGACATTCAATTCATGTTTGAAAACAAAATTCCAACAGAAAATCACTCAAAACTATACAATGATGACTAACTAGTACTGCCTAAGTTGGCTGGGCGGAATGCTGGCGGCTGCGGAGAAGTTTAGTATGTTTTCATGTTGTGTGTCAATTAGAGTATGTTCTCATGTTGCGAATAGAACTGTAAGCAAAAATGGCAACAAAAACAAGATGAATTGTATAATAAGTTAAATCAAGCATTTGGTAAATATGAATTGCAAATAAAATCCAGAAACTAACAGTAGAAACCCCAGCGCAGATTGGATATCATAAAAAAATGTTTATAACAATTAGAGAAGTTGGAATATATCCACTGAACGAGGGATGAATCAACAAATAAATAACAAACAGGGGCTTCAAAATCCCCCCAAAAGAATGGCAATTTATAATTCAATTGGCATTTCAATTTCAAAACCCCATAGCAAAAAGTGGCTTCAAAATCTCAGAAAAAAAAATCGCAATTTACAACTCAATTAAGGATTTCAAAACCCCAGCCAAGATCGATTAGAAAATCGTTAGAAAAATTAAAATAGAATTACCGAGGCAGAACCCTACGCAAACGCTTAGAGCCACCAAGTGAAGGATCAGAAACATCCGTCGAATGCAAAGTTTTGGAGTTAGAAATATCCGCCATCGTTTTACTCTCTCCCTCTCGGGACTCCAACGGTCCTCTACTGACCGTAGTTAGTAAGTTCGCCAATTATACTCGTATAATTCGCGAATCCGTCTGTATCGATCGAATCAGTACGTATCAGCCGTATAATTGGAACCCCGATTCAGATTCGTGAATTTCCAGCTCAAAACGAATCAGCCGTATAACTGGAACCCCGACTTAGATTCGCGAATTTCCAGCTCAAAACGAATTATGCGCGTATTTATGAATTACATAATCATACGGCTCGTATAATACTTTGCCACATCATCACTAAATTATCATTCTTTATTATATTTTTCTTTTAAAATTTTACATACACCAATCTGATTCCAATACCACCAACATACATGTTATTTGCTGATTGCAATTCATATATCATATATATAGTTCATGTCAACTATTAAATTATTGTATTTAAGGAGGGATTATATTAAAAATGACTTTTTAACAGATTAATATATGTCAAATTTTGTACGTCGAATTCATATCTCTAAAACTAATTATACACGTGCGTATGTCGTTCTGTATTACTGCCGAATCACGAACCGTTGACCGAATTTGAATTTTACAAATCCGTATAATACTCGTACGTATCCCGTTCCGAACGTTTTCCGTACCCCCAATTGCTAACTAGGCTATTGACTACCTTCCCGCCTTACCCAGCAATAAATAGTTAACTTGGTACAAATATTACGAGCCTTTTTAACGCCAGTCCATGGACTTGTTTGTTAGATCCAAAATGCTATTCATGACTCCTTCGTTTATAAAATATAGAATGCATTTATCGTTTCGTGAGATCCAAAATGTTATTCACGACTCCGTTTACAAAATGTTATTCACTTGCCGTTCCATTCGTTCCGTAATTTATTTCTTTTTCGTGTAGTAGTCAACAGTTTTAAAGTCAACACTCGGTTAATGATCAATGCCAATTGCTGAAAACTCATTTCAAGCTAATCTACAAAAAGTAACTCTTAATAATTTTTCAATCATAAATATCTTTTACATCGTGAATGTGTAATCAAAACTCGTAGTTTTCTAGAACAGAAAGACTTCTTTATGTACATTGCTTTCTTCTTTGCAACAGTGACTTTAATCACTAGTACTTTCGTGTTGCTACTTGACACTCCTCTCGAGAGAGCAACGTACAATTGACCATGGCTAAACACATGTTCAGGGAAAAAATACATGTATTGTCGATTGTTTGCCATTGCGCTTTGTTGACTGTAAAGGAAAAACACAAACGGATTGGAAATTGTTTACGTTTAAACTTGTATGGGAGCTTCAGATTCTCAGGTGACTCCAGTGGCATCCTGTGAATGAAGACTCGTGTACCTACAGAATTCCCATTAATAATTACACCGTCTATACATTTCAGGAAGAACTCTTTGATTATTAACCTGGTACCATTACATAAACCATTTTTTGCATCAACATTCTGCAACAACATAATATGTGCATCGATCTTCAATTTCAAAATGTTTGATGGTAAACCCTCTGGAGCAATGTTTTTAAAGTATTCTTACTGGTAAAGACCGTGAGTATCGTCGTCCACATAATCAAATTAGTGTAATATAACATCTTTTCCAGGAAAGATACCAAGCACTCAGTCATTAAGCTTCTCGATATACTCGTTCAATGGTATGATCAGCGCCTTGGTAACTATGTAGCCTCTATCTCTTGTATTCTCCACCAAGTTTGTAAATGTTACATCTATAAGATGAGACAATGAATCATCACTAACCCACAGTATGGCCATCTCTTCTGGAACCTTTATCATCTCATTAGCAATACAAGGTTCATCCCCGTCACCAACACGAATCAAAAACTCAGAATAAAATGCATCCTCGGCTGCACACATATTTTTCTTCAGATGTAAAACATGTGCATTTTCCCACAAATGTGATCAATGTCATTTAGAATTATTTGCTTAAAATCTAACTATCAGAGTTTAAGAAATATTAAGTCTTAATTATCGCATATCAATATTGAATACATGCTAAGACATGCATCGACTGTCTGTCCCCTTGTACACCTTGGAATTACTGGTAGTATCTCGCGGAAATCACCTCCCATGATTAGAATCTTCCACCAAATGGTTCAACAATATCTGTGATGTCTCTCATCGTCTGGTCAAATGTTTATAAAGAGTAGCGATGCGTCATTGTAGCTTCATCCCACATAAGGACTGTAGCATGTCTCAAAATTTCAACTTCTTCAGATTGTTTTATCGTACGACACATTGAAGTTGATGTCGGTGTCATCGTAAGCTGAAACCTTGAGTGTGTTCTCCTCCCACCAGGTATCATAGTAGCAGCAATTCCAGATGTCGATGTTGCTATCGGAATACGACTATTTTTTCTGACAGTCGCCAAAATAACACGATACAGAAATATCTTCGAAGAACCTCCAGGACCATCTATAAATAAGACCTTGCTTTCCTTGCGCTCAATTGCTCTCATGATTGTATCGTAGGCCTTAGACTGGTCTTCATTCAACTTGCTGACAGAAGATAAGTCTTCCTAGGATATAGGAATCGACAACTCTTTTTGAATCAGACTTGAAATCTCAAAGTCCTCACCCGATGTGCCTAAAATAGGTGGAAGATAATACATGGATATATATTTGTTGTGCTGCTTAAGTATCAAATCTAACTCATGAAGAAGACGATCTGATAAGAATGTGGAGCTTGTATTGCTTGAACTTAAGTAATACTCGACCATGTCGGATTACAAAAGGCTAAGATAGAGGAAAATTGTCTTCTCAGAGAAGACGACATCTTAACTATTGTTGTTCAGCCAAGGACGCTCTCGCACTCTGATCATTTTCTAAGAGTCCCATCTTTTTGGCAGCTCTCTTGAATGTTCGACATCCCTCTCTATCAAAAATTAATAGATCATCAAAAGAAGTCGAACCTTTAACGTGGTTCAAAATGTTCCTTAAGAACCACACCTCTCCTGTACATGAAGGTACTGAACATGAAGATCGATACTGCGGAAATTCTCACAAATTTTATTTTATCTTTAGTCAGTAAATCCACAAGGACTAAATAGAACTTTTGAGCATATACGAGATATCAGTTTGATGGTTTGTAGAAAGTGGTAAAAAGTGATTCGATCCTCGAACTTGTGAAGATTTGATTTTTTATTTAAATTCTAAGTAGCAAATAAACTAAAGATTATAACAAAATTGAGATATACTGGTGAAAAAGCGGGGGTCTAACAACACCATCCAATATTTCGCTTAGCAATCTGTATGGACAAACTCGAATATACTTTTAAGAGAATCAACAAGACTCAATCAATTAAAGGTATATCAACGAGTTTATATCTCTCTTCTTGATTTGATTTACTCAAGCAGGAACTGCGAGTTCTAATCAAATGCAAAGAATAATTTGGATGGTACCAAAGACCAATATCCAAGGATCAACCAATGACAATCAACAACCAAAGGTTGGATTACTCTAATTGATGATCTAACGCACAACTTGTATTATTTCAATTATAGAAATAACACAGACACCAGAAATTTTGTTAACGAGGAAACTACAAATGCAGAAAAACCCCGGGACCTAGTCCAGATTGAACACACATTGTATTAAGCCGCTACAGACACTATCCTACTCCAAGCTAACTTCGTACTAGACTGTAGTTGAACCCAATCGATCTCCCACTGATCCAAGATACAGTTATGCTCCTACGCCTCTGATCCTAGCAGGATACTGCGCACTTGATTTCCTTATCTGATCTCACCCACAACTAAGAGTTGCTACGACCCAAAATCGCAGGCTTTGACAATAAACAAATCTGTCTCACACAGACAAGTCTATCAAAGGATCAATCTGTCTCCCACAGATAAACCCTAAAGGTTTTGTTCCGTTTTTTGATAATAATCAAGGCGAACATGAACCAATTGATAATCCGGTCTTATATTCCCGAAGAACAGCCTAGAGTTATCAATCACCTCACAACAATCTTAATCGTGTGGTAGCGTAACAAAATATTGCGGAATCACAAACAATGAGACGAAGATGTTTGTGATTACTTTTTATATCTTGCCTATCGGAGATATCAATCTCAAGCCAATCAATCTGATTGTACTCGTACGATAGAAGATGCAAGATCAGATCACACAACTAGGATAAAAGTAGTATCGGTCTGGATTTACAATCACAATGAAGTATTTAAGTCGTTAACCTGGTTTTAAAAGAACAAAAACCAAAGGTTAAAGGAGAATCGACTCTAGCACGCAAACTAGTATCACGCATAAGGTGTGGGGATTAGTTTTGCAAAATACTAGATGTCTCCTTTATATAGTCTTTCAAATCCGGGTTTGCAATCAAGCATTCAATATTCACCGTTAGATGAAAACCTGATTTAGATTCAAGATAATATTTATTAACCGTTAGATCGAAAAATTAGCTTGTTACACACACTGAACAATGCACGCTTCTAGGTTTGTTAATCGTACGCAACGTATGCATTTGTTGGTTCAACAATAGTTAACCTAAAGGTTAGCCATATGAGCATTTCATATCAACCATGTTCTTCTTCACCATAACTAGTTCAAATGACTTCAAATGAACTAGTTAGAGAGTTGTTCAATTGCAAGGAAATCTTATGTACTACACAAGACACAATTGAAGCAAAGATGATTTGATTCACTTGAATCGGTTCATGAACTTTTATAGCCACGGTTTTGAAACTGCATTCCTTAGTCTTTTTAAGTTTAAGTTCAGAAATCATCTTCAGATATATAACCTTCTCAAGTTCACATACTAGGTTCGCGGACTTAAGTTACCGGGCAGATTTTGTAAACTCCAGCAAAATTTCGGGTATGAGAACTTCGCCGGTTCGCGGACTGGGTTCGCGGACTGAGTTCGTGGACTTAGCTTCACACAAGTAGTTTTTCAACTCCAGCAGAAATTCTCGGGTTTGAGAACTTCGTCAGTTCGCGGACTTGGCTCACGCCAGTCTTCCGGTTTTCTTGATCAACAAAGTTCGCAAACTTTAGTTCAAGGAATAAGACATATACATAAATGTGTTTCCACAGAAATGCTTATGTCCACTATTGGTTATGTAATCTAAACTCTCATTTCAATCATTGATACATTCTTAGAGGATATTATACATTTGTTACAACATTTCTCGTCAAAGCAATTTTCAAGATGATTGAAACATATCATGACTTTCATCACATGGTAAAGATAAACTTGATCGAAGCGAAAAGCTTACCAACACATATTTCGAGATATAGATAGGCGAGGTATACTCGACTCGAAATACCAAATGTATATAATCCAAGTCTATATATGTAGCATATGACTTCTTATCTCAAATAGTAGAAGATAGACTTTTGAGTGATAGATAAGTTCAAGTCTTCACATACCTTTTTGTCGGGAAGTTCCACCAGTTCCTTTAGTAGTTCTTCTAGTTGTATGATGAATAGCCATGAAGTCCCTGAGCTCAACTACACTTTCTATCCTAGTCCGAGACTTAGATATAATAGACTTTAAATAAAGACTTATAGTTTTGATCATTAACATTGACAAACATGCTTGAGATAACAAAGCATGCGAGTTCGACCTAGCAATGCTCTAACAATCTCCCCCTTTGTCAATTTTAGTGACAAACCATCAATACAGATGGAATACAAAAAAGATAAAGAAACTTTAGTAGCTCCTATTCCACATGTCTAATCTTCAATATTCCTTGAAATTTTCGTCACTTCCAAGTACTCCAATGATCCCAAAGGTTGTAAGTTTAGCATCACCGTTGTTGAAGATCCGTAGCTATAACAATAAGAAAACATAGTTCTCGATCATTATTATATAGTGTCATAGTATTATTACACAGCTTCAAAGTTCAATTGTATCACAACTTCAACAATAATACTATGGTGATATGTATCACTCCCCCTTATTCAATACTCATGTCACATGGAAACCATTCCCCCTTTTTTTTTTACATATTAATTATGCCCCTTTTTGTCAATAAAATTTGCAAAGGTACAATAACGAGATCATAATGAAATTTCCGAGAGAGACATTTCATGACAAAAGGAAAAAAAATACATACCAACAAACTTAGATGCAATCATAAAGCCGAAGCTAAATGCATTCACCAAGGAGTTTAAAGATACAAGATAACCCCTCTAAAATTCCACATCCGCACACCTCTCAATATATGACAAATAAGCACAAGCTCAAAAGAACTCTCCCCCATTTGATGTCATTCCCGAAAGAACAACAAGAGCGACCTTACTTTCAAAAGAAAAGAAGGATTTTATCGGACACCAAAAACCATGAGAATGATTTTCTATATCCAAAAAACTTAATCAAATTAATCACAAGTGAAAAAGCGGGGGTCTAACAACACCACCCAATATTTCACTTAGTAATCTGTATGGACTAACTCCGAAATACTTTCTAGAGAATCAACTAGACAGTCAGACTCAATCTAGGTAAAAATATCTCAAGGAGTTAATATCTCTCTCTTGTTTTGATTTACTCTAGATAATAGAAACCAGCGAGTCTTTAATCAAACACAAGGAATAACTTGGATGGTACCAAACACCAATATCCAAGGATCAATCAATGACAATCAACAACCAAAGGTTGGATTACTCTAATTGATGATCTAACGCACAACCTGTATTATTTCAATTATAAAGATAAAACAATATAATGCGGAAACTGAAATAACACAGACACCGGAAATTTTGTTAACGAGGAAACCGAAAATGCAGAAAAAATCCGGGACCTAGTCCAGATTGAACACACACTGTATTAAGCTGCTACAGACACTAGCCTACTCCAAGCTAACTTCAGACTGGACTGTAGTTGAACCCCAATCAGTCTCCCACTGATCCAAGGTACAGTTGTACTCCCTACGCCTCTGATCCCAGCAGGATACTGCGCACTTTATTCCCTTAGTTGATCTCACCCACAACTAAGAGTTGCTACGACCCAAAATCGCAGGCTTTAACAATAAAAAAATATGTCTCACACAGACAAGTCTATCAAAGGATCAATCTGTCTACCACAGAAAAACCCTAAAATTTTTGTTCCGTCTTTTGATAATAATCAAGGTCAACAGGAACCAATTGATAATTCGGTCTTATATTCCCGAAGAACAGCCTAGATAAATCAATCACCTCACAACAATCTTAATCGTATGGTAGCGAAACAAGATGTATCGGAGACATTAATCTCAAGCCAATCAATCTGATTGTACTCGTACGATAGAAGATACAAGATCAGATCACACAACTACGATAAGAGTAGTATCGGTCTGGCTTCACAATCCCAATGAAGTCTTTAAGTCGTTAACCTGGTTTTAGAAGAAGAAAACCAAATGTTAAAGGAGAAACGACTCTAGTACGTAAAGTAGTATTACACGTGAGGTGTGAGGATTAGTTTTACAGAGTTGCTAGATGTCCCCTTATATAGTCTTTCAAATCAGGGTTTCGCCTTGGTCACAAAGCAAACAATATCTACCGTTAGATGAAAACCTGATTTAGATTCAAGCTAATATTTCTCAACCGTTAGATCGAAAACTTAGCTTTTTATACACAAATGAAATGTACTCTTTTAGGTTTGTTAACGGTACCCAAGCGTGTATATTGTTGGTTCAACAATAGTTAACCAAAAGGTTAGCCATATGAGCATTTCATACCAACCATGTTCTTCTTCACCATAACTAGTTCAAGTGACTCAAATGAACCAGTTAGAGAGTTGTTCAATTGCAAGGAAATCTTATGTACTACACAAAACACAATTGAAACAAAGCTGATTTGATTCACTTGAATCGGTTCATGAACTTTATATCCACGGTTTGCAATTTGCATTCCTTAGTCTTTATAAGTTTAAGTTCAGAAATTATCTTCAGATATATAACCTTCTTAAGTTCGCACACTAGGTTCGCGGACTTAAGCAACCAGGCAGAGTTTACAAACTCCAACAGAAAATCTCGGCAAAGACTTTACGCCGGTTCACAGACAGGGTTCGCGGACTGGTACGCACGTAACACGTTTGTCAAACTCCAGCAGAATTTCTCGGGATGAGAAGTTCGGCAGTTCGCGGACTGAGTTTGCGGACTTGGCAACAAGCCATTCTTCCAGTTTCTCTTGATCAACAAAGTTTACAAACTTTGATTCAAGGAATAGGACTTATGCACATATGTGTTTCCACAACAATACTTATGTCCATCATTGGTTATGTAATCTAAACTCTCATTCCAACCATTGAAACATTCTTAGAGGACGTTATATAGTTGTTACACCATTTCTCGTCAAAGCAATTTTCGAAGTGATTGAAACATATCATGACTTTCGTCACTAGGTAAAGATAAACATGGTCGAAGCGAAACGCTTACCAACACATATTTCGAGATATAGATAGGCGAGGTATACTCGGCTCGAAATACTAAATGTGTATAATCTAAGTCTATATATAGCATACGAATTTTTGTCTCAAGAAGTAGGAGATTGAGTAGATAGATTTTTGAGTGAAAGATAAGTTCAAGTCTTCACATACCTTTTTTTCGAGAAATTCCACCGGTTCCTTGAGTAGTTCGTCTTGTTGTATGATGAATCGCCATGAAGTCCTTGAGATCAACTACACTTTCTATCCTAGTCCGAGACTTAGATATAGTAGACTAGAAATCAAGACTTATAGTTTTGATCACTAACATTGACAAACATGCTTGAGATAGCAACGCATGCGAGTTCGACCGAGCAATGCTCTAACAATCTCCCCCTTTGTCAATTTTAGTACAAAACTATCAATACATATGGAATACAAAAAGGATACTGAAACTTTAGTAGCTCCTATTCCACATGTCTAATCTTCAACATTCCTCGAAATCTTTGTCACTTCCAAGTACTCCAATGATCCCAAAGGTTGTAAGTTTAGCATCACCGTTGTTGAAGATCCGTAGCTATAACAATGAGAAAGCATCGGTCTCGATCATTGTTATACAATGTCATAGTATTATTACACAGTGTCAAAGTCCAATTTATCACAACTTCAACAAATGGTGATATGTATCACTCCCCCTTAGTTAATACTCCATCTCACATGGAAACCACTCCCTCTTACACAATGATCCGAAAACCATATGTATTTGTAGTGTGAACTACATATTAATTCTCCCCCTTTTTGTCAATAAAATTGGCAAAGGTATAAGAACGGGATCATAATGAAATTTCCGTAAGAGACATTTCATGACTAAAAGAAAAAATGCATACCATCTAATTTAGATGCAATCATATAGCCGAAGCTAATAGCATTCATCGAGGAGTTTAAAAGATACAAGATAACCGCTTTAAAATTCCACAACCGCACACCCCTCAAATTATGACCATTAAGCACAAGTTCAAAAGAACTCTCCCCCATTTGATGTCATTCCCAAGGGAACAACAAGAGCGACCTTAATTTCAAAAGAAAAGAAGGATTTTTACTGGACACTAAAAACCATGAGAATGATTTTCTATAATATCAATCAAATTAATCACAAGTAAACCCATGATTAATTTAATCGGAATACGCAATCAAATTAAACACAAAAGTGATCAACTTAATTGATTATGCTCGACATAAGAGAACTTACGGAGCATACGACTAACATACCCATCAGAAAATGAATAGTATAGTCATTCATATACTCAACATAAGAGGTATCTTACGGAGTATGAAAATACTCAACTAGATTAATTACAAGAGAGCCCATAATTAATCTAATTGGAATGCACAATCAAACTAATTACAAAGGTAATCAATTTAATTGCCATTTGTTTTGCTCGACATAAAAAGACTTATGAAGCAATAACTAAATAAATAAACAAGATGATTAATTTAGTTCAAGAATTCTCAACATAAAGTACCTTACGGAACAACCAACAAAGTTAATCAAAAAATAATCAACTTGGTTGTATCGTGCTCAACATAAGACACATTACAGAGCCTCACAGTATTATATAAAATATGGATCAGTGAAGATCAATACTGCGGAATACACAAGGATTCATTCTATCTTCCATCACTATTTTCATAATGGTTTTTAATAGACATAATCCTTGAGCACAAAAGATTTTAACCTATCTTCCATCAAATAATTGACAATATAGGCTTAACTTTTGTATATGTCAAAAGTCTATTCATCCTTAAAACAATATATGAATACCGATCATGAACGACTTTACTTTTGACAAAATATGGGACAACATAGTTCACAGACGTAAACACCAATATCCCATAAAAATTTGCAACATAACAAATCATAATGATTAAATACTGAAAACCATCATCCTCCAAATATTTTTAGAATTTAATAACAATAAACCTAAAAAAGAACAAGAAGATGAAAAATAATAGCTATGTGTAGTCACAATCATTGCTATTCAAGCACTAGTTATTCTTCCAACTAAACCAAAAATAAGACTTACTAGGCATTGTAGATCTTTCTCAGAGCATCTACAGAAAACTCCTTCTCATTATTGAAAAACCCATTAATTATGGGATCGTTCAATTCCTCTAGATCTTCAGAAATATCAGTTAACTCACTAAGTTCTCTTTTTAGATTACGCAGGTATTCTTGGTCAGAGACAACCTTTGTTCATGGTGAGTTATCTCTTCCAAAGAGAAAATGATTCGATATTTTAAATTATTTCGCTTGTTGATGAAAACTTTCACCATGTCTCTAGCATGACAAACAAAAAATAGATAGTTAGAGGAAGAACCTTTTTCATTAGATGTTGACTTCTTCTTTATCATTCTCGAGGAAGTGATTCCTTTGCACAGATGTACATTAACTGCTTCTACTACATCTCTTTTGGTAGTACCTCTAGTTACAGGAGCCATGAGAACGTAATTGAAAGAAGGAGAAAACAAACAATAAAAAGATATTTATAAGTGTCAAACCCTAGACCATTTTGACACAACCTTCCAAGAATAAAAAGATTACCTACAAATATAAATTGAAATTCACGAACATTGACTTGAGACACTTCTCAGAAACTTCTCATGTTTCCCAAGTTAAAGATGAGAAGGAAAATGCCAATCAATCTGATTGTACTCGTACGATAGAAGATACAAGATCAGATCACACAACTACGATAAAGGTAGTATCGGTCTGGCTTCACAATCCCAATGAAGTCTTTAAGTCGTTAACCTGGTTTTAGAAGAAGAAAACCAAAGGTTAAAGGAGAAACGACTCTAGCACGCAAACTAGTATCACACATGAGGTGTGGGGATTAGTTTTGCAGAGTTGCTAGATGTCCCCTTATATAGTCTTTCAAATCAGGGTTTCTCCGTGGTCACAAAGCAAACAATATCCACCGTTAGATGAAAACTTGATTTAGATTCAAACTAATATTTCTTAACCGTTAGATCGAAAACTTAGCTTGTTATACACAAATGAAATGTACGCTTCTAGGTTTGTTAACCGTACCCAAACATTTACATTGTTGGTTCAACAATAGTTAACCAAAAGGTTAGCCATATGAGCATTTCATACCAACCATATTCTTCTTCACCATAACTAGTTCAAGTGACTCAAGTGAACTAGTTAGAGAGTTGTTCAATTGCAAGGAAATCTTATGCACTACACAAGACACAATTAAAGCAAAGATAATTTGATTCACTTGAATCGGTTCATGAACTTTATAGCCACGGTTGCAATTTGCATTCCTTAGTATTTATAAGTTTAAGTTCAAAAATCATATTCAGATATATAACCTTCTTAAGTCCGCACACTAGGTTCGCGGACTTAAGCAAACGGGCAGAGTTTACAAATTCCAGCAGAAAATCTCGGCAAAGACTTTCCGCCGGTTCGCGGACTGGTACTCACGTAACACGTTTTCCAAACTCCAGCAGAATTTCTCGGGATGAGAAGTTCGGCAGTTCGCAGACTTGGCAACAAGCCATTCTTCCGGTTTCTCTTGATCAACAAAGTTCGCAAACTTTGGTTCAAGGAATAGGACTTATGCACATATGTGTTTCCACAATAATACTTATGTCCATAATTGGTTATGTAATCTAAACTCTCATTCCAACCATTGAAACATTCTTAGAGGACGTAATGTAACTGTTACACCATTTCTCGTCAAAGCAATTTTCAAACTGATTGAAACATATCGTGACTTTTGTCACTAGGTAGAGATAAACATGGTCGAAGCGAAACGCTTACCAACACATATTTCGATATATAGATATACGAGGTATACTCGGCTCTAAATACCAAATGTGTATAATTTAAGTCTATATATAGCATACCACTTTTTGTCTCAAGAAGTAGGAGATAGAGTAGATAGACTTTTGAGTGACAGATAAGTTCAAGTCTTCACATACCTTTTTGTCGAGAAGTTACACCGGTTCCTTGAGTAGTTCTTTTTCTTGTATGATGAATCGCCATGAAGCCCTTGAGCTCAACTACACTTTCTATCCTAGTCCGAGACTTAGCTATAGTAGACTAGAAATCAAGACTTATAGTTTTGATCACTAACATTGGCAAACATGCTTGAGATAGCAACGCATGCGAGTTCGACCGTGAAATGCTCTAACAACAAGTAAACCCATGATTAATTTAATCGGAATACATAATTAAATTAAACACAAGAGGTTATCAATTCGATTGATTATGCTCAACATAAAAGAACTTATGGAGACAAGAAAATACTCAACTAGATTAATTATAAGAGAACCCATAATTAATCTAATTAGAATACACAATCAAACTAATCACAAAAGTAATCAATTTAATTATCATTTGTTTTGCTCGACATAAGAAAACTTACGGAGCAATAACTAAATAACCAAACAAGATGATTAATTTAGTTCAATATGCTCGACATAACATATCTCACGGAACACCAACTAAGCTAAAAGATCAACTTGGTTGTATAGTGCTCAACATAAGATACATTACGGAGCCTCAGAGTAATACATAAAATATGGATCAGGGATGATTAATACTGCGGAATACACAAGGATTCATTCTATTTTCCATCACTATTTGCATAGCGATACTTAATAGACATAATCCTTGAAAACAAAATATTTTAACCTATTTTCCATCAAATATTTGACAATATAGGCTTAACTTTTGTATTTGTCAAAAGTTCATTCATTTTTTTATCGATACGTGAATACGAACGACTTTAATTTTGACAAAGTATGGGACAAACATAGTTCACGGTCGTAAACCCCGATATCTCATAACACATTGCAATATATAAAACCATAAAGGTTAATACTGCAAAAATCATCTTCCAAACAATTTTAGAATTTAAACCAATAAATCTAAAAACATGAAGATGAAAACGTTGGACATAGCTGTGTGTAAACACAATAATGGCTATTCCAAACTTTAGTTATCCTTCTCAAAAACAAGAATAAATTCTCATAAGAAGTTTCCTAGGTATCAAGACAAACTCATAATGCACATATAAGATGATTTGTCCTTAGAGGGTAGAATCAATCTTTTTCGCCCGTATTTACACCAATAATATCTACCAAAGGCGTATAAAAATATTTTCTTAACAAAGAAGAACATACAAAGTCAATAACGACCATGCACCATAGTTCACATAGAATGATTGTGAACATTCAAGAATTCCATAGCACTGCGTACTACTTTCCATTCTTGAACTTCCTTCTTTGTGATTCACCAACAACATTCTTGTAACAACTACAAATTATCTTAGAAGATTAGCATTCCAATAATCCAAGTGCCCAAGTTCAAGAGAAGTGGAACAAGTGCAACGAAACGGAGCAAAATACTCAAAAAAAAGAGACAGGACAAATATCAATATTAACTCATCCAAATTCAAGTCTTTTCATCTCCATTTTAAAGAGAATTCAAATAGGAAGATAGTGCAAAAAAAATGAGATTAATCCGAGTTCGGACAAAGAAGTTACGTCCAAAACAAGTTTACCGAATATCGACGTCAAGTATGCATACGGGTTTGCAAACGAATTTTCGTATCCTGGAGCAGTATGCAGACGGGGTTTGCGAACTTAAACCCCTGGATTTTGGTTTTAAATAATGTTATGCATACTTGGTATGTGTACCATAAAGTCCAAACATCCCAAACTAATGTTTTCAAATCTAAACATTTAAGAACCTTAAACACAGATCAAGGTAATGTTTTCAAATCTAAACATCCCAAACTAATGTTTTCAAATGACTTCAAATGAACTAGTTAGAGAGTTGTTCAATTGCAAGGAAATCTTATGTACTACATAAGACACAATTGAAGCAAAGATGATTTTATTCACTTGAATCGGTTCATGAACTTTTATAGCCACGGTTTGCAAACTGCATTCCTTAGTCTTTTGAAGTTTAAGTTCAAAAATCATCTTCAGATATATAACCTTCTCAAGTTCGCAGACTAGGTTCGCGGACTTAAGTTACCCGGCAGAGTTTACAAACTCCAGTAGAAATTCTCGGGTATGAGAACTTCGCCGGTTCGTGGACTGAGTTCACGCAAGTAGTTTTTCAACTTCAGCAGAAATTCTCGGGTTTGAGAACTTCGGCAGTTCGCGGACTGAGTTTGCGGATTTGGATCACGCCATTCTTCCGATTCTCTTGATCAACTTCGCAAACTTTGGTTCAAGGAATAGAACTTATACATAAATGTGTTTCCACAACAATGCTTATGTCCACCATCGGTTATGTAATCCAAACTCTCATTTCAATCATTGAAACATTCTTAGAGGATATTATGTAGTTGTTACACCATTTCTCGTCAAAGCAATTTTCAAGATGATTGAAACATATCATGACTTTCGTCACATGGTAAGATAAACTTGATCGAAGCGAAAAGATTACCAACACATATTTCGAGATATAGATTGGCGAGGTATACTCGGCTAGAAATACCAAATGTGTATAATCCAAGTCTATATATATAGCATACGACTTCTTGTCTCAAAGAGTAGGAGATAGAGTAGATAGACTTTTGAGTGATAGCATACGACTTCAAGTCTTCAGATACCTTTTTGTCGAGAAGTTCCAACGGTTCCTTGAGTAGTTCTTCTACTTGTATGATGAATCGCCATGAAGTCCTTGAGATCAACTACACTTTATATCCTAGTCCGAGACTTAGCTATAATAGACTAGAAATCAAGACTTATAGTTTTGATCACTAACATTGACAAACATGCTTGAGATAGCAATGCATGCGAGTTCGACCGAGCAATGTTCTAACAGTCAAGATCCTAATTGTCGCGAAGGACCACGAGTGTTAGTTGATGTTATGAAGGATCAAGAAGATGAAAAGGTAGCAATATCGTGGAAAAACCTGAAACTTAAAGCTAGGTTGAAGAATCCATAACACAAGAACTTCGGAGAAGCAACATCGTGAAAAACTTGAAACTTAAAGTCGGTTGAAGAAGCCCCGGCAAGACCACTACGTAGAATAGATTTTATAAAACAGATGATTAGTGAATGCTTAAGCGTTGGTTGAAAATATTTTATGCATTTGCGCACTTAAACAGAAGAAGACACATTCGGAAAACACTTCTGGAAATGTCCATCGTGTTTTAAGTTGGAGTGGACTGATTCAGTGTATGAATTTATTCCAGCATCGTTATTTTGTTATATGCTTAATTAATGGAAATGTCGTTGTATTTGCGCCATTCGTGTACTAGCATAACCAATTTGAAAAAAATGTTTTTTGGAATCAAAGTACATTATATTAAATAAAATTACATTAGATGCAATTACAACTAAATCATAAAAGCGATGTAATCAACATCCTCATTCATGGAGCGACTGGTGGAGCATCTAGAAGGCAGAAGACACTGAACCTGTGAAGTTATCTAAGGATGTTGAAACAAGCTAAAAGAGGAGAAGGTCTTCCTTTAGTTTCTTGCCATATCGCTGCAGTTCTTTAGATTACTTCAGCTTTAGTTTCATTGTTAATCCTATATCGTTTAATCTGCATTGGCATACCAAGAAATTGGTTGACAACATGACAAATTGATTGAAAACGAGCACACAGTCCATTGACATCACGGTTTCTCAGATTCCCCGTTTCTGCATCAAACATTGCAAAAACTTGTTGCCAAAAAGTCGTTTGAAAAAAATTTGTAACACTGTGGATATTTTCTCTTGTTTGAAAAACATAAGTTGTGCAAATTGCTAAATATTCTTCCATATTAAACTTAGGACCACAAACTCTGATAGCTACTTTTATTTTTGAATTTTTTTCGCAATATTTTGAAAATGAAAGATGAAAATTAAAGTGAAATTAAAGAAGTTGTGGGTGTAGAAGGTGAAGAAGGTATGGGTTTGGAGTTGAAAATGGCTATATTTACAGGGAATGAAATTAGAGCCATTAGATGAAAGTAATTGTTGACGGCTTAATCAAGGACGGTCCTCTCATTGTGAGACAACACTCGTCTCTACTTGCACCGAATATCGGCTCAGTATCAACCGAACGTCCTAAATTGATGTGCTCGTCTCATACTGAGCCGGTCATCTCAAACTGAGACTCGATTAACAAACTCTCGAGTTTAAGAGATTATCCACCCATTTTACCTGGTACTTTGCTTCCCATTGGAATTGTTTAACCCTTATGCTTGATATTAACAAAAGTAAAATAAAATAAAATAAAATGATGAGAACGATCAGTGCACTTTGGCTCTTTCGTGAATCGGGAGACAAAATCGGCGAAAATCTTCGTAACTCAGTATCTTTGATTTTGATTTTTCTAAAATGTTTTAAGTCCAAAACTCAATTTCCTTTGTCGTTTTAATTGTGATTGTTCTAAATCGCTACTCTGCTGAATTGGTCTCAAATCAAATTAGTTTTTTCTTATGATTTCGTTTTAATTTTCAGAAGCTAGGGTTTTATCTTTGATTAAATCTGAATTTGAATCTGTTTTGATGTCAGATTAATCTCTTCTTTTGGGAAAGATTTTCTTTCCGAATATCTTTGGACTGCCACTTACAGGATTCATGAAAAAATCTGCTAGGTGGTGTTGGGCGTATCCTCTTCTAAAGATGTTTATTGGCTGGTGGGTTCTTCTCAGACAGTTGGTAACATATGTTAGAAGCAGATCTGCACGTGGACGATCTACTCTGAGTTGGGAGTTTTATTTGCACCAAAGGGATAAGCTATCTCTGCTTAATACTAGGTATGTAATAATGAGATTGTTCAGTATTGACTGTTGCTGCAGTAAGGAAGATTTTATGGTTTTGTTTGCTGGAGAAAGGAAATCAAACTGCATGCAACTGTGTATCGAACAATTATTACATGTGGCATTTTTGCAGATTATAAAAATCAATTTATCCATGGTTTCAGAAATTATAAAAGTGCAGAAAAGGTTTGGAAAGTTTTCTAAAATTTCTAGTAGGGGTTTTCTTCTTCTGTGGTACTGGTTCTTAGTTTCATGTTCTAGTTTTGCTCAAAAAATGGATAATTCGATTATATCACAGGGGATTAGTACAGTAGCTAAATTAATGGAGGAGAAAGCTAATATGTCAGATGTGGGTAATTATCAGCTGTTGCAGTTCATCAAGAAAGCTTCATCATGCATGAAAAATAGTGAATCTATCGAACTGGTGGGAAAACTTTTTAGAGAAGAAGATTTTTATAACTCAAGGATGAGACCAGATCAAGTGAGAAGAGATTTGAGGAACAAATGGGATCTTCAGTGGAATTTGGAGGTTAGGGACTCTAGAACCAAAAATTTATTTTTCTTTGCATTTGAAGATCCTGAAGAGTTTGCTAGAGCAGTGATGTCTCATGCTTCTGTGGATGGTAAGTTACTGGTGTTTAGAGAAAAAATAGATCAAGTGAGACATTTAGATCTTAATTTCAACAAATACTTATTTTGGACTGTGTTTAAGTTTACAAACTTTTAATGCTGATAGAGTGTACATGGCTAGGAAGGTGGCTAAGCAGTTGGGTGAATTACTGATGATGATTGGTCCTCATGGTGTGGAGTATAAAGCTCTAGTTATTGTTGATTTAACAAAACCCTTGGTTAAAAAAGTGAATATGGTGCTTGAGGATTTGTGTACAAGAAAAAAACCAGTTGATATTGATTATATTGGTTTACCTGCTAGAGTTTGTTCTTTCTGTAAGTGGATCATGCATCCAGCTGGTTATGATTGCAGAAATGATTTGCCTGATGTGGTTAGGGAGGCTCCTGTGGTTGTTGGTACTAAGGATGAAGCAAAGATTTTTTTGGCTTTGAAGAAGAATAAGGCAAGAAACAGGAAGAAAAGTGATCAATCATCTACTGAGTTTAGAAGCCTAATTGACAAAGAAGCTGTTAATAGAGCAACTCGGAAGAGACAGAGGATGGATATTGATTGGAAATGTCCTAACCCTGATATTAAAGCTAAGGCAGTAGTAATTAGGGAAGAAGGTCCATCTGAGAAGAATGATGAAAAAATAAAGAAAAGGAAGATGTGGTTGATATGGAGGAGTATGAGAAGGAAAGGGCTGAGAAACTAGCTAAGAAGAAATATTTTCAGAGCTTGATTGAAGGGAAGCATTACTTACAAGGTTATGTTTGGTTGTTGGCGGAGTACAAGATTTAGGGAGATGTCAACCAACTGATATGATATCAAATGATTTGGTAGCTGCTGAAGGAGATTACATCCCAGTAAATCTTACACCAATTAAAGTAGCACAGGAAGTTATTGCAAGGGATGTTGTGGTTTCGGAAAAAGTGAAAGATCTGAAGATTGTGAAAGGGAATTCGAGTACCGAAAGCGCTAATCTGGTTAGTAAATATTGCACAACCCTGTTTGTTTATTACATTTTACATTGTTTGTGGAGTTATATTTGTTGGTCTTGCTTTTATAATTCTGTTGTTTGCATCTTAATTTGCTTGTGGTTTGATAAGTCTGTTTATTCAATAGGGTTATTTGTTTTCTACTTCTGTGGGTTTTTAGTTACGGGCTTTTTTAGCTTTTACTTTCTTGCGATAATTTTAGTAGTCATGAAGTTAATTTCATGGAATGCTCAAGGATGCAATAGTTCGAAAACTTACAATCATTTTAAGTTTTTGTTTGAAAAATTTAAGTCTGAAATTATATTTTTGTCTGAGACAAAAATGGGTTTGGAGAAAATGAATGAAACTGCTAGGAAGCTTCAGCTTAAGGATTGGGTAGTTGTTCCTTCTATAGGTAAATCTGGGGGTCAAGTTGTAGCTTTGAACATTCAGGTTTTAGTAGATTTGGTAGAGGTAAAGTTTAACATAATAACGGTGGCATTGAAAATTAAAGGAATATCTAGTTTCATTTCATGTATATGTGGTGCTTTAAATATCCACAGTATAACTGGACGATGGGACTATTTACTTAGTTTAAATGAAAGATTCAATGACCCATGGATGTTGGTTGCGGATATGAATTTTATATTTAGATAATACTGAAAAAGAAGGGGGTAATGAGGCTTCTACCAGTATGTTTAATATTGTTCATACGGCAATACAACAGATTGGATTCATTGATTTGGGTTTTCATGGTGATCCTTTCACCTGGTCTAACCAAAGGGAGGGTGATGAAAATATTAGAGAACGTATTTACATGGGTTTGGTAAATTTTAAATGGTTTGAAGCTTTCTCGGATACAAATGTCTATCACTTATCTGGGGTTGCGTCAGACTATAATATGCTTCTCATTGACATCAGTCCGGTTAAACTGGGTGGTAAAAGATCATATAAATATTTCAGGGGATGGAAAGAACATAAGGAGTATAACATGTTTGTTGAGAATGCATGGATTAAAAATAGAGCACACTCGGAAAATAACTTAGTACAAACTCTTGAAAGTCTAGCTAAGGACTTTGGTCTTTGGAATATAAACATTTTTAAAAACATTTTTCAAAACAAAGTAGAGATTATAAAGAAAATAGATAGAGAGAATGCAAAGCCAAGACATTTAGTATCTACAAAAGTGTTGAAAAAAATTAGAAGATGAACTTGAAACTTGGAATAAGATTGAAAATATTTACTGGTTGGAAAATAGTAGAGATAGATTTTTCAAAGAGCATGATAGGTGTACTAAGTACTTTCATGTGGTTGCTTCTAATAGAAGAAGGCATAATTCAATACATATGCTTAGAGATGAATCTGAGATGTGGGTAGAAGGGAAGGATCAATTAGATTTGCTTCTTAAGAATCATTTTGCTAAGATTAGTAGTTCTTCTGGTGGGCAAATAAATCATAAATTTGAAAATCTAATTACTGCAGTTATATCTGAGGAGGAGAATAATGAGTTAGTGAGTACTCCAGAAGTAGATGATATTAAAATGGTTTATTTAGCATGAACGCATGGGGGTCTCCAGGTCCAGATAGATATCCACCGGGTGTTTTTTCAAACTCATTGGAATCTAGTGGAAGCTGGTGTAGTTAATTTGGTTAGAATTTTTTTTGAAACAGGTAAATTGGAGGAACCACTAAATGAAAACTTCATATCGTTAATACCTAAAGTTGAGAATCCAATAACTACTGTAGATTTCAGAGCAATTAGTCTGAGTAATGATTTATATAAGCTAAGCTCGAAAATATTGGCTACTAGGCTTAAGAAAGTGCTGGATAAAATTATCTCTCCAAATCAATCAACTTTTATTCCAAAAAGGCAGATTGTGGATAATGTTTTAATAGCTCATGAAATGCTTCATAATATGAGAACTAGTAAGACTAAGCAAGGGTATATAGCATTGAAATTAGATCTATCAAAAGCCTTTGCTAAGATGGAGTGGAATTTTGTGATTTTTATGTTCAAAAAATTTGGGTTCTTCGGAAAATGGTGTGATTTGATTTATGAATGCATCTCAACTGTAAAGACAACAGTCCTTCTAAATGGCATTCCTGGTATTCAATTTTCTCCGACTAGGGGTCTTCGTCAGGGAGACCCGTTATCTCCGTACTTGTTTATTACTGCTTTAGAAGGTCTTTCTAGGTTGTTTAATCATGCAGAGGCCCAGACAAAGTTTACATGTATTAGGATAAATAGAAACTGCCCTACAATATCACATCTCCTATTTGCGAATGCTTGCTTTATTTTTTGTAAAGCTGGTATTGCTGAAGTCAGAAGTATTATGAATATATTAGACATTTTTACTTCTTCTTCTCGGCAGACCATAAACTTTCATAAATCTGGGGTTTATTTTAGCAAAAAAGTTCATGGAAAGCATGAAAAAAATTTTGGTAGAATATTAAAAGTTCAAAGGATATCTAAAGATGAAATACCTAGGAACGCCACTGTTTTTTGGTAGGAGGAAAGCTTTAAATTTTGAGTCTCTTCTTGATAAAGCTTATAAAACCCTAAATGGATGGAAATCTAAATTATTGTCTCAAGCAGGGATAATGTTTCTTATTAATTCTACTCTATCGGCTTATCCTTATTATCATATACAGTGTTTTGAGTTTCCAAAATCTGTGTTTGATGATTTTGATAAGTTACAGAGGGACTTTTGGTGGAATAAGGACAATCCAAAAAAGGCATTTTACCCTAAATCTTGGGATAATATTAGAACTTCTAAAGTTGCTGGAGGTATTGGGATTAGAGATCCTTATAAGGTTAATATCTCCCTCCTAGATAAATTATCTTGGAGATTGTTGAAAAATCCAGAAGATTTATGGGTCAAGATTCTTAGGGGGAAATATTTCCCCAGAACACACCCTTTTTATAAGAACAGAGATTATGAAATTTCCTGGATTTGGCATAGTATTAGATTGGGTCTGCAAGTCATTAAGGATAATAGTATATGGCACGTAGGAGATGGTAGAAATATACATGTTTCGTTGGATAATTGGATTCCTGGTATGGGACGATTAACCAATTGGCGGCATAATGGTATACAATTTGTGTCTGATCTTATTGCAGCTGATGGTGGATGGAACATGGATCTAATTGATTCTACTTTCCAGCCTGAAATAGCCAATAAAATTAAACTTATTAGCCTCACAGAAAACTCCCATGATTCGTAATATGGTAGGGTGATAGAAATGGATAATTTACTACTAAACCTGCATACAAGTTTGTTTCTCAGGAAAATCAAAATACTCAGGATAAAACTTGGTTGAAAATCTGGCACATGAATTTGTTACCCAGAACTATTCTATTTGTTTGGAAAATGACAGCTGAAGTGTTGATTCTTAGATCGAAAATGCATGATAAGCTAAGGCATTCAGATCCGTATTGCATGCTATGTTCTGCTGATATTAGAGAAACCACTAAGCACTTGTTTGTGGATTGTTGTTTTACTAGAGCAGTTTGGTTCGGTTTAGGCATACATTGCCTTTGTATAATGGCAGCTCCTTTTGAGTGGGTTAAATCTTGGTTTTCTCCTCCTTTAAAAGAGTGGAAAGAAACATTTGGCTATTATATGTTGGCATCTTTGGAAATATAGGAATCTGGTGGTATTTAAGGGGGTTAAGCCTAATCCCATGGACTGTATTAGTATGATTAAAAAAATGCTATAAATGAATGGACATTAGCCTTCAAAAAAAGACTCTCCAAGGAAAAAACAGTCGAACACATAATTGTCTTATTCTCATAATAAGAATTAACAGATTGGAAATATGAGTTATAGAAAAAATGGTATTCATGTGGATGTTTCTTTTGACTCAAACACAGGGGGATTTGGTATTGGGTTAATTTTGTGGATAGATGAATATATATATATCTGATATTAAAGTTTCTGCAGGATACACCACCAGTTCAAAATGTGGAGAAGCCCTTGCAGTAAAAGGGGCATTGGAGTGGGCAAAACAACAAAATCTGCACGACTGTCAGGTGCTAACTGATTGCAGAAATGTGGCTAATTTTTTGGATAATAAACCTTCGAGCTGTGAATGGAGAACTATGAATATTCTGGAAGAAGTGAAGGTTCTTTTGGATTATGTAAATAGTATAGTAATGTATGTAAATAGAAGTTTGCAGATAAACTAACTAAATGGAAAAGATGTGAAAAGGCAATTTTTTGCTTTTCTAATTCCCATCACAACATCCGTAGACTCTTGGTTATACAAGCTTTGATGAGTGACTGTGATATTAATGTGTATAATTTTCCTTAGTTTTCAATGAAATTTTTTGCTTGTTAATAAATACTCCCTCTGTCCTAAATTATCTGTCCTAATTTCTACTTTGGTCTGTCCATTTTTATCTGTCTGCTCTGTTTATAGACATACTTTTCACTTAAACTATCAAATACACCCTTTATTTTTAATAATCATAAAATCATTTTTAATATAAACTTAATTCAAAATCTTAAATATTATCATCATATATAAGGAAAAAAACTTACTCAATATCTTTGTATTAATTGTCATTCATTTTTTAAATAAAAACACTTATGGGTACGGATTAACATGGCTATATACATGGGAAATGATCAAAAAAATTTATGATAAAATCTCAAATCCATGGTCGAGTATATATATCTAAAGAGGAAATAATCTACAATTTCGATTTTTTTCCCCTCTCAAATAAAAATTCTAAAGGCTCCAAAGTTTTAGTGCGGAAAACCAAAATCAAATGGAGGAAAAAAAAATCTTAAATTATGGATTTCATAATAAAAGCAGTACAATTTGCTTTTATTTCTTAAAATATTTTCTAAAATAATAATACTATCCAATTTAGAATTTTTAACACTAATAATTTTAGTTTTGATAATAACATAATATTAAATAGACTAGTAAAGGATTAGTCATGATATTTTATAGAATTTTCTTAATATACTTTTCGGACTGTTAATTTATAGGATTTTCTTAGTACGGAGGGAGTAAATAAAATAAAATGATCCACACAAATCGTGTGTGCCTAACCCTATCCACTCAACAACCTTTACCACCTGTTGTCACTTAGGCCATTTTAGGTATTATCTTATAATTTCTTCACATGTGGGATGTCTCCATGACTCATGACGGAAGCATCGAATGTAGATGATGATGTGTTAAAGTTAAGACTGTCCAAAAGGACCAAAACTGTCCCAATCCAAAATGGTACAGCATGATAATGGCATGACGTGTGTATATATACATAATTTATGTACATGCATGTGCATCACTAGTTAGATGTACCAGAGGAATCTTGTATTTGGGATTTTGTATTTGGCTAAAGTGGTGGTGGTGAGCGTCATCATGCGTAGCAATAATTTTGACTTTTCGTTTGAATTCGGTCAAAGAAGGCCTTCCCATGTTGTCGGGATTGTGAAAAATTAAGCAGAGTGTGTTTAAGGGGTTATTATACTGCTAATTAAGGCATGCTAGGTTGATTAATTAAGCACCCCCGACAAGACAAGTTTAGACTAATTAAGTAATTAAGACACAGAAACCGCAATTGAGGGTCTTTTTACGGTTTTGACAGCATGTGCTTGGACAATTTAAAATCAAACTCAAAGTTTTATCCATTTGTAGTGGTATGTTTTAGGATCAGTACTCAGTAGTCTGGATACCAGAAATAAAAGTGGTTCTGCTGAGAACTAGAAGTCAAAAGCAACTGTTTTACTTTACAAAACTGTTAATTTTGCATTTCTTGAAATCATTTTGAATTTTTATATTTAAACCGACCTTTTGCATTTTGTAGTTAAAAAATAATTTCTGTATATGTATCCAAACATGCTATAAATATGTGTATTTATTTTTCCATATATAATGTACTCAGATTTTGCAACAAACGGAGGTGACGAGATACTGGCCAGTGTCATGACCACATTCAAAGAACAAGGCCATGGATTACGTCCCTGGCAACGACAACAACACCGTCTTTCCTTAGTATTTGTAGCCTAGCTTGCTGCTTAAAATTATTCAAATGCATGGATGTGCATTTTTTTTCCCAATCAGGAAGGGAAACCGTGTTTAGAGTTCCTAGAAAACACTAATCCTATATTTAAATAGGAAGACGAAGCTAATTACATTTCTCGATGCCAGAGGACTTATTCTAATTGGCCGGTGGGCGCTCAAGCTGCAAAACAAACAACTAATATACATAATTAATCAGTACAGAGACAAAGTAATCAAAGTGTTCTGTTCTTACCGACTTTGCTACTTGACCCAAGGTAAAAAAAAATGTTACATACGGTTCTGAACGAAATCTTAGTCGAAAAATGGGTCATTTGTCCAAATATTTTTAAAACATGGTTCAAATGGACGAGTAAAAATTATTATGGGTGAAATGGACACCAAAAAAATAATAAGGATGAAACTGGATTCATCCTGACTTAAACTTAAAAGTTAGCAAAGATGAAACTGGATGCATCCTGATGTAAATTAAAAATAAGAAAAAGTATTTAAAAATGGGTAGGATAAAACTGTTTATATCATGACTATTTTTACATTTTTCTCCATTTAAACAGTATCAAAATTTAAATGTCTTTTTCACCAAGGAATTGTTGATTTTGGTCTTTTTAACCAATTTTGTGAATCTTAGAGGTGAGTAAGGTAAAAATCTCGCCCAATTTTCTGCTCTTTTCCACGGACATTAGGTGGGAAAAGGAGAAACAAGGGCCAGAGAAAATCAACATGCGCATGGGGAACAGTATTGTTCAGCTCAAAATTCAGAAAAACAGTATATAGTATATAAAAAGTAGTACTACGTAGTACCCCGTATGTAGTAAACTACTACCAATATTGTCCATACCTGAATTCATGATACCTTCTTTTTCACTTTAATTTACCAGACAACACAAGTCTGTAAAAAAAGAGCCTGTCTTATTATGTGTTTTCGCAAAACCACTCTCACTTCACTTTCTTTTCCTATGCTTCTTTAAGCTTTATATCTCTCTATAAATACCCACCTCACCAAATGTTATCCCAAACTCATTTGCATCCCATAAATCTTCTACACTTTGCTTTTTCAATCAATCCACCAGCTTCAAATTCTCTAAATTCTTCTTAAACCTTTTTGTAAAGATGCATTACCAACAGCAGAGAGCGGCCGAGACATGGGAGTCATCGAGTTACATGACGACGGCCTCGTCTGCATTCGAGGTAATCCAAAGAGTTGCATCAGAGAATGCAGTGGTAATATTTAGTATGAGTAACTGTTGTATGTGTCATGCCATCAAGAGACTTTTATGTGGAATGGGTGTGAATCCAACGGTTTATGAACTCGACGGGGACTCCGTTACCGGGAAACAGATTGAGGTTGCACTGATGAGACTATTAAGCGCTGGTGGTTGCTCTTCTAATTCAGCTGTGCCGGTTGTGTTTATTGGTGGGAAGTTGATTGGTGCTATGGATAGAGTCATGGCTTCTCATATTAATGGGTCTCTTGTTCCTCTGCTCAAGGATGCTGGTGCCCTTTGGCTCTAGGACACGTACCCTTTCTAATGCGTTTGTTTTTTCTTTCATTTTTAACTTGCTAGCTAGTAGATCATACAGAAGAGAGAGGAGTGGAGATTAACAATGTTTGGCTCCCCCATTTTTACTGTACTTTTATTGAAATTTATCTTCAGAAAAACAATCGTGTGCTTATTTACTTCCCTTGCCATTGATTTTCTAGCTTTTTTTTTTTTCTTTATCTTGTTTTCCTCTGTCTCGATGCAGTGGATAATGTTACTCATTCCGTTTCTGAAAATCAGACTAAACTGAAAAAGTGATAGCATTTATTTTGAGAATTAAAGATTACATTTGTATTTATTTTTAGAGTTAAAATACGTAGACCTATTATTTTCCGAAATTCAGCTTGCAGCAAAAAAAATAAAAATTAAATAAATAAACAATCGGCCAACACAAGAACATAGGACAAGCATGTTTTAGAGTGGCCACTGGAAACTACTAAGGAAAAGAAAAAGGCTCTAAATTGCAAGAAAAAGGAGTGAATGAATTATGTAAGGAGAGGCATTTTCTTTTTTTGGTCTTCATTCTCTTCTTCTTTTCTTTTCTAAAAGTTGGTTTAATCAGTCAGGGTATTTTGGTTTCTTTGATTTATTTCTTTTTCTTCTAAACAAACTCTGCTCATCAATGTGTTTTGTGTAAGAGGGAGTTATAAAAGGAGATGATGGCATGTGATTTGAGGTTATGGGGTTTGTGATCACTTTGTCACCACCACGACTGAATCCTTAAATAATAATTGTGCGAGTTTGACTGGTTGTGCTCAAACACATTCATACACTTGGATCCGACCATATTATTTTGTGCCTTGTAAGCCTTTCGTTCCTTGACCGTTGCTGTTGGGTCAACGGTGTTTGTATGCATTGAAAAGGGCAACTCATTTGTCAAACGGTTTGCCAATCATCAAGTGGTCTGGTGGTTGACATGCTTCATAGGAGTTCGAATCATGTAATTGCTGGAATCCACTCTAATTTAAGGAGCTTGGATGTAGTTTAGGGATCACTATTTTATGGCATTAAAAAAAAAATCAAACAGTTTGATAATACCCGTTGTCCAGGTCATAGATGACGCCATGATGTAAACTCACCTAAGATACTGGCATGCAACATCCAAGGTTGTACGAGGACAACATTGTGCAACCTTTAAATCCAGTGTATATTTATTCTCCCTTTCTTATTTAATGAGTGCTAGTATTTTATTTTTCCCGGCTAGTTTGGACCTAGACGAATTACTCTAGGCCTACCGAAAGAAAGCAAAATAAGACATTTTGATTTAAGTTTAAGAACTTCTTACTAAACTATGTTTCTTAATGATTAAGGTATTTCTGATTAATTAGTGTAAATGTTTAATCTTGTTAATCCAAAATTCTTGTTTATGATTATTGAAACATGATTATTTTTTTTAATTCTTTTTTTGAAAAAATCAACCCAGAAACGGTGGATGTTCATGTATTCATAAATTGGATTCTGGGTTGATATTTCCACTTACGAAGAACACAAAAATTTGGTGCATATTACTCACTACATAGACTGACTGTAAGGAACGGAGATTGTTAATATACATATAAACTGATTATGTCATATTTTCATAAACAAAATATTTATTCATAGTTTTGGGAAATCAGCACATTACATAGTATAGGGAATTAGCACGTTATATAGAAAAAATTTAATATGTGTATTCTTGAATTTCGCACGTCAGTACATCGTTAATGAACATCCGAGCACGTTTGACCGACACCCAAAATTCCTTCACTTGAATGAACTTCCTTTTCCCATGTCATATTCGCCATAGATCATTAAATCGTTCCAGTTGAAAGTTGTTAATTACACATTAGTACAATGAAATAAGTATAAAAATATCGGATTACTCACTTTTTCACTAATAGGAGCTTATGGATAATGATTGTTCCCCATTTTTCAAATTTTAGCGAACTTTTGGATTGCACATTGATGTATGCGAATCGAAATGCCAAGTCTTTACTTAACTTAACGGCATGGATAGATCTTTTTGATCCAAGCGCATGCTTCTTGTCAGCAGATTACACGATAGTTCCCATGGGTCCTGCATTCACGCTTGCTTAGGCGACGGAAACAAGGAGAACACAAGCATATTGCTATCCAAGTGTTAATACTTATTCCGATTGGTCTAACTGGTCCGGTCTTTTTTTTTTTTTTAATAACTCAGTCACTCTAATTCACCCTAGCAGTGGTAACAACTTGAATCGTGTGCCCCACCTAATCACTTAGAGAAACATAGTTTAAAAAAAATAAAAATGAAAAGGACTCAACGAGATATGGTGAAACTATCATGTTATTACTAACACCTGAGCTCTGTGCTTTTATGAATAGACTCTATAGATGTTTACATCTAATCAGATTGGTTCCTCAACTCCTACAACCAAGATGCTTCCATCCACTTAGATTAGTTAGTGCCATCCTGAATACGCATAAATTTCTAGGCTCTGGAGTTTATTTATTGTAACTTAAAACTAACAAAAAGTTTCTTCCCAACCCCCAAACTTAAATCTAACATTGTCCTCAATGTTTCTAATGAAAGAGCAGTACCAAAAGTAACATAACACGAGGAGAAGTTGGAAAGATAGTACATGGGTGAAGAAAATCAAAAACTAATATACAACATTCAATCCGCCTTGATGGTCAGTCAAGGGTAAACAGGGTCCTCCAGAGGGACCTCCTCAACATCACCTGTAGGCAAGGGCTCTAAAAAGGGTTTCAATCTCTGACCGTTAACCTTCGAAGAACTACTACCATCCGGTGACTTAATTTCAACAGCTCCATGAGGAAAAACAGTGCGAATAATAAAATGACCCGTCCACCGAGAACGCAACTTCCCAGGGAAAAGATGTAAGCGGGTATCATACAGAAGAACTTTTTGACCTGGAGAAAATGTCTTTCTTAGAATATTCCTATCATTCACAAGTTTCATTTTGTTCTTATACTCCTTCGCACTATCATACGCATCTCTACGAATCTCTTCCAACTCATTGAGCTGGAGTTTCCTATGGGCTCCTGCCTTGTCGAGTGAAAAATTTAGCTGCTTAACATCCCAATAAGCTCTATGGTCTAACTCAACAGGTAAATGACATGCCTTGCCATAAACAAGCCGATAAGGCGACATTCCAATAAGAGTCTTAAACGCAGTACGGTAAGCCCATAAGGCATCAGTAAGCCTAGACGACCAGTCTTTCCGATTAGGATTAACTGTTTTCTCTAATATACGTTTTATCTCCCTATTGGAAACCTCAACTTGACCACTAGTCTGTGGATGATACGGGGTAGCTACCTTATGAGTAATACCATATTTCTTCATTAAAAGCCTAAAAGGTCCATTACAAAAGTACGACCCTCCATCACTAATTATAGCTCGCGGTGTACCAAAACGTGTAAGTATATTTTCTTTCAAGAACTCTATCACAACCCTATGGTCATTGGTTTTACACGCAACCGCTTCAATCCACTTAGAGACATAGTCTACAACGACAAGGATGTATAGGTTACCAAAAGAATTAGGGAACGGACCCATAAAGTCAATACCCCACACATCAAAGACCTCAACAATCAGAATCGGGTTCAAGGGAATCATGTTCCTATGGGAAATGGTTCCTAATTTCTGGCAACGTTCACAAGTAACACAGTAACTATGGGAGTCTTTAAACAACGAAGGCCAATAGAATCCACACTGCAATATCTTAGCAGCAGTCTTCTTAGCACTAAAGTGACCCCTACAAGCATGATCATGACAAAAGGAAATAATACTGGACTGGTCACTCTCAGGTATACATCTCCTAATAATCTGGTCTGGACAATACTTAAACAAATAAGGATCATCCCAAAAGAAGTGCTTAACCTCGGCTAAAAATCTAGAACGATCTTGTTTACCCCAATGTTGGGGCATTCGACCAGTAACAAGATAGTTCACTATATTCGCATACCAAGGTAATTGGGTAACAAAGAACAATTGTTCATCAGGAAATCTATCCCTTATAGGAAGGGAACCATCTGGGGAACTAACAACTATCCTAGACAAGTGATTTTCTACAACATTTTCGGCACCCTTTTTGTCTCTAATGTCTGGAGAAAACTCTTGCAACAACAGAATCCACCTAATCAATCTAGGTTTAATATCCTTCTTAGACAAAAGATATTTTAAAGCAGCATGATCAGTATATATGATGATCTTAGAACCTAAGAGATAGGGTCTAAACTTGTCTAAGGCAAACACAATGGCTAATAGTTCCTTCTCGGTAGTGGTATAGTTCAACTGGGCATCATTCAGAGGTTTGCTAGCATAGTAAATCACATGAAGTAACTTATTTTCTCGCTGACCTAGCACAACACCAATAGCATAATCTGAAGCATCACACATGATCTCAAAGGGTAGGTTCCAGTTGGGTGCCTGGACTATGGGGGCGGTAGTGAGTAATGACTTAAGCTTCTCAAAAGCCTCTAAACAAGCATCATCAAAGACAAACTTAACATCTTTTTCAAGCAAATTGCAAAGAGGTCTAGACATCAAGCTAAAATCCTTAATGAAACGACGATAAAAACCAGCATGCCCTAAGAATGACCTAATATCTCTTACGGTTTTTGGGACCGGTAAAGTTTTAATAAGGTCAACTTTGGCTGTATCTACCTCTATACCCTTTGAAGATACAATATGCCCTAGAACAATTCCTGAACGAACCATAAAGTGACATTTCTCCCAATTAAGCACTAAATTCTTTTCCTTACACCTAGTCAAAACTAATGACAAATGATGCAAGCACTCATCGAAAGACGAACCAAACACTGAAAAATCATCCATAAAGACCTCTAAGAACCGTTCTACCATGTCAGAAAATATGCTCATCATGCAACACTGAAAAGTCTCAGGGGCATTACATAGCCCGAAAGGCATGCGTCTATACGCAAAGGTACCAAAGGGACAGGTAAAAGTGGTTTTATCCTGGTCTTCTGGGGAAATAACGATCTGATTATATCCAGAGTAGCCATCTAAAAAGCAGTAGTGACTATGTCCAGCTAACCTCTCTAGCATCTGGTCGATGAAGGGAAGGGAAAGTGGTCCTTCCTAGTGACCTTGTTCAATTTCCTATAGTCAATACAAAGACGCCAACACGTGGTCACTCGGGTCGGGATTAACTCATTGTTATCATTCTGGACTACAGTAATACCAGATTTCTTGGGAACAACCTGAACGGGGTTGACCCACTTACTGTCTGAAATAGGGTAGATAATGCCTGCATCTAATAGCTTAAGAACCTCAGTTCGAACTACTTCTTTCATATTGGGGTTTAATCGACGTTGCATCTCCCTAGAAGGTTTAGTGTCTTCCTCTAAATAGATCTGATGCATACAAACAGTAGGACTTATACCCTTAATGTCTGCTATGGTCCACCCTAAAGCTTCCTTGTTGTTTTGAAGGACGGTTACTAGCCTACTTTCCTGATCTCTATCCAAGTCGGAAGAAACAATCACAGGTAAAGTCTCAGATGGGCCTAAAAACACATACTTCAGGGTATATGGCAATGGTTTTAGGTCCAACTTAAGAGGCTCTTCTAAAGAAGGAACTAGGGTAGACTTAGAAACTAGTAGTAGTTCGAACTTAGGTTTCCATCCATTACTAGTATCTAACAAAGGGGATGAATCTAACAAAGCATTCACCTCATTAATCACCTTATCATCATCAAAATCAATCCCAAAGTGAGCTAGGCATTTCTCTAATGGATCTTCTAACAAAGTGTTTGGTAATGACTCCTCGACTAATGTTTCTTTCGTAAAATTAACCTGAAATATTTTGTTCCTTTTTACACTTGATACTGTTCTATGATATGTAATCATTCTAAGAAACCATTATTTTTCTAGTTCTGATTGGAATTGAAGGTCCAAAGACCAAAACCGATTTTTAACGAAAAGGATAGGCAGCTGTACACTCTTTGCTTTCGTAAAAATGACCTGAAATATTTTGTTCCATTTTACACATGATATTTTTCTATGATCTGTAAGCTTCCAAACGAGCCATTATTTGTCTAGTTCTAACTGGAATTGAAGGTCAAAAGACCAAAACCGAATTTTTAATGAAAAGCATAGGCAGTTGTACCCGCTTTGTGTTTGTAAAAATGAACTAAAATATTTTGTTCTTTTTTACACTTGATATTTTTCTATGATTTGTAAGCTTTCTAATGAGCCAATATTTGCCTAGTTCTGACTTGAATTGAAGGTCCAAAGAGCAAAACCAAATTTTTAACGAAAAGCATAGGCAGTTGTACACGCTTTGCTTTCGTAAAACTAACCTGAAATATTTTGTTCCTTTTTACACTTGATATTTTTCTATGATATAAAATCTTTCTAACTAGCCATTATTTGTCTAGTTCTGACATGAATTGAAGGTCCAAACATCAAAACAGAATTTTTAACGAAAAGCATAGGCAGTGTACACACTTTGCTTTCGTAAAATTAACCTGAAATATTTTGTTCCTTTTTACACTTAATATTGTTATATGATATGTAATCTTTCTAACGAGCCATTATTTGTCTAGTAATGACTGGAATTGAAGGTCCAAAGAGAAAACCGAATTTTTAACAAAAAGGTTAGGCAGTTGTACACGCTTTGCTTTCCTAAAAATGAACTGAAATATTTTGTTCCTTTTTACACTTTATATTGTTCTATGATGTAATCTTTCTAACGAGCCATTATTTGTCTAGTTCTGACTGGAATTGAAGGTACAAAGAGAAAAACCGAATTATTAATGAAAAACATGCGCAGCTATACACGCTTTGCTTACCTAAAAATGAACTGAAATATTTTGTTCCTTTTTACACTTGATATTTTTATATGATATGTAAGATTTCTAATAAGCCATTATTTGTCTAGTTCTGACTGGAATTGAAGATCCAAAGAGCAAAACCGAATTTTTAACGAAAAGCATGGGCAGTTGTACACGCTTTGCTTTCGTAAAATTATCCTGAAATATTTTGTTCCTTTTTACACTTGATATTGTTCTATGATTTGTAAGCTTTCTACGAGCCATTATTTGTGTAGTTCTGACTGGAATTGAAGGTCCAAAGAGCAAAACAGAATTTTTGACGAAAAGCATAGGCAGCTGTATACGCTTTGCTTTCCTAAAAATGAACTGAAATATTTTGTTCCTTTTTAAACTTCATTTTGTTTTATGATATGTGAGATTTCTAACGAGCCATTATTTTCTAGTTCTGACTGGAATTGAAGGTACAAAGAGCAAAACCGAATTTTTACCGAAAAGCATAGGCAGTACACGCTTTGCTTTCGCAAAAATGACCTGAAATATTTTTTTCATTTTTACACTTGATATTGTTCTATGATATGTAAGATTTCTAACGAGCCATTATTTGTCTAGTTCTGACTGGAATTGAAATTCCAAAGAGCAAAACCAAATTTTTAACGAAAAGCATAAGCAGTTGTACACGCTTTGCTTACCTAAAAATGAACTGAAATATTTTTTTCATTTTTAAACTTTATATTTTTCTACGATATGTAAGCTTCCTAATGAGCCATTATTTGTCTAGTTCTGACTGGAATTGAAGGTCTAAAGAGCAAAACCGAATTTTTAACGAAAAGCATGGGCAGTTGTACACGCTTTACTTTCGTAAAATTAACCTGGAATATTTTGTTCCTTTTTACACTTGATATTATTCTATGATATGTAATATTTTTAACGAGCCATTATTTGTATAGTTCTGACTGGAATTGAAGGTCCAAAGAGCAAAAACGAATTTTTAACGAAAAGCATAGGTAGTTCTGACTGGAATTGAAGGTACAC
The DNA here is from genome assembly GCF_003573695.1 of Papaver somniferum. NCBI lineage: Eukaryota > Viridiplantae > Streptophyta > Magnoliopsida > Ranunculales > Papaveraceae > Papaver > Papaver somniferum. The sequence continues at coordinate 152,218,974 of NC_039361.1, forward strand.
GCTTTGCTTTTCTAAAAATGAACTGAAATATTTTGTTCCTTTTTAAACTTCATTTTTTCTATGATATGTAAGCTTTATAACGAGCCATTATTTTCTAGTTGTTACTAGAATTGAAGGCCAAAGAGCAAAACCGAATTTTTAACGAAAAGCATAGGCAGTACACGCTTTGCTTTCGCAAAAATGACCTGAAATATTTTTTTCATTTTTACACTTAATATTGTTCTATGATATGTAATATTTCTAACGATCAATTATTTGTCTAGTTCTGACTGGAATTAAAGGTCCAAAGAGCAAAACCGAATTTTTAACGAAAAGCATAGGTAGTGTACATGCTTTTCTTTCGTAAAATTAACCTGAAATATTTTGTTCCTTTTTACACTTGATACTGTTCTATGATATGTAATCATTCTAACGAGCAATTATTTGTCTAGTTATGACTGGAATTGAAGGTCCAAACAGCAAAACCGGATTTTTAACGAAAACCAAAGGCTTTGTACACGCTTTGCTTTCCTAAAATTAACCTGAAATATTTTGGTCCTTTTTACACTTGATACTGTTCTATGATATGTAACCTTTCTAAGGATCCATTATTTGTCTATAGTTCTGACTGGAATTGAAGGTTCAAAGAGCAAAACCGAATTTTTAACTAAAAGCATAGGCAGTACACGCTTTGCTTTCGCAAAAATGACCTGAAATTTTTTGTTCATTTTTACACTTGATATTGTTCTATGATATGTAAGATTTATAACGAGCCATTATTTGTCTAGTTCTGATTGAAGGTCCAAAGAGCAAAATCGAATTTGTAACGAAAAGCATAGGCAGTACACGCTTTGCTTTCGTAAAAATGACCTGAAATATTTTGTTCATTTTTACACTTGATATTGTTCTATGATACGTAAGCATTTTAACGAGCCATTATGTGTCTAGTTCTAACTGGAATTGAAGGTCCAAATAGCAAAACCGAATTTTTAATGAAAAAGATAGGTAGCTGTACACGCATTGCTTTCGCAAAATTGACCTGAAATATTTTGTTCCATTTTACACTTGATATTTTTTTATGATATGTAAGCTTCCTAACGAGCCATTATTTGTCTAGTTCTGACTGGAATTGAAGGTCCAAAGACCAAAACCGAATTTTTAACGAAAAGCATAGGCAGTTGTACCCGCTTTGTGTTCGTAAAAATGAACTGAAATATTTTGTTCTTTTTTACAATTGATATTTTTCTATGATTTGTAAGCTTTCTAATGAGCCAATATTTTCCTAGTTCTGACTTGAATTGAAGGTCCAAAGAGCAAAACCAATTTTTTTACGAAAAGCATAGGCAGTTGTACACGCTTTGCTTTCGTAAAATTGACCTGAAATATTTTGTTCCTTTTTACACTTAATATTGTTATATGATATGTAATATTTCTAACGAGCCATTATTTGTCTAGTTCTGACTGGAATTGAAGGTACAAAGTGAAAAACCGAATTATTAACGAAAAGCATAGGCAGCTGTACCCGCTTTTTGTTCGTAAAAATGAACTGAAATATTTTGTTCTTTTTTACACTTGATATTTTTCTATGATTTGTAAGCTTTCTAATGAGCCAATATTTGCCTAGTTCTGACTTGAATTGAAGGTCCAAAGAGCAAAACCACTTTTTTTACGAGAAGCATAGGCAGTTGTACAAGCTTTCCTTTCGTAAAATTAACCTGAAATATTTGGTTCCTTTTTACACTTAATATTGTTATATGATATGTAATATTTATAACGAGCCATTATTTGTCTAGTTCTGACTGGAATTGAAGGCCTAAAGAGAAAACATAATTTTTAACAAAAAGGATAGGCAGCTGTACATGCTTTGCTTTCCTAAAAATGAACTGAAATATTTTGTTCCTTTTTACACTTTATATTGTTCTATAATCTGTAAGATTTCTAACGACCCATTATTTGTCTAGTTCTGACTGGAATTGAATGTACAAAGAGAAAAACCGAATTATTAACGAAAAGCATAGGCAGTTGATATTTTTACCTAAAAATGAATATACACGCTTTGCTTACCTAAAAATGAACTGAATTATTTTGTTCCTTTTTAAAATTGATATTTTTATATGATATGTAAGATTTCTAATAAGCCATTATTTGTCTAGTTCTGACTGGAATTGAAGATCCAAAGAGCAAAACCGAATTTTTAACGAAAAGCATGGGCAGTTGTACACGCTTTGCTTTCGTAAAATTATCCTGAAATATTTTGTTCCTTTTTACACTTGATATTGTTCTATGATTTGTAAGCTTTCTACGAGCCATTATTTGTGTAGTTCTGACTGGAATTGAAGGTCCAAAGAGCAAAACAGAATTTTTAACGAAAAGCATAGGCAGCTGTATACGCTTTGCTTTCCTAAAAATGAACTGAAATATTTTGTTCCTTTTTAAACTTCATTTTGTTTTATGATATGTGAGATTTCTAACGAGCCATTATTTTCTAGTTCTGACTGGAATTGAAGGTACAAAGAGCAAAACCTAATTTTTACCGAAAAGCATAGGCAGTACACGCTTTGCTTTCGCAAAAATGACCCGAAATATTTTTTTCATTTTTACACTTGATATTGTTCTATGATATGTAAGATTTCTAACAAGCCATTATTTGTCTAGTTCTGACTGGAATTGAAATTCCAAAGAGCAAAACCAAATTTTTAACGAAAAGCATAAGCAGTTGTACACGCTTTGCTCACCTAAAAATGAACTGAAATATTTTGTTCATTTTTAAACTTTATATTTTTCTATGATATGTAAGCTTCCTAATGAGCCATTATTTGTCTAGTTCTGACTGGAATTGAAGGTCTAAAGAGCAAAACCGAATTTTTAACGAAAAGCATGGGCAGTTTTACACGCTTTACTTTCGTAAAATTAACCTGGAATATTTTGTTCCTTTTTACACTTTATATTATTCTATGATATGTAATATTTTTAACGAGCCATTATTTGTATAGTTCTGACTGGAATTGAAGGTCCAAAGAGCAAAACCGAATTTTTAACGAAAAGCATAGGCAGCTGTACACGCTTTGCTTTTCTTAAAATGAACTGAAATATTTTGTTCCTTTTTAAACTTCATTTTTTCTATGATATGTAAGATTTATAACGAGCCATTATTTTCTAGTTGTTACTAGAATTGAAGGCCAAAGAGCAAAACCGAATTTTTAACGAAAAGCATAGGCAGTACACGCTTTGCTTTCGCAAAAATGACCTGAAATATTTTTTTCATTTTTACACTTAATATTGTTCTATGATATGTAATATTTCTAACGATAAATTATTTGTCTAGTTCTGACTGGAATTAAAGGTCCAAAGAGCAAAACCGAATTTTTAACGAAAAGCATAGGTAGTGTACATGCTTTTCTTTCGTAAAATTAACCTGAAATATTTTGTTCCTTTTTACACTTGATACTGTTCTATGATATGTAATCATTCTAACGAGCAATTATTTGTCTAGTTATGACTGGAATTGAAGGTCCAAACAGCAAAACCGGATTTTTAACGAAAAGCATAGGCTTTGTACACGCTTTGCTTTCGTAAAAATGACCTGAAATATTTTGTTCATTTTTACACTTGATATTGTTCTATGATACGTAAGCATTTTAACGAGCCATTATGTGTCTAGTTCTAACTGGAATTGAAGGTCCAAATAGCAAAACCGAATTTTTAACGTAAAAGATAGGCAGCTGTACACGCATTGCTTTCGCAAAATTGACCTGAAATATTTTGTTCCATTTTACACTTGATATTTTTTTATGATATGTAAGCTTCCTAACGAGCCATTATTTGTCTAGTTCTGACTGGAATTGAAGGTCCAAAGACCAAAACCGAATTTTTAACGAAAAGCATAGGCAGTTGTACCCGCTTTGTGTTCGTAAAAATGAACTGAAATATTTTGTTCTTTTTTACAATTGATATTTTTCTATGATTTGTAAGCTTTCTAATGAGCCAATATTTTCCTAGTTCTGACTTGAATTGAAGGTCCAAAGAGCAAAACCAATTTTTTTACGAAAAGCATAGGCAGTTGTACACGCTTTGCTTTCGTAAAATTGACCTGAAATATTTTGTTCCTTTTTACACTTAATATTGTTATATGATATGTAATATTTCTAACGAGCCATTATTTGTCTAGTTCTGACTGGAATTGAAGGTACAAAGAGAAAAACCGAATTATTAACGAAAAGCATAGGCAGCTGTACCCGCTTTGTGTTCGTAAAAATGAACTTAAATATTTTGTTCTTTTTTACACTTGATATTTTTCTATGATTTATAAGCTTTCTAATGAGCCAATATTTGCCTAGTTCTGACTTGAATTGAAGGTCCAAAGAGCAAAACCAATTTTTTTACGAGAAGCATAGGCAGTTGTACAAGCTTTCCTTTCGTAAAATTAACCTGAAATATTTGGTTCCTTTTTACACTTAATATTGTTATATGATATGTAATATTTATAACGAGCCATTATTTGTCTAGTTCTGACTGGAATTGAAGGCCTAAAGAGAAAACATAATTTTTAACAAAAAGGATAGGCAGCTGTACATGCTTTGCTTTCCTAAAAATGAACTGAAATATTTTGTTCCTTTTTACACTTTATATTGTTCTATGATCTGTAAGCTTTCTAACGACCCATTATTTGTCTAGTTCTGACTGGAATTGAATGTACAAAGAGAAAAACCGAATTATTAACGAAAAGCATATGCAGTTGATATTTTTACCTAAAAATGAATATACACGCTTTGCTTACCTAAAAATGAACTGAATTATTTTGTTCCTTTTTAAAATTGATATTTTTATATGATATGTAAGATTTCTAATAAGCCATTATTTGTCTAGTTCTGACTGGAATTGAAGATCCAAAGAGCAAAACCGAATTTTTAACGAAAAGCATGGGCAGTTGTACACGCTTTGCTTTCGTAAAATTATCCTGAAATATTTTGTTCCTTTTTACACTTGATATTGTTCTATGATTTGTAAGCTTTCTACGAGCCATTATTTGTGTAGTTCTGACTGGAATTGAAGGTCCAAAGAGCAAAACAGAATTTTTAACGAAAAGCATAGGCAGCTGTATACGCTTTGCTTTCCTAAAAATGAACTGAAATATTTTGTTCCTTTTTAGACTTCATTTTGTTTTATGATATGTGAGATTTCTAACGAGCCATTATTTTCTAGTTCTGACTGGAATTGAAGGTACAAAGAGCAAAACCGAATTTTTACCGAAAAGCATAGGCAGTACACGCTTTGCTTTCGCAAAAATGACCTGAAATATTTTTTTCATTTTTACACTTGATATTGTTCTATGATATGTAAGATTTCTAACGAGCCATTATTTGTCTAGTTCTGACTGGAATTGAAATTCCAAAGAGCAAAACCAAATTTTTAACGAAAAGCATAAGCAGTTGTACACGCTTTGCTCACCTAAAAATGAACTGAAATATTTTGTTCATTTTTAAACTTTATATTTTTCTATGATATGTAAGCTTCCTAATGAGCCATTATTTGTCTAGTTCTGACTGGAATTGAAGGTCTAAAGAGCAAAACCGAATTTTTAACGAAAAGCATGGGCAGTTGTACACGCTTTACTTTCGTAAAATTAACCTGGAATATTTTGTTCCTTTTTACATTTGATATTATTCTATGATATGTAATATTTTTAACGACCCATTATTTGTATAGTTCTGACTGGAATTGAAGGTCCAAAGAGCAAAACCGAATTTTTAACGAAAAGCATAGGCAGCTGTACACGCTTTGCTTTTCTAAAAATGAACTGAAATATTTTGTTCCTTTTTAAACTTCATTTTTTCTATGATATGTAAGCTTTATAACGAGCCATTATTTTCTAGTTGTTACTAGAATTGAAGGCCAAAGAGCAAAACCGAATTTTTAACGAAAAGCATAGGCAGTACACGCTTTGCTTTCGCAAAAATGACCTGAAATATTTTTTTCATTTTTACACTTAATATTGTTCTATGATATGTAATATTTCTAACGATAAATTATTTGTCTAGTTCTGACTGGAATTAAAGGTCCAAAGAGCAAAACCGAATTTTTAACGAAAAGCATAGGTAGTGTACATGCTTTTCTTTCGTAAAATTAACCTGAAATATTTTGTTCCTTTTTACACTTGATACTGTTCTATGATATGTAATCATTCTAACGAGCAATTATTTGTCTAGTTATGACTGGAATTGAAGGTCCAAACAGCAAAACCGGATTTTTAACGAAAAGCATAGGCTTTGTACACGCTTTGCTTTCGTAAAAATGACCTGAAATATTTTGTTCATTTTTACACTTGATATTGTTCTATGATACGTAAGCATTTTAACGAGCCATTATGTGTCTAGTTCTAACTGGAATTGAAGGTCCAAATAGCAAAACCGAATTTTTAACGTAAAAGATAGGCAGCTGTACACGCATTGCTTTCGCAAAATTGACCTGAAATATTTTGTTCCATTTTACACTTGATATTTTTTTATGATATGTAAGCTTCCTAACGAGCCATTATTTGTCTAGTTCTGACTGGAATTGAAGGTCCAAAGACCAAAACCGAATTTTTAACGAAAAGCATAGGCAGTTGTACCCGCTTTGTGTTCGTAAAAATGAACTGAAATATTTTGTTCTTTTTTACAATTGATATTTTTCTATGATTTGTAAGCTTTCTAATGAGCCAATATTTTCCTAGTTCTGACTTGAATTGAAGGTCCAAAGAGCAAAACCAATTTTTTTACGAAAAGCATAGGCAGTTGTACACGCTTTGCTTTCGTAAAATTGACCTGAAATATTTTGTTCCTTTTTACACTTAATATTGTTATATGATATGTAATATTTCTAACGAGCCATTATTTGTCTAGTTCTGACTGGAATTGAAGGTACAAAGAGAAAAACCGAATTATTAACGAAAAGCATAGGCAGCTGTACCCGCTTTGTGTTCGTAAAAATGAACTTAAATATTTTGTTCTTTTTTACACTTGATATTTTTCTATGATTTATAAGCTTTCTAATGAGCCAATATTTGCCTAGTTCTGACTTGAATTGAAGGTCCAAAGAGCAAAACCAATTTTTTTACGAGAAGCATAGGCAGTTGTACAAGCTTTCCTTTCGTAAAATTAACCTGAAATATTTGGTTCCTTTTTACACTTAATATTGTTATATGATATGTAATATTTATAACGAGCCATTATTTGTCTAGTTCTGACTGGAATTGAAGGCCTAAAGAGAAAACATAATTTTTAACAAAAAGGATAGGCAGCTGTACATGCTTTGCTTTCCTAAAAATGAACTGAAATATTTTGTTCCTTTTTACACTTTATATTGTTCTATGATCTGTAAGCTTTCTAACGACCCATTATTTGTCTAGTTCTGACTGGAATTGAATGTACAAAGAGAAAAACCGAATTATTAACGAAACGCATAGGCAGTTGATATTTTTACCTAAAAATGAATATACACGCTTTGCTTACCTAAAAATGAACTGAATTATTTTTTTCCTTTTTAAAATTGATATTTTTATATGATATGTAAGATTTCTAATAAGCCATTATTTGTCTAGTTCTGACTGGAATTGAAGATCCAAAGAGCAAAACCGAATTTTTAACGAAAAGCATGGGCAGTTGTACACGCTTTGCTTTCGTAAAATTATCCTGAAATATTTTGTTCCTTTTTACACTTGATATTGTTCTATGATTTGTAAGCTTTCTACGAGCCATTATTTGTGTAGTTCTGACTGGAATTGAAGGTCCAAAGAGCAAAACAGAATTTTTAACGAAAAGCATAGGCAGCTGTATACGCTTTGCTTTCCTAAAAATGAACTGAAATATTTTGTTCCTTTTTAAACTTCATTTTGTTTTATGATATGTGAGATTTCTAACGAGCCATTATTTTCTAGTTCTGACTGGAATTGAAGGTACAAAGAGCAAAACCGAATTTTTACCGAAAAGCATAGGCAGTACACGCTTTGCTTTCGCAAAAATGACCTGAAATATTTTTTTCATTTTTACACTTGATATTGTTCTATGATATGTAAGATTTCTAACGAGCCATTATTTGTCTAGTTCTGACTGGAATTGAAATTCCAAAGAGCAAAACCAAATTTTTAACGAAAAGCATAAGCAGTTGTACACGCTTTGCTCACCTAAAAATGAACTGAAATATTTTGTTCATTTTTAAACTTTATATTTTTCTATGATATGTAAGCTTCCTAATGAGCCATTATTTGTCTAGTTCTGACTGGAATTGAAGGTCTAAAGAGCAAAACCGAATTTTTAACGAAAAGCATGGGCAGTTGTACACGCTTTACTTTCGTAAAATTAACCTGGAATATTTTGTTCCTTTTTACACTTGATATTATTCTATGATATGTAATATTTTAACGAGCCATTATTTTTATATTTCTGACTGGAATTGAAGGTCCAAAGAGCAAAACCGAATTTTTAACGAAAAGCATAGGCAGCTGTACACGCTTTGCTTTTCTAAAAATGAACTGAAATATTTTGTTCCTTTTTAAACTTCATTTTTTCTATGATATGTAAGCTTTATAACGAGCCATTATTTTCTAGTTGTTACTAGAATTGAAGGTCAAAGAGCAAAACCGAATTTTTAATGAAAAGCATAGGCAGTACACGCTTTGCTTTCGCAAAAATGACCTGAAATATTTTTTTCATTTTTACACTTAATATTGTTCTATGATATGTAATATTTCTAACGATCAATTATTTGTCTAGTTCTGACTGGAATTAAAGGTCCAAAGAGCAAAACCGAATTTTTAACGAAAAGCATAGGTAGTGTACATGCTTTTCTTTCGTAAAATTAACCTGAAATATTTTGTTCCTTTTTACACTTGATATTGTTCTATGATACGTAATCATTTTAACGAGCCATTATGTGTCTAGTTCTAACTGGAATTGAAGGTCCAAATAGCAAAACCGAATTTTTAACGCAAAAGATAGGCAGCTGTACACGCATTGCTTTCGCAAAATTGACCTGAAATATTTTGTTCCATTTTACACTTGATATTTTTTTATGATATGTAAGCTTCCTAACGAGCCATTATTTGTCTAGTTCTGACTGGAATTGAAGGTCCAAAGACCAAAACCGAATTTTTAACGAAAAGCATAGGCAGTTGTACTCGCTTTGTGTTCGTAAAAGTGAACTGAAATATTTTGTTCTTTTTTACAATTGATATTTTTCTATGATTTGTAAGCTTTCTAATGAGCCAATATTTGCCTAGTTCTGACTTGAATTGAAGGTCCAAAGAGCAAAACCAATTTTTTTACGAAAAGCATAGGCAGTTGTACACGCTTTGCTTTCGTAAAATTGACCTGAAATATTTTGTTCCTTTTTACACTTAATATTGTTATATGATATGTAATATTTATAACGAGCCATTATTTGTCTAGTTCTGACTGGAATTGAAGGTACAAAGAGAAAAACCGAATTATTAACGAAAAGCATAGGCAGCTGTACCCGCTTTGTGTTCGTAAAAATGAACTGAAATATTTTGTTCTTTTTTACACTTTATATTTTTCTATGATTTATAAGCTTTCTAATGAGCCAATATTTGCCTAGTTCTGACTTGAATTGAAGGTCCAAAGAGCAAAACCAATTTTTTTACGAGAAGCATAGGCAGTTGTACAAGCTTTCCTTTCGTAAAATTAACCTGAAATATTTGGTTCCTTTTTACACTTAATATTGTTATATGATATGTAATATTTATAACGAGCCATTATTTGTCTAGTTCTGACTGGAATTGAAGGCCTAAAGAGAAAACATAATTTTTAACAAAAAGGATAGGCAGCTGTAGATGCTTTGCTTTCCTAAAAATGAACTGAAATATTTTGTTCCTTTTTACACTTTATATTGTTCTATGATCTGTAAGCTTTCTAACGACCCATTATTTGTCTAGTTCTGACTGGAATTGAATGTACAAAGAGAAAAACCGAATTATTAACGAAAAGCATATGCAGTTGATATTTTTACCTAAAAATGAATATACACGCTTTGCTTACCTAAAAATGAACTGAATTATTTTGTTCCTTTTTAAAATTGATATTTTTATATGATATGTAAGATTTCTAATAAGCCATTATTTGTCTAGTTCTGACTGGAATTGAAGATCCAAAGAGCAAAACCGAATTTTTAACGAAAAGCATGGGCAGTTGTACACGCTTTGCTTTCGTAAAATTATCCTGAAATATTTTGTTCCTTTTTACACTTGATATTGTTCTATGATTTGTAAGCTTTCTACGAGCCATTATTTGTGTAGTTCTGACTGGAATTGAAGGTCCAAAGAGCAAAACAGAATTTTTAACGAAAAGCATAGGCAGCTGTATACGCTTTGCTTTCCTAAAAATGAACTGAAATATTTTGTTCCTTTTTAAACTTCATTTTGTTTTATGATATGTGAGATTTCTAACGAGCCATTATTTTCTAGTTCTGACTGGAATTGAAGGTACAAAGAGCAAAACCGAATTTTTACCGAAAAGCATAGGCAGTACACGCTTTGCTTTCGCAAAAATGACCTGAAATATTTTTTTTCATTTCTACACTTGATATTGTTCTATGATATGTAAGATTTCTAACGAGCCATTATTTGTCTAGTTCTGACTGGAATTGAAATTCCAAAGAGCAAAACCAAATTTTTAACGAAAAGCATAAGCAGTTGTACACGCTTTGCTCACCTAAAAATGAACTGAAATATTTTGTTCATTTTTAAACTTTATATTTTTCTACGATATGTAAGCTTCCTAATGAGCCATTATTTGTCTAGTTCTGACTGGAATTGAAGGTCTAAAGAGCAAAACCGAATTTTTAACGAAAAGCATGGGCAGTTGTACACGCTTTACTTTCGTAAAATTAACCTGGAATATTTTGTTCCTTTTTACACTTGATATTATTCTATGATATGTAATATTTTTAACGAGCCATTATTTGTATATTTCTGACTGGAATTGAAGGTCCAAAGAGCAAAACCGAATTTTTAACGAAAAGCATAGGCAGCTGTAAACGCTTTGCTTTTCTAAAAATGAACTGAAATATTTTGTTCCTTTTTAAACTTCATTTTTTCTATGATATGTAAGCTTTATAACGAGCCATTATTTTCTAGTTGTTACCAGAATTGAAGGCCAAAGAGCAAAACCGAATTTTTAACGAAAAGCATAGGCAGTACACGCTTTGCTTTCGCAAAAATGACCTGAAATATTTTTTTCATTTTTACACTTAATATTGTTCTATGATATGTAATATTTCTAACGATAAATTATTTGTCTAGTTCTGACTGGAATTAAAGGTCCAAAGAGCAAAACCGAATTTTAACGAAAAGCATAGGTAGTGTACATGCTTTGTCTTTCGTAAAATTAACCTGAAATATTTTGTTCCTTTTTACACTTGATACTGTTCTTGATGTAATCATCTTTAACGAGCAATTATGTGTCTAGTATGACTGGAATTGGAAGGTCCAAACAGCAAAACCGGATTTTTAACGAAAAGCATAGCTTGTACACGCTTTGCTTCGTAAAATGACCTGAAATATTTTGTTCATTTTTACATTGATATTGTTCTAGATACGTAAGCATTTTAACGAGCCATTATGTGTCTAGTTCTAACTGGAATTGAAGGTCCAAATAGCAAAACCGAATTTTTAACGAAAGATAGGCAGCTGTACACGCATTGCTTTCGCAAAATGACCTGAAATTTTGTTCCATTTTACACTTGATATTTTTATGATATGTAAGCTTCCTAACGAGCCATTATTTGTCTAGTTCTGACTGGAATTGAAGGTCCAAAGACCAAAACCGAATTTTTAACGAAAAGCATAGGCAGTTGTACCCGCTTTGTGTTCGTAAAAATGAACTGAAATATTTTGTTCTTTTTTAATTGATATTTTCTATGATTGTAAGTTTCTAATGAGCCAATTTGTCCTAGTTCTGACTTGAATTGAAGGTCCAAAGAGCAAAACCAATTTTTTACGAAAAGCATAGGCAGTTGTACACGCTTTGCTTTCGTAAAATTGACCTGAAATATTTGTTCCTTTTACACTTAATATTGTTATATGATATGTAATATTCTAACGAGCCATTATTTGTCTAGTTCTGACTGGAATTGAAGGTACAAAGAGAAAAACCGAATTATTAACGAAAAGCATAGGCAGCTGTACCCGCTTTGTGTTCGTAAAAATGAACTTAAAATATTTTGTTTTTACACTTGATATTTTTCTATGATTTATAAGCTTTCTAATGAGCCAATATTTGCCTAGTTCTGACTTGAATTGAAGGTCCAAAGAGCAAAACCAATTTTTTTACGAGAAGCATAGGCAGTTGTACAAGCTTTCCTTTCGTAAATTAACCTGAAATATTTGGTTCCTTTTTACACTTAATATTGTTATATGATATGAATATTTATAACGAGCCATTATTTGTCTAGTTCTGACTGGAATTGAAGGCCTAAAGAGAAAACATAATTTTAACAAAAAGGATAGGCAGCTGTACATGCTTTGCTTTCCTAAAAATGAACTGAAATATTTTGTTCCTTTTTACACTTTATATTGTTCTATGATCTGTAAGCTTTCTAACGACCCATTATTTGTCTAGTTCTGACTGGAATGAATGTACAAAGAGAAAAACCGAATATTAACGAAACGCATAGGCAGTTGATATTTTTACCTAAAAATGAATATACACGCTTTGCTTACCTAAAATGAACTGAATTATTTTTTTTCCTTTTTAAAATTGATATTTTTATATGATATGTAAGATTTCTAATAAGCCATTATTTGTCTAGTTCTGACTGGAATTGAAGATCCAAAGAGCAAAACCGAATTTTTAACGAAAAGCATGGGCAGTTACACGCTTTGCTTTCGTAAAATCTCCTGAAATATTTTGTTCCTTTTACACTTGATATTGTTCTATGATTTGTAAGCTTTCTACGAGCCATTATTTGTGTAGTTCTGACTGGAATTGAAGGTCCAAAGAGCAAACAGATTTTTAACGAAAATAGGCAGCTGTATACGCTTTGCTTTCCTAAAATGAACTGAAATATTTGTTCCTTTTTAAACTTCATTTTGTTTTATATGTGAGATTTCTAACGAGCATTATTTTCTAGTTCTGACTGGAATTGAAGGTACAAAGAGCAAACCGAATTTTTACCGAAAAGCATAGGCAGTACACGCTTGCTTTCGCAAAATGACCTGAAATATTTTTTCATTTTTACACTTGATATTGTTCTATGATATGTAAGATTCTAACGAGCCATTATTTGTCTAGTTCTGACTGGAATTGAAATTCCAAAGAGCAAAACCAAATTTTAACGAAAAGCAAAGCAGTTGTACACGCTTTGCTCACCTAAAAATGAACTGAAATTTTGTTCATTTTAAACTTTATATTTTCTAATGATATGTAAGCTTCCTAATGAGCATTATTTGTCTAGTTCTGACTGGAATTGAAGGTCTAAAGAGCAAAACCGAATTTTTAACGAAAGCATGGGCAGTTGTACACGCTTTACTTTCGTAAAATTAACCTGGAATATTTTGTTCCTTTTTACACTTGATATTATTCTATGATATGTATATTTTAACGAGCCATTATTTTATATTTCTGACTGGAATTGAAGGTCCAAAAGCAAAACCGAATTTTAAACGAAAAGCATAGGCAGCTACACGCTTTGCTTTTCTAAAAATGACTGAAATATTTTTGTTCCTTTTTAAACTTCATTTTTTCTATGATGTAAGCTTTATAACGAGCCATTATTTTCTAGTTGTTACTAGAATTGAAGGTCAAAGAGCAAACCGAATTTTATGAAAGCATAGGCAGTACACGCTTTGCTTTCGCAAAAATGACCTGAAATATTTTTTTCATTTTTACACTTAATATTTGTTCTATGATATGTAATATTTCTAACGATCAATTATTTGTCTAGTTCTGACTGGAATTAAGGTCCAAAGAGCAAAACGAATTTTAACGAAAGCATAGGTAGTGTACATGCTTTCTTTCGTAAAATTAACCTGAAATATTTTGTTCCTTTTTACACTTGATATTGTTCTATGATACGTATCATTTTAACGAGCCATTATTGTGTCTAGTTCTAACTGGAATTGAAGGTCCAAATAGCAAAACCGAATTTTAACGCAAAAGATAGGCAGTGTACACGCATTGCTTTCGCAAAATTGACCTGAAATATTTTGTTCCATTTTACACTTGATATTTTTTTATGATATGTAAGCTTCCTAACGAGCCATTATTTGTCTAGTTCTGACTGGAATTGAAGGTCCAAAGACAAAACCGAATTTTTAACGAAAAGCATAGGCAGTTGTACTCGCTTTGTGTTCGTAAAAGTGACTGAAATATTTTGTTCTTTTTTACAATTGATATTTTTCTATGATTTGTAAGCTTTCTAACGAGCCATATTTGCCTAGTTCTGACTTGAATTGAAGGTCCAAAGACCAAAACCGAATTTTTACGAAAAGCATAGGCAGTTGTACACGCTTTGCTTCGTAAAATGACCTGAATATTTTGTTCCTTTTTACACTTAATATTGTTATATGATATGTAATATTTATAACGAGCCATTATTTGTCTAGTTCTGACTGGAATTGAAGGTACAAAGAGAAAAAAACCGAATTATTAACGAAAGCATAGGCAGCTGTACCCGCTTTGTGTTCGTAAAAATGACTGAAATATTTGTTCTTTTTTACACTATATTTTCTATGATATAAGCTTTCTAATGAGCCAATATTTGCCTAGTTCTGACTGATTGAAGGTCCAAAGAGCAAAAACCAATTTTTTTACGAGAAGCATAGGCAGTTGTACAAGCTTCCTTTCGTAAAATTAACCTGAAATATTTGGTTCCTTTTTACACTTAATATGTTATATGATATTAATATTTATAACGAGCCATTATTTGTCTAGTTCTGACGAATGAAGGCCTAAAGAGAAAACCATAATTTTTAACAAAAGGATAGGCAGCTGTAGATGCTTTGCTTTCCTAAAAATGAACTGAAATATTTGTTCCTTTTTACATTTATATTGTTCTATGATCTGTAAGCTTTCTAACGACCCATTATTTGTTCTAGTTCTGACTGGAATTGAATGTACAAAGAGAAAAACCGAATTATTAACGAAAAGCATATGCAGTTGATATTTTTACCTAAAAATGGAATATACACGCTTTGCTTACTAAAATGAAACTGAAATTTTGTTCCTTTTTTAAATTGATATTTATATGATATGTAAGATTTCTAATAAGCCATTATGTCTAGTGTTTTCTGACTGGAATGAAGATCCAAAGAGCAAAACCGAATTTTTAACGAAAAGCATGGGCAGTTGTACACGCTTTGCTTTCGTAAAATTATCCTGAAATATTTTGTTCCTTTTTACACTTGATATGTTTTCTATGATTTGTAAGCTTTCTACGGACGAGCCATTATTTGTGTAGTTCTGACTGGAATTGAAGGTCCAAAGAGCAAAACAGAATTTTTAACGAAAAGCATAGGCAGCTGTATACGCTTTCTTTCCTAAAAATGAACTGAAATATTTTGTTCCTTTTTAAACTTCATTTTGTTTTATGATATGTGAGATTTCTAACGAGCCATTATTTTCTAGTTCTGACTGGAATTGAAGGTACAAAGAGCAAAACCGAATTTTTACCGAAAAGCATAGGCAGTACACGCTTTGCTTTCGCAAAAATGACCTGAAATATTTTTTTTCATTTCTACACTTGATATTGTTCTATGATATGTAAGATTTCTAACGAGCCATTATTTTCTAGTTCTGACTGGAATTGAAATTCCAAAGAGCAAAACCAAATTTTAACGAAAAGCATAAGCAGTTGTACACGCTTTGCTCACCTAAAAAGAACTGAAATATTTTGTTCATTTTTAAACTTTATATTTTTCTACGATATGTAAGCTTCCTAATGAGCCATTATTTGTCTAGTTCTGACTGGAATTGAAGGTCTAAAGAGCAAAACCGAATTTTTAACGAAAAGCATGGGCAGTTGTACACGCTTTACTTCGTAAAATTAACCTGGAATATTTTGTTCCTTTTTACACTTGATATTATTCTATGATATGTAATATTTTTAACGAGCCATTATTTGTATATTTCTGACTGGAATTGAAGGTCCAAAGAGCAAAACCGAATTTTTAACGAAAAGCATAGGCAGCTGTAAACGCTTTGCTTTTCTAAAAATGAACTGAAATATTTTGTTCCTTTTTAAACTTCATTTTTTCTATGATATGTAAGCTTTATAACGAGCCATTATTTTCTAGTTGTTACCAGAATTGAAGGCCAAAGAGCAAAACCGAATTTTTAACGAAAAGCATAGGCAGTACACGCTTTGCTTTCGCAAAAATGACCTGAAATATTTTTTTCATTTTTACACTTAATATTGTTCTATGATATGTAATCTTTCTAACGATCAATTATTTGTCTAGTTCTGACTGGAATTAAAGGTCCAAAGAGCAAAACCGAATTTTTAACGAAAAGCATAGGTAGTGTACATGCTTTTCTTTCGTAAAATTAACCTGAAATATTTTGTTCCTTTTTACACTTGATACTGTTCTATGATATGTAATCATTCTAACGAGCAATTATTTGTCTAGTTATGACTGGAATTGAAGGTCCAAACAGCAAAACCGGATTTTTAACGAAAACCATAGGCTTTGTACACGCTTTGCTTTCCTAAAATTAACCTGAAATATTTTGGTCCTTTTTACACTTGATACTATTCTATGATATGTAACCTTTCTAAGGATCCATTATTTGTCTATAGTTCTGACTGGAATTGAAGGTTCAAAGAGCAAAACCGAAATTTTAACTAAAAGCATAGGCAGTACACGCTTTGCTTTCGCAAAAATGACCTGAAATTTTTTGTTCATTTTTACACTTGATATTGTTCTATGATATGTAAGATTTATAACGAGCCATTATTTGTCTAGTTCTGATTGAAGGTCCAAAGAGCAAAATCGAATTTGTAACGAAAAGCATAGGCAGTACACGCTTTGCTTTCGTAAAAATGACCTGAAATATTTTGTTCATTTTTACACTTGATATTGTTCTATGATACGTAAGCATTTTAACGAGCCATTATGTGTCTAGTTCTAACTGGAATTGAAGGTCCAAATAGCAAAACCGAATTTTTAACGAAAAAGATAGGCAGCTGTACACGCATTGCTTTCGCAAAATTGACCTGAAATATTTTGTTTCATTTTACACTTGATATTTTTTTATGATATGTAAGCTTCCTAACGAGCCATTATTTGTCTAGTTCTGACTGGAATTGATGGTCCAAAGACCAAAACCGAATTTTTAACGAAAAGCATAGGCAGTTGTACCCGTTTTCTGTTCGTAAAAATGAACTGAAATATTTTGTTCTGTTTTACAATTGATATTTTTCTATGATTTGTAAGCTTTCTAATGAGCCAATATTTTCCTAGTTCTGACTTGAATTGAAGGTCCAAAGAGCAAAACCAATTTTTTTACGAAAAGCATAGGCAATTGTACACGCTTTGCTTTCGTAAAATTGACCTGAAATATTTTGTTCCTTTTTACACTTAATATTGTTATATGATATGTAATATTTCTAACGAGCCATTATTTGTCTAGTTCTGACTGGAATTGAAGGTACAAAGAGAAAAACCGAATTATTAACGAAAAGCATAGGCAGCTGTACCCGCTTTTTGTTCGTAAAAATGAACTGAAATATTTTGTTCTTTTTTACACTTGATATTTTTCTATGATTTGTAAGCTTTCTAATGAGCCAATATTTGCCTAGTTCTGACTTGAATTGAAGGTCCAAAGAGCAAAACCAATTTTTTTACGAGAAGCATAGGCAGTTGTACAAGCTTTCCTTTCGTAAAATTAACCTGAAATATTTGGTTCCTTTTTACACTTAATATTGTTATATGATATGTAATATTTATAACGAGCCGTTATTTGTCTAGTTCTGACTGGAATTGAAGGCCTAAAGAGAAAACATAATTTTTAACAAAAAGGATAGGCAGCTGTACATGCTTTGCTTTCCTAAAAATGAACTGAAATATTTTGTTCCTTTTTACACTTTATATTTTTCTATGATCTGTAAGCTTTCTAACGACCCATTATTTGTCTAGTTCTGACTGGAATTGAATGTACAAAGAGAAAAACCGAATTATTAACGAAAAGCATATGCAGTTGATATTTTTACCTAAAAATGAATATACACGCTTTGCTTACCTAAAAATGAACTGAATTATTTTGTTCCTTTTTAAAATTGATATTTTTATATGATATGTAAGATTTCTAATAAGCCATTATTTGTCTAGTTCTGACTGGAATTGAAGATCCAAAGAGCAAAACCGAATTTTTAACGAAAAGTATGGGCAGTTGTACACGCTTTGCTTTCGTAAAATTATCCTGAAATATTTTGTTCCTTTTTACACTTGATATTGTTCTATGATTTGTAAGCTTTCTACGAGCCATTATTTGTGTAGTTCTGACTGGAATTGAAGGTCCAAAGAGCAAAACAGAATTTTTAACGAAAAGCATAGGCAGCTGTATACGCTTTGCTTTCCTAAAAATGAACTGAAATATTTTGTTCCTTTTTAGACTTCATTTTGTTTTATGATATGTGAGATTTCTAACGAGCCATTATTTTCTAGTTCTGACTGGAATTGAAGGTACAAAGAGCAAAACCGAATTTTTACCGAAAAGCATAGGCAGTACACGCTTTGCTTTCGCAAAAATGACCTGAAATATTTTTTTCATTTTTACACTTGATATTGTTCTATGATATGTAAGATTTCTGCCATTATTTGTCTAGTTCTGACTGGAATTGAAATTCCAAAGAGCAAAACCAAATTTTTAACGAAAAGCATAAGCAGTTGTACACGCTTTGCTTACCTAAAAATGAACTGAAATATTTTTTTCATTTTTAAACTTTATATTTTTCTATGATATGTAAGCTTCCTAATGAGCCATTATTTGTCTAGTTCTGACTGGAATTGAAGGTCTAAAGAGCAAAACCGAATTTTTAACGAAAAGCATGGGCAGTTGTACACGCTTTACTTTCGTAAAATTAACCTGGAATATTTTGTTCCTTTTTACATTTGATATTATTCTATGATATGTAATATTTTTAACGACCCATTATTTGTATAGTTCTGACTGGAATTGAAGGTCCAAAGAGCAAAACCGAATTTTTAACGAAAAGCATAGGCAGCTGTACACGCTTTGCTTTTCTAAAAATGAACTGAAATATTTTGTTCCTTTTTAAACTTCATTTTTTTTATGATATGTAAACTTTATAACGAGCCATTATTTTCTAGTTGTTACTAGAATTGAAGGCCAAAGAGCAAAACCGAATTATTAACGAAAAGCATAGGCAGCTGTACATGCTTTGCTTTCGCAAAAATGACCTGAAATATTTTGTTCTTTTTTACACTTTATATTGTTCTATGATCTGTAAGCTTTCTAACGACCCATTATTTGTCTAGTTCTGACTGGAATTGAAGGTCCAAAGAGAAAAACCGAATTTTTAACAAAAAGCATGGGCAGATGTACACGCTTTACTTTACTAAAATTATCCTGAAATATTTTGTTCCCTTTTACACTTGATACTGTTCTATGATATGTAATCTTTCTAACGAGCAATTATTTGTCTAGTTATGACTGGAATTGAAGGTCCAAACAGCAAAACCGGATTTTTAACGAAAACCATAGGCTTTGTACACGCTTTGCTTTCCTAAAATTAACCTGAAATATTTTGGTCCTTTTTTACACTTGATATTGTTCTATGATATGTAACCTTTCTAAGGATCCATTATTTGTCTATAGTTCTGACTGGAATTGAAGGTTCAAAGAGCAAAACCGAATTTTTAACTAAAAGCATAGGCAGTACACGCTTTGCTTTCGCAAAAATGACTTGAAATTTTTTGTTCATTTTTACACTTGATATTGTTCTATGATATGTAAGATTTATAACGAGCCATTATTTGTCTAGTTCTGATTGAAGGTCCAAATATCAAAATCGAATTTGTAACGAAAAGCATAGGCAGTACACGCTTTGCTTTCGTAAAAATGACCTGAAATATTTTGTTCATTTTTACACTTGATATTGTTCTATGATACGTAAGCATTTTAACGAGCCATTATGTGTCTAGTTCTAACTGGAATTGAAGGTCCAAACAGCAAAACCGGATTTTTAACGAAAAGCATAGGCTTTGTACACGCTTTGCTTTCCTAAAATTAACCTGAAATATTTTGGTCCTTTTTACAATTGATACTGTTCTATGATATGTAACCTTTCTAAGGATCCATTATTTGTCTATAGTTCTGACTGGAATTGAAGGTTCAAAGAGCAAAACCGAATTTTTAACTAAAAGCATAGGCAGTACACGCTTTGCTTTCGCAAAAATGACCTGAAATTTTTTGTTCATTTTTACACTTGATATTGTTCTATGATATGTAAGATTTATAACGAGCCATTATTTGTCTAGTTCTGATTGAAGGTCCAAAGAGCAAAATCGAATTTGTAACGAAAAGCATAGGCAGTACACGCTTTGCTTTCGTAAAAATGACCTGAAATATTTTGTTCATTTTTACACTTGATATTGTTCTATGATACGTAAGCATTTTAACGAGCCATTATGTGTCTAGTTCTAACTGGAATTGAAGGTCCAAATAGCAAAACCGAATTTTTAACGAAAAAGATAGGCAGCTGTACACGCATTGCTTTCGCAAAATTGACCTGAAATATTTTGTTCCATTTTACACTTGATATTTTTTTATGATATGTAAGCTTCCCAACGAGCCATTATTTGTCTAGTTCTGACTGGAATTGAAGGTCCAAACACCAAAACCGAATTTTTAACGAAAAGCATAGGCAGTTGTACCCGCTTTGTGTTCGTAAAAATGAACTGAAATATTTAGTTCTTTTTTACAATTGATATTTTTCTATGATTTGTAAGCTTTCTAATGAGCCAATATTTGCCTAGTTCTGACATGAATTGAAGGTCCAAAGAGCAAAACCAATTTTTTTACGAAAAGCATAGGCAATTGTACACGCTTTGCTTTCGTAAAATTGACCCGAAATATTTTGTTCCTTTTTACACTTAATATTTTTATATGATATTTAATATTTCTAACGAGCCATTATTTGTCTAGTTCTGACTGGAATTGAAGGTACAAAGAGAAAAACCGAATTATTAACGAAAAGCATAGGCAGCTGTACCCGCTTTGTGTTCGTAAAAATGAACTGAAATATTTTGTTCTTTTTTACACTTGATATTTTTCTATGATTTGTAAGCTTTCTAATGAGCCAATATTTGCCTAGTTCTGACTTGAATTGAAGGTCCAAAGAGCAAAACCAATTTTTTTACGAGAAGCATAGGCAGTTGTACAAGCTTTCCTTTCGTAAAATTAACCTGAAATATTTGGTTCCTTTTTACACTTAATATTGTTATATGA
This sequence comes from Papaver somniferum, assembly GCF_003573695.1. Lineage (NCBI taxonomy): Eukaryota > Viridiplantae > Streptophyta > Magnoliopsida > Ranunculales > Papaveraceae > Papaver > Papaver somniferum. The sequence goes on from NC_039361.1 coordinate 152,240,417, forward strand.
TATGTAATATTTATAACGAGCCATTATTTGTCTAGTTCTGACTGGAATTGAAGGCCTAAAGAGAAAACATAATTTTTAACAAAAAGGATAGGCAGCTGTACATGCTTTGCTTTCCTAAAAATGAACTGAAATATTTTGTTCCTTTTTACACTTTATATTGTTCTATGATCTGTAAGCTTTCTAACGACCCATTATTTGTCTAGTTCTGACTGGAATTGAATGTACAAAGAGAAAAACCGAATTATTAACGAAAAGCATAGGCAGTTGATATTTTTACCTAAAAATGAATATACACGCTTTGCTTACCTAAAAATGAACTGAATTATTTTGTTCCTTTTTAAAATTGATATTTTTATATGATATGTAAGATTTCTAATAAGCCATTATTTGTCTAGTTCTGACTGGAATTGAAGATCCAAAGAGCAAAACCGAATTTTTAACGAAAAGCATGGGCAGTTGTACACGCTTTGCTTTCGTAAAATTATCCTGAAATATTTTGTTCCTTTTTACACTTGATATTGTTCTATGATTTGTAAGCTTTCTACGAGCCATTATTTGTGTAGTTCTGACTGGAATTGAAGGTCCAAAGAGCAAAACAGAATTTTTAACGAAAAGCATAGGCAGCTGTATACGCTTTGCTTTCCTAAAAATGAACTGAAATATTTTGTTCCTTTTTAGACTTCATTTTGTTTTATGATATGTGAGATTTCTAACGAGCCATTATTTTCTAGTTCTGACTGGAATTGAAGGTACAAAGAGCAAAACCGAATTTTTACCGAAAAGCATAGGCAGTACACGCTTTGCTTTCGCAAAAATGACCTGAAATATTTTTTTCATTTTTACACTTGATATTGTTCTATGATATGTAAGATTTCTAACGAGCCATTATTTGTCTAGTTCTGACTGGAATTGAAATTCCAAAGAGCAAAACCAAATTTTTAACGAAAAGCATAAGCAGTTGTACACGCTTTGCTTACCTAAAAATGAACTGAAATATTTTGTTCATTTTTAAACTTTATATTTTTCTATGATATGTAAGCTTCCTAATGAGCCATTATTTGTCTAGTTCTGACTGGAATTGAAGGTCTAAAGAGCAAAACCGAATTTTTAACGAAAAGCATGGGCAGTTGTACACGCTTTACTTTCGTAAAATTAACCTGGAATATTTTGTTCCTTTTTACATTTGATATTATTCTATGATATGTAATATTTTTAACGACCCATTATTTGTATAGTTCTGACTGGAATTGAAGGTCCAAAGAGCAAAACCGAATTTTTAACGAAAAATGAACTGAAATATTTTGTTCCTTTTTAAACTTCATTTTTTTTATGATATGTAAACTTTATAACGAGCCATTATTTTCTAGTTGTTACTAGAATTGAAGGCCAAAGAGCAAAACCGAATTATTAACGAAAAGCATAGGCAGCTGTACATGCTTTGCTTTCGCAAAAATGACCTGAAATATTTTGTTCTTTTTTACACTTTATATTGTTCTATGATCTGTAAGCTTTCTAACGACCCATTATTTGTCTAGTTCTGACTGGAATTGAAGGTCTAAAGAGAAAAACCGAATTTTTAACAAAAAGCATGGGCAGATGTACACGCTTTACTTTACTAAAATTATCCTGAAATATTTTGTTCCCTTTTACACTTGATACTGTTCTATGATATGTAATCTTTCTAACGAGCAATTATTTGTCTAGTTATGACTGGAATTGAAGGTCCAAAAAGCAAAACCGGATTTTTAACGAAAACCATAGGCTTTGTACACGCTTTGCTTTCCTAAAATTAACCTGAAATATTTTGGTCCTTTTTACACTTGATATTGTTCTATGATATGTAACCTTTCTAAGGATCCATTATTTGTCTATAGTTCTGACTGGAATTGAAGGTTCAAAGAGCAAAACCGAATTTTTAACTAAAAGCATAGGCAGTACACGCTTTGCTTTCGCAAAAATGACTTGAAATTTTTTGTTCATTTTTACACTTGATATTGTTCTATGATATGTAAGATTTATAACGAGCCATTATTTGTCTAGTTCTGATTGAAGGTCCAAATATCAAAATCGAATTTGTAACGAAAAGCATAGGCAGTACACGCTTTGCTTTCGTAAAAATGACCTGAAATATTTTGTTCATTTTTACACTTGATATTGTTCTATGATACGTAAGCATTTTAACGAGCCATTATGTGTCTAGTTCTAACTGGAATTGAAGGTCCAAACAGCAAAACCGGATTTTTAACGAAAAGCATAGGCTTTGTACACGCTTTGCTTTCCTAAAATTAACCTGAAATATTTTGGTCCTTTTTACAATTGATACTGTTCTATGATATGTAACCTTTCTAAGGATCCATTATTTGTCTATAGTTCTGACTGGAATTGAAGGTTCAAAGAGCAAAACCGAATTTTTAACTAAAAGCATAGGCAGTACACGCTTTGCTTTCGCAAAAATGACCTGAAATTTTTTGTTCATTTTTACACTTGATATTGTTCTATGATATGTAAGATTTATAACGAGCCATTATTTGTCTAGTTCTGATTGAAGGTCCAAAGAGCAAAATCGAATTTGTAACGAAAAGCATAGGCAGTACACGCTTTGCTTTCGTAAAAATGACCTGAAATATTTTGTTCATTTTTACACTTGATATTGTTCTATGATACGTAAGCATTTTAACGAGCCATTATGTGTCTAGTTCTAACTGGAATTGAAGGTCCAAATAGCAAAACCGAATTTTTAACGAAAAAGATAGGCAGCTGTACACGCATTGCTTTCGCAAAATTGACCTGAAATATTTTGTTCCATTTTACACTTGATATTTTTTTATGATATGTAAGCTTCCCAACGAGCCATTATTTGTCTAGTTCTGACTGGAATTGAAGGTCCAAACACCAAAACCGAATTTTTAACGAAAAGCATAGGCAGTTGTACCCGCTTTGTGTTCGTAAAAATGAACTGAAATATTTAGTTCTTTTTTACAATTGATATTTTTCTATGATTGTAAGCTTCTAATGAGCCAATATTTGCCTAGTTCTGACATGAATTGAAGGTCCAAAGAGCAAAACCAATTTTTTTACGAAAAGCATAGGCAATTGTACACGCTTTGCTTTCGTAAAATTGACCCGAAATATTTTGTTCCTTTTTACACTTAATATTTATATGATATGTAATATTTCTAACGAGCCATTATTTGTCTAGTTCTTACTGGAATTGAAGGTACAAAGAGAAAAACCGAATTATTAACGAAAAGCATAGGCAGCTGTACCCGCTTTGTGTTCGTAAAATGAACTGAAATATTTGTTCTTTTTTACACTTGATATTTTTCTATGATTTGTAAGCTTTCTAATGAGCCAATATTTGCCTAGTTCTGACTTGAATTGAAGGTCCAAAGAGCAAAACCAATTTTTTTACGAGAAGCATAGGCAGTTGTACAAGCTTTCCTTTCGTAAAATTAACCTGAAATATTTGGTTCCTTTTTACACTTAATATTGTTATATGATATGTAATATTTATAACGAGCCATTATTTGTCTAGTTCTGACTGGAATTGAAGGCCTAAAGAGAAAACATAATTTTAACAAAAGGATAGGCAGCTGTACATGCTTTGCTTTCCTAAAAATGAACTGAAATATTTTGTTCCTTTTTACACTTATATTGTTCTATGATCTGTAAGCTTTATAACGACCCATTATTTGTATAGTTCTGACTGGAATTGAATGTACAAAGAGAAAACCGAATTATTAACGAAAAGCATAGGCAGTTGATATTTTTACCTAAAATGAATATACACGCTTTGCTTACCTAAAAATGAACTGAATTATTGTTCCTTTTTAAAATTGATATTTTGTATATGATATGTAAGATTTCTAATAAGCCATTATTTGTCTAGTTCTGACTGGAATTGAAGATCCAAAGAGCAAAACCGAATTTTTAACGAAAGCATGGGCAGTTGTACACGCTTTGCTTTCGTAAAATTATCCTGAAATATTTTGTTCCTTTTTACACTTGATATTGTTCTATGATTTGTAAGCTTCTACGAGCGCCATTATTTGTGTAGTTCTGACTGGAATTGAAGGTCCAAAGAGCAAAACAGAATTTAACGAAAAAGCTAGGCAGCTGTATACGCTTGCTTTCCTAAAAATGACCTGAAATATTTGTTCCTTTTTAAATTTCATTTTGTTTGTATGATATGTGAGATTTATAACGAGCCATTATTTTCTAGTTCTGACTGGAATTGAAGGTACAAAGAGCAAAAACCGAATTTTACCGAAAAGCATAGGCAGTACCACGCTTTGCTTTCGCAAAAAATGAACTGAAATATTTTTTTCATTTTACACTTGATATTGTTCTATGATATGTAAGCTTTCTAACGAGCCATTATTGTCTAGTTCTGACTGGAATTGAAATTCCAAAGAGCAAAACCAAATTTTTAACGAAAAGCATAAGCAGTTGTACACGCTTTGCTTACCTAAAAATGAACTGAAATATTTTGTTCATTTTTAAACTTTATATTTTTATATGATATGTAAGCTTCCTAATGAGCCATTATTTGTCTAGTTCTGACTGGAATTGAAGGTCTAAAGAGCAAAACCGAATTTTTAACGAAAAGCATGGGCAGTTGTACACGCTTTACTTTCGTAAAATTAACCTGGAATATTTTGTTCCTTTTTACACTTGATATTATTCTATGATATGTAATATTTTTAACGAGCCATTATTTGTATAGTTCTGACTGGAATTGAAGGTCCAAAGAGCAAAACCGAATTTTTAACGAAAAGCATAGGCAGCTGTACACGCTTTGCTTTTCTAAAAATGAACTGAAATATTTTGTTCCTTTTTAAACTTCATTTTTTCTATGATATGTAAGCTTTATAACGAGCCATTATTTTCTAGTTGTTACTAGAATTGAAGGCCAAAGAGCAAACTCGAATTTTTAACAAAAAGGATAGGCAACTGTACATGCTTTGCTTTCCTAAAATTGAACTGAAATATTTTGTTCTTTTTTACACTTTATATTGTTCTATGATCTGTAAGCTTTCTAACGACCCATTATTTGTCTAGTTCTGACTGGAATTGAAGGTCCAAAGAGCAAAATCGAATTTTTAACGAAAAGCATGGGCAGATGTACACGCTTTACTTTACTAAAATTATCCTGAAATATTTTGTTCCCTTTTAAACTTGATATTGTTCTATGATATGTAATCTTTCTAATGAGCCATTATTAGTCTAGTTCTGACTGGAATCAAAGGTCTAAAGGGAAAACCGAATTTTTAACGAAAAGGATAGGGAGCTTTAAACGCTTTGCTTTCCTAAAAATGAACTGAAATATTTTGTTCCTTTATACACTTGATATTATTCTATGATCTGTAAGCTTTCTACCGAGCCATTATTTGTCTAGTTCTGATTGGAATTGAAGGTCCAAAGAGCAAAACCGAATTTGTAACGAAAAGCATAGGCAGTACACGCTTTGATTTCGCAAAAATGACCTGAAATATTTTATTCAGTTTTACACTTGATATTGTTCTATGATATATAAGCTTTCTAACGCGCCATTATTTGTCTAGTTCTGACTGGAATTGAAGGTCCAAAGACCAAAACCGAATTTTTAACGAAAAGCATATACAGCTGTACACGCTTTGTTTTCGTTAAATTAACCTGAAATATTTTGTTCCAATTTACACTTGATATTGTTCTATGATATGTAATCTTTCTAACGAGCCATTGTTTGTCTAGTTCTGACTGGAATTGAAGGTCAAAAGAGAAAACCGAATTTTGAACGAAAAGGATAGGCAGCTGTACACTCTTTGCTTTCGTAAAAATGACCTGAAATATTTTGTTCCATTTTACACTTGATATTGTTCTATGATATGTAAGATTTCTAATGAGACATTATTTGTCTAGTTCTAACTGGAATTGAAGGTCCAAAGACAAAAACCGAAAGTTTAACGAAAAGCATAGGCAGCTGTACCCGCTTTGTGTTCGTAAAAATGAACTGAAATATTTTGTTCTTTTTTACACTTGATATTTTTATATGATTTGTAATCTTTCTAATGATCCAATATTTTCCTAGTTCTGACTTCAACTGAAGGTCCAAAGAGCAAAACCAATTTTTTTACGAAAAGCATAGTTGTACACGCTTTGCTTTCGTAAATTTAACCTGAAATATTTTGTTCCATTTTACACTTAATATTTTTATATGCTATGTAATATTTCTAACGAGCCATTATGGTCTAGTTCTGAAAGGAATTGAAGGTCCAAAGAGAAAACCGAATTTTTAACAAAAAGGATAGGCAGTTGTACATGCTTTACTTTCCTAAAAATGAACTGAAATATTTTGTTCCTTTTTACACTTTATATTGTTCTATGATCTGTAAGCTTTCTAACGACCCATTATTTGTCTAGTTCTGACCGGAATTGAAGGTACAAAGAGAAAAACGGAATTATTAACGAAAAGCATAGGCAGTTGTACACGCTTTGCTTTTCTAAAAATGAACTGAAATATTTTGTTCCTTTTTAAACTTCATTTTGTTTTATGATATGTAAGCTTTCTAACGAGCCATTATTTTCTAGTTCTGACTGGAATTGAAGGTACAAAGAGCAAAACCGAATTTTTGCCGAAAAGCATAGGCAGTAAACGCTTTGCTTTCGCAAAAATAACCTGAAATATTTTTTTCATTTTTACACTTGATATTGTTCTATGATATGTAAGATTTCTAACGAGCCATTATTTGTCTAGTTCTGACTGGAATTGAAGGTCCAAAGAGCAAAACCGAATTTTTAACGAAAAGCATGGGCAGATGTACACGCTTTGGTTTACTAAAATTATCCTGAAATATTTTGTTCCCTTTTAAACTTGATATTGTTCTATGATATTTCTAATGAGCCATTATTAGTCTAGTTCTGACTGGAATTAAAGGTCTAAAGGGAAAACCGAATTTTTAACGAAAAGGATAGGGAGCTTTAAACGCTTTGCTTTCCTAAAAATGAACTGAAATATTTTGTTCCTTTATACACTTGATATTGTTCTATGATATGTAAGCTTTCTACCGAGCCATTATTTGTCTAGTTCTGATTGGAATTGAAGGTCCAAAGAGTAAAACCGAATTTGTAACGAAAAGCATAGGCAGTACACGCTTTGATTTCGCAAAAATGACCTGAAATATTTTATTCATTTTTACACTTAATATTGTTCTATGATATATAAGCTTTCTAACGCGCCATTATTTGTCTAGTTCTGACTGGAATTGAAGGTCCAAAGACCAAAACTGAATTTTTAACGAAAAGCATATACAGTTGTACACGCTTTGCTTTCGTTAAATTAACCTGAAATATTTTGTTCCAATTTACACTTGATATTGTTCTATGATATGTAATCTTTATAACGAGCCATTATTTGTCTAGTTCTGACTGGAATTGAAGGTCAAAAGAGAAAACCGAATTTTGAACGAAAAGGATAGGCAGCTGTACACTCTTTGCTTTCGTAAAAATGACCTGAAATATTTTGTTCCTTTTTACACTTAATATTTTTATATGATATGTAATATTTCTAATGAGCCATTATTTGTCTAGGTCTAACTGGAATTGAAGGTCCAAAGACAAAAACCGAAATTTTAACTAAAAGCATAGGCAGCTGTACCCGCTTTGTGTTCGTAAAAATGAACTGAAATATTTTGTTCTTTTTTACACTTGATATTTTTCTATGATTTGTAAGCTTTCTAATGATCCAATATTTGCCTAGTTCTGACTTGAATTGATGGTCCAAAGAGCAAAACCAATTTTTTTACGAAAAGCATAGTTGTACACGCTTTGATTTCGTAAAATTAACCTGGAATATTTTGTTCCTTTTTACACTTAATATTGTTATATGATATGTAATATTTCTAACGAGCCATTATTTGTCTAGTTCTTACTGGAATTGAAGGTCCAAAGGGAAAACTGAATTTTTAACAAAAAGGATAGGCAGTTGTACATGCTTTGCTTTCCTAAAAATGAACTGAAATATTTTGTTCTTTTTTACACTTTATATTGTTCTATGATCTGTAAGCTTTCTAACGACCCATTATTTGTTTAGTTCTGACTGGAATTGAAGGTACACAGAGAAAAACTGATTATTAACGAAAAGCATAGACAGCTATACACGCTTTGCTTACCTAAAAATGAACTGAATTATTTTGTTCCTTTTTACACTTGATATTTTTATATGATATGTAAGATTTCTAATAAGCCATTATTTGTCTAGTTCTGACTGGAATTGAAGATCCAAAGAGCAAAACCGAATTTTTAACGGAAAGCATGGGCAGTTGTACACGCTTTGCTTTCGTAAAATGATCCTGAAATATTTTGTTCCTTTTTACACTTGATATTGTTCAATGATTTCTAAGCTTTCAAACAAGCCATTATTTGCTAGTTCTGACTGGAATTGAAGGTCCAAAGAGCAAAATGAACTGAAATATTTTGTTCCTTTTTAAACTTCATTTTGTTTTATGATATGTAAGCTTTCTAACGAGCCATTATTTTCTAGTTCTGACTGGAATTGAAGGTACAAAGGGCAAAACCGAATTTTTGCCGAAAAGCATAGGCAGTAAACGCTTTGCTTTCGCAAAAATGACCTGAAATATTTTTTTCATTTTTACACTTGATATTGTTCTATGATATGTAAGATTTCTAACGAGCCATTATTTGTCTAGTTCTGACTGGAATTGAAGGTCCAAAGAGCAAAACCAAATTTTTAACGAAAAGCATAGGCAATTGTACACGTTTTGCATTCGTAAAATTAACCTAAATTTTTTTTCCCCTTTTTACACTTGATATTGTTCTATGATATATACTCTTTCTAACGAGCCATTATTTGTTTAGTTCTGACTTGAATTGAAGGTCCAAAGAGCAAAACCGAATTTTTAACGAAAAGCATACACAGTTGTACACGCTTTGCTTACCTAAAAATGAACTGAAATATTTTGTTCGTTTTTAAACTTCATATTTTTCTATGATATGTAAGCTTCCTAATGAGCCATTATTTGTCAAGTTCTAACTGGAATTGAAGGTCCAAAGAGCAAAATCGAATTTTTAACGAAAATCATGGGCAGTTGTACACGCTTTACTTTCGTAAAATTAACCTGGAATATTTTGTTCCTTTTTACACTTGATATTATTCTATGATATGTAATCTTTCTAACGAGCCATTATTTGTCTAGTTCTGACTGGAATTGAAGGTCCAAAGAGCAAAACCGAATTTTTAACGAAAAGCATGGGCAGTTGTACACGATTTGATTTCGTAAAATTAACCTGAAATATTTTGTTCCTTTTTACACTTGATATTGTTCTATGATCTGTAAGCTTTCTAACGAGTCATTATTTGTCTAGTTCTGACTGGAATTGAAGTCCAAAGAGCAAAACCGAATTTTTAACGAAAAACATAGGCAGCTGTACACGCTTTAATTTCCTAAAAATGAACTGAAATATTTTGTTCCTTTTTAAACTTCATTTTGTTCTATGATATGTAAGCTTTCTAACGATCCATTATTTTCTAGTTCTTACTAGAATTGAAGGCCAGAGAGCAAAACCGAATTTTTAACGAAAAGCATAGGCAGTACACGCTTTGCTTTCGCAAAAATGACCTGAAATATTTTTTTCATTTTTACACTTGATATTGTTCTATGATATGAAATATTTCTAACGAGCAATTATTTGTCTAGTTCTGACTGGAATTGAAGGTCCAAAGAGCAATACCGAATTTTTAACGAAAAAGATAGGCAGTTGTACACGCTTTGCGTTCGTAAAAATGACCTGAAATATTTTGTTCATTTTTACACTTGATATTGTTCTATGATATGTAATCTTTCTAACGAGCAATTATTTTTCTAGTTCTGACAGGAATTGAAGGTCCAAACAGCAAAACCGAATTTTTACCGAAAAGCATAGGCTTTGTACACGCTTTGCTTGCGTAAAATTAACATGAAATATTTTGGTCCTTTTTACACTTGATACTGTTCTATGATATGTAATCTTCCAAACGAGCCATTATTTGTCTAGTTCTGACTAGAATTGCAGGTCCAAAGAGCAAAACCGAATTTTTAACGAAAAGCATAGGCAGTTGTACCCGCTTTGTGTTTGTAAAAATGAACTGAAATATTTTGTTCTTTTTTACACTTGATATTTTTGTATGATATGTAAGATTTCTAATGAGCCATTATTTGTCTAGTTCTGACTGGAATTGAAGGTCCAAAGAGCAAAACCGAGTTTTTAACGAAAAACATAGGCAGTTGTACACGCTTTGAATTCCTAAAATTAACCTGAAATATTTTGTTCCTTTTTAAACTTGATAATGTTCTATGATATGTAATCTTTCTACCGAGCCATTATTAGTCTAGTTCTGACTGGAATTTAAGGTCCAAAGGGAAAACCGAATTTTTAACGAAAAGGATAGGGAGCTGTAAACGCTTTGCTTTCCTAAAAATGAACTGAAATATTTTGTTCCGTTTTACACTTGATATTGTTCTATGATCTGTAAGTTTCCTAACGAGCCATTATTTGTCTAGTTCTGACTGGAATTGAAGGTTCAAAGAGCAAAACCGAATTTTTACGAAAGCTGTACACGCTTTGCTTTCGTAAAAATGAATTGAAATATTTTGTTCCTTTTTACACTTGATATTTTTCTATGATCTGTAAGCTTTCTAACGAGCCATTATTTGTCTAGTTCTGACTGGAATTGAAGGTCCAAAGGGAAAACCGAATTTTTAGCGAAAAGGATAGGCAGCTTTACACGCTTTGCTTTCCTAAAAATTAACTGAAATATTTTGTTTCTTTATACACTTGATATTGTTCTATGATCTGTAAGCTTTATAACGAGCCATTATTTGTCTAGTTCTGACTGGAATTGAAGGTCCAAAGGGAAAACCGAATTTTGAACGAAAAGGATAGGCAGCTGTACACGCTTTGCTTTCCTAAAAATGAACTGAAATATTTTGTTCCTTTTTACACATAAATATTGTTCTATGATCTCTAAGTTTCCTAACGAGCCATTATTTGTCTAGTTCTGACTGGAATTGAAGGTTCAAAGCACAAAACCGAATTTTTAACGAAAAACATGGGCAGCTGTACACACTTTTCTTTCGTAAAAATGAACTGAAATATTTTGTTCCTTTTTACACTTTATATTTTTCTATGATCTTTAAGCTTTCAAACGAGCCATTATTTGTCTAGTTCTGACTGGAATTGAAGGTCCAAAGGGAAAACCGAATTTTTAACGAAAAGGATAGGCAGTTGTACACGCTTTGCTTTCCTAAAAATGAACTGAAATATTTTGTTCCTTTTTAAACTTTATATTGTTATATGATCTTTAAGCTTTCTAACGTGCCATTATTTGTCAAGTTCTGACTGGAATTGAAGGTCTAAAGGGAAAACCGAATTTTTAACGGAAAGGATAGGCAGCTTTACACGCTTTGCTTTCCTAAAAATGAACTGAAATATTTTGTTTCTTTATACACTTGATATTGTTCTATGATCTGTAAGCTTTATAACAAGCCATTATTTGTCTAGTTCTGACTGGAATTGAAGGTCCAAAGGGAAAACCGAATTTTTAACGTAAAGGATAGGCAATTGTACACGCTTTGCTTTCCTAAAAATGAACTGAAATATTTTGTTCCTTTTTACACTTTATATTGTTCTATGATCTGTAAGCTTTCTAACGAGCCATTATTTGTAGGGCTGTTCATGGTCGGTTTTGGTTCGGTTTCTAGCCAAACCAAAACCGAAACCAATACTATTGGTTTCTAAAAATCTAAACCAAACCAATCCATTAACAATTGGTTCGGTTTTCAAATGATTCCAGTTGGTTTCGGTTTGTCCCAATGGTTTTTGGTTAACCAATAATTATGTCAAACCAAAAAAAAAATACACAAATTTACAGATAAAAAAATCGTAATTGCCGATAGTATTGGTTTACACAAATATACAGACAAAAAAAAGAAAAAATAATCAAAAATAGTTAAAGCTTACTGTAATTCTAGAGATCAAAAGAAGATATATAATATATCTTAATTTAGTTATTGACAAATAAAAAAGAAAGAAGACGGGAAGAAAAAAATCGAGTAGCAGCAGCTGTAGTTGGGGTGGAGAAGGGAGGCGGCTGAGAGAAGGAGAAAGAGAAAGAGGGAGAGTATCATAATGAAATATTAGATTTAGGGTTTCTATTTATCCTCTAAATCAATGGGTAGAATCTAATACTTTTAAATCGACGATAGAAACTAAGTTTAAAAATTAATCGGTTTTCCAATGGTTTTTGGTTCGGTTTTCAGGTCAAACCAAAACCAAACCAGTAATGTCGGTTTTTCAACTTTTTTTACCAAACCAATCCAAATCTAAATGGTTTAGTTCGGTTTCTTGCTTATTGGTCTGGTTCGGTCGGTTTCCACGGTTAACCGACACCATGTTCAGCCCTAATTATTTGTCAAGTTCTGACTGAAATTGAAGGTCTAAAGGGAAAACCGAATTTTTAACGAAAAGGATAGGCAGCTTTACACGCTTTGCTTTCCTAAAAATGAACTGAAATATTTTGTTTCTTTATACACTTGATATTGTTATATGATCTGTAAGCTTTCTAACTAGCCATTATTTGTCTAGTTCTGACTGGAATTAAAGGTCCAAAGAGCAAAACCGAATTTATGACAAAAAGCATAGGCTGCTGTACACGCTTTGCTTTCCTAAAAATGAACTGAAATATTTTGTTCCTTTTTACACTTGATATTGTTCTATGATCTCTAAGTTTCCTAACGAGCCATTATTTGTCTAGTTCTGACTGGAATTGAAGGTCCAAAGAACAAAACCGAATTTTTAACGAAAAGCATGGGAAGCTGTACACGCTTTGCTTTCGTAAAAATGAACTGAAATATTTTGTTCCTTTTTACACTTGATATTTTTCTATGATCTGTAAGCTTTATAACGAGCCATTATTTTCTAGTTCTTACTAGAATTGAAGGCCAAAGAGCAAAACCGAATTTTTAACGAAAAGCATAGGCAGTACACGCTTTGCTTTCGCAAAAATGACCTGAAATATTTTTTTCATTTTTACACTTGATATTGTTCTATGATATGTAATTTTTCTAACGAGCAATTATTTTTCTAGTTCTGACTGGAATTGAAGGTCCAAAAAGCAATACCTAATTCTTAACGAAAAAGATAGGCAGTGTACACGCTCTGCTTTCGTAAAAATGACCTGAAATAATTTGTTCATTTTTACACTTGATATTATTCTATGATATGTAAGTTTTCTAACTAGCCATTATTTGTCTAGTTCTGACTGGAATTGAAGGTCCAAAGAGCAAAACCGAATTTATGACAAAAAGCATAGGCTGCTGTACACGCTTTGCTTTCCTAAAAATGAACTGAAATATTTTGTTCCTTTTTACACTTGATATTGTTCTATGATCTGTAAGTTTCCTAGCGAGCCATTATTTGTCTAGTTCTGAATGGAATTGAAGGTCCAAAGAGGAAAACCGAATTTTTAACGAAAAGCATGGGAAGCTGTACACGCTTTGCTTTCATAAAAATGAACTGAAATATTTTGTTCCTTTTTACACTTGATATTTTTCTATGATCTGTAAGCTTTCAAATGAGCCATTATTTGTCTAGTTCTGACTGGAATTGAATTTGCAAAGAGCAAAACCGAATTTTTAACGAAAAGCATAGGCAGCTGTACACGCTTTGCTTTCCTAAAAATAAACTGAAATGTTTTGTTTCTTTTTACAGTTGATATTGTTCTATGATCTGTAAGATTTCTAACGAGCCATTATTTGTCTAGGTCTGACTGGAATTGAAGGTCCAAAGAGGAAAACCGAATTTTTAACGAAAAGCATGGGCAACTGTACACGCTTTGCTTTCGCAAAAATGAACTGAAATATTTTGTTCCTTTTTACACTTGATATTTTTCTATGATCTGTAAGCTTTCAAACGAGCCATTATTTGTCTAGTTCTGACTAGAATTGAAGGTCCAAAGGGAAAACCGAATTTTTAACGAAAAGGATAGGCAGTTGTACACGCTTTGCTTTCGAAAATAAACCTGAAATATTGTTTTCATTTTTACACTTGATATTATTCTATAGTATGTAAGATTTCTAAAAAGCCATTATTTGTCTTGTTCTGACTGGAATTGAAGGTCCAAAGAGCAAAACCGAATTTTCAACGAAACGCATAGGCAGTTGTACACGCTTTGCTTTCGTAAAATTAACCTGAAATATTTTTTTCCTTTTTACACTTGATATTTTTCTATGATATGTAAGCTCCCTAACAGACATTATTTGTCTAGTTCTGACTGGAACTGAAGGTCCAAAGAGCAAAACCGAATTTTTAACAAAAAACATGGGCAGTTGTACATTCTTTGCTTTCGTAAAATAAACCTGAAATATTTTGTTTATTTTTACACCTGATATTATTCTATGATATGCAAGATTTCTAAAGAGCTATTATTTGTCTGGTTCTGACTGGGATTGAAGGTCCAAAGAGCAAAACCAAATTTTTAACGAAAAGCATAGGCAGTTGTACACGCTTTGTTTTCGTAAAATTAACCTGAAATATAATTTTTTTCAATTTTACACTTGATATTTTTCTATGATATGTAATCTCACTAACGAGCCATTATTTGTCTAGTTATGACTTGACCGGAAGGTCCAAAGAGCAAAACCGAATTTTTAACGAAAAGGATAGGCAGCTGTACACACTTTGCTTTCCTAAAAGTGAACTGAAATATTTTGTTCCTTTTTACACTTGATATTATTCTATGATATGTAAGCTTTCTAATGAGCCATTATTTGTCTAGTTCTGACTGGAATTGAATGTCCAAAGAGCAAAAACGAATTTTTAACGAAAAGCATAGGCAGATGTACACGCTTTGCTTTCGTAAAAATGACCTGAAATATTTTGTTCCTTTTTAAACTTCATTTTGTTATATGATGTGTAAGATTCCTAACGAGCCATAATTTTTCTAGTTCTGACTAGAATTGAAGGTCCAAAGAGCAAAACCGAATTTTTAACTAAAAGCATAGGTAGATGTACATGCTTTGCTTTCGTAAAAATGACCTGAAATATTTTGTTCCTTTTTACACTTGATATTGTTTTTCATATGAAATCTCTCTAACGAGCCATTATTTGTCTAGTTCTGACTGGAACTGAAGGTCCAAAGAGCAAAACCGAATTTTTAACGAAGAGGATAGGCAGCTTTACACGCTTTGCGTTCGTAAAAATTAACTAAATATTTTGTTTATTTTTACACTTGATATTTTTCAATGATATGTAAGCTTTCTAATGAGCCATTATTTTTCTAATTCTGACTGGAATTCAAGGTCCAAAAACCAAAATCGTATTTTTAACGAAAAGCATAGGCAGTTGTACACTTTTTGCTTTCGTAAAATTAACCTGAAATATTTTTTTCCTTTTTGCACTTGATATTGTTCTATGATATGTAAGCTCTAACGAGCCATTATTTGTCCAGTTCTGACTGGAATTGAAGGTCCAAAGAGCAAAACCGAATTTTAACGAAAAGGATAGGCAGTTGTACACGCTCTGCTTTCCTAAAAATGAACTGAAATATTTTGTTCCTTTTTACACTTGATATTATTCTATGGTATGTAAGCTTTCTAATGAGCCATTATTTGTCTAGTTCTGACTGGAATTTAAGGTCCAAAGACCAAAACCGAATTTTTAACGAAAAGCATAGGCTGCTTTACGCGCTTTGCTTTCGTAAAAATGACTGAAATATTTTGTTTCTTTTTAAACTTGATATTGTTCTATGATATGTAAGCTTTTAACGAGCCAATATTTGTGTAGTTCTGACTGGAATTGAAGGTCCAAAGAAAAAAACCGAATTTTTAACGAAAAGCATAGACAGTTGTACACGCTTTACTTTCGTAAAATTAACCTGAAATATTTTGTTCCTTTTTACACTTAATATTGTTCTATGATATGTAATCTTTCTAACGAGCCATTATTTGTCTTGTTCTGACTGGAATTGAAGGTCCAAAGAGCAAAACCGAATTTTTAACGAAAATCATAGGCAGTTGTACACGCTTTGCTTTCGTAAAATAAACCTGAAATATTGTTTTTATTTTTACACTTGATATTATTCTATGGTATGTAAGCTTTCCAAAAATCCATTATTTGTCTAGGTCTGACTGGAATTGAAGGTCCTAAGAGCAAAACCCAATTTTTAATGAAAAGCATAGGCAGTTGTACACGCTTTGCTTTTGTAAAACTAACCTGAAATAATTTTTTTCCTTTTTACACTTGATATTATTCTATGATATGTAAGCTCTCTAACAAACATTATTTGTCTAGTTCTGACTGGAACTGAAGGTCCAAAGAGCAAAACCGAATATTTAACGAAAACGATACGCAGCTGTACACGCTTTGCTTTCCTAAAAATAAACTGAAATATTTTGTTCCTTTTTACACTTGATATTATTCTATGATATGTAAGCTTTATTATGATCCATTATTTGTCTAGTGCTGACTGGAATTTAAGGTCCAAAGACCAAAACCGAATTTTTAACGAAAAGCATAGGCAGTTGTACGCACTTTGCTTTCGTAAAAATGACCGAAATATTTTGTTCCTTTTTACACTTGATATTGTTCTATGATATGTAAGCTTTATAACGAGCCATTATTTGTCTAGTTCTGACTAGAATTGAAGGTCCAAAGAGAAAAATCGAATTTTTAACGAAAAGCATAGGCAGTTGTACACACTTTGCTTTCGTAAAATTAACCTAAAATATTTTGTTCCTTTTTATTCTTGATATTTTTATATGATATGTAATCTTTCTAACTAGCCATTATTTGTCTAGTTCTGACTGGAATTAAAGGTCCAAAGAGCAAAACCGAATTTATAACAAAAAGCATAGGCAGCTGTACACGCTTTGCTTTCCTAAAAATGAACTGAAATATTTTGTTCCCTTTTACACTTGATATTGTTCTATGATATGTAAGTTTCCTAACGAGCCATTATTTGTCTAGTTCTGACTGGAATTGAAGGTCCAAAGAGCAAAACTGAATTTTTAACGAAAAGCATGGGAAGTTGTACACGCTTTGCTTTCGTAAAAATGAACTGAAATATTTTGTTCCTTTTTAAACTTGATATTATTCTATGATATGTAAGATTTCTAATGATCCATTATTTGTCTAGTGTTGACTGGAATTTAAGGTCCAAAGACCAAAACCGAATTTTTAACGAAAAGCATAGGCAGTTGTACGCACTTTGCTTTCGTAAAAATGACCGAAATATTTTGTTCCTTTTTACACTTGATATTTTTCTATGATATGTAAGCTTTATAACGAGCCATTATTTGTCTAGTTCTGACTAGAATTGAAGGTCCAAAGAGAAAAATCGAATTTTTAACGAAAAGCATAGGCAGTTGTACACGCTTTGCTTTCGTAAAATTAACCTAAAATATTTTGTTCCTTTTTATACTTGATATTTTTCTATTATATGTAATCTTTCTAACGAGCCATTATTTGTCTTGTTCTGACTGGAATTGAAGGTCCAAAGAGAAAAAAACAAATTTTTAACGAAAAGCTTAGACAGGCAGTTGTACACTCTTTGCTTTCGTAAAATTAACCTGAAATATTTTTTTCCTTTTTACACTTGATATTGTTCTATGATATATAAGCTCTCTAACAGCCATTATTTGTCTACTTCTGACTGGAACTGAAGGTCCAAAGAGCAAAACCGAATTTTTAACGAAAAGGATAGGCAGTTGTACATGCGTTACTTTCCTAAAAATGAACTGAAATATTTTGTTCCTTTTTACACTTGATATTATTCTATGATATGTAATCTTTCTAATGAGCCATTATTTGTCTAGTTCTGACTGGAATTTAAGGTCCAAAGACCAAAACCGAATTTTTAACGAAAAGCATAGGCAGTTGTACGCACTTTGCTTTCGTAAAAATGACCGAAATATTTTGTTCCTTTTTACACTTGATATTGTTCTATGATATGTAAGATTTATAACGAGCCATTATTTGTCTAGTTCTGACTAGAATTGAAGGTCCAAAGAGAAAAATCGAATTTTTAACGAAAAGCATAGGCAGTTGTACACGCTTTGCTTTCGTAAAATTAACCTAAAATATTTTGTTCCTTTTTATACTTGATATTTTTATATGATATGTAATCTTTCTAACTAGCCATTATTTGTCTAGTTCTGACTGGAATTAAAGGTCCAAAGAGCAAAACCGAATTTATAACAAAAAGCATAGGCAGCTGTACACGCTTTGCTTTCCTAAAAATGAACTGAAATATTTTGTTCCCTTTTACACTTGATATTGTTCTATGATCTGTAAGCTTTCTAATGAGCCATTATTTGTCTAGTTCTGACTGGAATTTAAGGTCCAAAGACCAAAACCGAATTTTTAACGAAAAACATAGGCAGTTGTACGCACTTTGCTTTCGTAAAAATGACCGAAATATTTTGTTCCTTTTTAAACTTGATATTGTTCTATGATATGTAAGCTTTATAACGAGCCATTATTTGTCTAGTTCTGACTAGAATTGAAGGTCCAAAGAGAAAAATCGAATTTTTAACGAAAAGCATAGGCAGTTGTACACACTTTGCTTTCCTAAAAATGAACTGAAATATTTTGTTCCCTTTTACACTTGATATTTTTATATGATATGTAATCTTTCTAACTAGCCATTATTTGTCTAGTTCTGACTGGAATTAAAGGTCCAAAGAGCAAAACCGAATTTATAACAAAAAGCATGGGAAGTTGTACACGCTTTGCTTTCGTAAAAATGAACTGAAATATTTTGTTCCTTTTTACACTTGATATTATTTTATGATATGTAAGATTTCTAATGATCCATTATTTGTCTAGTGCTGACTGGAATTTAAGGTCCAAAGACCAAAACCGAATTTTTAACGAAAAGCATAGGCAGTTGTACGCACTTTGCTTTCGTAAAAATGACCGAAATATTTTGTTCCTTTTTACACTTGATATTTTTCTATGATATGTAAGATTTATAACGAGCCATTATTTGTCTAGTTCTGACTAGAATTGAAGGTCCAAAGAGAAAAATCGAATTTTTAACGAAAAGCATAGGCAGTTGTACACGCTTTGCTTTCGTAAAATTAACCTAAAATATTTTGTTCCTTTTTATACTTGATATTTTTCTATGATATGTAATCTTTATAACGAGCCATTATTTGTCTTGTTCTGACTGGAATTGAAGGTCCACAGAGAAAAAAACAAATTTTTAACGAAAAGCTTAGACAGGCAGTTGTACACTCTTTGCTTTCGTAAAATTAACCTGAAATATTTTTTTCCTTTTTACACTTGATATTGTTCTATGATATATAAGCTCTCTAACAGCCATTATTTGTCTAGTTCTGACTGGAACTGAAGGTCCAAAGAGCAAAACCGAATTTTTAACGAAAAGGATAGGCAGTTGTACATGTGTTACTTTCCTAAAAATGAACTGAAATATTTTGTTCCTTTTTACACTTGATATTATTCTATGATATGTAAGCTTTCTAATGAGCCATTATTTGTCTAGTTCTGACTGGAATTTAAGGTCCAAAGACCAAAACCGAATTTTTAACGAAAAGCATAGGCAGTTGTACGCGCTTTGCTTTCGTAAAAATGAATGAAATATTTTGTTCCTTTTTACACTTTATATTGTTCTATGATATTTAAGCTTTCTAATGAGCCATTATTTGTTTAGTTATGACTAGAATTAAAGGTCCAAAGAGCAAAACCGAATTTTTAACGAAAAGCATAGGTTGTACACGGTTTGCTTTCGTAAAATTAACCTGAAATATTTTGTTTTTTTTAACACTTGATATTGTTCAATTATATGTAATCTTTCTAATGAGCCATTATTTCTTGAATTGAAGGTCCAAAGACCAAAACCGATTTTTTTACGAAAAGCATAGGCAGTTGTACACGCTTTGCTTTCGTAAAACTAACCTGAAATATTTTTTTTCCTTTTTACACTTGATATTGTTCTATGATATGTAAGCTCTCTAACGAGCCATTATTGGTCTAATTCTGTATGGAACTGAAGGTCCAAAGAGCAAAACCGAATTTTTAACGAAAAGGATAGGCAGCTGTACACGCTCTTCTTTCCTAAAAATGAACTGAAATATTTTGTCCTTTTTACACTTGATATTATTCTATGATATGTAAGCTTTCTAATGAGCCATTATTTGTCTAGTTCTGACTGGAATTTAAGGTCCAAAGACCAAAACCGAATTTTTAACGAAAAGCATAGGGAGCTGTACGCGCTTTGCTTTCCTAAAAATGACTGAAATATTTTGTTCATTTTTACACTTGATATTTTTCTATGATATGTAATATTTCTAACGAGCCATTATTTGTCTTGTTCTGACTGGAATTGAAGGTCCAAAGAGCAAAGTCGAATTTTTAACGAAAAGCATAGGCGGTTGTACACGCTTTGCTTTCGTAAAATTAACCTGAAATATTTTTTTCCTTTTTACACTTGATATTATTCTATAATATGTAATCTTCATAACGAGCCATTATTTGTCTAGTTCTGACTGGATTTGAAGGTCCAAAGAGAAAAACCGAATTTTTAACGAAAAGCATAGGCAGTTGTACACGCTTTGCTTTCTTAAAATAAACCTGAAATATTTTGTTCATTTTTACACTTGATATTATTCTATGATATGTAAGTTTTATAAAGATTAACCTTGGGCAATCCAAAATTGTAAGCCGAACAGCTGCCTATGTTAAAGATTAGTTTGATATCAGCCTTGGGAAACCCAAACTTGTAAGCCGACTTTCGAGGTTAGTTAGGCTTGAGGATTCTTAACAAAACATTGTATACACATTTTTAGTCTTTGAATGTAAATATTGTGTTCAATCCTCAGTTTCAGTTTGTTTGGAGCACCTACATTCATTTCCTTTCCTGACACGGTTAACGATGTCTTTAGGTGTTAGCTCTGCTTTCGCTGGTATTGAGATCTAAGAAAAGGAGTATCTGGCCTCCTAAGCTAGGTGCTTTTTCGTGAAGGCGCTTTCCTGCTAGATGGGATTTCTGTTTGATGAATCACCCTAATGATGTCTTTAGGTGTTAGCCCTTCTTTCGCTGGTATTGAGATCTGGGAAAAAGCACGGTTAACGATGTCGTTAGGTGTTATCCCTGCTTTCGCTGGTGTTGAGATCTAAGAATAAGGAGTATATGGCCTCCTAAGCTAGGTGCTTTTTCTTGAATGCGCTTTCCTGCTATATGGGATTTCTGTTTGATGAATCACCCTAATGATGTCTTTAGGTGTTTTCCCTGCTTTCGCTAGTATTGAGATCTGGGAATAAGGAGTAGATCTGAGAATAAGGAGTATCTGGCCTCCTAAGCTAGGTGCCTTTTCATGAATGCGCTTTCATGCTAGATGGGATTTCCTTTTCTTTAGGTGTTAGCCCTGCTTTCGCTGGTATTGAGATCTTGGAATAAGGAGTATCTGGCCTAGTAAGCTAGGTGCCTTTTCGTGAATGCGCTTTCCTGCTATATGGGATTTCCGTTTAATGAATCACCCTAATGATGTCATTAGGTGTTAGCCCTGCTTTCGCTGGTATTGAGATCTGGGAATAAGGAGTATCTGGCCTCCTAAGTTAGGTGCCTTTTCGTGAATGCGCTTTCCTGCTAGATGGGATTTCCGTTTGACGAATCACCCTAATTGAAATGCATGAGTTGGCGGAGACCAAACGACAGAGTCGGAATAGATCGACACATTTCCAAAGACAAGAAATTTCTTCGAAAACACAACATTTTTTTTCCGGTCGATGAAGAGGAAAATAATGAAGGATTTGCAGTGGGAGTAAGCGGCGGTGGGATCCTTATCCAAGAAGTACTTTCTTCCATGGGACCAAGCCTTTCGAAACCAGATCGACGAAATCGAGCCTCCAACCGCTCCTTCACTAACAAGTTTATCCTGCATTTCCAAGAATATTCTCTACAAACATTTGGACCTGATGCACCCTAACCTACCGGATAGACCAGATTCTACCTGCTTTTCATAAGCATAGATCCGTCTGAAGACAAAACAAATGCAGTAGTTTCGCATTATAGGCCAGAATAAAAAAAGAATACAGAACTAACTAATCCAGTAGCCACTTTTCACTCTTTGAGATATACCAACAGATGCAACGCCAACGCCTAACAGAAGTGTTTGATTGCATATTCAAGCAAATACTAATATCGAGTCATTACCGGTAATTTTGGAACTCTACCCGGATTCAAACTAGCGTCGTGGATGGTCAATTTGACTCTATAATATCTTGTATGGATACCGAAACCACATATCAGTTGACTCAATCCAAGAAGCCTAAAGAAAAAATATTTATCTTCACAAAAAGTTCAATCTTTTTCATTCTGGAAATCATTCTGAAGTATATAGATCAAATATTAAGGTGCTGAATCTTGTTGCTGGTAGAGCCAGATATGAAGATGGAGTTGGTGGCTCGGCTTTCTCTAACTTGTAGGTTGGGATTTCTCTCTTTGCCCCGCCCCAGTCCTCGAGCTACGCTAAAGCGGGATCAAGGTGCTCCGACGAGAAAAGTTAGCGATCCATCACGTGTCCAAGGACTTACGACGAGAAAAGTTAGCGATCCATCACGTGTCCAAGGCCTTAACATGCACATTCGGTTTGAGAACCTGCTGACCAGGTGACATGCTTGCTCTTTCTGGATTCGGGTCCCTCTGATCGCCGAGCTCGTCGAATCTGATGCGATACAAGAAAAGGAAGAACATTTGTTTCTCCAAAAGCACAAAAAATGAACTTTTCTACTTCTAAAGTCATTTTGAAATTGTATACCACTATACCAGAACTAATTTATGACTTTTTTCTCATAAACGTTGAAAAACAACGTCTTAAGTGGTATCCAAACATGATATTTAGTCAATCTTAGTATTCAGAAGTAAAAAAAAATGCTTCATAAAACGTTAACTTCTTTCATTATTAAAGTCATTTTAGAAATTTATTCCCAACCTAACTCATAAAAATTTTCTTCGAGAACTCGAAAAATTAATTTGTTTTATTTAGACCATAGTCTTTTGAGTTTTAATAATATGTTGAATCTTAACTCATTCTTATCGTCCACCTTTCATCCCACAAATTGCATCAACGGTTTTATCTTTGTTTTTCTAAACTTCTATTTTTAATAAACAATAAGAAAATAAAAAAAAAATCGTCATTAAAAATCCAAGTATTTTTCATTGTTCTTTAAAAAATATTAAAATAACTTGATACATGAGTTTATGTGAAAAAATTATCCAAATTGTTCTTCAGCTATAAAAACATACGAAGAGGACGATGAACAACTATATTGACCTGGAAGCAGGTCGAAGGCTATGAATTAGTCAACTAACATTTATGCCGCGTAATGACATATCTAACTGAATTTGA
The DNA here is from genome assembly GCF_003573695.1 of Papaver somniferum. NCBI lineage: Eukaryota > Viridiplantae > Streptophyta > Magnoliopsida > Ranunculales > Papaveraceae > Papaver > Papaver somniferum. The sequence goes on from NC_039361.1 coordinate 152,263,822, forward strand.
ACACCAAAGGTAATCATTGATAAAATAATGATTTGAGTGAGAGATATTACTATCATTAGGTAGATCTCGAGAAGTTATGTGCAATCGACTACTTGAATGTACCATTTGAACACCGAACGAATAAGACACGAATATGATAGGTTGATGAACTTTAGGTTGTCTGCTATCAATTCACACCAACTTCAAACTCATATTTATTATAAATGTTGTTTAATGTCAATTACCAATTAGTAACTTAATTACCTACCAAGTAGTTTAATTACTAAAGGTATAATCAAGGTTTGTGACGAAGTTAAATGAAACAAAATACATAATCTTATATATGAATGTGCAGCTTATCATCTTCAAGTTGGTATTGTTGTATTAGAAAGAGAGAAGGGGTGTAAATAGTTTTCAGTAGTATTTGAGGTTTTGAATAAACACCTTCTCTAGCCGGCAAGGTATTAATTCCATAACATGTCGACTAATCTTTAGTCGCCAAGGTCGAGAATGCCAAACACTGAAGACTAAAACTTATACAAACAAAGAAAGCTTGACTATAGTTTTCAGTGGTTGTTATAGTCGAAGTTGTTAGAGCACTGCTCGGTCGAACTTGCAAGCATTGCTATCTCAAGCTTGCTTGTCAAGTTTATTTGTCAAAACTGTAAGTCTTGATTTCTAGTCTACTTATAGTATGTCTCGGATTATGATAGAATGTGTCGTTGAGCTTTAGACTTCGCGGCGTCCATCGATTGAAGACGAAGAACTACTAAGGGTAACTTGTGGAACTTCATCAACAAAAGATATGTGGAGACTTGAACTCATCTATCACTGAGAAGTCTATTCTATTTTATCTCCTATTGAGACAAAAGTCGTATAGCTATATAGACTTTACACTATACACATTTGATATCTCGAGCTGAGTTTAACTCGCTTATATCTTTCGCGAAATATGTGTTGGAAAGCGTTTTGCTTTACTACGTTCATCATTATTCTTGACGAAAGTCAAAAGATGATCATGTGAAAATCAACTGGTAACATCTTACATGATTTGTGTGAGACAGTCATTTGACGTAGACTCGGAATGTTTCGTACTGATTATTCGATCACTTGAAAATTTCTTATAAGCTAATAGTTTGTGTGAGACATCTATTGTCTTCTTATAATAATGTTTCAATGACTGAAATGGGAGTTAAGAGATAAAACCCATGTATGTATACATTACGGTTTGTGTACTAAGTGTACGAAATGTTTTGTTGGAATTCAAGACCGGAAGTTAAGTTTGCAAACCCCTTCGCAAACTTATTCAACTGTTAAGTCAGGGTACTTAAGTTTGCATACCCGTTCGCAAAATGATTTAACTGTTGAAGTCTGGGAACCAAGTTTGCGTACCTCTTTGCAGACGGTTTCAACTGAGTTCAATCCGGAGCTAACATTTGCGTACCCGTTTGCAAACTCTCGGCTTTTAAACAATGTCCGGAACTTAAGTTTGTGTACCCGTTTGCAAGCTTAAGTGGTTCAAGTTTTTAATTTGTTAAGTTTGATTTCATGCTCATGAATAAATACATTTATATATTAAGGAATGCAATCTTTGCAAACCGTGGCTAAAATGTTCATGAACTGATTCTTTTGAATCAATCCGATTTTGCTTCAATTGTGTCTTGTATACTTCTATGAGAATATAAACAATTGAACAACTCTATGAGTAACATAATTAGATTCATTTTAGTATCATCTGATCTAAGAATGTTAAGATGAACATGCATGGTTAATATAAAAGTGTTCATATGGCTAACTTCGGTTAATTGTTATTGAGTCAACTCAATATACACGTTTAGGTACGGTTACCCGTATCTAAATGAAGGTATATTTCATTTGTGTGTAACAAGATAAGACCATACAATGGTGAAAAGATATTATCCTGAATCTTAAATCAGGTTTCATCTAACGGTGAATATTGATTGCTTTGTTCCAAAGTTATCAAACCTTGATTTGAAGACTATATAAGGGAGAACTCTAGCAACTGGGAAACCTAATCCCCACCTCATGTGTGATACTAGTTGTGACTAGAGTCAATTCTCCTTTAACCTATATTTTTCCTAAAACCATTTTAAGTTAATGACTTAAAGACTTTATTGGGATTCTAAAGCCAGACCTAACTATTTTCTCTATAGTTGCGAGTTCTGATCTACTTGTTATATCGTACTGAGTTCTATCTTCTCTAAGATTTGCTCGAGAATTATCTCGGATAGGTAAGATATAAAAGTAATCACAAATCTCTTCGTCTCATTCTATGTGATTTAGAAATAACTTGTTCTACTACCATATAATTAAGTTATTGTGAGGTGATTGATATTTCTAGGTTGTTCTTCGGGAATATAAGACCGGATTATCAATTGGTTCTTATTCACCTTGATTTATCAAAAGACAGAACATAAACTTTGTAGGTATATCTGTGGAAGATAGATTTATCTATTAAAATAGAATTTTTTGTGGGAGAAAAATTTGTTTATCAAGTCTTCGAATTTGGGTCGTATCAACTCTTAGTTGTGGGTGAGATCGACTAAGGAAATCGATTGCGTAGAGTCCTGTTCGGATTCAGAGGTGTAAGGAACGCGACTGTACCTTAATCAGTGTGATATTGGTTAGGGATCAACTACATTCCATTCTGAAATTAACTTGTAGTAGGCTAGAGTTTGTAACGGCTTAGTACAGTACGACGTTCAAATCTGGACTAGGTCCCGGGGTTCTTCTGCATTTGCGGTTTCCTCGTTAACAAAACTTCTGGTATCTGTGTTATTTCTTTTCCGCATTATATTTGTTTATATAATTGAAATATCACAGGTTGTGCGTAGTTCAATCGATTGGTAAATCCAACCTTTCTTGTGACAAAATGATGGAGAAAAAGAAAAGAACAAATGAAATATTAAAAGTAATGGTTGTTAGGCTGGGAAATGGAGTGAATTGATTTTAGGTGGGAAATAAAAATAATTTGGTGAGAATATTAAAGTAAATTTACCATGTTTGGACACCCTTATCCCTACAAAAGAGTCCACTTAAAATTAGGTATACGCCGATTAATCTAAATATATCCCAATTCACCTAGTTTCTAAAAACAGTAAAACTGTTTTCGAAAATTGTTTTTAAAAATGATACCAAACGGGCCCTTAATGTCTATTGTGTTTTATACACCAAAAGTTTTATAGACCAAAAGTTTATCCATTTTCCAATAACTTTCGTAATAATGAATATGGGAACGAAGCAAAAAACAATGGCAAAGTGGTTTCTTTTGTAAATGATCACTCTTTAATTCCTAAAATTGTCCGTAATTTTGATTAGAAAAAAAACAAATTGTCTACTGCATCAAAAGATGGAAAACTTGTTGCGTGAAACCTTACAACCACACCCTTAGTATAACCTATGAACAAACTAAGTAATAATCATGGAAATTATAAGAACTTTTATTAAATCTTGAAGACAAATACAAAACTCTCAAGAAAACCCTAACTTGGGATGCAAATAACCTTTCTATCTCCTAAATATCTTCTCCAAACTCTTTAAATAGCCCTCCTAAGGATAAGTCTTATGGGAGAGTTTGGATGGATAAATTGGCCAAAAAGTGTTGCAAATCATGAAAAAAATGTGGGAAAAAAGTTAACACTCTATCTGGCTACTTATCTCTCCTAGCATTTGCTCGCCGTTTCACTATCAGCGAAATTGAAACGCTGAATGGTGCGGCATTCAAAAGTAAAAGAAAACGCCGAACGGTTCGGCGCTCAGAAGAATCACAAAATCTAACGGCTGAGACTTAAAGAGCCGAACCGTTCGGCGCTCAAAAAGTAACCCAAACGCCGAATGGTTCGGCGTTAAGAAAAACGCCGAATGGTTCGGCGCTCACATCTGACGTGGATGGCCAATCTAGCGGCTAGATATCTCTCTCATAAGACTTAGAAGGTCGACCAGGCTGACGTGGATGGCCAATCTAGCAGCTAATTATCTCTCCCATAGGACTTAGTCTAAATACATGGTCGCTCATCTCCTTAGATAGGAGTTTACATAGTGGAGGACAGCTAATAAAGCCCCTAATTTCGGATCTGACGTGCGTCAGTGTCGCGTAGACTTTACTATTGCGCAGAGTTTCTTTACACTCGTACATCTCTTCATGATTTACTCGTGATTATGGTGACATCATCTGATGCGTCATTTTGGATAAGTTGTATGCGGTTGTCTTCGCTTAGTCTTGGTGACTATCACTTCGCATACATGATAGGTATGCAGTATTGCCTCTTCTTATACAATTCTTTTGATAAAGGGAGCAATATGATAAATTCTAATTTATTCGGCCGTACCCATTTATCTTTTCGTATTCATTATATTGAATTATTACCGCAATTTCGGAATGACAGTCTACGCGTGTCTTTTTAACCACTGACTGTTCGACACGTTTCTTATAACCGCCTCTTCTTATCCGTCCACCTTTAATCAACGCATTGATGAGGGTAGACTTCTTGGGAATCAGGGTAAATCTTTTATTTACTCTTTCACTCGTTTTCCTTCTACTTTCTTTTCTTTTTATGCAACGGTTATTTTCTTCTGTTGCTACTCTTTTAATCAAAACCTTAAGTACCGTCCTCTCATCGTTCCCATCACTCTTTTCCCTTTTCCTTTGATTATCCTCATTCCCATACTCATCATAAAGATTCCTCAAGATGGTTGGAAGAACGATAAAGAATTTAAGAGATTAAAGACCGAATTCGGTCAGAGAGGCTTCTCACTATCCATCCCTCCTGGATCAAAACCTTCTTCTTCACTTGGTCCTAAATGGTTTTCGCTTGGTGAGTAGAATGATCAAAAATCATTATTTCAGTGGGACAACTTCTCGCTACTCTTCCTGTTCCTCTCTATAATCCTCAAATTCCTCTCTTCTATGAAATTTTGTCCGATGAGAGATTTTCGCGTGGAATATTTCAATTGAGCGGTGATTGTATTAGGATAGTCATGGAATATGCTCATCGCGCAACATGATTATAATATCTTTACCCGATAGAAGTAAGAAAACTAGAATATTCTCATAGGGAGATTAATCTTGGGGATTACACCCTTGAGAACTTTTTCAAGCACTATGATGTTGTCATCATGAAGAATGGGTCATATCGATGGGCATTCGATTGAAAAGAAAAGACGGTATCGCAGAGGATGATAAAATCATGCGGGATGTCGATTTCCACGACTCTACTAATAACACCGCTCGCAAGTCAAATGATACTCGTTGGTTGGAGTATCCCATTTTCTTGGCTGGTCCTTACATAACTGGCAGAGACAAAAATGGTTTAACTATTCCTCTTCCTGAGGGTTTTCCCGCTTACAATCCTTGGGTGCTCAGGTGTCCTGAAGAAGCTGATGTGGTATATTTCCTTCACCATTCCTTATTTATTTACTTCAACTTCTTATTTCCTTTCGCTTCACTTATTACTTTCTTTCGTCTCAGATTGCCAAACAAACAAACAAGGCTTAGAAAGAGTCTTCGCAAGCAAAAACTTCGTATGGTAGTGAAGTAAGAAATATTTTTTATTTCTTTTTAACAATATTGTTGTCTTTGTTTCTTATATTTTATTATGTCGTGCAGGTGGAGAATGGGGATGCTAAAGGAAAAAGTAAAATTTGCTATAAGAAGAAATCTTCTAAACCTTATTCAAAGAATCCTTCTAAGAAGCGAAAGGAACTTTCTCCCTCTTATTCCGGTTCCCATTCTGATGATAATAAAGTGTTTCCCTCTGATGATCCTTCCTTCACATCTTCCTTGGGACAATTGTCTAGCCTATTTTCAGATTCCATGTCTGCTGTTGGAGATGAGGCATTAACTCGCACGTTTGGAACGGTTGCGAGGATATGTAATGCCCCTTCTTTAGATCATGATTCCCTTCGCGAAGTTGCTTCAGCATCGAGTCCGAATTTCCAATTCTCATCTGGCTCTTTGGTAATCTCTATGCTTTTTTGCTTACTTTGGTGATGTTTTTATGCTTTATACTTTAATATTCATCTTATGTCTTCGCAGATGGACCGCATGTCATATGCTGTTTCTTCCGATTATCAGAGCAAAATTTTCTCTTTTTAAGCGGAGAATGTTAAGCTCAAGTCTGAAGTCTCCACTTATAAGGATGATGTTACCAAGCTTCGCAAGAGAAATGATCAATTAGTTGGTGCGTAATTCTTTGTTTCCTCCTTTTATTCTTATTCATCTTCTTTTGTTCCTTTTAATTGCATATTCTTGCAGAGATTTACAACTTAACTGACGAGGAAACTTCTCTGTTTCGGTCTCTTGATCATCCTGTTGATGATGAATCTCTTCTTGAGCACCTTCATGCATCTCTGAATAATGCTCTCGAGGACAGAATGAGATCTCTTTCTATGGAAGAGCTCTGGGCAGAGTATCAACTTCTTAATCGTGATCATAGGATTGCATTATCTAATAGCAGTGGTCTTAGGCGGCATTTTTTTGAATCTAAAGAAAATTTAAGACTTTAGAAGCAAGAATTAGCTCTCTTATTACTGAGAAGGATCAGGTTACTCTAAGAGGTGCGAAAGCTTTAAAGGAGTTTCAAGAAACTATTCTCCAAGTTCAAGTGGAGCGATATCTAGCTATAAGCGAAAATAATGCTCTCGTCGAGCGAGGGAATTTGATCCGTTCCCGACTTATTATAGAAAATGATACTGAATTGAAGTGGGCTTCTAGGGTCTTAGATAATGCTAGAAATGATTTAGCTATAAATGTTAGTCTTGAATCTGATCATGCTGCATTGGTTAAGGATATTATTTCTAATAAAGAAGGTTGTTTATTATTCTCATCCATCTGTTATTCTCTAATAGATATTTTTCTGCGGCTTTAACCTTCTTCCCTTCTTTCGCAGAGGATGAGAAAAAATATCTTGAAAGAATTGAGAATATGGATGCGAATTTATCCGCCCGTAATTCTAAATACTATAGGCTTAAGAACAAGTTGAATGTCATTGTCTCCAACTTGAGAAATGATGTTGTTCGCGTTCGTGATGCAGTTGTTAAGAAAGTATGCATTGATAATAACATCCCTCTTACAAATTATAACTTTGCTGAAGTTTTCCCTAACGAAGAAGATTCTGAAATCTCTGATAGTGAAGGAGAATATGAGGAGTATGAGGAGACTGACGAGGAGGACAATGGTTCTGAAACTGAGGAGGTTAATGAGGATGACATGGGCGTAAAATAGTTGTTCCTTTTGAGGATCTTTTCATACTTGTAATTTCTTTATCAAATTTCTTGTACACCGGATACTTCTTAGTCTTTTAACCTTTTATTTCATGTACATTCTTGAGTATTTGAGGCTTCTTCAATGTAAATTCTCTTTGTATTACACCTACATTTATCAAAAAAATGAAAATCAACTCTTCGTATTTTCCAACTGTTAGTGGTCTCAGTAATAATAACATATATAATGGCATATTCATAAGTATGCGTAAATATATCATATAGGGGAAAGTAACACTCCTTTATATGCTATCATTCCCATACTTTCCTCTGTTAGTTGTTACCAGATGATTGAGTCGGGAAAATGTTATGTAGAGCTATCATAGTGGCTTTGGAATTGACAAGTGTGATTTTCTAAAAATATATTATATATGTATGTATCTGCTTCGTGCAATATTTCAATATGCAGTAATTACCTTTTCTTTATTTTACCTTACAGATGCGTCCTTGTGTCTTCCCTCAGCTATATTATGTGTTATTGTTCTCGCGTTCATGCGTCTTTATTGTTCTCCTTGTGAGGAGTACCCTTTATCTTTTCATTGTGCGATTATGTATGTGTGTTATTTGATATTTCATTATATTCTACAAAATAATTATTATTTTTTTCATGAGGTCTTACTGAGCCTCCCTAAGTAAAGGTCTTATTTTTCCTAAGACATTATTTTGTTCCTATGCGACGAAATCGCAGGCGATCTTTACATTTTCATGTAATGGCCCATTGACTTCATCTTATCATCTTATTTTATTATTTCCTCTGCAGGTTTTATTGACGCGCAAATATGACAAGCCTTGATACCCCTGTGAGTAAAAAGCCTCATGATATTTGCGTCTTTTAACACAATTCAGCTCCCTAATGGAGGGTGTCGTCCTTATATTCCCCCTGAATTCCCCTTCAAGGAAGCTTACCCCTACCGGGTTAGGGTGGGCTCTTCCCATCCAGTGACGCAACAATCAGTTGTTTTCGCGGTCTTTTATCCCTCCACCAATATGGTTGTGGTCACAAGACCGCACCTTAAGTGGGGTTTCTTTGGATCGAGTGCATCATAGTCAAGACTTGCCAAGAGCGACCAGGTACGCTCCAGACACTCCAGGCACCCTGGGTCAACCGTGTACCCCGGCGCCCTGATCGAGTTTCTGCACTCCTTAAGAGATATCTTGTCACCTTAATATTTCGATTTAGGCGCCTCTCCTGGATGGGATTTTATTTCACCCCAAATCTCCATGACTCAGGTTTCAGGGTCGGTGTAGCTCCCCCCCCCCCCCCCCCCCCCCCCCCCCCGAGTCATGCTCACTAGGTTTTCCCCAATTATGACGTGCGTTAGGTCTTATTGTTGCCTCTTGTTGTATGCGAACTAGGGTGCATGCCACAATTGGATGCCTAGTCTCCCTAGTTAGAGTCTTACTTCTGTTTCTTTGTATTAAGGTCTTATTTTTCCTTGGTATCATAAATAAAGAGATTTTTTTTATTTGCATTCATACTCTTGATTAATACAATTTTGATATCTTCTTTCTTTGTTTATTCGCCTACATAATAACTCCTTCTAAAATATTTATATCTGAGATGACTTGGTTGCGTTTTTCGCCCACTGCACTTCATTAAGCTTGCTTACACTTTTTAACATACTTGCTCGCACAAAGTCTATTTTTTCTGGCATGATATAACTTCCGCATGGACCATATTTCTTCAAATATTTTTGGCTCCAGAGTACATCAGATGGCTTTCATTCTCCATCATTTACTAATTCGTACATTCCATTTCCAACGGCCTTCTTGACCCTGTATGGCCCATCCCATAGGTTCTCCATGGCTCCTCTACTACCTTTCTGATAGTGTGGTTTCTTTCTCAACACCAATTCTCATTCATGAAACAAACTCTTTCTACTTCGCTTGTTACTCTCTTTCGTGCAATTAGCCGGTTCGACTGTAGTCTTGTTTATTTCTTTACTCTTGATCACAACGTCTACCATTAATCATTCACTTTGCTTGTCATCATGTATTCCTTTTTCCAGTCTCTTCTTTTGTTCACACGCTCTTCACATTTATCCACATCAATCTCATGGCCACTCTTTCCCTCAATTGGGTCCCCTCTTATTATTCCTACACCTTGTGGAAAAGGGAATTTAATGCATTGGTGAAAGGTTGAAGCCACCCCTAGAATGTTATGTAGCCAAGGCCTTCCAATTAAAGCATTATATGGTGACTCCACATCAACCACGCAGAATACTATTTCCGTTTTCATGTCATTAAGTGGAATTCGCATCGTTATCTCTCCTTTTGGTTTATTTGTTGAGCCATTGAAACCGTAAATTTGGTAAGTTTGTGGTATAAGCTCATCATCTCTTCCACCCATAGTTTTGTAAGTATGATAAAACAGTATATCCACTGATCTGCCAGTATCTATCAGTATTTTGTTTATGTCCCAAGTGCCTTCATCATCATCCGTTTCTTCATCATTCTTTGCTTTTGGGTTAATTTCTAACTTAACCACTAATGTATTGTCATGCAATTCTCCAAATCGTACTTTTTCCGCATTGAAGGATATATGATGTTTCTTCCAATCTTTGAATGGAGATATCTTTGCCAAGTGGGTATCTCTCTCTCATCAATATCTCTTGTATAAACTCTACTTAGGACATTATCGTGGAAATCATCTATACTTCTGAATGAATGTATAATTGAGTTACAATATAAATTCTTAGCCTTCGCGCCCACTTCAATCAGGTATGTGTTCTTTCCTGCCTCTGCACCTGATGCATGCCCTTCTGGTGGTGGTGGTAGATTATGCGGTTGTACTAGGAAACGTTTTAGTTTCCCCTAATCAATCATTCTTAATATGATGTTCTTCACATTTCTACAGTTGCTGGTGGTGTGACCGTGAAAACGATGATAGGCACATAATTTTCTACTTCTCCTTCCCGGCGGTGGTTCATTACCCATATTTGGTGGCTCTGGTATGTCTTCCATTAAAATCACCGCTTCCCAGATTTTATCTATTGTAGTGTTTAAATGCGGCATCTTTATTTGCTTCGAGACTACTTTGTTACTTCCTTGTCCTTGGTTATAATATTGATTTTGCCCTCCATATCCTTCTGGGTGGTTATCAAGCCTTTGAACCTTGTTGTTTCCTCCACGATTATTGAATTGTCTTTCTCTATATTCTCTTTCAAACTCTTCTTGATCTGCACTGCCCATAGCTACTAGCTTTTGTTCTTCTTCCATTACTTTCTTTCCTTGGCTTCCCTGAGATGTACTTGCAACCGCATTGGTCATTATTGGAAGTAAGCTGGCATTTCCTTCCTTTGTGTTAGTATTGATGGTGGTTTTTTTAGCTTAGGGTTAAAATCGTAAAACCATACATCTGACATGACGTCACGATGACCACTAGCGCATTTATTGAATCAATCAACATGCCTACGTAAGAATTACCAGGGTACCTTTTTTTTATACATGTGTCATGTTCCACGACAGAACCCTTAGTGTTGACCGACATCATCTTCGTACATATGAAATCCTAATTCTCATGCTACCGCGCCAAGGCATGCCAACCATGCCAGTCACACCACTGTGCCAATGGAAAACCATGCCAGCCACATCTCCGCGCCAAGGCATGCCAACCATGCAAGCCGCACCAATGTGCCAATCGCAAACCATGCCAGCTACATCTCCACGCCAAGGAATGCCAACCATGCCAGCCGAACCACTGTGCCAATGGAAAACCATACCATCCCCATCTCCGCGCCAAGGCATGGCAACCATGCTTGCCGCACCACTTTGCCAATGGCAAACCATGCCAGCCACATCTCTGCGCCAAGGCATGCCAACCATGTCGGGCGCACCACTGTGCCAATGGCAAACCATGCCAGCCACGTCTCCGCGCCAAGGTATGCCGACCATGCCAGCCGCACCATCCGCCAATAGCATGCCAAATCCTTGGACCCACTATGCCAAGCCAACCGCACCTTTCATTGACCGTAACCATGCTATCCACACCATGCGCCAATGGCACGCCAAACCCATGGCCCCACCATGACAAGCCAACCGCACCTTGCCCTGGCCCCAACCATGCTAGCCGCACCATGCACCAATGGCATGCCAAACCCTTGGCCCCACCATGCCAAGCCAACCGCACCTTGCCTTTGCCCCAACCATGCTAGCCTCACCATGCGCCAATGGCATGCCAAACCCTTGTCCCCACTATGCCAAGCCAACCGCACCTTTCCTTGGCCCCAACCATGCTAGCCGCACCATGCGCCAATGGCATGCCAAACCCTTGTCCCCACCATGCCAAGCCAACCGCACCTTGCCTTTTCCCCAACCATGCTAGCTGCACCATGCGCCAATGCCGGACTTCCCTATGCGGCTACCAAAACGAAGGCGTGCGACGATCAACGGCCACCCTTCCATCCTATATGCAAATCCTAGCCGTCCAAGGTCACCAAACGACACATGGTAACCTTTGTCCCAAAACCCTAGTTTTGGCCACACCAAACCGCGCCAAGGCATGCCATGCCACATCTTCCAATGGAAATCCAACCATCTTGCCGCGCCATACCATGCCGGTCTTCCCTATGCGGCTACAAAAACGAAGGAGTACGACGATCAACGGCCACCCTTCTATCCTAGATGCAAATCCTAGCCGTTCATGGTCACAAAACAAAGCATGGTAACCTTTAGCCCAAAACCCTAGTTTTGGCCACGCCAAACCGCGTCAAGGCATGCCATGCCACATGTGCCAATGGCATGCCAACCACCTTTCCGCGCCATACCATGCCGGCCTTCCTTATGCGGCTACCAAAATGAAAGAGTGTGACGATCAACAACCACCCTTCCGTCCCAGATGAAAATCCTAGCCGTTCAAGGTCGCCAAACAACGCATGGTAACCTTTGGTCCAAAACCCTAGTTTTGGCCATGCCAAACCGCGTCAAGGCATGCCATGCCACATGTGCCAATGGCATGCCAACCACCTTGCCACGTCATGCCATGCCATCCTTCCTATGCGGTTAACAAAACGAAGGCGTGCGACGATCAACAACCACCCTTCCATCCTAGATGCGAATCCTAGCCGTCCAAGGTTGGCCAAACAACGCATGGTAACCTTTGGCCCAAAACCCTAGTTTTGTCCACGCCAAACCACGCCAAGGCATGCCATGCCACATGTGCCAATGGCATGCCAACCACCTTGCTGCGCCATATCATGCCGGCCTTCTTTATGCGACTACCAAAATGAAGGCCTGCAACAATCAATGGCCACTTTTTTTATCTAAGGTGCAGATCTTAGTCGTCCAAGGTTACCAGCTAACGCATGGCAACCTTTGGCCCTAGTTTTGTCGCGCCTAAACAAAGCCAAAACCCTAACTTTTGGCCGCGCCTAAAATAGGCCATATTAAAGCCATACTGATCATGTTTTCATGCCACTGGCTAGCAAACGAAAGGTTGCAATAATCAACGGCTACCTTTCCTCTCAAGATGAAAAATCTCAAGCGTCGAAGGTCACCACCGAGCCGGCAAGTCTCCCAATTTCAACTTGCCAGACAACAACAACATGCTACATGTTTTCCACGAAAACACTCGAGACATCAACGCATGTCACAAACTGGGGGATGCTCATTGGGTATCTGTTTGGCAGTTTTACAGCGTGCGGCTTACACTACGTCCGTTATAAGAAAGTTTTATAAGGATGAGGCAGTTAGTAAATACAGGGAGTAATGGTGAAACTCCTTCTTTTATGGAACATCAATTCCATGCGCTACCGGTTACCACCTCCTCCTATTTACTCGCCCGTTTTCCATTTCTTAATGAGACCATAGTGCGTTTCACTTCGACTTGTATAAATAGGCATTACTTATTTCCACCGAACAACAAGTTCAGGTCAGGAGCATACAACACTCAGAAAACATTTGCTAGCTTTCCATCTGTTAGCTTCTCACTTTCTGATACAAGTCGTAAAACAACTACTCTTACAGAATCAAATATTCTGGTCTCAACACTTTCTTCGCTTCCCTCCCAAAAAACAACCCTTCTCCTTCACTTTGTGACCGAAAGCAAGTCTGGAACGACCATTTCTTTGTTTAGGCCGATTTTACAGATTGATCTCTCGAATCTAAAGTACTCCCTTGCAGTAAATTTTTTAGGATTTAAATTCGTTTCTCACCCACACACCCGAAATTACCAAAATCAGCAGAACCTGTTTTCACCCTCAAACAATTGGAGACCACGGTGGGAGGTTTATCTTTCGGTTACAATGTAAATTTTCAATCCTCGATCTCATACTTCGACCCAGACGTCAGGACGGTATATGCAAACGACCCGCTCACGGATCGACGACTCAGTCACCAGATGACCCGATTAACAGTCATGACACTGCAAGGGGAAACTGGGGACTTCCCAGAGGTTAAATGCAAACGATCCGCCCAGGGATCGACGACTCGATTATCAAGTGACTCAAGGACTACTGGGGACTTTTCACAATCGCGGTGCTTCCCAAAAAACTCGGACTTGCACCTGACTCATTTTTCGTTAGCAAATCCAAAAAACCGATCCCAGCAACTTGCATCTCTTCCAGCGCTGACAGCTTGCATCCTTCCAGCGCTAACAACTTGCATCTTCCCAGCGCCAGCAGCTTGCATCCTTCCAGCGTTGCTCTTGAACGCTCAGTAGAAGGGAATCAGCAATCCAATTTCATCACACTTAGATATCAGGAACGACTTCTCCAAAATCGAGGCAAGGAGATCAACAACCCCCTGAGTTCACAAAGACTCTCTTCTCGTCAGGAGATGCATAATTTCGGGGGACTTCACCCACAAAATTGTGCAGTCTATGGTGGAACATTTATGAGAGATTTTATATTTTACCAAGGCGCAACGTCAAGACATATTTGCATCCCTCAACCGCGTTGTGTCATGAAAACATCTATTTCAAGCCAATAAGTTGTTCTCAAACCCCTAACTCTCTTGGAAAGCACGATATATGGAACTGGGGACTCCTAACCACTGTTCGCTTGAAGGGTGTCTAGTTTGACAGCACACTGATTGACTCAGCTTCTACACTTCAACGTGCTCCAGCAGTGGCTCCGTTTCAACGTTCACTTCAGCAGCCGCTCCGCTTCAGCATTCTCTCCATAAGATGCTTTAGGATCGAAGCCGAAGCTTCAGCGTTTGTCTTCTTAAGTTTCAACATCCTCTCCAAGAGCAGAAGCCTCCTCAACGTCGCTTCCTCCTGCTAAGGATCGTACCGGGCCCGCCACTCCTTCCTGCAAAGGGTCGTACCACCTTGCTTCCCATGTCAAGGATCATGATCGCAGCTAGCTAATCTTCGTAGTCATGACCGCCTTTTGATCCATCCAGCTAAAACTCATGATCATGGACAGTTAGCTCGCTTACGCATCCAGCCAATCCTTTTACTTCCATGGATCCCCATACAATTCCAGCCAACCTACTTTGTTACCACGACAATGTAGTCTCTTCTGATTACATCTGCTACTAAAAACTGTTACCACTCATTTGTTGATACCAGCCAGAGATTCACCACAGCAGCAATCGCTACAAATATGAAAACATGTAAATCATACTTGGGGACTGAGTATATACATGGAATCAATTCATTTTCAAATCTTAGAAGACACATTCAACCAAAAGGTTATAGCCACAACAAGGTCATCTACTATTCAAGGGTACAACGCAAGAATATCATCACCTCTCTATCTAGAAGACGCCTTCAACACTTTACGAGGCCGCGGAGGATCTGAAGCCTTCTTAGAGGAAAATAAATTCAGAAACTAAAGAAAAATGCGACTGGGGACTGCTCATCGCACTCGACGACCATCAAAAACTCATGAGATAACTCTAGAGACGCGGCTGAAACATTTCCTTGAAGAAATAGAGGAAGCCACGATAAATAACATAACTCTCTCATTTCTACCTCTTCTCTATCCAGAATATTTCACCATGTGATATTCTGAGCATCCCAACGTCGCATCCAAAAAGAATACAATAACCTTGTACCAAACCTCGTGGACGTGGAGTCAAGACGATGCAATGAAAGTATGCTACACATGAGGACTACCAGCATGAGACGCTTTCACTCCCCTCAACCAGGTTATTTCTGATTTCAACATCATCATGTCGAAGTTTTACGAGCCACGGTAATTTATCAACACAAATCCGTACATGTGCATTGAAGACTCCAAAATCACGCCACAGAGATACATTCACATGTTCGGCCGTGCCATCGGAT
Organism: Papaver somniferum; assembly: GCF_003573695.1. NCBI lineage: Eukaryota > Viridiplantae > Streptophyta > Magnoliopsida > Ranunculales > Papaveraceae > Papaver > Papaver somniferum. The sequence continues at coordinate 152,279,315 of NC_039361.1, forward strand.
CTAACATAAATATAACTGGGGACTGCTCACGGCATCTCATTCCATATGATAGTCTAATATTTAGAAGATGGTTGTCTCTTGGAACAAATTCCTTGAAGACTTGATAGCAGCACGTCGGTAACGAAACGTCTCCCAACTCATCTATTTCATCCAGTGGCTCCGGAAGATTTCGACCATACAAGCATCCACAACATACTGTCATCGCGAGCAGAAGGTCCATGCACTGAACAACCTAAAATCAAGGATGAACCGACAACGAAACCACATCCATTCGTCCCAAGAATGCAATATAGTTTGGTAAATTTTGGAATCCACTGGTGAGACATTGCATACGAAAGCACGGATGCGGACGAGCGACAAAAAAAATAAGAAGGTCAATACCTCTTTTCATACGGATGGAGTTTCTAGAGTTTGCACAGAATAAAGTTTCCTTCTTGCTCCATAAAGGGCAATAGATGACTATGCACGACTATGTTACCCCAGGCCCGCAACATCCCTCCTGAATTCTTCCTAAGTTTCACTGTCGGGCCGTTTTAACCTCCTAAACAAGCTCAAAAACTAAATATTCCCTTGTAAAGAGATAAGAAATTATTTTCCGGTCATATGGAGGGGAAGACCGTCAAAATCCGAGTTCGTACGAGAATTCTACAATAATTTTAGTAAGGAACACTAATTAGGGTTTCAGCATCCCAAATCCTGATTTCGACAGAGTTGCCAGGCGTCATCACCACTGTTTGGTATCCGAAGTTCCAAAACCAGTTCCCATCCTTCCACAGAACTGAAGCCATTCGTCATCCTTCCAAGGAACTGAAGCCAGTCGACATCATTCCACGGGCCCGCAACATCCCTCCTGAATTCTTCCTGAGTTTCACTATTGGGCCGTTTTCACCTACTAAATGAGCTCAAAACCTAAATATTCCCTCGTATAGAGATAGGAAATTATTTTCCGGTCAGATGGAGGGGTGGACCGTCAAAATCCGAGTTCGTGCGAGGATTCTACAACGATTTCAGTAAGGAGCGCTAATTAGGGTTTCAGCATCCCAAACCCTGATTTCGACAAAGTTGCCAGGCGCTATCACTACCATTTGATAACCAAAATTCCAGCGTCATCAACATCGTTTGGTATACGAAGTTCCGAAACCAGTTTACACCATTCTTCGGACTGAAGACAGTTGCCACCATTCCCGCGGACCGAAGCCAGTTTCCTCCAATTCCAAGCCTACCGACGTATGCGGCCCCCATTCCAAGCCGATAATCTACATCTCACCACTTCACGATCTAGCCAGCAACACCACAAGTAGAATCTATGCAAGGCCTCCAACACGAGAATCACGAACTCTCCTTACCTCTCGAAAAAGGTTAGTCGGATCTTCTTGACCATCTTTTCACGACTTGTCATTTCGATTTTGTCCTTGCCTGTCACCATCTTATGCTTACCTCGCAACAATGCTCTTGTTCCGAGCTAAGCATGAGACTTAATGTTGATGGTGGCTATTTAACTTAGGGTTAAAATCGTAAAACCATACATCTGACATGACGTCACTATGACCACTAGCGCATTTATTGAATCAACCAGCATGCCCACGTAAGAATTACTAGGGTACCTTTTTTTATACATGTGTCATGTTCCACGGCAGAACCCTTGGTATTGACCAACATCATCTTCGTACATACCAAACCCTAATTCTCATGCTACCGCGCCAAGGAATGCCAACCATGCCAGCCGCACCACTGTGCTAGTGGTAAACCATGCCATCCACATCTCTGCGCCAAAGCATGCCAACCATGCCAGCCGCAACACTGTGCCAATGGCAAACCATGCCATCCACATCTCCGTACCAAGGCATGCCAACCATGCCAGCCGCACCATTGTGCCAATGTAAAACCATGCCAGCCACATATCCGCGCCAAGGCATGCCAACCATGCCAGCCGCACCACTGTTCCAATGGCAAACCATGCCATCCACATCTCCGCGCCAAGGCATGCCAACCACGCCAGCTGCACCACATGCCAGTGGAAAACCATGCCAGCCACATCTCCGCGCCAAGGCCTTCCAACCATGCCAGCCGCACCATGCGTCAATGGCATGCCAAACCCTTGGCCCAACCATGCCAAGCCAACCGCACCTTGCCTTGGCCCCAACCATGCTAGACACACCATGCACCAATGGCATGCCAAACCCTTAGCCCCACCATGCCAAGCCAACTGCACCTTGCCTTGTACCCAACCATGCTAGCCGCACCATGCGCCAATGGCATGCCAAACCCTTGGCCCCACCATGCCAAGCCAACCACACCTTTCCTTGGCCCCAACCATGCTAGCCGCACCATGCGCCAATGACATGCCAAACCCTTGGCCCCAACCATGCTAGACGCACCATGCGCCAATGGCATGCCAAACCCTTGGCCCCACCATGTCGGACTTCACTATGCGGCTAACAAAACGAAGGCGTGCGACGATCAATGGCCACCCTTCCATCCTAGATGCAAATACTAGCCGTCAAAGGTCGCCAAACAATGCATGGTAACCTTTGTCCCAAAACCCTAGTTTTTCCCACGCCAAACCGTGCCAAGGCCCTTGCCATGCCATACCATGCCGGCCTTCCCTATGCGGCTACCAAAACAAAGGCGTGCGACGATCAACGACCACCCTTCCATCATAGATGAAAATCCTAGCCGTCCAAGGTCGCTAAAAAATGCATGGTACCCTTTGTCCCAAAACCCTAGTTTTGGCCACGCCAAACCGCGTCAAGGCATGTCATGCCAAATGTGCCAATGGCATGGCAACCACCTTTTCGCGTCTTACCATGCCGGCCTTCCCTATGCGGCTACCAAAACGAAGGCGTGCGATGACCAACGGCCACCCTTTAATCCCATATGCAAATCCTAGTCGTCCAAGGTCGCCAAACAATGCATGGTAACCTTTGGCCCAAAACTAGGGTTTTTGCCATGCCAAACCGCGCCAAGGCATGCCATTCCACATGTGCCAATGGCATGCCAACCACCTTTCCGCGCCATACCATGTCGGCCTTCCCTATGCGGCTACCAAAACGAAGGCGTGCGACGATCAACGGACACCCTTCCATCCTAGATGCAAATACTAGTCGTCCAAGGTCGCCAAATAATACATGGTAACCTTTGTCCCAAAACCCTAGTTTTGGCCACGCCAAACCGCGCCAAGGCATGCCATGCCACATGTGCCAATGGCATGCCAACCACCTTGTCGCGGTATACCATGCCGGCCTTCCCTATGCGGCTACCAAAACGAAGGCGTGCGATGATCAATGGCCACCCTTCCATCCCAGATGCCAATCCTAGCCGTCCAAGGTCGCAAAACAAAGCATGGTAACCTTTAGCCCAAAACCCTAGTTTTGGCCACGCCATACCGCGTCAAGGCATGCCATGCCACATGTGCCAATGTCATGCCAACCACCTTTCCGCGTCATACCATGCTGGCCTTCCCTATGCGGCTACCAAAACGAAGGCGTGCGACGATCAACGGCCACCCTTCCATCCTAGATGTGAATCCTAGCCGTCCAAGGTTTCCCAAACAACGCATGGTAACCTTTGGCCCAAAACCCTAGTTTTGGCCATGCCAAACCGCGCCAAGGCATGTCATGCCACATGTGCCAATGGCATGCCAACCACCTTGCGGCGCTAAACCATGTCGGCCTTCCCTATGCGGCTACCAAAATGAAGGCCTGCAACAATCAACAACCACTTTTTCATCTAATATGCAAATCTTAGCCGTCCAAGGTTACCAGCTAACGCATGACAACCTTGGTCGCGCCTAAACAAAGCCAAAACCCTAACTTTTGGCCGTGCCTAAACTAGGCCATATTAAAGCCATACTTATCATGCTTTCATGTCACTGGCTACCAAACGAAAGGTTGTAATAATCAACGGCTACCTTTCCTCATAAGATGCAAAATCTCGACCGTCGAAGGTCACCACCGAGCCGGCAAGTCTCCCAATTTCAACTTGCCAGACAACAACAACGTGCTACATGTTTTCCACGAAAAAACTCGAGACATCAACACATGTCACAAACTGGGGGATGCTCATTGGGTATTGGTTTGGAGGTTTATAGCATGCGGCGTACACTACGCCCGTTATAAGAAAGTGTCATAAGGATGAGGCGGTTAGTAAATACAGGGAGTAATGGTGAAAGGCCTTCTTTTATGGAACATCAATTCCATGCGTTACCGATTACCACCTCCTCCCATTTACTCACCTGTTTTCCATTTCTTAATGAGACCAGAGTACGTTTCACTTCGACTTGTATGAATAGGCATTACCTATTTCCACCAAACAACAAGTTCATGTCAGGAGCATACAACACTCGGAAAACATTTGCTAGATTTCCATATGTTAGCTTCCCACTTTCTGATACAAGTCGTAAAACAACTACTCTTTCAGAATAAACTATTCTGGTCTCAACACTTTATTCGCTTCCCTCCCCAAAACCAACCCTTCTCCTTCACTTTGTGACCGAAGCAAGTCTGGAACGACTATTTCTTGGTTTAGGATGGATTTGTACAGATTGATCTCTCGAATCTAAAGTACTCCCTTGCAGTACATTGTTTAGGGTTTAAATTCGTTTCTCACACACACACCCGAAATTACCATAATTAGTGGAAACCGTTTTCACCCTTAAACAGTTAGAAACCGCAATTGGAAAAGACTTTATTTGTCTTTTCTTCTCTTTTAGAGCAATGTACTCTTCTTGGTACTCGCGTAGCTCTGCCATGGTTATTGTATCTTTAATCTTGAATATCTGCGTGTACAACAGATCTGTAGCAAAGAGTGCGTTAATGAAGGCTATAATAAGATTTCTCTCATCCACTCTCCCTTCCATTTCACTTCTCATGCTCCTCCATCGCATTTTTAGGCCGCACAAACTTTCATTTGTTCTTCTGCGTAACCTGAACACCTTATCAATCCCTGGTCGCAACATGTTATTACTGATATATTGCCTTAAAAAGATGTTTTTTAAATGATGAAAGGATCGACTGCATCCCACAAGCAACCCTTCAAACTATTGTAAGGCTTCCCATGTTAAGCTTGTCGGAAAATATTTACATAATACCGCATCATGTTCTTCCCATTATAACAGAGACCTATTGTACGCTCTTATATGTTGCACTGCACATGTGCTTCCATCAAAGATGTTAGTGAATACAGGTATAGTGCATTTAGGCGGTACTACAGCGAGTTGGATTCTCCTTGAAAACGAGGTTTTGCTCGCTTCCTCTATTGCTTCATCATATTGCCGCCTACCTCCATCTTTGTGCGCGGCCATCATCTCCCTCACTTCTGCGAGTTCTTTTAATATTTCCTCCCCCATTAATTGATCTATCTCTTATTGCATGGGTCTTTTCAATCTAGCTTGTCTCTCCCTGTTGTCATGTCTGTTTTGACACATAACCCCATGGAGTTCTCGCTCTTCAGCTTCTTCTATTCTTATTTTGCGTTTTTCCCTTTCATTTCGTGCATGTATCTATGCGACATCATTCCTCTCCTCCTCTTCTTCGCGATCACGTCAATTTTTTAATATTTCTCTGCCATGCAATATTATCCTAGCTTGCTCTTCATCACTTTCATCTTCCCGATGATTGCGTGTGCGGTTGTTGTTACCATGTTGATCATTCCGATTACCTCTGTCGTTCTCTCGCACGCGATAGTTGTCGCCTTGTCGTGCGTCTTGATCATCATTGACTTGGTGACCTATGCGATCGTTACCACGTTCTTCTCGCACATCATCATCTTCCTGAATGTTTTCCACAAGGTCATTATTGACGAGTTCTTCATGCATAGCATCTTTACGGCTAGATCGACTTCGCCTTGATGTGCTCATACTTGTTTTTGATCTTGAGATCGCACGTGTTGCTCGCGATGTGCTTCTTAACCGCTGCTCTTGTAACCTAATATTCTCTTCTCCCAGTTCATCATTCTGACGCGTTAAGTTCGCGTGTGCCTCTTCTTATCTTCTCCTTTCTTGGACTAGCCTTTATCTTAGCACCTTTGTTGTCATGTTTTCTCCCTTGTCTGTTATTGGTCCACCTTCTCATGTTTCTTTCTTATCTTCTTATGTTGAATCTGTGTTTGCTGTATGAACACTCACCCTGTCATAGTCGATAATGTTATTTTGCGCTAGTTCGCGTTGGATCTGAGTTTGAGTTTTATTTCCTCTGTTATTCCTTTCTTCCATCCTTGACGATTCAATGATTTTGCTTCTTCTTTTCCCTGCGATACTTCTGCTTCTCCTTGTTGCTGTCACCTGCTCTGTTGTGGATGCTTGTCTCACCATCTGTTCTTTGTTATAAAAATAAAGGAATAATTTCTCTTTAACTAATGAAAACCTGACCAATGAAGATTTCTTTTCTAAGATTGACATCTTTGTTTAAACTTTTTAGGTCTAAACTTCCAAAACTTCCGAAGATGCTTATGAAACTATGAAAAATCTTATGCTCTTTCTTTATAGAAATTCATCAGCAGGGTACAACACTCCCAACTGATTTCCAGCGCCAAAATGTAGTTGCAGGAAACCCTAAAAGCACACCCTTAGTATAATCTATGAACAAACTAAGTAATCATCATGGAAATTATAAGAACTTTTATTAAATCTTGAAGAGAAATACAAAACTCTCAAGAAAACCTTAACTTGGGATGCAAATAATCTTTCTATCTCCTAAATATATTCTCCAAACTCTCTAAAAATCCCTCCTAAATACATGGTCGCTCATCTCCTTATATAGGAGTTTACATAGTGGAGGACAGCTAACAAAGCCCTTAATTTCGGATCTGACGTGTGTCAATGTCGTGTAGACTTTACTATTGACACACGGTTTCTTTACACTCGCACATCTCTTCACACTTTACTCGTGATTATGGTACGTCATCTGATGCGTCATTCTGGATAAGTTGTATGCGGTTGTCTTCGCATAGTCTTGGTGATTATTACTTCGCATGCGTGATAGGTGTGTGGTATTTTGTACCTACAAAACTATTTTTGAAACAGTCATAAAAAGTAAAATAGTTGACACTCTCGTAATTTTCTCCCATAACAATATAATACACTGTCTTATTTGCTGGGGAAATTTTTTATTGCGGCTGCTATAACATTTTTATCTAGCATCATAACAACATACCACTGATAAATATGAGGAGGGATCCCCTCACACTTTTATTGCCACACTATCTCACATGTTGGACGTCATATTTGTGAATTAAAACCAAAATGTAACGTATTTGAAGCTAATACTTTGGAGATATATTACTATTACATAGCTCTACTTTCCTACCGAAAATGAGCGTATTCCGAGTCGTATAACACTATCATCTACTACTTTGAAAATGAGCAGTTGAAAATCTGCGGAAATTCTGGCCACTAAAATTATGACCAGTAGATGGTGAAGTTTTATATTTCAGAATGAGCTCATTTTGGTAGGCATGTATATCTTAGTAAGAAGAACATTTCCTCAAAATATTAGCTTCAAATTCGTTATGATTTAGTTTTTATTTACAAAAATAACGTCCAATTTGTGAGATAGTGTGATAATAAGAGTGTGAAGGGATCCTTCCTCGATAAATATAAACCAACATTTCACAAATATAAACCAACCGAGCAAAAAATAAATAAATAAATAAATATAAACTAACATTTCATAATTAAATTAAATATTTATTCTTTTCTCTCCCAAACATGTCCCAGCTGACTTTGGAGAGACTATATTGCGTTGGATAAGTCTCGAACAGGCTTTATCGCGTTACCCAACTCTCAGGCGGCACCAGACACATCGGCCAAATCTCAAACGACCTTAGACGCGTCGGCCAAATCTCAAACTACGACATTACCGGCATCGTATTCATACTACGACCATGACGGTAGACCGATATCCCCCATTTTGAAATAAAATTTGGCATAGTATTGTACAAAAAAACTATGCCGGTACAATTACTTTTTCACCTACCAAAGAATATTCTCTGGAATATTCTACCGGCATAGGTTCATTCATAGGTTTTTAAGTCGGTACTGCATGAAAAACATACAGGAGGCAGTGCCATCCAAAACAAAAAACTGGCATCGTAAATTCATAAACTGCAACGCCGGAACTGAGTACCGTCTTGGAACCATCAATATCGAGAATGCCGACACTTGAAACCGGCATTGTTCAGTTACAAATTTACAATGCCGGTACCTTCCAAAAAACATACAGGAATAAATGTTTTCCAAAGCTGAATACCGTCATTACATACCAATTATTTGCTATGTCGGGAATACGTACCGGCTTAGAAAGATAGATTACGAGAATGCCGACACCTTAGATTCCGGCATTGATTTTTAATGAAACTGGTTTGCCGGAACATTGGTCGAGCATGCCGGTTCGTGTTTCCGGCATAGTGTTTTAATTTATTTTGGAACTAATTTTTATTCGATCTTTAGGTGGTGATATATATTGATCCAACAAATGCAAAGTCGCTTCATCAGGATACGTCGGAATATTATAAAATACCACAGGTATGTGACCAAAGAATACTTTTCACCTAGTATCTTGAACTTTAATAATGGATTGCTAGTAATGAACCTTCTAATGAACCCGAAATTGTTCTTATGTAGGGAATAAAAGATCGAAAGGAAGAAATCGTTTGGGCTAAAGAGACGGCTCTTAAGAACACGTGTGTGTTGGTGAGGAATACCCAAGGTTCAATACCCGTTTTGAGATGGCTTGCGAGAGAAGTGGGAAATACAAGGAGAAGAATAACCATAAGAGAAAGGATTATGTATATCCAAAGAATACTAATAGGGTATACAAGACTCATACGAGGAAGGATAATTGCACATTTAAGCTTGTATTCCGGCGAAATGACATGAAGAATTGGGGTTGTGAGGTTTTGTGTGGTAGTCATAACCACCGGGATCCGAAGGATTTTGAAGGTCACTGCCTAGTTGCGAAGCTAAAACCTCATGAGTTCGATGATGTATCATCCCCCAAAGGTTTCTTGCGACCTTCATCTTTCCCTCGTGGAGGCAGAGACTGAGGAGTATCAAGACCGTCCTTCCTCCTTCTCTTAGTGACATCATCTTTATTTTTTCTTTTGTTAGCTTCCTTGGCTTTTGACCTATATCATAAGCACAGGAAATAAATATTAGACAACTCATTTTCAGTTTCAAAACTGTCATAAACTCTCTTAATAAAACCAAGCCGGTTCAAAGCTCCCGGAATTGAAACTTAGACAATCACCCTTGCCGGTACAGTGTTCCGGCGGTGAACATTAACTATCGACAATGCCGGTAGTCAAATAGATTTCTCCTAAAAACCAAAAGACAACTACCGGCACTCTCGAAATAAATCAATTCCATGTCGGTAACTTGGTACCGGCATACAATGGAACCTAAAAGCGGTGCCGGTACTGATGAAAAATTCATATATGTTCTTGTATTAAGTCCACTACCGACATACACGAATTAAATCCAATACATGTCGTAACAGGGTACTGGCATACAATGCAACCTATATCCTATGCCGGTACTAGTGAAATATTCAGAGGTGTTCCTGTATGTTTTAAGTCAACTACCGGCATACGCGGATAATTATTAAGGAATTCCGTAACCCAAAACCGGCATAGCATTCAACCCAATTGCTATGCCGGTACATAACATTCAATTTCAGGGTTTGGTAACGACATTGCATTCATCCCAGATTGAATACCGGGAACTAAAAACCGGCATTGTCTTCATCCCAGATTGAATGCCGGTACTCTCTGTAACTCAACTGTTTCATCTAGGATTCACGATTCTAACCTAAACACATTGCTATAAATTGATTCAAACACTGATAAATTAGTTCAAAATGACTTACCTCTCACAGAAGCCATGGTTGCGAGAGGTTGATTGTCCGAGTTCGCTGCTTCGTCTTTTTCTTGCTCTTGAGCAATCAAATCAATTCTCTGTTCGTTTTTTGTTGAGCAATCGATTTTGTCTTCGATTGGGCATTTGTTTTCTTTCGTGGAGGCATTGTTATGATTCGGGTAGGTTAATCGACGAAGAAATTTTTGAATCGACGAAGAACGGATGAAGAACGATGAAGATTTTTTTTAAAAAAAAACCTAAACCTAATGAGTGTGCCGGTACTGAATACAGAGAATGGGGGATATATGAATTTGGTTTTTGATTTTAATGTTTTAGTGTAAAGTGTATAACAGTCTTTTCATAATGTTTTTTAATTAAACAAAGGGTATTTTAGTATTTTCATAACCAAAAATCACCCCTTAGCACACACCATGGGTTGGGGAAGTAATCAATATCCCTCAATTGCTTTTTCTATCCCCCAATTCCGCGTTCTATTAAATTAATAATAATAAATCCATTTAGTTAAATTAATTTAGTTAGTTAATTAGTTGATAAATATTTTGAAATCATGTTTTAATTAGATTGAACTCATAGATAATGTGGGAATATTTTTGAGAAAAAATTTGTTTTGAGAATTTTGTTTGTAACAGAAATGAAACCACACCAGACAAACACTTCTAAAAAGAGGATTACAAAGCTTCTTAGTGGTCTCATTCTACAAACAGAAATCAACACTTTCAAAAATCGCGGTATGAAAGTCGGCACGCTCGACCGAACTAGAAGATAATGACATTCTCTAGACGACAAGGTATCAATTCCATAACCTCCCGACTAATCTTTAGTCGTCAAGGTCGAGAATGCCAAACACTGACGACTAAAAATTATACACAAAAAAAGGTTGACTTTAGTTGTTACGGTTGAAATTGTACAAAGTGACGACCAACAATAAATCGTCAAGGTGGTTTCCCCTACCATGTCGACTAATAGAAAAATGTACACAAAGAAACTGTTTTATGGTAGTTATTCGTCGTCAAGGTTCGAGTTTTCATAATATGACGACCTTAATTACTACAACACTAGTCGGCATAGTATAAGGATGAATACCGGGACGACCATGTGAATGTATTTTCAGAGATGAAAAGTCGTCACGATATTCGCCCCAAGAAGATGACGACCAAAATAAAATTTCAAAAGTCGTCAAGGTTGATGAAGAAGACGACTATATAACTACAAATCAACAATTTCAATTTTTCTTATCGTATTTTGACAATCAAACAACAAAATAAAGCATTGATCGTTGGGTATGGAACGGAAATGGATTCATTTGAGCAGGGGCGGAACTACGACCTAGATTGGGATCCTAGTATTAGGCTTATTCCTATGGACATGCAAAAACATAGTATTTGGCATATATGCACCCACATGGGTATGCCAAACTGGTATGCCAATATGTCAGGACTGGCATATAGGCATACGAGACAGAGTTTCCATCGAGCGACAGAAACTCCATCGCTTCCGCTAGTCAAACTGTCGCTCGATGATTAGAAAATCGTTAAACAGATCTTCATCCAACGGTTAATATTCCCCCCCTCTATAAATACCTAATTTTAATCTCATTTCAACTCACACCAGAATTTCTTAATTTCTCAAGAATTTTTCAATCTCTCTCTAGAATTTCTCAATATCCAATTTTTTCCGTCACTCATCCAATTCCTTAGAGAGCATGGCTGATAATATGAATCTGGCTGAGTGTGTGGCAAACCAATGTACTATCCAAAATCGAAGAGCCGCTGATCGTGCAATCGTAGAAACTAGGAGAAGTCAAATGAGGCGAAACCTAAAATTCAAAAATGCGGAAGATGAATGTATTTGCAGGAATTATATTGATTTTACAATGGAGACAATATTTCATCACCAACTATTGTGGGAAAGGATTTATGTTAGATTTCAAGAACAAACAATGAACCTACGCGGTCGTAGTCTTTCGGATTTGATTAACCGATTCAGTATAATTAGGCAGGAAGTTAGTTGTTATGTTGCTATACTTCAACGAGAAAGTCCATCCTTGAGAAGTGGCGAAACCTTGATGGAATTTTAGGAAAGGTGTCGTGTGGAATATCGCCGCATTTACGGGGAAGAATTCCATTTTGGAAGTTGTTTCGAGATTTTAAGATGTTCGCCCAACTATTTTAAGTTGTTTTCATTTTTAGATTTTAAGATGTTGTAATTTCTCGATTATCCACTATTAATATTTGTTTAAGTTTTAATTAATTTGCTATTTTGTTTAAGTTTTAATATTTGTAATAGTTTTAATATTTAAGAATATAATTAATATTAATTTTCAACAATATTCGTCAAATTTTCAAATTTATTTAAACTTCACAAAATTTAAAACTTCAATATTGAAATAGTCATTTTACAAGATATAAAACTAGACAATAATTGGAAAGACTCTAAAAATAAAAATTTGGGAAAATGTTCTTCATCTTGTTCATCTTCTTCATTTCACCAAACTTCCAATCAATGCGCTCATGAACGGAGTCACCTTTGTTTATCTTCTTCTTTAGCATCAAATTTTTTTTGCCTTGATTTTCCTTGCCTTGAACTTGAACTTTCTTTGCCTTCATCTTGTTCATCTTAGTTGCGGTTTTGACTTGGTTAACATCCAAAACTTGAAGACATCTTTGCTTTTTACCAATTTCTTTATAACTCTCACAAATCTTCTTAACGGCACCTTCAAGCACTACTTCAGAAAAATCAAGTTGTGCCGAATCAAGTTCAGTTAATTGTGCCATTTGGAGAAAATAGAAGAAATAAATTAGATTGAGAAATAGAGAATAGATTAAGAAATAGAGAATTTTTTTTTGTGTAAAAAATTTGGGGCAAGATTTGAGTTTGTAAGTTACACTTTTATAGCGATAAAGAACTAGCCGTTGGCGCTAGAGAAAAAATCGCTGACGAAATGTTATTATCGTTGGCGATAAAGACTCTGTCGCTGGCGATATACTCAAAATCGCTCGCTAGGATGTCTATCGCTTATTGATTCTCCCATAGTGGCACCAATGGTTTGCCACGCCACCTGACATGCCAAACACCATTTTTTTGGCATGTGCATAGGAATAGGCCTTACAAACCGACATTTACTAGGGGGAAAAGTTATTGCGGCTGCTAAAACATTTTTTATCTATCATCATGAAAACAAACCACCGATAAATACAAACCAACATTTCATAATTAAATTAAATAACTTTTTTATTTATCAATTTTTTTCGTTAAATAACATGTAATCACAATTTTGATATAAATGAATTGAAATATGTTGACTGTTTTTTTTTTTACAAATATATCAACAACCAATGATGTGTAAATGGTGAATAGTGACACTGCTTGGCGTAGACAAAAATGTGCTCGAGCAGCACCCTGGTAAAAATATTTCTCCTTATTTGCCGTGGTACACCCTACCCATGGCATGACCCAACACAAAGGCGTGTAGTCGAGACCCACCACAGGCACAACTCCCGAGTCCCAGCCGCTCCGCTTCACTGAATTAACTCTCAAACCCTTAGGCGCGCCTTTTTGGCTGAAAGTTTTCACTTCCTTCGCTTCTTCTTCTTTGTTTACTGCTAAGATCTTACTTAGTGCTGCTCATGTAGGCGAAGTCGACCGATTAAAAAGTAAGCATCGAGTTATTAAAGATTTCTAGTGTTTTTTTTTGGTGATGTTTTGCTGAACTTTTTGATGTTGATGTTGTTTTATTTTGGATCATGATCTGCGGCAGCAGTAGCTCATCTACTTGGATAATGGATATGGAATAGGTGGAAGTGCTATTCATTTGGCTGCTGCTGGAGGGATAGTTCGATGTTCTTAAGTACTTGATTGAGGAGATGAAACTTATGTGGATGTGGAAAGTAATTTAGGTATTTAGTAATTTTGGGGGAATTCTTGTGATTCGATGATTCTTTGGTGTTGAGTGTTCTCGCTTGTAAATTGCGTGATTGGATTTGTTTTTCCGTCTATTTCTGTGTTAGGGTTTGGAATTGGAAATTGTTGTTTTTGTATTGATGTATTGGACATGTTTAAGGGTTTTCTGAATGCCTATTGCCACACCTTAAGTTCCAACAATATTTGTTTTCTTTTGTGTGGTTCTCTTTTTGGGTTTCTGTCTAATTGTACTGAAAATGGTGTGGGTGTTTTGGGATTGGATATTAGATGATGATGAAGCCATGACAACATGGGTTAATGAACTATTTTGGTTCCAATAGTTACACATGAGCAGGGGATTTTCCAAATGTGTTATCCAGACATCTTAGAGTAGCCTAAATAAGGCCCTGGTGTTTTTTTCATGTTGCAGGGCATAACGATATCATACCTTTATTACTTCCAAAAGGTATTAATGTGGATGTTTCGAATGGTAATGGCTCACCGCTACAATATGCTGCCGTTGCTAGCAAATACGCTATTGTTAAAGTTCTTCTGGATCATGGTGCCAATGTGAGTAGCATTTACCTTCTCTTCATGAATAGGCGTGGCATTCTGATTAACAAAGATTTAAATGAACCCATAATCGTAAGCTAGATATTTTCCTGATTGGATGCGATCTGCTTGATCATGACATCTGCTTATCTCTAATTGTGAATTAGAACTAAAAGCTTACATCTCCTATAGTTGTTGAGTTGAATCTTTGCCTAAATGTTGGTTTATAAGTCTTTGCCCTTCAGCATACTTGTTGGGATGATAGTGTGTTCATAATACACCTCCTCTCTACGTACATGGTTGTTATGTGAAAATGACAAGAACATAGAATCTTTCCTTCTACTTCCACAGTGTCTCCTTTGGTTATTCTATAGTCAAGGGGGATCACTGAATCTACCTTCTGTTTATCTTTGCAGCCAAATCTAGTCTTGTATGATACATTTACTCCACTTCATTCATCTGTATATGTCCAATCTTGGCAATGCGCGGAAGCATTACTGAAGGTAGAAATATTTTCTAACTATTACTTTTTGCTATATCTACAGTTAGTGTATTTTCAAACTACATTCTTGTTGGATTCATTAACATCTGTTAAGACTAGTTTGTATGATTCAAACTATTACTTTTTGCTATATTTACAGTTAGTGTATTTTTCTTGATTTCAGATGTATATTAGGGAACTTTCCATGTTTTTCTTGGTTCCATTTCTTTTCATCCGGTCTTTAGGGAGTTTGTACAAGTGGTGATGGGGTTTTTGTCATATGTTTATTATACCATTTTTGGGTTTGTAAATAATCCCTCTACATTTTTTCATCTGTGTAGGCATGTGCTGATCCAAATGGTGGATCAGATGGAACAAGAGCTCTGCCACTAGCAGCTGTAATGGGGGTAGTAAAAATCATCAGGCTGGTGCAGATCCATATGTTACAAATATAGTAAGCTAGTTATGCTTTCGATCTCTGTTCATTTATCAGACATCATTTTTTGTATGGAATGAGCGTCTCTTTAGATTTTATAAAGCTCCAAGGGCCACTTTGAGTCGAGTGATCAAAAGGATTGCCTTGAATACTTCGTCCTTGCGCTAAAAAGGCGCAATTTTTGATTTTTATTGTGCTTTCGTGATATGAAAAGAAGCGGCACTATGAGATGATTCGTTGGTCTCACCTATGGTAGTCTGGGTTTTGAAAGTCGACCCTTTTTTTTTGTCGCAGCACGGACTAAAGCCAATTGAAGTCTCAGCTTACAAAGATAATCGTCGAGGTGTTGAAATTCTTTTTCCTGTGACTTCTCCTTTTCCATCATATGTTGAGTGGAGAGTAAATGGAATAATTGAAGCATGCATATTCTAAGGAGTTTGACAATAAGATAAATACAATATGTATATTTATTTTGAGGTTTTGAATAGTGTCTTAAGACAATAAGCTCACTATCTTTTCACTGGCATACTATAAATCAAATTACTAGAAGTTCTGGATCGACATTAGGTTTGTAGTATCATGCCATACCATTTTATACTTGTTTTTGTTGCTCACTATCATAAATGTGTAGTTCATAGAGACTTTTGAAGTGAATTTATTGTATTAAATATCCATTATTGACAAATGATTCGTCAAGCGAAGGCGGCTTTTGTTGAGGCAAAATCAAGGGGCACAAGTGCATTCCATAGAAAGGAGTATTGGCTAGCAGTGTCTTGGTAGACAGAGGTATTTTTTGTAACTGAAACACTATAAGGTTGAGCGTTTAAGTGAATTTCAATTTTATTGAAAACTTTTGAATGGAAGGTGAAATAGAAACAAACACATGTTCCTTATATATTGTTGTGAATTGCAGGGAATATTCACATTTATATTAGAAATGTGCATTTGCCATATCATGATCTAGAAACGAAATAGGGTACAAGCCTTCATTTTTCTTTTGGTCAGTAACTAAATATTTCTATGCAGTTTCTTACTTTCGTATATGCTTATTTCAAAATCTATGGTCTTTCAGAACCAGGGTTCCTTTCAAGTCTCAACTGCACGGTTTTGCACAAGAAAGAGGGCTTCTTTGTTCCTATCATTAGTACTTACCTATATCCAGTTGAATGACTCGTGTTTTTCGTATTACAGGCAAATAAAGCATTAAGAGGTTTTGGGGAGATTCTTGTTCAAGTGAAGAAATTTGTTGAAAGAAAAGAGATGGGTGATGTGCAGTCAATACTACCACGGGAGATTATTTAGGCCTGTTGCACACCGTCAATGGTCAGATGGTAGGAAGATCAGAAGCCGAAAATGTGTACATGGGCAAATGATTTTCAAAGGATCACGATAACATGAATTGTTGTCGCATTTGCTTAAATGGTTTCATAGAGGTAATGCTGATACTTAATTTCAAAGTTTTGCTTCGGAGTATAGATTAAATGATTTATCAGACATAATTGCAAGCCAAGTTCTACTCTGCAATCATCTAGTTTCCTTATCCCTTAGAAGTACATCAGTAAAAATAATATCATATATTAAATCTTAGAGTTGATTTATAAAACAGTTGATGCAATCTTTAGCAGCTTTCAATCCTCCAATCCTAGTTTTCTTGTATCAAAGTTGTATTGAGTCATTTTATTTCGTACAGAGGCATCATTGTCAAAGCTTTTTCTGCCTCTTAAAGTGGTTAAGCTTATATTTCTTCAATGATTTAGTATTTAGAATAAGTCCAAACTTCACTTGGTAACATGTAGCCTCTAGAGTCTAGAGTAGTCCTTCCACCATACCTCGATATCTTTGTCCTATTGGAAGACTTTAGCTTTCTCATGGAATTGTGGGCTTGCGAGCAAACATCTGACCTGGTACTAGTATGTCTAGTGTTAGTTTGTGCCATGAGATAATGCGTCTGGAGTTTAGCTACTTAAGCACGTTTTGTTTTTAGATTACATCAATCACAGTAATCATTAGTATTGTTTATTGTAATTACTTTGAACAACTTGTTTGTATGCTTTAATCAACTTCTTGTTTTGCTTAACTCTTAAACTATCTGTAATTATTTTTCATGGGTGTTGGGATGAGCCCTTTGGAAAATTGCCCTTTGTACATTCATGTTTCTTTGAAAGAAATTTATGTTAGAGTGCAATGCAAATTTGTTCGAAAAAATATAATCTTTGAAAGAAATTTATGTTAGAGTGCAATGCAAATTTGTTCAAAAGAATATAATCTTCATTAATGGTGTTCTGAACATTTAATCAGGTAACCAAATCCCAATGTTTCGGTGATACAATTCATATATGTGTTTGCAGTGCAAAAATGTCCATTGCATCTGAAGAAATATGAAACCTTGAACTTCTTTTCTCTGTTATAATTTAGGATGTCAGTTTTATATCTTCTAATTTCTTCTTGTTTGGTTTACGTTTTAGCAGAATCCCATTGACAACTATGAGTTTTTGATATATTGAGAGCTTAATGCAGTCCTCAGAAAAGAATTCAAGAAGCAAGTGAGTAGCTGATATTCAGAAACAAGTTTAAGAACTCTCACTAACATTGGCTGCTCTGAGATGATTTACCAATTTTTACATTTTATATTGAAGAGGGCACTGGCTAAAAAAGGCTCTGTAGGATGGAAAGGTGTGGGCACTGAGAAAGAAGAAATAGATTTGTTATCAAAGAAGCTCTTAATAAAAGGTAAGGATGATTAAAATTTCTCTTCAAGAAGCTCAAACACTTCCTTTATCTTGATTATTTTCCGATGTAATTTTTTTTCTTCCTGAAGCATGATGTAATATTATTATTTATGTATCTAATTGTATTTTTTTCTTTTGCAGTAATTTCGCATTTGGAGTCGTTGATCATCAACTAAAGTTGTGTCTTCATGTTCCCCAACCAACCTTTCAGAAACGAAAGACGAAAGGAGTACTAAGCGATTAAATTGTTTTATCAAACTTTCATATTTGCAACTGTGTAAGTGCACAATTGAATATTTATCAATCTTGCTTAGAACTTGAAGCATAAAATTGCCTTAACAGGTTTGATAGAGTGGAATCTTTAAAAAAACAATCGAAAATGGAAAGTGCTGGTTGCCATCTCCAGATGTTTCTGAACCAGAGCATTTAGGGAGGACACGGGATCTAAAGCATAGTGATGCAATCTCTTTTGAAGAGAGAAAAAATAACCATATATTGTTTTTCAGATGGTAGTATAAAAATAAATTGGGTACCACTAATCTATGAAAGTAGGCACGACAAAAACGTTGATATCGAAGCTGTTCATCTGTTTAGATAGATCCACATAAGTTTAATCTCTATATATAAGTTGATGAGCTATCTAAATATATGCATAAACTCATTAATATTGTATGAATTATTATAATGCAAAAATTCTGGTAGTCGTGATTGCTAATTTATTGCTTGACTCGACAGGATCAAAAGGAAGAGCTCAAGATGCAGAGAAGAGTTGGAGGAATGTGAGGCGCAAAATGGAAGTGATAGAGAGAAACTTATCGATGAGAAACAGAAGGTAACATCCCCTCCTCAGTATAATGATAATAGTTCCAATTTGATTTTTAAGAGAAACACAAAAAGATCCGACCACACAAGACTAGCTACTGTTGTTCCTTGATGCTGTTTATATTAATTCTGGGTTATCTTAGGTGCGGGCACTTCAGTTAGCGGGACAATGCGGTTAATGTAAGGAGAATTCAACTCAAACTATTGCTGCCATGATGGTCTCAGTGTGGTATTACCATAGTACTTGGGCATAAAGTTGCTTGGTTTCCCTTTATCGCAGCTTTATTTGTTCGTGAACTATGAACCTTACTTGCAATGTTGCAACTTGTGTTACTTATCTGAATCAAGATTTGTACAATGTGTTAAATGTAAGAATGAGCTGTCTGTTTAACTTATCCTCGATCTTTATTTGGTTTGTTGTTTGATTTCGCACTAGAGATCTTCCTGATGAGCAACTAATCGAAGTGCTGCAGTGGTATGCTAAGCTTAAAAAACATTTAGGTCGTTAAGAGAACCACTGTCCACTTCTTCATAAGTCGTTGTTTCAAGTTGTTGTAATACTCTGTTATTGGAATCTTAAGAAGACTAGCGATCCCAGTATCTGTAGCTGTCCTTCCACTAAACATCTGCGATAAAACAGTGGAATTTTACATACAAATTCAGGAGTACAGAAATCTCTGAAGATCAGTTGCATAATTATTATTATTATCTTTCTACATCGATACTACAAAATCTGCTGCAAAATCCTTTGGCTACAGCAACAGAACTGATACCGGTAGAGGACCTGAAGGTTACAGCAACAGAACTGAACCCCATTATTATTTATCATCTTTAATACGTAAACAAAAAAATTATTCTAATGCTTTTTGTTTTACGTAAACAAAAAAATTATTCTCACTCGTGACCTACCCTACCCTAAGTAAGATGAGAGGTGTACGTCAATTTTAGCACACGACTCCCAACTACCGCTGTCAAATCCTTTGGCTCGCCTTTTCTTAAATGAGAGGTGTGCACGGTGCACCTATACCAATGAAACTTGATTGCCGCCGCCATTGTTTAACGTGATTTCTGACTACCAGAATAAAACACCATTGTTTTGGAACTGAACACGTACATTGAAAGCTTTCTGATAAACAGACTGACATAAATGGCATAGGGAATGCGCTAGTTCCCAATATCGACCTGAACCATGCGCATGGTAAGGGTGTTATTAGGTTTATCTCAATTTCAAGTTAGAAAAACTCTCTTCCCAGGCTCGATAATACCACCGAAATTATCATACCAGTCTCTTTAAAGTTCACAAAGTTAAAACGTCTGTAACTAGGCGTAAAAAAATTGGTCCACAGTCCGAAAGCCTAGAAGCCGTGGACGTAGAGTTGTCACTTCAAATGCGATGTAGAGTTGTCGCATCTGCCATTGACTAATTTAAATGAATACTTGTCAGTTGTCACTTCAAATGCCAACCTCTTTTATGGCCAACTCTGTCAATCAGATGTATCCGATAATGTTGATTCAAATCCTCCCAATGCAATATGAATTGGCCAGGCTTTTGCCGCTTGTATATGAACGAAGATCTCAATCATGTTGACCTCCCATTAACATGACGAATTATATTTCATTGTGGTAGGTTATACCTCTTCCGGAACTGGAATCTTCAAAACTTGATGCTCAAAAACTGTTTGGGTTTAGCATGATTTTGATCCAAGTTCAAACCAGAATGAATCAAACACATTTGGAGCAATTATTCATGCATCACCTTTCCATAACTCGGTGGGAAGTCTAAGTTTATGCTTGCTTCTTCAGATCTTACTATAAGGTCAAAATTAGCCTGGCGTTTTTAGGGGCCACCCGAAAGGATTTAGGGGCCATCAATTTATACCCAGCCAAAGACTCTAGTTAAGGGGTACCCTATATGATATTGAAGTTACATAAATGCCCTTCTGGTAAAACTGTATAAAAACCAAATCAAAAACAATTCTACTCATTTCAACTCTTCTTCTTCCAGTTTCCTATTATCTTCCGATTGTGGAAGAAAAAAAATTTTTCCACTCCAAAGTCAAATGGCCCCAATTAGGTAAGAATCTATCATTTTTGGGGTTTATTTCGCTTTAATTCGACGGATCGAGAAAAAAAATTCTAGGGTTTTCGGTTATTTATCCAGATTCGGGCGATATTCATGCTCCTTTACTTCCGAATGTAGTCGTGTTCTTCATTTCTCAAGAACATCGACAGTATTCGGGAGAAAGATTTGATGGTTATCTGCCGAATATTGGTGGCCATATCTTCCTGGATACAAACTGCTAATAATCGGTAGTTTAATGAATTTTTTGGCTACCGAATATATTTAAGTAGACACACAGTATTCGGAAGAACACTCACTACCGAATGTATATATTGAAAAAAATCTCAAAATTTCTGATATAGGAAAAATCCCATTTTGGGGCCAGTATTTATTCGGAAGACAATATAATGTTTTATACCTTCGATTATTTCAATTTCAAAATTTGAAAAGTATAAGTTTTTCCAAAATTCTGATTTTTGGGCCATCGTACATTCGGAACTTTACAAAAAAATTATCCTCCGAATATTGCAAGTTCAAAACAAACCACGCCATGGCTCTAGGTGGTTCCAAGGGCCAATATAGAATGTTAGACAGCCCATATTCGGACGTTTTGATAACTAATTATACTTCCGATTATTTCAATTTCAAAATTTGAAAAGTATAAGTTTTTCCCAAATTCTGATTTTTGGGCCATCGTACGTTCGGGACTTTACAAAAAATTATCCTCCGAATATGCAAGTTCAAAACAAACCACGCCATGGCTCTAGGTGGTTCCAAGGGCCAATATAGAATGTTAGACACCCATATTCGGAAGTTTGGGTAACTAATTATACTTCCGATTATTTCAATTTCAAAATTTGAAAAGTATAAGTTTTTCCCAAATTCTGATTTTTGGGCCATCGTACATTCGGGACTTTACAAAAAATTATCCTCCGAATATGCAAGTTCAAAACAAACCACGCCATGGCTCTAGGTGGTTCCAAGGGCCAATATAGAATGTTAGACAGCCCATATTCGGAAGTTTGGGTAACTAATTATACTTCCGATTATTTCAATTTCAAAATTTGAAAAGTATAAGTTTTTCCCAAATTCTGATTTTTGGGCCATCGTACATTCGGACTTAAAAAAATTATCCTCCGAATAATATAGTCGTGTTTAGAAATACCAACTTAATCGGTAGATAAGAATTTAAGTTTGCCACCGAATGTCTTATTCGGAGGGAATACGTGTATCGTTAACAACCGATTGTAGTGCACCAATGATACGAAACCTCAACGGCCATATTTTCAGAAACCTCAACGCCATATTTTCAAAAATTAGATCCGTTGGAACTCTAATCTATATAAGGAGGGTAACCCCTCTCAGTTATTATTGAGTAAAAATCTGAATGAAAAACCTTTTCAATGGCAAGTCCATCATCAATCGACAACATACTTCGAAGATGCAAGCGAACAACTACATCAATTGCAGCAAGGGAAGAAGAAATACAAAAAAGGAACAAACAACCCAAAAAAATTAAACCATCGTTAGTGGCAACGGAGGAGGAGGAAGAGGAAATCAAGGCTAAGAAGCGAGGTCAAGAACAATTCCATCATAGAGAAAGATTAAAACAAGTTTGAGGAAGAGACCGAATGGATAAAAAATTATTACATTGTGAAAGATCTACCCAAAGAACAGCAGGACGATCGTATATTTTGGATTAACGTTTCATTGGGTCCTTTTGTTGGTAAGTACAAGAAGCCACGCCACAATTATGAACCATCCCATGTTTCTTCAAGGGTGCACCATGTTATAAAATTGTGCACCGAGTACAACCGTATTCTTGCTAGGCACAGAGACGACAGGTTTGCGGCACAAGATGCTTATTCCAAGTGGAGAGGAGAGTCGTTTCTACATTTCGAAGCCGCGTTGATTGTTGCATCTCGGACTGGGAAAAAAAAAAACATGTGATGTTTGAGTGCTGTAAATTCAAATTTTTAATATTAATCGGCGGTTTGATAAAATATGGAATTCCCGAATATGATTAATCGTATTGAAGTGTTATAATACTGTTGTTCCGATTACATAGTTTCAAAAAAAATTAATCGTGCCTCGAAAAAAAACGATCAAACATCGTCATCATCCGAGGGGATCAATTCGAGTAACTCAGCGGGAAAGTTGTTGTCCATAACACGATCCCAATCAACCATGTTGGACTCATATTGTTTCACCCAATCCTTGCAATGGTTCATCGGGAAGTAATCGTGCCACTTACTCAACGGAGGTAACGGACAATCTTTCTTTACTCTTAAACCGATAAAATGCATTTCATTCACAAATGCCATTACGATTCTTCTATCTTTAACCGACTCGTCGCAAGCCGTTCTTGTGGGTGCAAACGTCATGCTAAGTCCATACATAGGAGGAACAAAGAAATGTACCACGCAATTCAAAACGTCCGCTAGGAGATATCCAAATTTAGGCATTGTCATCCAATACTTGGATCCGATTGTCTTCAATCCCTTTCGACACTTCACACGCGCAACTAAGTCTTTGAACTCTTGTTCTTTGTCGTATCTATCTCCTCGCCTCATCATCTCCATATAAAACCCTTGTCCTTCACTAGTTGTACCGCCACATCTTATTTCTTAAATATTGGCATTGGGTGACATCTTCGATATCCGCCTCTCTAAAGTAACCCATTTGTTCCGTAGCAACGTGAAACCCACAATTTCCATCCCCATCAACCTCGTCGGTCGAAAAAAAATGGAATGATAAGTGGAGGGAGTTGTTCCAAATACTCTTTGTATATTGTATATGTGGATCGATTTGGTCTTCCATTAAGATCTCTAGGGCAACGAAGAGTACCTTTGTCCTCTTTTATAGTAAGAATTTCCATTGGTTGGGTTTGTTGCGAGGCGTTCATTTGCTCAACAACTTCTTCGACAACATTGGGTTGACTTACTTGAGAAGGCTCTGTAGAGATCTTTGGCCTTACTTGTCGGGTGGTTGGTCCACTTTGATCATTTCTTGGACGACCTCTTTTCTTAGGTTCCGGCTCATCTTCAAATTCGGCTTCCGAACACTCGTGCCTAGACAATATTCTTTTATTAGACAAATACTCCTTCAACTCTTTTCTTTGGATGGTCCTCGACACTTCGGTGTTCGGCCTACCGGTGTTCTTTTGCTTAATAGGTTCATCAACCTCCCTTAAACAAGGGTGAAGGGCTTCCTCCAAATTATGCATCAATATTTGCTTTTTGGTGCCGTTTGATGTAGCGTAACGCTCGGCTATTCGTGCATACAATTCCGACTCGAAGAAAGAGGACATCAACTACCGGGGTGTTCGGAGTGAAATTTAATTGCTTCCAAAATGGGTGAATATCATCGATGTCAATCACTTCAACATACCTACCCAACTTATGACGACATGGGAGTCCAATACCTATCATATCCTTGCAAACACAAACCGTATTCTCGTCATCATAAGTTTTATATAACTTCAATTGTTTCATCATGCGATTTATTCCCATCTTGAAACTTTATGAACAACTCCCCTTAGAAGCAATTTTTCCTTAATATGTTCCATCGGGAATTGGTGTACACTAAATTGCATACATTTCCTAATCTTTACGAGATCACGATTGGTGAATTCATGGATTGCTTCTTGGATCGACACAACTCCATTTTGACTACCAATTAGTATTTTCTTAGTCGACCATGAGACCCCTCCGCAATGCTTGTCTCCTCGTTCTTGAAGTTACGATATTCATATGTCCATGCAAACACAAACCTCTCCTTAATCGTTAACCATTTTTTTTTACAATACTCAACCGGTTTTGGGTAGTCCGTGCCGTATTCATCCTCAAATTTCTTCAAGTTACATTCGTAAATTTCCTCGGTCATCGACCAAACGATTTTGTCCCATGCTTTCATGAACATTTTCCAAATTATTCCATCCTCTTTCCACTTTTCTTCAAATAGCCTATCCTCTTCCTTACGTTCTTCCACGGTTAATTTAATAATGCGCTCATCCTCTTCCTTTGACCTCTTGGTACCCTTCCTTGGTCTTTTAGCTTGGAAATGATGATGGCAATTGGTTTTGAGATTGCATTGAATGTGCCACGTACATTGCAAGTTTTGGGCTTCCGGAAACACTACCGCTATTGCATGCATTAAGGCTTGATCGTTATCCGTTACAATAACCCTTGGAAAATTATCACCGTTATAAATGGACCTCAACGTCTCCAACATCCAAATGAAACTCACATTGTTCTCATGATCCATTAAACCCCATGCAATCGTAAACGTGTTTTTGTCCGAAGTATGAAAAGCAATGTTCAACAACGGCATGTTATACTTGTTTGTCTTATAAGTAACATCTATCAACAAAATTTGATGAAAGCATTGAGCCAATTGGATCATTTCGGGATGTGCCAAGAAAATACGAACCACTATACCATCCTTTTCTTCCCTTCTCAAGGTGTAGCCGTGTAACTCCGCTAACCACTCCGATTGTTGCATGACCGTTCTACCATCCCAATCAGTCCTTTTGATCGTAGCTAGGGCCGACTTAATTGTAGACAAAGAAGACAAGTTGTCGGGATCGTCCGACTTTATCTTACTTAAGATCGCACTCGCTTTTTGGATCCGCATAGACCTCACCGTCTGCATTTGATGTGGTTTTAACTTGGCAACCATTACATGTCCAATTAAATCCAACGGATCATCATGGTTTTGACAACCCTTATCAACTTTATACATTTTATACTCTTTACCTTTAATACCATCGGGCTTATAGAAGACAATCTTAAATGGGCATCCTATCTTCTTGGTATTGCTTCGGTATTTCCTATTCGTCTTCCATATGTACTTACTATTCTTTCCCTCGTGACTCTTTCGCGTCCCACCTCGCTCACAAATCATTTCAAATCGAGTGTCACTAACATGATTATTTTGAACTACCACGCACATCTTAGCTTTTTCCTTGTTCATAAGCTATTCCTTTGCCTCCTTCTTACTTCCAAATGTCTAAACGTTCATAAAACAAAAAAAATCTAATAAGCGTAACCATTTAACATATAAATTTTGCAAAAAAAAAAAGTAGTTATGAGTATACCAAATCGTTTGCATAGTATAGGGAAGTGTCGGGCCTCAAATAGAAGTCATCAACAAACTCTTCAATGGCCTGCATATGAAAGCAACAAATTATTATACAATAATCGGAGATTATAAAATAAGTCAAACTTCCGAATATTCTATATTCGGAATTCTATCGGTTACCCAAAACACCCGATTTATGCAAATGAATGTACACAGTTTACTGAGTGAAAAAAATGATATAATCGGAGGTTATTAAATAAGTCAAACTTCCGAATACTTTATATTCGGAATCCTATCGGTTACCCAAAACACCCGATTTATGCAAATGAATGTACACAGTTTACTGAGTGCAAAAAATGATATAATCGGAAGCTAAAATATATAGTAAACCAGCCGAATATAAATAACCGGGAGATAAATTTAATCGATAAACATCCGATTTTCAAGTTTTCGGAAATTTTATTCGGCAGTCAAATAATGTTAAACTATTACCGATTGTAAAGAATAAGAATACTGAGTTTTGAAATTTTCTGAGGAATTCGTTTTTGGGGCCATTCGGGGGTAAATAACTCTACATAACTACCGAATGTAGATATTTTTGGAAAACCAGTTTGGGGTTTTTCTCATATTCGGCAGTAAACTAGTATCTTGGAACTACCGAATATACATATTTGGTACTCAGTGTGTTATATTCGTAAGTTTAATCTAGAAATTATCTATCGAATCTGGATAGTTCATGGCATTCAATGCATGCAATAATCAGTTTTTCTTGTTTACAAAAGCACACAAACCATGCAAATCGAGTATTTTAGTTTCTTAACACAATACCTGTGTTTTACATGCATCGTTAGCTTCAATATCATGCGATTCTCCATTTTCTTCCATGAAAGGGTATCTAGGTTTTCCTCTCCACAAAAGTTTGGATCATTCAACATATACCCCAAATCGTCTTCTCTAAACGGTCGTGAACCCTCAACATTTTGTTCTTCGTCATGATTCTCACCTTCTTCTTCATATCCATCCATTTTTGTAGTGAAAAAAATGGTTTTTCCCTTTTTTCCTTCAACCTCTTCTCTATAACTCTAATAACTCACAAATGCAAAAGAAATGAAAAAATGAAACAAAAATCATTTTAATACTGCACCGACCACAATCGGAAGTCTGGGAAATATTTTGGCTTCCGATTGAAATTGGAGGATAACAATGTTATCATATCCTACGAATATATAAGGGTAATTTCGCCATTACGAATTACGCGAGATAAAGGCTGGCTACATTTTCCCTTTGGGTGACCTTTTTTGTTTTATTGTTGGCCCCTAAATCCTTTTGAGTGGCCCCTAAAAACGCCAGGAAAATTAGAAGGTACTTCGTGTGTTTTGCTAAATATTGTTATAAACTTATGGACTAGTTGCAAAAATAATTAGAGAAAAAAGAAATTTTATGATTTAATAATTGTGAAAATTAAATTAATAAGAAAATCTCCGCATTAGATTTGACTAGACACCTTGCCAAGTACTATGTCGATAGCTCATCGAGATTCAGGACTCCTAGCTAATCCCCCTGACCTCATAGGCCGTAGCCAATGTCGATTTTATTACCTCGATGCACTTTCAACTTTAGTTTAAATTTCACAAAATATTATCAATTAAGTTTCTTTACATCTATAAATTAAATTTTGTAAAAACTAAAATTGACAAAAGAAAAAAAAAGTTAATTTTCTTTTCACAATCTTTTTTCTCTGGTTTGTCGTCTTTACTATTCACCTAAATATAGCTCCACAACAGTAATAAAATCTAACCAAAATGATTATGGAGTATTTCGACCCTGCAAGGAGTCTAACCATAGCTACAAAATTGAAAAAGATTAAGAACAAATGTTATAAATATTTAAAGTAAATTATGCTGGCTTTGCCACCTTTTCGAAAAGAGGGCACTTTAATTTTTGAAAGATAGCCTCTCAGAGCGTCCACAGTGCGCGACTAAACCCAAATATTTGGGAAAATAACGAGACGTAGTGGGACATTCTACCGATTAAATCCCGACCATCAACTAAATCTCAGACTATATTTGGTCTGGGACCAAGACTAAACTCAGATATACTCGAGCGGTCGTATAGTCGACGCCCCACCACCAGGCGAACGTATAGTCCACGTCCCACACCAGGCGAACGTATAGTCCACGTCCCACACCAGGCGAACGTATAGTCCACGCCCCACACTAGACGAACGTATAGTGCACGCCCCATTTTTTTTCTGGGCGTTGACTAAACCTCCGCCCCACTCTTTTTAAATTTTCAGGAATAATGGGGCGGGCTTTATACCTCCGCCCCATATTTTTTTTTCGAAACTCCCCCGCACCAGGCGAGCGTATATTGCACGCCCCGTACCAGGCGAACGTATATTGCACGCCCCACACCAGACGAACGTATATTCTACGCTCGACCAAATATAGTCTTCCATCCGTAGCGTCACACACCAGACTAAACCCAAATTTTGGTATTTTTTTTTCCTCTTTAGTCTTTGGTTATACTCGCACCACTGCAGTTCTCCTTAGGAGTACATCTATGATCCACCCCACTCCCCTATTATTATACGCAAATTGTGATTGATACACTTTCAAGGGTACCTGCAAAACAAACAACAAATATGGATCAAGGTTATATCACACAGTTGTATTTCTCTATCGTATCACTACCACTGTTGAGCCTTTGCAGATTATTGTCATTTCTTTGGGCTTGATTCTGCCACGAGGCCTTCAGTTATTACATCAATATATGTTCAGGAAACCTAACTATGCCATGGACATTGCATCACAAAGGATATCCCACTAAAGAAAACTAAAAAAGTACACCTAGTATATATGCGCATGAGTACATCTACTTACATTATACAAGAGAGCACCTAACGGAATGAGGTTCTTATTCAAAAAATGGGCTATATAGCTAAAAGTGCAAGTTTTCTAGGCCAAAAATACAGTTAGGATTCAGCCTAGGTCAAATAGACAGAGGAATATTTAAATAAGGAGTTTACGTTCCCTTCATATCACATTACATGATATCAGGAATCCCATTTCTTCTCTCGTCTTCTTCGTCACCCTGAACATAAAACAGATCTGAAACAAAAAACCAGCTCTCGTTCTCCATCGCCGCCATTACCACCGCGGAACATCAAATTTCTCCATTATCGACACCACCATCATCATTTCCACCACCATTGACTATATCATGTTTCCCTGAAACCATCATCGACATCACCGCCATCATCATCCAAGAAGATTTCTGTAATCCCTGATATTTGTCGATGGTTCTTCTTCTTCTTCTTCTTCGACGTGTAAGTTACTATTTTCAATCTAGGATTTTCTTTCCAGCGTTCGAACATTCATATCTTCCTTCAAAATTACTGATTGATTCATGGAACATAAAACTTAGGGTTATAAACCTTTTTTCTCGTTCCTTCTAATCTGTTCCTTGTCTGTGTGTTTTTAATTTGGATTTGTGTTTTTCTTTATGAAATTGGTACTTCAATTATGGAGTTGTTGTTACTGATTTTGTGGTTAATTAAGGGATTCAATTCATTCGACATGGTTTGTTGAATTGAATTGTAGTGTCTAAATAAAATTCGGGGTTCTTCAATTTTGTCTGTGTGGTTATTGTTTTCTTGGATTAGTACTGTCGACATTACAAATGCTTAACAGATTTTTAACTAGGATGAAACTAGTTTCATTGTGTTTTAGGTTGGGTTGAATTTCTATTTTAAACTGAGATGAAACTGATTTCATAGTGTCTTAAATTGGGTTTAATTTGGATTCACCCATTTTAACTCGGATGAAACTGGTTTCATTGTGTGTTTAGACTATGTTGAATTTGGTTTCACACATTTTTAACTAGGATGCAACTATTTTCATTGTGTTTTGGGTTGGGTTGAATTTCTATTTTAAATTGAGATGAAACTGATTCCATTGGATGAAAACATAGCTTTTTGTTTGTTAGCTAGATGAAACTGGTTTCATCTTGTGTTGTCACTGGATGAAACTAGTTTCATCATGTATTTCCACTGGATGAAACATGGTGTTTTGTTGGTTACCACTAGATGAAACTGGTTTCATCTTGTGTTTTCATGGATGAAACCTTTGTATGTCATATGTTATTACTGGATGAAATTGGTTTCATCATGAGTTGCCATTGGATGAGCTTGGTTTCATCCATGTTTCATTATCTGCTAACGCTTGTGGTTGTATATTTTTTTTTATAAAATAAAAACTAAACAAGGCTTGGTTTTATTGAAACAGAGAGGGTTTACTGACGCCGTCTCAAACTCAGATGAAGATGTGATGTTAGTAGATAGTGACGAGATGAGTTTGAAATAGAGTTTGTGCTGCAATTAGGGTATGGATTCAAATGGGTTTCGGTTCAAATCTGAATTGCGGTCAAAGGTTGGTTGTGCCATGGAATTGTGGTGGTTAGCAAGGATTGGAGATTGAATGAGCATGAGATGAAGATTTAATGGGTTGCTGCTGTTGGAATTGGGTTCGTTGCAGCTGGTCAGATGGAATTGAATATGAAGCTGATGTTGTTCGAATCTAAGCTAGCGAACGTGAAAGAGATAGGTCTGTGATTGGAGTTACAATCAGCTGGAAGATGTCGCTGCTGTGGAATGGAAGTTGAGCTCACAGAAACCTGTCCCAGGAGTGCAGTCAACAAAACTGAGATGGAAAAGAGAACAACTGGTTCTGGTGGTTGAAGTTGTGAGAGATTAAGATGAGGTAGTGGTAGTGGTAGTTACAGTCATGATGAAGCTAATTTGAAATGCAGGTGCAGTGGAAGAGAAAGATAAAAGAAGTTACAAAGATGAAGTCAACGCTCAGCTCTGAAGCAGGATTTTAGATGAATGCTAGGTTGCAATTGCAGGATGAGTCAGTATTGGTGGTTGACAGTGTCTAGGACTCGGACTGCAGGTTAACGACGCAGATTGAGGATTTTGTGTTTGCAACTGCACTTTGCTGCAATGGGTTTCTGGTTGTGTTGGTGGTCACTGCCATGGGAAGATGGTGGAGTTTACTGCAATAGAATTGGTGAATGGCAGTTGGCATTTTAAGGAGAAGTGGTTGGTGCTGCAGTATGTATGAAATTGCAGGGAATGATTGCAGTGAATGAGCAAGTCAGGACCAACAAGGATCTGAATTGAGCTGAATTGCAGTGGTAACTGGTGCCGGTGGATGAGGTATTGCAGGCTAAACTTAAGAGATGATAGTCATGGGTTGCGAGGCGTTGGTGATTTTCCACAGATGCAGGTTAGTGGAACTGAGGCTGTTGAATTCAAAATACAAGTGAAGCAGATGGAAATGGCCTGAAGTTGTGGTTGCAGTTGAGTTTCTTGGGTCCAATGAAGGTGTGATTTTGCAGAAAGGCTTTGTGTTGTTGAAGTTGGAAGGAACGCAGGGAGATGCAAAGGATGGTGCTGCAAGAATGAAGGAAGAGATGAGCTCATTGAGCTTGTACGAGTCACAGGAACAAGAAGCAGCTAAGATGGGTACTGTGTAGCTCAATATGCAGCTGCAAATGAATCTACAGAAACTATGAGTTCAGGTTCCTACTGGTGACAGTAGTTGGCCTGAAAGTAAGATGATACTGCAATGAAGTATAGGTTGTTGGTTGATTGAACTACAGGAGTACTGGAAGTGCTGAATAGATGAATGTTAGGGGTTGTGCATGACTGAATTAAAGTGGATTAAAAGACCAGGAAAATGGCCTGAGATATGGCTGGAAATGAACCAGAAAACAAGCAGAACTCGGCCGGAATCGGAGAACGGCGAGTTGAAATTCTGAGAAGATATAGGTGCTCTGTTTCAGTGCTCTGTTTTTTGCTCTGTTTCAGTACTCTGTTTTGCTTGCAATTAACTCGTAAAACAGGGCAAAACAGAGCAAATTAATTCTGTAGAAGATAGGGACATAATTGTCTCTTCAGGTTAATAAATAAAAAATATTCTGGGTCAAATATCCATTTTGGCTCAATGAACAGTATTTTTCTAATTTTTGGCTATATAAACAGTATCTAAAGCTAAGAATCCATTTCACACATGAATTTTCTGTTTTGGTCTTTTTAACCAATTTTATGGTTCTTATTTAAGAGGTGTGGCGAGTAAATCGTAGAGGTGTGTGTGAGAAAGACAGTGTTTCATCGTGCCCAATCATTCCGTTACTCAACTTTCAAAAGAGAAAAAGAAGTAAATTAAAACATCAGAACCTATATACTCACTTGGTAATGAACTAAGCGTTTCTTTGTATTATCAAAAGGATTGGGAATCTCAACTTCAATGACCTATCAACAAAGAATGTAAATGTAAGTCGTGATTGTACCACTATCCCAATAATGATTTCACCAGAGCAATGTCTATAATTCACACACATCGCGTTCATATATCATTATATCAAAGAAGAAGTAATGTGTTGCAAATTTCGCGTGAAAGTAGGGATGGCAATTTGCCCCACCCAAACTCATCTCCGTGGGGATCCGTTCCTATGGGTTAGGGTTCTATCCGTATAAACGGGAAACAGGGCGAGGTATGGGGAATCCCCGAAAGTAGTGATGCGGGGATGGGGTGGGGATGGAATTCAAGATCCCCATCCCATACCCGCCCCATACCATAAACTATTATATCTGATCGAGGAACTTTTTTGAAAGATATAGAAAAAGATCATGATAGGATGATTAATATGGAGGAAGATAGTTAATAATGAGAAACTAAGAAGTAAAATGTATCATAGTACTTAATTGTGGATCAATTGCTTCATTTATTTTTCAGTTTAGTTGGTTATTATAAACTTAAAATTTCAAAATGCACTACTTAGGTTAGTTTATTGTTTGAACCGTTATATTTATTTTTAAATTATTATTATTTACAAAAATTTTAATATTTATTGTAATATTATGGTAACTCATAAGTAACCCATCCCCTACGGTGATTTCTCATACCCGTCCCCGCTCCATTCTTACGGGGAACGGGTAGGAGATGGGTTTTGATTTTTTGAACGGGGTAGGGGATGTGATCCAAGGTCCCCGTCCCATTACCATCCCTACGTGAAAGAAATTAGGAGCCACTTCATCTCCCAAATTAACAAATATACAATGTTCCAATAAGCAAATCGATAAAAAAAAAAGAGTATGACGGTACGTAATCTCAATGGTGCCGGTGCCGGTGCCGAAATGTTGTTTTTCCCTTGGCCGGAATGAAGTATGACCTTACGTAACCTCCAACCCAGCGCTCTCCATGCTTCTGCAGCACCTTTGGATAAAGATGCCGATACCTCTGTTGTGATCATCCATTGTACTGGACTGAACCTTGCATCTCCAGACAATTAACTTGATGTTTGTTTGCAAGTACGTGACTAAAGATAATATACCTGTACTACATCCATTCCCTTCACAACTCTACCGAACATAGTGTGCTTATTATCCCTCTCTGGATGTGCCACAGCGTCGGTTATAAGGAACCGAGAGCCATTAGTGTTCGGCTCCCCCTCATTAGAGAGCCATTAGTGTTCGGCTCCCCCTCATTATCCATGGACACGGTGAAAGGTAAGTCATGCCTCAAACTGCACATATTAGAAAAAATAACCAGTAAGCTTCCTAACAAATGAGAGCCTGACGCTAAAATGTACAGGTTAAGAAAACAATCAAATGTTTAACTAGCTTTTACAATGTCAATCAGCAATAGGAGTTACCTTTCGTGGAACTTATCTTCAAAGTTCCCACCCCAAATAGACACCCCATTGGTGAGAGGTCCCCGAGGAGATCCGGTCTTTATAACGACGCCTCTTACAACCTCGTGGAAAATAACGTTATTGTAATAACCATTGTGGCAGAGAGTGGTGAAGTTGTCCACAGTTTTGGGGCATTCTTCTCTGTACAGTTTTATGTAAATGTACCCCAGTTTTGTGTGCAGAATCTGATTCAAAAGGCCAATACATGGATAAACCATACGTATATAACCAAAAGTGAGTAAAACAAGTACGATTACAATAGAGTGAAAGGAAAAATGGACCCACCACATGATCTACAAAAGAAGTTATAACAGATGAAGCAGCAACCAATTCCTCGGCAGGGAGGTTTTCATCCCTTCCGTTGTTTGGTTCTCGTCGACTGAAATATTTATAAGTAATAACAGAAATTTGAAATCTAGACAAAGTTTCGGGTTTTCTTGAAGTTTTGTTACATATTCACAAGTTATAAGGGAATCTGACAGCAAATCATATAGCAAGCAAGATAAAAAAGAGACTCTTTTAGATACCTGAACAAATAGATTCTGTGTTTCTTGAAAGCGCAACAAAGGAGAGTGGGATCTGTCGAAGGATCTTTGCTCTCGTCGACATTAGCTGCAGCTGCAGAATTTTTTCTCACCTTTGTACTTGTGTAGCCTTGATACAAAGCAATTTTTAAAAATCTATCATTCATCTCAACCTTTCCAAGAATTCGTTCAACTGCATTTGTCTCTAAATTTACTATCTGTGCACATACAATTAACATAAAGAAATTTCAATATTAGTACTGGCAACCATTAACTATTATGCACATGTGAGAACAATAATTTCGTAAGCCTTGCCTTAATGCCAAAAATTGTTGTATATGATGAAGTTAGAGCTCTCATCAAAGATCGCATTTAGTTGAGGCACATTTTCAGTTCTCTCTATTTCCCCCTCAACTGCTACTCTTCGTTCAAAATCATTGGCTCTAACATATTAAGAGGAACATTGTCCCTTTGGAGTCTTTGTGCCGCCTAAATGAGTAGCAAAAACTTATTAAAAGTCTCAAAAAGCTAACTGTCGGAAAGAACTGACTGAAGTGAAAAGTATTATTACCTCTAGGGACTCATCATACTGTTGCCAAAGCGTACCACTTCTAAAATGAAACACACGTATTTTACGATCAGGAGATGTAATGGCGAATTTCTTCCCGTCCGGGCTAACCTACAAAGATAAAGATTAACACCTCAGCCGCAAATACAAAAAGTAGGAAACCTGGTATAGAGGATCCTTCAATCATAAAGCATACTACTTGACATAGGCACTGAACCCATATGGTTCTGAGAGCTGCCTTTCTACCATACCTCAATTGTAGAAACAGAGGTTTTGCACTTAAAAACATCAAGGAGATTGGTGTCACTATTCAGTTTGAAATTCACTCTGCAAAATGTAATGGCATATTATCAATGGTAAGAGGTAACTACAAGAAATTTACTCAGAAACCTAAGACTAAGCATGCGACATCAAACAAAATGTAATGGCATATAGTTGGCCAGATCCTTGTACACCACTAACTAGTATTTCTTTCAATTTCAAATAACATACTTATCTTGCGGGAATTGCAGTTTAACAGAGCACCGGTACTCAAAGAAACCCTTATCATCTGCAGATATCACTGTGTCAAAGATATGGTTGTACTTCATTACTTTTACTGGGCCACTGTGTATCTGCATAATCACATACATGAAAAATAAGAACAGTCGCAAGACCAAAACATAAGCTGATCTAACAAGACTTCCAAGTTTGAAAATCTAATTGGACGGAAATGTAGCAAACCTCTTTAAAGATAATTGGCTCATGCTCATCTGTATCAGAACATGCATCGTATATATAAACAAGTGCAGAGTTTCTATCACTAATGGCAAGTCTAGCTTCGACATCCCCTTGCTTGTAAACCCATTCAATTGTGCCGGATACAAAGGACAGCTGTATCTGGACCATTATGTCACAGTTGATGACGTTGTATATCTTCACCAATTTGTAATTTGGAATTGCACAACAAAGTTGGCCATCTGTGCTAACCTGCATTGTTGAACCAGGTCATGGTTGATGACTGCCACTATATCATAGATTGTATACACCAGAAATAATAAACACAAAATTATGCCTAACATGGTTTTTATTATGGTTCTTATAGACAAGGCTACATAAATAGCGTAAATAAGCACCAGCACAAGCAGATCAACTACTTCACTTAATAGAGGATTAAGAACTAATGATAGAGAAGAGAGACTCAACACACGCACGGGATCTTTCTTACTGTTGGCACTAAATTTTATACCCATGAAACAGGACCAAACCCTGTGAGCATAAACTGGAATGTGAAATTCTAGAGTTTAAAATACGATAAAGAAGCCACTCAAAAAAAAAAAAAAAAAAATTAAACAAGAATTGGCTTGAGTTTAAGCGTATGGGAGGGACACTCACAGCTAAACCTTCAATAGGTCCATAGTGAGATCTGAAATGCTTAGAAAACTCGAAGCCAATAGGTTTTTTCTTCCAAAACTTCAAATCACCTGAAGAATTTAGGAAAGAAAGGTCAGATTAAAAATAACGACCAACTAATGCTAATTCAATAATCAATTGCTTTCAAATTATCTGGATCTTAGTCCAAATTGTGTTTGATAATGGAAATAACTCAAAGAGACACTAAATGAGTGAAGCAAACTTACCGTTAGCACTTCCAGTAATGAGAATCTCTGCTAGTTGTGACACGGCCACTGCCACATGTGTGACTACATCCTGATGCATAGAGCTGTTTTCATACCTATATATAGAAAACCAAATATTCATCATGGTTCATACTTCATGCATTGTAAGATTTTTATTTTTAAGTTCAAACCCTAACTCAAAACACACACACACACAAAAAAAAAAAAAAAAAACAGAACAAGAAATACAACTCACTTAATAGCAGATGGCAGGGAATCAAGATAAGCTTGTTCAAACTGCAAAGCACGTTTGCGAGAAGGAGGAGGACCGATTATTGGGTCTTCTTCTTTAGCATTCTGATCTTTGTCCACCAGTAAAGTGTCATTCAATAAGCAATATGTTATTGAGGGATTATTTTCTTTCAAAGTTAAGGGTAATTAAATACCTTCCACAATGTTGCCAATGGATACTGCTTTTCCCTGGATGCTTCCGTGTCTTTCATTTTATCTTGAAGAACTTTCTCAGAACCTTCAGGTTTCTTCTGTTTGAAAGGGGGAATTTTGTATTGTAAGAATTCAGTACTAGAAGTACAAGGCATTTAAAATGTAAAATGGGGACAAATAGTAGAAGATGTAAAAAGATAGTTATAGCATGATTTATCATAACACGACACATGTTATCCTTCCTTTAGAGTTCTTATATTCTTTTTGAATTGCTGATTTATCAAACCTAAGTTCTTACATTCTTTTTCAATGCTAAGTTATCACAACAATTACAGATAAAAGCCAACGCATCGATTGTGAAAAATAGATATTTTACCTTCTTCTTTCTGTCCGCCTCAGAGTTCTTATAGTCACAGGAAATAGAATCTCAACAATTTCACTTTTACCCTCTTTAGCAGCAATCTCTACTGCAGTCATTCCTTCCTGTGTTTTTCAAAAATAAAAGAGAAGTTTAATTCCATAATCTGGGTCATGGAATAACCCTATAACTAGTCAACCAGTTCTCTCAATTGTAGTGCCAAATTTCCTGACTTCTGGTGGAAAAACTAGTCACATCCAACCAGAATGCTACTTACATTCTCAAGACATAGGTTTTCATGCAAGTAGGCATCTTGGCAATCCCGATAGGTTTTAGAAGAAGTTTGAAGTAGGAGAAATGAACTAAAAGGCAAAGCATTAGGTATCCGTACATTATCCGTAGCATCAGGATTGGCACCCTTCTCAAGAAGATACTTTACGCAGTTCAAATGCCCGTTCACAGCTCCATAACATAAGGGAGTTCCACCTGAAAACAGAAACAACTGTAAGATAAATTTTTATTTCAGCTAAAGAGGTTTCCCTTTATGATTAATAAGGATATATAATTGGGAAAAATACCAAAACCTAATTGATCAAACAATCAATCCAAGTTCCATTTCAGTCCCCTATACTATGTCTGTTCAGGAAGTATACTGAAAGTATTCTTGTTCTGTGACATCCTTACCAAGATCCACCACATCTTGTTGACAACAAGTATAATTGTTAGAAGAGTTATCCTCACAATTTTTTCCTAATCTGTAACGAAATCCATGAAACTGAAGCAATAATGGACGATTCTCAATAGTGAAATCTGCTCTCTAGGAGATTATTTTCTATGAAAACAAGAATTTCAAGGTTACAAAGCAATCGAATCTGAAAAGAAGAAAAAAGATCAAAAGTAAGAAGTCAATTTGTGAAAAGAAAGATATTACCGTCATCATCAAACGGGTTTTATTTTTCCAAAAAAAAAAAAACAAATTTGCATGGACTATGTTTTGATCCCTAGACCTATTGCCCACTAGTTGTTTTTTCATTTGAATAGATAAAACAATAGTCCCACATAGACTAAAATCTAAAGAGATTTAGACTTAAATACCATATAATTGGCTAGAAGGGCATGGCCCTTGGGTCAACACACTTTTGTGTGAGGGAGAAGACCTAGACTAGGGCAAGGTTGCCTTTCTCGTACGCGTTCGTCCGGCGGGTCAGGTTCATTAGGTCCTATCTTTTTGCTGAAACTTTTGGTATGTGTTTTCCACACATGTAAAAGAATCTTACTCCTTGTCTGTACGTGTTCGGCTTGGCTTCTTTGTGTGTCTCGCATGCTTTTGACTGACTGACAAAAGCAAAAGCTGAAGTTGTTTTCTGCAAAAGCAAAACTATTTTTCTGCTTAAAGTTAAAGTTGTTTCTAACTGACAAAAACAAAGTGTTTTCTGCTTAAAGTAAAAGTGTTTTTTGACTGACAAAAGCTAAAGAGAAAACCATCTTCACTCTGTTTAATGACTGCCCCTGTCTTGCACTGTTTTTAACAAAAACATCACCATTACACATGGTTTTGTTGCATGCCTTTTTTCTCTCGATTGTAACGTCTTGAACACTATATAAGGGAGGAGTCCTGAGCTCATTTGAAACATAAAAGAGAAACATCTCTTCTTCTACTCTCCCTCTGCTTTCAGTACACAAGTTTTCTCTGTTTTTAAGTTTTTGCTAAACACTGCCAAGTTCTAAGAGTACTCTCTTTGTATGCTACATTGAGGGGTACTATCAGTAGTTGTATCCTGGAGGTGACTCTCCAACTGCTATAGCATCTCAGAGGAGTAGTAGGCGATATTGCCTTTAGGACAGGGTATCATATACGTGCCTCTACCTTTTTTCTGTGCATCTCCAGGAACATCAGTCAAGCGTCGGTTTGAGCTAAGTATTCTCTTCTCAATTACTACGATTGTTGTTACATATTAACCCAACAATCTAAAGGAAATATCGTCTTTACTATATTTTTTGCTGTAACAACGTGGGAAAGAGTATTGTAGACAAACCCCAAAAGTTTAGTGGAAAAGACTTTAAATGATGGCAGTCCAAAATGTTATTCTTCTTAAAAGACCAAAGGTTAGATGAAGTTGCCTTAGAAAGACCCTCAAGAAGGCTTCATGACCGTGGTTATGAAGATAGACTGGATAGGTGGACTAGGAAGAATTACATGTGCAAAAACCATATTCTTAATTGTCTGGATGACTCCTTGTACGACTTTTTTATAATGCAAAAGAAAATTTTACTGCTTTTGATTTATGGGAAGCCCTAAAAGAAAAATATCTTGCTGAGGCTGCTGGAAGCAAGAAGTTCTTGGTGAATAGGTTCCTGGAATATAAGATGACTGATGAAAATCCTGTTGTAGAAAAATTCGTCGAACTACAGCTATCAACGAAATTCTTGCTGAAGGCATGCATATTGATGAATCTCTACAAGTATCTGTAGTGATTGAAAAGCTACCACCCTTATGGAACGAGTACAAGAGGAGGCTGCGATACAAGAATCGCGAAATCATCATGGTGAAGCAGGGGAAAAAGATCCAGGTGGAGGAACTTCTGTTCTGCAAGGATAATAGCCTGATGCTGAGCAAAGACATGTCCAACAAAGCTCATGTCCTGGACGATAATGCCGCGTCAAAAAAAAGGTACGGAGAATCCAGCAAAAATGGTAAACGTAACAAACTTCGTAACTCCAAAGGTAACCATCTTAAGCCAAAGGGTGGTGTCTCCAAAAACACCATCAAAGGAGACTGCTATAACTGTGGAAAAACTGGTCATATGGCCAAAGACTGTAGGGCACCTAAAAATACCAAAAATGATCCTAAACAGAAAAATAAGGCAAGCGTAGTAGATGATTCTGGATATTTTACTGGCATGGTGTCTGAAGTCAACCTTGTCTCTAATGTGACCAATGTGAGAGACTGGTGGCTTGATTCTGGAGCCACCAGGCATGTCTGTAAGTTCAGAAATGCTTTCTCCTCCTATAACAAAGTAGGAGACGATGAGAAATTGTTTATGGGAAACTCTTCTACCTCTAAAGTGGTAGGAAAAGGCAAGGTTGAATTGAAGCTCACTTCAGGAAAAACTCTCGCATTGAATGACGTGTATCACGTCCCGGACATATGCAAGAATCTTATCTCAGAAACCATCTTACTTGGGAAAGGTTTTAAATTTGTAGCTGAGTCTAACAAAGTTGTAATCTCTAAAGGTGGTGACTTCGTAGGAAAAGGATATGTCACTGAAACATGATTAAGCTTAGTGTACTTTCTTTGAACTTGAATGATAATGCATCTTCTTCTGCTTATGTTTGTGACTCCTCACATGTTTGGCATGATAGACTAGGACATGTTAATTTCAAATCTATTGAAAGACTTGCTAAATTAGGCTGCATTCCTAAAATAAACTTTGACAGAGGTCATAAATGTGAAATTTGTGTTGAATCTAAATATGCAGAAAACCCTTTAACAAAAAGGTTGAACGTAGTACAACTCCCCTAGAACTAATCCACTCGATTTGGGAGATTTGAAATCAACACCAACTAGAGGTGGTAAAAAATGGTACATCACTTTTATAGATGATCACTCAAGATACTGTCAGGTTTATCTTCTTAGAAGTAAAGATGAAGCCTTAGACGCTTTCAAATTATATAAACTTGAAGTAGAAAACCAAAGAGGTGTTACTATTAAAACTCTTAGGTCGGACCGAGGCGGTGAGTATGTGATACCTATAGGAGAATTCTGCAAACTTAATGGCATCATTCATGAAACTACTGCACCTTCTTCACCTGAGTCGAATGGAGTAGCTGAAAGGAAAAACCGAACACTCATAGATATGGTGAACGCTATGTTAGCTAGTTCAGGGCTACCTTCGAACCTGTGGGGGGAAGCAATTCTCTTTGCTTGCTATATCTTGAACCGAGTTCCATTTAAGAAATCTGACAAAACTCCATATGAGTTATGGAGATGAAGACAACCTTCCTGCGCATACTTTAAAGTGTGGGGGTGCTTGGCCAAGGTGGTCATTCCTCGTTCCAAGAAAACCA
Source organism: Papaver somniferum (assembly GCF_003573695.1). Lineage (NCBI taxonomy): Eukaryota > Viridiplantae > Streptophyta > Magnoliopsida > Ranunculales > Papaveraceae > Papaver > Papaver somniferum. The sequence goes on from NC_039361.1 coordinate 152,320,571, forward strand.
AAATAGGACCTAAAACTGTGGATTATGTTTTCCTAGGCTATACTGAGCACACTAGTGCTTATATGTTCATGTTCATTGGTGAGAATACCATAATGGAATCTAGAGATGCAGTGTTTTTCGAACACATTTTCCCTTTAGGGTCTGGACCTCGCAAAAGGGTCTGCGACGATCTCACAGATGTTCCTTCGACTAGTCAACCCCCGTCTCTAGATGTTGAAACCGAACCTAGAAGAAGTAATAGGGTTAGAACCGAGAAAAGTTTCGGCCCGGATTTTGTGACTCTTACGGTAGTCCGAACCCCAAACCTATAAGGAAGCTATGACTTCTCCGGAAGCTCCCTTCTGGGAAGAAGCTTCGAATAATGAGTGGGATTCCATTCAACAAAATGATACTTGGGATCTTGTAGACTTACTTCCTGGTAGTAAAACCATAGGTTGCAAGTGAGTCTTCAAAAGGAAACTTAGAACATATGTAACTATAGAAAAACACAAATCTAGGTTGGTAGCTAAGGGTTATAGACAACAGGAAGGATTAGATTTCTTTGATACCTATTCACCGGTCACAAGAATCACTTCTATCCGGATGCTGATTGCTATTGCTTCTATTTATGATTTGCATATACATCAGATGGATGTTAAAACTGCATTTTTATATGGTGAATTGAATGAAGAAATTTATATGGAACAACCTGAAGGTTTTGTTGTGAAAGTTTTTGAAGATAAAGTATGCAAACTGAACAAATCTCTGTATGGTTTAAAACAAGCACCTAAACAGTGGCATGAAAAATTTGATCATGTAATGATATCTAATGGATTCAAGGTTAATGAATCTGATAAATGTGTTTACATTAAATTTGTGGATGATTCTCATGTTATTGTGTGCCTATATGTTGATGATATGCTCATATTAGGTAGTAACCTTTATAGTATTAATACCACTAAAAGCATGCTTAACAAAAACTTTGACATGAAAGACTTAGGCCCTGCTGATGTAATCTTAGGGATGAAAATCAGAAAGACGTCTGATGGATATAGTCTTAGTCAATCTCATTATGTTTAACTGTGCTTAAGAGATTTAATCATGAAAATGCTAAACCTGCAACTAGTCCTTATGATCCCAATTGTAAATTGAAAAAGAACAAGGGTGAGGGAATTTGTCAACTTGAGTATTCTCGTGTTATTGGCAGTCTTATGTATTTAATGAACTGTACAAGACCTGATATTGCTTACAGTGTGGTAGGCTGAAAAGAATACCTACATGTTATAATCGCAAGTGCACGGTTGTCGGTTGTAGTGTGTGCAAGTGCGAGTCGATCCACAGATACTTGGGTGTGTAATTGAAGCTAAGGTTTCCCAACTGATTTCTAGGCATTGACAGTGACAGATAGCTTTGATGTTGTGTTAAAACAACTCTGAGATGTTGGTAGTGATTGAACTAGTGACAAAAAGTAATGTAAAAGTTTGCAGAATGTAAGAAAGATGTAGAGATTGATAGTGAAGATACTAAGGCCATGAATTCACCTTTAACTCTAAGCTAAAGCACTCTAGTTTTCTATTGTTCTTGTCCCTTTGGTATCAGACAGTGATGACAAGTTCTAGCATGTCATTTTTTCCAGGGCACATAAAGGTAGACTAAAGAGAATGACAACTAAAGTTCTCTAATCCTAGCATTAGTTGGCTAATTAAAGTTCAACTCAATGTAGACCTAAATCCTAGTTGCTTCTAATTATCTTAGGCATTATGATCATACAAGATACAAAGACATACATGAATTCAGCAGCTTAAGAATTTAAGGCTTCATCAACACCTTAGTATTGATGTTTAGAACATAATTAAACTAACTGACATTTGAACTAAAACGTGTAACTCAAACATGAACTTGAAATTTAACCGAACCCTTGAGCTTGGCTAATCCAAGTCTCAATTGGTGCTCTGGCTAGCCCAGGCATGCCCTCTACATCACGAGCAACATCTCTATTTATACCCCAAAATCCAAAATTAGGGTTCTTACAACAAATCCCCAAATCCAAAAACAGTGACAATTTAGGGTTTCTGATTTACCTAATTTGATGGGATGATTCTTACCCATGTCTTCGACCCATTCTTCGCATGCTCTTCCTGCTCCATCTCCTGTCTTCAATTGCTTCTCTAGGTTAACCTAATTCATCAACCTCTAACCTAGGGTTTCAGAGAGAGGAAAGGTGAGACATTGATGAAGTAGGAGGCTAGAAAGATGGGGGGAAATGATGGGTTGATAGCCATGATGGCTTTTGGTGGTGGTTGTGGCAGTGGAGAAGGTGGTGGCAAGCGACAGGGAGTGATGGTGATGGAAGAGAGAGCTCTGCAGACGGTGAGGGAAGAAGAACTCGATGGGAATTTGGGTAAGGTCTGTTTGGTTGCGGTTTTTGTTAGGGTATAAATGTTGGTTGCTGCGGTGTTGTGCGGGTGTTGCGTATCTTGATGCTTCGAGCGTAGAAACCGTAGGATAGTATGAGATGAATCGAATCGGACGGCTAAGAGGGAAGCGGCTTGTAGCGACCGTTGGATGTATGATACATCAAATCTGACGGCTTGGATTAGAGTTCGGTGCTATGATGTGAGTCAGACGTATCGAAATCTGATGCACAACGATGAAGCGACCGTTGGATGCATCTATGGATCCAATCTGACGGCTACGAGTTGAATGGCTTTGGGTTTGGAGTTTTACGCTTTGGGAAATAAGTTTGGGTTTAGACAATTCTGAGCCCACTTCTTCTTTAAGAACAAATTATTCCTTGTTAAGCCCAATTTTATCCTTGAGTCTTCCATACCACATTCTTTACTGCTTTCTTGCACGAGTCCTTATCGGCTTTTCACCACTTTTCTGCTCTTTTCGCTCCGCGACTCATCCAAGCTTTATTTAGAGCCTAAAAATACAAAATTAAACAGTTTTAAGTATTTATTCATGAGGAGAGTAAAATACAGAATATGGGATAATATCCAAATTCAAAGCACAAAAGATGAGTTAATTGCCAAGAAAAAGATATAGAAATATGCACTTTTTAGCACTCATCAAATACCCCCAAACCTGAATTTTACTTGTCCTCAAGTAAAACAAAACTAAAGAAATTTTACCTATACCACTGTCGCTGGTTTCTCGAATGCATTTAGCGTATGCACTATGCCTTTTAAACCACTAAGTGTCCCTAGTGGACGAGTTGAAGTCTCGTGAAGGTTTGCTTAGAACGTACCTACAAAGTTCTAGGACAAAATATAAGCTCAAATTCCATGAAATGTGACGTGTGCACGACAGTTTAAGCTCACAACAAAAGGAATATGTCAATCTAGCTGTCAAAGGCACAATCCTAGCACTGGTAACGACTAAAGACATGTGATAAGAGTGTAAAGTGTATCTACACATGTTTAAAGAATGACCTGAAGTTATGACTACTAATCACCAAGAGATATTTTTTAGGCTAAGAACCGAATTCAAAGCCAAGCTAGCTGTCCGGCTTTACGAGAATTTTGAATGTTCACCCAAATGAGTTGGTGATATTTCAGTTTACCCGCGTTATACATCGATGGCTGCACCCTCCTTGCTTATTAGAAGACTATTTACAACAAAAAGATGACTCTTATTTACATAGACTACTCTCTTTTTTTTTTGAGGTAAGAGAGAAACATTGTCTTTAACATGACAAAACATGGAAACTTGAAATTTTTGTATTTTTTTTTCTGAATATTTTTTTTTTTTTGAAAATGTGAACAACAATTTTCATCACACTAACAATTTTTATTTTGTGAAAAGAAATTAAAATTTACATGACGCTTTGCAAGAGGTAGCCCTTTCCGATGTACCCAGTCAAATTCAATGGTTGCTTTTCTTAACATATCCTCCAACTTCTATCCCAGCCAACCAAAGAACAAGCTAGTAAAGTCTCATTCAGTATTCTAAATGATTGGCAGTCTACTTAACCGATAAAACACCTACCCGAGGCTAAACATGTATTGGTAGATCGTGCGTGTGCAAATTTCTTATCAACATGTGAATTGTGCTAGAATCAGGGGTTCCCTATAGTCTAGACTAAGAACCCTACGTTAACATATATGCACAGGAATCAACATTTCAAGGTAAATGAGCTCGATTTTTAATTTTTTAATTTTTTTTTCAAAAAGAAAGAGTTATGTTTTTGATTATAGCATGTTATCGTGGTATCTACTCTATACCCCCAAACCTAAACTAAACGTTGTCCTCAATGTTTCAAAAGATGAACAAAATTATACGACAACATATCAAGAGGACCATGCTGAGTAGAGAAAAAAAAAGGAAAGAGATTACCCGATTTGACGAAAGAAAGAACCGAACTCCATTATTCACGGCTAGAATCCAACATTTTTCAGCTGAGATCACATTGGATTAACACAATATATACAAAAGAAACAAAAGATTCAACTAACACATTATCTACTGGATTATATACAAGAAAATTCCCCATACACTAACAATCTAAAGAGTTGAGGATCAACCCAAAAGACGAAGTGTAGTGGTTTTAACAGCTTCACACAAATATAACATGAAAGAAATGCAAGTGAGGATGTGAAACAAAATGAGATACCCCCAAACCTGAATTTTTCAACAGATATAATTTTGGGTACAAAATCTCGCAGTTTTGGGGGTTCATCATGCACAAGGTCTAGCTCGAAGTGAACTTTGGTAGGGACGGGCAAACATGCTAATTCCAACTGTGGATCCTCAAAGATATTATACTTAGATGCAAAATATTCCAAGAGGACTTGGGAAGCACACAGTTCCAAACCTAGATTAGGTATTCTCGGAAAAATTGGTTTCACAATATTGCTACAAACCAAATCTAGGTTGGGTGGAAGGCCATCAGATTGTGACTTATGCAGGAAGATAGGCACATCATTATTAATCAAATCAATGTCTCCTAAATTATCTGCAAGTGTCACAACATGCTCACAATCATCAAACAAATTAGCAAGTCCACAATCAGAATCATCAACATCATCAACAGATTTATTCTCATGCATCGACAAATCAGGGGAAACATCACATGGAATACTAGAAGAAACATCATTCATGAAGGTCGAGGCAGAGAAGCCTAATGTATTTGAACCCAAAGGTTCCATAACATTTTCAGTATAGACATGTTCTTCTAACATAACATACTCATCATCATCATCATCAAAACAAGAATGCCATTCCCTATTCGAAACTACAGTATCTCTAGTCCACTCATTTACCTCTAGATTAGGTTCATGTTCAATATTACTAGCATGAGTAGGATTATAAACACTATTTTCAAAATTAATTTCATTAGGGATAACAGACATCTCATGGTGAAATTCCTCCTCTCCTACATTTTGAAAATGAATCAGGTTACTCCTTAATGTCATATTAAGTTGCTCAATGGAAGGAGATGCTTCACTAGTGGGTACCCTAGCTTCATATGGATTTTCAAAACATGGTTGTTCATGAGGTTCACTATAGAAGGGGATTTCAGAGATGTTACTATATGGATGATCATTCAATGCTTGCATTTCTAATATAGCAGTATTTTGTTTGATGAGATTGATAGTTTCCGTCAAAGATTGCATACAAGGGCTCATGGGAGTATGAAATTGTTCAACTACCCACTGTGGTGAGTGATACATGGGTGCATGGTCGTTAGGGTTTATAAAAGAATTATCGCAACCTTCGAAAGGTTGATTATGGTCCCAATAACTTCCAGCATCATAATCTGTGGGTATTTGATACCTCGGATTTTCTCTAGACTGTCTAAAATCATGCAAAATATAGCAATTCTCAACAGGGTGGTCTAAGCTACCACATGCGGGACAAGCATAGATTTCAGGTTGCCTAGGAAAATTAGAAGTGACAGATTCCTCATGTGATTGCATTTCTAAAGCTGCGATTCGAGCTTCTAATTGATCCATAAGTGATGATTGTGTGAGTGAGGCATTAGCAAAATGTTCATTTTCACGTTGTGATGAATGATGCATGTGTGAATAGTCATTAGGGTTCATTTATTGAGGCTCGGGACTTTGAAAATGTCCATAATAATTCCTATAACTATTGACATCATGGTCTATGGGAGGCTCGTAACGTGAAGTATGCCCATAAGCAAGTTCCCTAAGGGATTTGTTTGAATCCCCAGTTGCAGACCAATGTCCTGACATGATTGAGCTCACAAGCTAAGTAACTATGTTACAAAGCCCACTATTTGGTTTTAATGGGTTTTTGTTAAAAATTTGGTTTTAATGGGAAACATTTGGTTTTGCAAAAGAAATTTGGTTTTTAATGGGTTTTAAAAAACTTTGGTTTTTAAAGGGAGCAAAGCCCACATTGGTGGAGGATGCACGGCCCAACTGAGATGTTTGGACGAAGCCCAGCTAACGAGTTGAAATCAGTGAGACGAGGCCCAGCTGCGAGTTTTTGATTGTTGGGCTCCCAGTTAGCCAAAGTTCGAGGCCCAACTGGGCTTTGAAAAGGTTTTTCAATTTTTTATTGGGTCAAGCCCAGAGTGCAGGTGCAAATCTCACTTGGGTTTTAAGTTCACCGCTCAGAAGCAGAGTGCAATTGGGTTTACAAAGCTCCAGAAACAATTCTTACAGGGCCCATAAATTTCAGTGGGAGAAAAGATGAACCATAATATTGGGCATACCAAAAACTTTATACGCATACAAAGTCATTTTCCTAACCAGGGTGTATTGATAAGGGGTGTCTAATGGGTATGCATGACCTATATACCCTTAAACACTTCGAAAATATTGATTTATAGGCTCTAGGTTCGGCTGACTCGTGTTGATGAGTTATCAGCCGAACTTCCCGCTGTAGACTGAATTCTTTCGATCTTGTTTTGATCATAACTTCTTCGTCCAATGTCGGAATGACCTCATTCTTTTTGCGTTATCTTCGTATTTTCATTCTCTTGAAGATGAAGATAAAATCTACTTGATTTTAATGGGTTAAAATCTACGATTTTCATTATATAAGCTGAACCATTAACATTTTTTATTCCTGAACTCTCAGGAATAGGTTCGGCTTACATCAATGAGCCGAACCAACCCATTGATGAACAGTTCGGCTTACATCTATGAGCCGAACCTCACATAATTTTTCTTCCAGATCACACAGGACTAGGTTCGGCTCATTATGATATTTTTAAACAAGCCGAACTAGTTGGTTCGGCTCATAACAATAGCACTTTCAGCTTGCCGAACTGTTCATTAGTTGTCAACATCCAGGTTTCAAATCAAGGTTCGGCGCATAATTTAGGTGAGTTGTGAGCGGAATCTAGGTTCGACGCATAATTTAGTTGCGTTGTGAGTCGAACCTAGGTTCGGCGCATAATGTTGTTGTTTTTTAAGCCGAACGGTTCTTCAAATTTTCAGCCTGAAAGTGTATATGAACAGTTCGGCTGATACGATTTTCATTATATAAGCCGAACCATTAACATTTTTTATTCCAGAACTCTCAGGAATAGGTTCGGCTTTCTAGAAAATTTTTATACAAGCCGAACTAGTGTCTAGCAGATGTTCGGCGCATACCTAAACAGTTTCAGCTAGCCGAACTGTTCATAAAGGGATCGGTTCGGCTCATAAATGTAAGTCGAACCTTTTCATCCTCCATTGAATCATTCTCGTAATCTAGGAAATCAACCATTTGGGAATCATTGTTGTAGTTGATGTGTACTTTCCTAGGTTTTTTAGATGATATATGACACTCCTCATCCTCCATTGAATCAAGAATTAGAATTTTCTCACTTTCTCCTTCTCTTTCTCTCCTTCTTAACCAAACCAAAACTTTGATTTTTTTTCCCCAAATTTTTCATCTAAACAACTCTTATAATTCTGAAAATTATTTTAATCACTAAACAAAATATTTAATCACTAATCAAGATTAGTAACACTAATACGTAAAGGGCAGATTTGCCATTAAAAATTTTGGGTTAAGGGGTTATCTGATTTTGCTATTTCACAACCTTTTTTGTCTTCATTCAGTATGCCTTGGAAGATTTTGGTATGCCCAATATTATGGTTCGAAAAGATTACCAAACCCAGTAAACTGGGTTGTATGCTTAGTTGCTCTCAGCCCACAGTTTTCTGCTTTCCTCAAGCCTTGGCAGCAGCAGATGAGCAGCAGCAGCTCCTCAGGCCTGCACTACACAGCCTCACAGAACCACAGTACCTGCAGTTTCAGAAGAGAGTTAGTTCTCAAAACTTTGGGGCTAACTTCAAGATGACAGCAGCAAAATTTCAGGCTGGCAAGATGAAAGCAGCACAAAACACAGGCCAACTTCAGCAATTTTTCAAGATAACAAAATCTCAGTTGCAATTGGGATAGAGCCAAGATGACCCAATGGCCAATACACAGTGGCAGTTAAGCAAAGGAAAGGTGCAGCTGACTACATGGGAACAACTGCACCTAACACAGACTCAATGGCAGTTGCAATGAGCAGATTCAATGCTTAAGTACAGGTGATATTAATAAGATGCACAACCAATGCTTCAGATGCAGTGATGCTTTGTAGGTGTTCAGAGCAAGGCTACAGAGCAAGGAGCAAAGCCACATTTGCAGTTTGCAGATGCTCAGATGAAATATGCAAGGCTAATGATGCAACGCTAATGATGCATATACAGATATGCTTACACTAAGATGCAGAAAAACTAAGTTACAGGGAAGTAACAGAAAACTGTAAAGCAAACTGGAAACAACTTCAACCACACAACAGCCAAGTCCCCGGCAACGGCGCCAAAAACTTGGTAGGCTGAAAAGAATACCTACATGTTATAACCGCAAGTGCAAGGTTGTCAGTTGTAGTGTGTGCAAGTGCGAGTCGATCCACAGAGACTTGGGTGTGTAATTGAAGCTAAGGTTTCCCAACTGATTTCTAGGCAGTAACAGTGACAGATAGCTTTGATGTTGGTTAAAACAACTCTGAGATGTTGGTAGTGACTGAACTAGTGACAAAAAGTAATGTAAAAGTTTGCAGAATGTAAGAAAGATGTAGAGATTGATAGTGAAGATACTAAGGCCATGAATTCACCTTTAACTCTAAGCTAAAGCATTCTAGTTTTCTATTGTTCTTGTCCCTTTGGTATCAGACAGTGATGACAAGTTCTAGCCTGTCATTTGTTCCAGGGCACATAAAGGTAGACTAAAGAGAATGACAACTAAAGTTCTCTAATCCTAGCATTAGTTGGCTAATTAAAGTTCAAATCAATGTAGACCTAAAGCCTAGTTGCTTCTAATTATCTTAGGCATTATGATCATACAAGATACAAATACATACATGAATTCAGCAGCTTAAGAATTTAAGGCTTCATCAACACCTTAGTATTGATGTTTAGAACATAATTAAACTAACTGACATTTGAACTAAAACTTGTAACTCAAACATGAACTTGAAATTTAACTGAACCCTTGAGCTTGGCTAATCCAAGTCTCAATTGGTGCTCTGGCTAGCCCAGGCATGCCCTCTACATCACGAGCAACATCTCTATTTATACCCCAAAATCCAAAATTAGGATTCTTACAACAAATCCCCAAATCCAAAAACAGTGAAAATTTAGGGTTTATGATTTACCTAAATTGATGGGATGATTCTTACCCATGTCTTCGACCCATTCTTCGCATGCTCTTCCTGCTCCATCTCCTGTCTTCAATTGCTTCTCTAGGTTAACCTAATTCATCAACCTCTAACCTAGGGTTTCAGAGAGAGGAAAGGTGAGAGATTGATGAAGTAGGAGGCTAGAAAGAAGGGGGGAAATGATGGGCTTCGGTAGGTCATAGCCATGATGGCTTTTGGTGGTGGTTGTGGCAGTGGAGAAGGTGGTGGCAGGCGACAGGGAGTGGTGGTGATGGCAGAGAGAGCTCTGGAGACGGTGAGGGAAGAAGAACTCGATGGGAATTTGGGTAAGGTCTGTTTGGTTGCGGTTTTGGTTAGGGTATAGATGTTGGTTGCTGTGGTGTTGATCGGGTGTTGCGGATCTTGATGATTTGAGCGTAAAAACCGTAGGATAGTATGAGATGAATCTAATCGGACGGCCAAGAGGAAATCGTCTTGTATCGACCGTTGGATTATGATACATAAAATCTGACGGCTTGGATTAGATTTAGGTGCTATGATGTGAGTCAGACGTATCGAAATCTGATGCCAACGATGAAGCGACCATTGGATGCATCTATGGATCCAATCTGACGGCTACGAGTTGAATGGGTTTGGGTTTGGAGTTTTAGGCTTTGGGAAATAGGTTTGGGTTTAGACAATTCTGAGCCCACTTCTTCTTTAAGAACAAATTCTTCCTTGTTAAGCCCAATTTTATCCTTGAGTCTTCCATACCACATTCTTTGCTGCTTTCTTGCGCGAGTCCTTATCGTCTTTCCACCACTTTTCTGCTCTTTTCGCTCCGCGACTCATCCAAGCTTTATTTAGAGCCTAAAAATACAAAATTAAACATTTTTAAGTATTTATTCCTGAGGAGAGTAAAATACAGAATATGGGATAATATCCAAATTCAAAGCACAAAAGATGAGTTAATTGCCAAGAAAAAGATATAGAAATATGCACTTTTTAGCACTCATCAAATACCCCCAAACCTGAATTTTACTTGTCCTCAAGTAAAACAAAACTAAAGAAATTTTACCTATACCACTGTCGCTGGTTTGTCGAATGCATTTAGCGTATGCACTATGCCTTTTAAACCACTAAGTGTCCCTAGTGGACGAGTTGAAGTCTCGTGAAGGTTTGCTTAGAACGTACCTACAAAGTTCTAGGACAAAATATAAGCTCAAATTCCATGAAATGTGACGTGTGCACGACAGTTTAAGCTCACAACAAAAGGAATATGTCAATCTAGCTGTCAAAGGCACAATCCTAGCACTGGTAACGACTAAAGACATGTGATAAGAGTGTAAAGTGTATCTACACATGTTTAAAGAATGACCTGAAGTTATGACTACTAATCACCAAGAGATATTTTTTAGGCTAAGAACCGAATTCAAAGCCAAGCTAGCTGTCCGGCTTTACGAGAATTTTGAATGTTCACCCAAATGAGTTGGTGATATTTCAGTTTACCCGCGTTATACATCGATGGCTGCACCCTCCTTGCTTATTAGAAGACTATTTACAACAAAAAGATGACTCTTATTTACATAGACTACTCTCTTTTTTTTTTTTTGAGGTAAGAGAGAAACATTGTCTTTAACATGACAAAACATGGAAACTTGATATTTTTGTATTTTTTTGATTTTTTTTCTGAATATTTTTTTTTTTTTGAAAATGTGAACAACAATTTTCATCACACTAACAATTTTTATTTTGTGAAAAGAAATTAAAATTTACATGACGCTTTGCAAGAGGTAGCCCTTTCCGATATACCTAGTCAAATTCAATGGTTGCTTTTCTTAACATATCCTCCAACTTCTATCCCAGCCAACCAAAGAACAAGCTAGTAAAGTCTCATTCAGTATTCTAAATGATTGGCAGTCTACTTAACCGATAAAACACCTACCCGAGGCTAAACATGTATTGGTAGATCGTGCGTGTGCAAATTTCTTATCAACATGTGAATTGTGCTAGAATCAGGGGTTCCCTATAGTCTAGACTAAGAACCCTACGTTAACATATATGCACAGGAATCAACATTTCAAGGTAAATGAGCTCGATTTTTAATTTTTTTTTTCAAAAAGAAAGAGTTATGTTTTTGATTATAGCATGTTATCGTGGTATCTACTCTATACCCCCAAACCTAAACTAAACGTTGTCCTCAATGTTTCAAAAGATGAACAAAATTATACGACAACATATCAAGAGGACCATGCTGAGTAGAGAAAAAAAAAGGAAAGAGATTACCCGATTTGACGAAAGAAAGAACCGAACTCCATTATTCACGGCTAGAATCCAACATTTTTCAGCTGAGATCACATTGGATTAGCACAATATATACAAAAGAAACAAAAGATTCAACTAACACATTATCTACTGGATTATATACAAGAAAATTCCCCATACACTAACAATCTAAAGAGTTGAGGATCAACCCAAAAGACGAAGTGTAGTGGTTTTAACAGCTTCACACAAATATAACATGAAAGAAATGCAAGTGAGGATGTGAAACAAAATGAGATACCCCCAAACCTGAATTTTTCAACAGATATAATTTTGGGTACAAAATCTCGCAGTTTTGGGGGTTCATCATGCACAAGGTCTAGCTCGAAGTGAACTTTGGTAGGGACGGGCAAACATGCTAATTCCAACTGTGGATCCTCAAAGATATTATACTTAGATGCAAAATATTCCAAGAGGACTTGGGAAGCACACAGTTCCAAACCTAGATTAGGTATTCTCGGAAAAATTGGTTTCACAATATTGCTACAAACCAAATCTAGGTTGGGTGGAAGGCCATCGGATTGTGACTTATGCAGGAAGATAGGCACATCATTATTAATCAAATCAATGTCTCCTAAATTATCTGCAAGTGTCACAACATGCTCACAATCATCAAACAAATTAGCAAGTCCACAATCAGAATCATCAACATCATCAACAGATTTATTCTCATGCATCGACAAATCAGGGGAAACATCACATGGAATACTAGAAGAAACATCATTCATGAAGGTCGAGGCAGAGAAGCCTAATGTATTTGAACCCAAAGGTTCCATAACATTTTCAGTATAGACATGTTCTTCTAACATAACATACTCATCATCATCATCATCAAAACAAGAATGCCATTCCCTATTCGAAACTACAGTATCTCTAGTCCACTCATTTACCTCTAGATTAGGTTCATGTTCAATATTACTAGCATGAGTAGGATTATAAACACTATTTTCAAAATTAATTTCATTAGGGATAACAGACATCTCATGGTGAAATTCCTCCTCTCCTACATTTTGAAAATGAATCAGGTTACTCCTTAATGTCATATTAAGTTGCTCAATGGAAGGAGATGCTTCACTAGTGGGTACCCTAGCTTCATATGGATTTTCAAAACATGGTTGTTCATGAGGTTCACTATAGAAGGGGATTTCAGAGATGTTACTATATGGATGATCATTCAATGCTTGCATTTCTAATATAGAAGTATTTTGTTTGATGAGATTGATAGTTTCCGTCAAAGATTGCATACAAGGGCTCATGGGAGTATGAAATTGTTCAACTACCCACTGTGGTGAGTGATACATGGGTGCATGGTCGTTAGGGTTTATAAAAGAATTATCGCAACCTTCGAAAGGTTGATTATGGTCCCAATAACTTCCAGCATCATAATCTGTGGGTATTTGATACCTCGGATTTTCTCTAGACTGTCTAAAATCATGCAAAATATAGCAATTCTCAACAGGGTGGTCTAAGCTACCACATGCGGGACAAGCATAGATTTCAGGTTGCCTAGGAAAATTAGAAGTGACAGATTCCTCATGTGATTGCATTTCTAAAGCTGCGATTCGAGCTTCTAATTGATCCATAAGTGATGATTGTGTGAGTGAGGCATTAGCAAAATGTTCATTTTCACGTTGTGATGAATGATGCATGTGTGAATAGTCATTAGGGTTCATTTATTGAGGCTCGGGACTTTGAAAATGTCCATAATAATTCCTATAACTATTGACATCATGGTCTATGGGAGGCTCGTAACGTGAAGTATGCCCATAAGCAAGTTCCCTAAGGGATTTGTTTGAATCCCCAGTTGCAGACCAATGTCCTGACATGATTGAGCTCACAAGCTAAGTAACTATGTTACAAAGCCCACTATTTGGTTTTAATGGGTTTTTGTTAAAAATTTGGTTTTAATGGGAAACATTTGGTTTTGCAAAAGAAATTTGGTTTTTAATGGGTTTTAAAAAACTTTGGTTTTTAAAGGGAGCAAAGCCCACATTGGTGGAGGATGCACGGCCCAACTGAGATGTTTGGACGAAGCCCAGCTAACGAGTTGAAATCAGTGAGACGAGGCCCAGCTGCGAGTTTTTGATTGTTGGGCTCCCAGTTAGCCAAAGTTCGAGGCCCAACTGGGCTTTGAAAAGGTTTTTCAATTTTTTATTGGGTCAAGCCCAGAGTGCAGGTGCAAATCTCACTTGGGTTTTAAGTTCACCGCTCAGAAGCAGAGTGCAATTGGGTTTACAAAGCTCCAGAAACAATTCTTACAGGGCCCATAAATTTCAGTGGGAGAAAAGATGAACCATAATATTGGGCATACCAAAAACTTTATACGCATACAAAGTCATTTTCCTAACCAGGGTGTATTGATAAGGGGTGTCTAATGGTATGCATGACCTATATACCTTAAACACTTCGAAAATATTGATTTATAGGCTCTAGGTTCGGCTGACTCGTGTTGATGAGTTATCAGCCGAACTTCCCGCTGTAGACTGAATTCTTTCGATCTTGTTTTGATCATAACTTCTTCGTCCAATGTCGGAATGACCTCATTCTTTTTGCGTTATCTTCGTATTTTCATTCTCTTGAAGATGAAGATAAAATCTACTTGATTTTAATGGGTTAAAATCTACGATTTTCATTATATAAGCTGAACCATTAACATTTTTTATTCCTGAACTCTCAGGAATAGGTTCGGCTTACATCAATGAGCCGAACCAACCCATTGATGAACAGTTCGGCTTACATCTATGAGCCGAACCTCACATAATTTTTCTTCCAGATCACACAGGACTAGGTTCGGCTCATTATGATATTTTTAAACAAGCCGAACTAGTTGGTTCGGCTCATAACAATAGCACTTTCAGCTTGCCGAACTGTTCATTAGTTGTCAACATCCAGGTTTCAGATCAAGGTTCGGCGCATAATTTAGGTGAGTTGTGAGCGGAATCTAGGTTCGACGCATAATTTAGTTGCGTTGTGAGTCGAACCTAGGTTCGGCGCATAATGTTGTTGTTTTTTAAGCCGAACGGTTCTTCAAATTTTCAGCCTGAAAGTGTATATGAACAGTTCGGCTGATACGATTTTCATTATATAAGCCGAACCATTAACATTTTTTATTCCAGAACTCTCAGGAATAGGTTCGGCTTTCTAGAAAAATTTTATACAAGCCGAACTAGTGTCTAGCAGATGTTCGGCGCATACCTAAACAGTTTCAGCTAGCCGAACTGTTCATAAAGGGATCGGTTCGGCTCATAAATGTAAGTCGAACCTTTTCATCCTCCATTGAATCATTCTCGTAATCTAGGATATCAACCATTTGGGAATCATTGTTGTAGTTGATGTGTACTTTCCTAGGTTTTTTAGATGATATATGACACTCCTCATCCTCCATTGAATCAAGAATTAGAATTTTCTCACTTTCTCCTTCTCTTTCTCTCCTTCTTAACCAAACCAAAACTTTGATTTTTTTTCCCCAAATTTTTCATCTAAACAACTCTTATAATTCTGAAAATTATTTTAATCACTAAACAAAATATTTAATCACTAATCAAGATTAGTAACACTAATACGTAAAGGGCAGATTTGCCATTAAAAAATTTTGGGTTAAGGGGTTATCTGATTTTGCTATTTCACAACCTTTTTTGTCTTCATTCAGTATGCCTTGGAAGATTTTGGTATGCCCAATATTATGGTTCGAAAAGATTACCAAACCCAGTAAACTGGGTTGTATGCTTAGTTGCTCTCAGCCCACAGTTTTCTGCTTTCCTCAAGCCTTGGCAGCAGCAGATGAGCAGCAGCAGCTCCTCAGGCCTGCACTACACAGCCTCACAGAACCACAGTACCTGCAGTTTCAGAAGAGAGTTAGTTCTCAAAACTTTGGGGCTAACTTCAAGATGACAGCAGCAAAATTTCAGGCTGGCAAGATGAAAGCAGCACAAAACACAGGCCAACTTCAGCAATTTTTCAAGATAACAAAATCTCAGTTGCAATTGGGATAGAGCCAAGATGACCCAATGGCCAATACACAGTGGCAGTTAAGCAAAGGAAAGGTGCAGCTGACTACATGGGAATAACTGCACCTAACACAGACTCAATGGCAGTTGCAATGAGCAGATTCAATGCTTAAGTACAGGTGATATTAATAAGATGCACAACCAATGCTTCAGATGCAGTGATGCTTTGTAGGTGTTCAGAGCAAGGCTACAGAGCAAGGAGCAAAGCCACATTTGCAGTTTGCAGATGCTCAGATGAAATATGCAAGGCTAATGATGCAACGCTAATGATGCATATACAGATATGCTTACACTAAGATGCAGAAAAACTAAGTTACAGGGAAGTAACAGAAAACTGTAAAGCAAACTGGAAACAACTTCAACCACACAACAGCCAAGTCCCCGGCAACGGCGCCAAAAACTTGGTAGGCTGAAAAGAATACCTACATGTTATAACCGCAAGTGCACGGTTGTCAGTTGTAGTGTGTGCAAGTGCGAGTCGATCCACAGAGACTTGGGTGTGTAATTGAAGCTAAGGTTTCCCAACTGATTTCTAGGCAGTAACAGTGACAGATAGCTTTGATGTTGGTTAAAACAACTCTGAGATGTTGGTAGTGACTGAACTAGTGACAAAAAGTAATGTAAAAGTTTGCAGAATGTAAGAAAGATGTAGAGATTGATAGTGAAGATACTAAGGCCATGAATTCACCTTTAACTCTAAGCTAAAGCATTCTAGTTTTCTATTGTTCTTGTCCCTTTGGTATCAGACAGTGATGACAAGTTCTAGCCTGTCATTTGTTCCAGGGCACATAAAGGTAGACTAAAGAGAATGACAACTAAAGTTCTCTAATCCTAGCATTAGTTGGCTAATTAAAGTTCAAATCAATGTAGACCTAAAGCCTAGTTGCTTCTAATTATCTTAGGCATTATGATCATACAAGATACAAATACATACATGAATTCAGCAGCTTAAGAATTTAAGGCTTCATCAACACCTTAGTATTGATGTTTAGAACATAATTAAACTAACTGACATTTGAACTAAAACTTGTAACTCAAACATGAACTTGAAATTTAACTGAACCCTTGAGCTTGGCTAATCCAAGTCTCAATTGGTGCTCTGGCTAGCCCAGGCATGCCCTCTACATCACGAGCAACATCTATTTATACCCCAAAATCCAAAATTAGGATTCTTACAACAAATCCCCAAATCCAAAAACAGTGAAAATTTAGGGTTTATGATTTACCTAAATTGATGGGATGATTCTTACCCATGTCTTCGACCCATTCTTCGCATGCTCTTCCTGCTCCATCTCCTGTCTTCAATTGCTTCTCTAGGTTAACCTAATTCATCAACCTCTAACCTAGGGTTTCAGAGAGAGGAAAGGTGAGAGATTGATGAAGTAGGAGGCTAGAAAGAAGGGGGGAAATGATGGGCTTCGGTAGGTCATAGCCATGATGGCTTTTGGTGGTGGTTGTGGCAGTGGAGAAGGTGGTGGCAGGCGACAGGGAGTGGTGGTGATGGCAGAGAGAGCTCTGGAGACGGTGAGGGAAGAAGAACTCGATGGGAATTTGGGTAAGGTCTGTTTGGTTGCGGTTTTGGTTAGGGTATAGATGTTGGTTGCTGTGGTGTTGATCGGGTGTTGCGGATCTTGATGATTTGAGCGTAAAAACCGTAGGATAGTATGAGATGAATCTAATCGGACGGCCAAGAGGAAATCGTCTTGTATCGACCGTTGGATTATGATACATAAAATCTGACGGCTTGGATTAGATTTAGGTGCTATGATGTGAGTCAGACGTATCGAAATCTGATGCCAACGATGAAGCGACCATTGGATGCATCTATGGATCCAATCTGACGGCTACGAGTTGAATGGGTTTGGGTTTGGAGTTTTAGGCTTTGGGAAATAGGTTTGGGTTTAGACAATTCTGAGCCCACTTCTTCTTTAAGAACAAATTCTTCCTTGTTAAGCCCAATTTTATCCTTGAGTCTTCCATACCACATTCTTTGCTGCTTTCTTGCGCGAGTCCTTATCGTCTTTCCACCACTTTTCTGCTCTTTTCGCTCCGCGACTCATCCAAGCTTTATTTAGAGCCTAAAAATACAAAATTAAACATTTTTAAGTATTTATTCCTGAGGAGAGTAAAATACAGAATATGGGATAATATCCAAATTCAAAGCACAAAAGATGAGTTAATTGCCAAGAAAAAGATATAGAAATATGCACTTTTTAGCACTCATCAAATACCCCCAAACCTGAATTTTACTTGTCCTCAAGTAAAACAAAACTAAAGAAATTTTATCTATACCACTGTCGTTGGTTTGTCGAATGCATTTAGCGTATGCACTATGCCTTTTAAACCACTAAGTGTCCCTAGTGGACGAGTTGAAGTCTCGTGAAGGTTTGCTTAGAACGTACCTACAAAGTTCTAGGACAAAATATAAGCTCAAATTCCATGAAATGTGACGTGTGCACGACAGTTTAAGCTCACAACAAAAGGAATATGTCAATCTAGCTGTCAAAGGCACAATCCTAGCACTGGTAACGACTAAAGACATGTGATAAGAGTGTAAAGTGTATCTACACATGTTTAAAGAATGACCTGAAGTTATGACTACTAATCACCAAGAGATTTTTTTAGGCTAAGAACCGAATTCAAAGCCAAGCTAGCTGTCCGGCTTTACGAGAATTTTGAATGTTCACCCAAATGAGTTGGTGATATTTCAGTTTACCCGCGTTATACATCGATGGCTGCACCCTCCTTGCTTATTAGAAGACTATTTACAACAAAAGATGACTCTTATTTACATAGACTACTCTCTTTTTTTTTTTTTGAGGTAAGAGAGAAACATTGTCTTTAACATGACAAAACATGGAAACTTGATATTTTTGTATTTTTTTGATTTTTTTTCTGAATATTTTTTTTTTTGAAAATGTGAACAACAATTTTCATCACACTAACAATTTTTATTTTGTGAAAAGAAATTAAAATTTACATGACGCTTTGCAAGAGGTAGCCCTTTCCGATATACCTAGTCAAATTCAATGGTTGCTTTTCTTAACATATCCTCCAACTTCTATCCCAGCCAACCAAAGAACAAGCTAGTAAAGTCTCATTCAGTATTCTAAATGATTGGCAGTCTACTTAACCGATAAAACACCTACCCGAGGCTAAACATGTATTGGTAGATCGTGCGTGTGCAAATTTCTTATCAACATGTGAATTGTGCTAGAATCAGGGGTTCCCTATAGTCTAGACTAAGAACCCTACGTTAACATATATGCACAGGAATCAACATTTCAAGGTAAATGAGCTCGATTTTAATTTTTAATTTTTTTTTTCAAAAAGAAAGAGTTATGTTTTTGATTATAGCATGTTATCGTGGTATCTACTCTATACCCCCAAACCTAAACTAAACGTTGTCCTCAATGTTTCAAAAGATGAACAAAATTATACGACAACATATCAAGAGGACCATGCTGAGTAGAGAAAAAAAAAGGAAAGAGATTACCCGATTTGACGAAAGAAAGAACCGAACTCCATTATTCACGGCTAGAATCCAACATTTTTCAGCTGAGATCACATTGGATTAGCACAATATATACAAAAGAAACAAAAGATTCAACTAACACATTATCTACTGGATTATATACAAGAAAATTCCCCATACACTAACAATCTAAAGAGTTGAGGATCAACCCAAAAGACGAAGTGTAGTGGTTTTAACAGCTTCACACAAATATAACATGAAAGAAATGCAAGTGAGGATGTGAAACAAAATGAGATACCCCCAAACCTGAATTTTCAACAGATATAATTTTGGGTACAAAATCTCGCAGTTTTGGGGGTTCATCATGCACAAGGTCTAGCTCGAAGTGAACTTTGGTAGGGACGGGCAAACATGCTAATTCCAACTGTGGATCCTCAAAGATATTATACTTAGATGCAAAATATTCCAAGAGGACTTGGGAAGCACCAGTTCCAAACCTAGATTAGGTATTCTCGGAAAAATTGGTTTCACAATATTGCTACAAACCAAATCTAGGTTGGGTGGAAGGCCATCAGATTGTGACTTATGCAGGAAGATAGGCACATCATTATTAATCAAATCAATGTCTCCTAAATTATCTGCAAGTGTCACAACATGCTCACAATCATCAAACAAATTAGCAAGTCCACAATCAGAATCATCAACATCATCAACAGATTTATTCTCATGCATCGACAAATCAGGGGAAACATCACATGGAATACTAGAAGAAACATCATTCATGAAGGTCGAGGCAGAGAAGCCTAATGTATTTGAACCCAAAGGTTCCATAACATTTTCAGTATAGACATGTTCTTCTAACATAACATACTCATCATCATCATCATCAAAACAAGAATGCCATTCCCTATTCGAAACTACAGTATCTCTAGTCCACTCATTTACCTCTAGATTAGGTTCATGTTCAATATTACTAGCATGAGTAGGATTATAAACACTATTTTCAAAATTAATTTCATTAGGGATAACAGACATCTCATGGTGAAATTCCTCCTCTCCTACATTTTGAAAATGAATCAGGTTACTCCTTAATGTCATATTAAGTTGCTCAATGGAAGGAGATGCTTCACTAGTGGGTACCCTAGCTTCATATGGATTTTCAAAACATGGTTGTTCATGAGGTTCACTATAGAAGGGGATTTCAGAGATGTTACTATATGGATGATCATTCAATGCTTGCATTTCTAATATAGCAGTATTTTGTTTGATGAGATTGATAGTTTCCGTCAAAGATTGCATACAAGGGCTCATGGGAGTATGAAATTGTTCAACTACCCACTGTGGTGAGTGATACATGGGTGCATGGTCGTTAGGGTTTATAAAAGAATTATCGCAACCTTCGAAAGGTTGATTATGGTCCCAATAACTTCCAGCATCATAATCTGTGGGTATTTGATACCTCGGATTTTCTCTAGACTGTCTAAAATCATGCAAAATATAGCAATTCTCAACAGGGTGGTCTAAGCTACCACATGCGGGACAAGCATAGATTTCAGGTTGCCTAGGAAAATTAGAAGTGACAGATTCCTCATGTGATTGCATTTCTAAAGCTGCGATTCGAGCTTCTAATTGATCCATAAGTGATGATTGTGTGAGTGAGGCATTAGCAAAATGTTCATTTTCACGTTGTGATGAATGATGCATGTGTGAATAGTCATTAGGGTTCATTTATTGAGGCTCGGGACTTTGAAAATGTCCATAATAATTCCTATAACTATTGACATCATGGTCTATGGGAGGCTCGTAACGTGAAGTATGCCCATAAGCAAGTTCCCTAAGGGATTTGTTTGAATCCCCAGTTGCAGACCAATGTCCTGACATGATTGAGCTCACAAGCTAAGTAACTATGTTACAAAGCCCACTATTTGGTTTTAATGGGTTTTTGTTAAAATTTGGTTTTAATGGGAAACATTTGGTTTTGCAAAAGAAATTTGGTTTTTAATGGGTTTTAAAAACTTTGGTTTTTAAAGGGAGCAAAGCCCACATTGGTGGAGGATGCACGGCCCAGCTGAGATGTTTGGACGAAGCCCAGCTAACGAGTTGAAATCAGTGAGACGAGGCCCAGCTGCGAGTTTTTGATTGTTGGGCTCCCAGTTAGCCAAAGTTCGAGGCCCAACTGGGCTTTGAAAAGGTTTTTCAATTTTTTATTGGGTCAAGCCCAGAGTGCAGGTGCAAATCTCACTTGGGTTTTAAGTTCACCGCTCAGAAGCAGAGTGCAATTGGGTTTACAAAGCTCCAGAAACAATTCTTACAGGGCCCATAAATTTCAGTGGGAGAAAAGATGAACCATAATATTGGGCATACCAAAAACTTTATACGCATACAAAGTCATTTTCCTAACCAGGGTGTATTGATAAGGGGTGTCTAATGGATATGCATGACCTATATACTCTTAAACACTTCGAAAATATTGATTTATAGGCTCTAGGTTCGGCTGACTCGTGTTGATGAGTTATCAGCCGAACTTCCCGCTGTAGACTGAATTCTTTCGATCTTGTTTTGATCATAACTTCTTCGTCCAATGTCGGAATGACCTCATTCTTTTTGCGTTATCTTCGTATTTTCATTCTCTTGAAGATGAAGATAAAATCTACTTGATTTTAATGGGTTAAAATCTACGATTTTCATTATATAAGCTGAACCATTAACATTTTTTTTCCTGAACTCTCAGGAATAGGTTCGGCTTACATCAATGAGCCGAACCAACCCATTGATGAACAGTTCGGCTTACATCTATGAGCCGAACCTCACATAATTTTTCTTCCAGATCACACAGGACTAGGTTCGGCTCATTATGATATTTTTAAACAAGCCGAACTAGTTGGTTCGGCTCATAACAAATAGCACTTTCAGCTTGCCGAACTGTTCATTAGTTGTCAACATCCAGGTTTCAGATCAAGGTTCGGCGCATAATTTAGGTGAGTTGTGAGCGGAATCTAGGTTCGACGCATAATTTAGTTGCGTTGTGAGTCGAACCTAGGTTCGGCGCATAATGTTGTTGTTTTTTAAGCCGAACGGTTCTTCAAATTTTCAGCCTGAAAGTGTATATGAACAGTTCGGCTGATACGATTTTCATTATAAGCCGAACCATTAACATTTTTTATTCCAGAACTCTCAGGAATAGGTTCGGCTTTCTAGAAAAATTTTATACAAGCCGAACTAGTGTCTAGCAGATGTTCGGCGCATACCTAAACAGTTTCAGCTAGCCGAACTGTTCATAAAGGGATCGGTTCGGCTCATAAATGTAAGTCGAACCTTTTCATCCTCCATTGAATCATTCTCGTAATCTAGGAAATCAACCATTTGGGAATCATTGTTGTAGTTGATGTGTACTTTCCTAGGTTTTTTAGATGATATATGACACTCCTCATCCTCCATTGAATCAAGAATTAGAATTTTCTCACTTTCTTCTCTTTCTCTCCTTCTTAACCAACCAAAACTTTGATTTTTTTTCCCCAAATTTTTCATCTAAACAACTCTTATAATTCTGAAAATTATTTTAATCACTAAACAAATATTTAATCACTAATCAAGATTAGTAACACTAATACGTAAAGGGCAGATTTGCCATTAAAAAATTTTGGGTTAAGGGGTTATCTGATTTTGCTATTTCACAACCTTTTTTGTCTTCATTCAGTATGCCTTGGAAGATTTTGGTATGCCCAATATTATGGTTCGAAAAGATTACCAAACCCAGTAAACTGGGTTGTATGCTTAGTTGCTCTCAGCCCACAGTTTTCTGCTTTCCTCAAGCCTTGGCAGCAGCAGATGAGCAGCAGCAGCTCCTCAGGCCTGCACTACACAGCCTCACAGAACCACAGTACCTGCAGTTTCAGAAGAGAGTTAGTTCTCAAAACTTTGGGGCTAACTTCAAGATGACAGCAGCAAAATTTCAGGCTGGCAAGATGAAAGCAGCACAAAACACAGGCCAACTTCAGCAATTTTTCAAGATAACAAAATCTCAGTTGCAATTGGGATAGAGCCAAGATGACCCAATGGCCAATACACAGTGGCAGTTAAGCAAAGGAAAGGTGCAGCTGACTACATGGGAATAACTGCACCTAACACACTCAATGGCAGTTGCAATGAGCAGATTCAATGCTTAAGTACAGGTGATATTAATAAGATGCACAACCAATGCTTCAGATGCAGTGATGCTTTGTAGGTGTTCAGAGCAAGGCTACAGAGCAAGGAGCAAAGCCACATTTGCAGTTTGCAGATGCTCAGATGAAATATGCAAGGCTAATGATGCAACGCTAATGATGCATATACAGATATGCTTACACTAAGATGCAGAAAAACTAAGTTACAGGGAAGTAACAGAAAACTGTAAGCAAACTGGAAACAACTTCAACACACAACAGCCAAGTCCCCAACGGCGCCAAAAACTTGGTAGGCTGAAAGAATACCTACATGTTATAACCGCAAGTGCACGGTTGTCAGTTGTAGTGTGTGCAAGTGCGAGTCGATCCACAGAGACTTGGGTGTGTAATTGAAGCTAAGGTTCCCAACTGATTTCTAGGCAACAGTGACAGATAGCTTTGGTGTTGTTAAAACAACTCTGAGATGTTGGTATGACTGAACTAGTGACAAAAAGTAATGTAAAAGTTTGCAGAATGTAAGAAAGATGTAGAGATTGATAGTGAAGATACTAAGGCCATGAATTCACCTTTAACTCTAAGCTAAAGCATTCTAGTTTTCTATTGTTCTTGTCCCTTTGGTATCAGACAGTGATGACAAGTTCTAGCCTGTCATTTGTTCCAGGGCACATAAAGGTAGACTAAAGAGAATGACAACTAAAGTTCTCTAATCCTAGCATTAGTTGGCTAATTAAAGTTCAAATCAATGTAGACCTAAAGCCTAGTTGCTTCTAATTATCTTAGGCATTATGATCATACAAGATACAAATACATACATGAATTCAGCAGCTTAAGAATTTAAGGCTTCATCAACACCTTAGTATTGATGTTTAGAACATAATTAAACTAACTGACATTTGAACTAAAACTTGTAACTCAAACATGAACTTGAAATTTAACTGAACCCTTGAGCTTGGCTAATCCAAGTCTCAATTGGTGCTCTGGCTACCCCAGGCATGCCCTCTACATCACGAGCAACATCTCTATTTATACCCCAAAATCCAAAATTAGGATTCTTACAACAAATCCCCAAATCCAAAAACAGTGAAAATTTAGGGTTTATGATTTACCTAAATTGATGGGATGATTCTTACCCATGTCTTCGACCCATTCTTCGCATGCTCTTCCTGCTCCATCTCCTGCCTTCAATTGCTTCTCTAGGTTAACCTAATTCATCAACCTCTAACCTAGGGTTTCAGAGAGAGGAAAGGTGAGAGATTGATGAAGTAGGAGGCTAGAAAGAAGGGGGGAAATGATGGGTTTCGGTAGGTCATAGCCATGATGGCTTTTGGTGGTGGTTGTGGCAGTGGAGAAGGTGGTGGCAGGCGACAGGGAGTGGTGGTGATGGCAGAGAGAGCTCTGGAGACGGTGAGGGAAGAAGAACTCGATGGGAATTTGGGTAAGGTCTGTTTGGTTGCGGTTTTGGTTAGGGTATAGATGTTGGTTGCTGTGGTGTTGATCGGGTGTTGCGGATCTTGATGATTTGAGCGTAAAAACCGTAGGATAGTATGAGATGAATCTAATCGGACGGCCAAGAGGGAATCGTCTTGTATCTACCGTTGGATTATGATACATAAAATCTGACGGCTTGGATTAGATTTAGGTGCTATGATGTGAGTCAGACCTATCGAAATCTGATGAAAAACGATGAAGCGACCATTGGATGCATCTATGGATCCAATCTGACGGCTACGAGTTGAATGGGTTTGGGTTTGGAGTTTTAGGCTTTGGGAAATAGGTTTGGGTTTAGACAATTCTGAGCCCACTTCTTCTTTAAGAACAAATTCTTCCTTGTTAAGCCCAATTTTATCCTTGAGTCTTCCATACCACATTCTTTGCTGCTTTCTTGCGCGAGTCCTTATCGTCTTTCCACCACTTTTCTGCTCTTTTCGCTCCGCGACTCATCCAAGCTTTATTTAGAGCCTAAAAATACAAAATTAAACATTTTTAAGTATTTATTCCTGAGGAGAGTAAAATACAGAATATGGGATAATATCCAAATTTAAAGCATAAAAGATGAGTTAATTGCCAAGAAAAAGATATAGAAATATGCACTTTTTAGCACTCATCACACTGTGAGTAGATTAAGCAGGTACACTTGCAATCCTGGGCAGGATCACTGGAATGCTCTCTACAGAGTTCTACAGTACCTGAGAGGAACTTCAAACTATTTCTTAAGTTTTGGGAAGTATCCTGATGTGCTAGAAGGATATTGTGATGCTAACTGGATATCAGACTCAGATGAGTGCAAATCCACTAGTGGGTACATCTTCACACTTGGAGGTGCGTCTGTGTCATGGAAGTCTCCCAAACAGACATGTATAGCTCGATCCACCATGGAGTCTGAGTTTATAGCCTTAGAGAAATCTGGAGAGGAAGCTGAATGGATACGAGGTTTCCTGGGAGGAATTCCACTCTGGCCCAAACCTGTGTCATCGATCGCAATCCACTGTGACAATCAAGCTGCTATTGGATGCGCAAAGAATAGTGTATACAACGGAAAGTCCATACATCTTCAAAGAAGACACAAGACAGTGAAACAACTACTCTCTACTGGTATCATCTCTATAGACTTTGTGAGGTTTAAAGAGAATATTGAAGATCCTTTGACGAAAGGGTTATCTAGAGAGGTAGTTAGATCCACATCGAAGGGGATGGGACTCAAGCTCATACAATAAATCTCCATGAAGGACACTCAACCTTGTGAGTGGAGCTCCAAAATCAAGGTTCAATGAGACAACTAATTTTTGGTGATGTCGAGAGAGCACTATCTTTGTCCCTCCATATGGTGTAACCGTATGATAGTGTTTCCTGCATGAGTTAGGATGATCTGTCAAGATCTTAATGAGTTCCATGGCTTTGCTTAAAACGGGGTGTGGCAGGACACTCTTAATGGACTCACCTATGTGGATGTTGGAAATGGGGCCACTTCCTATGAGAATTTGAGCTTTTTCTCTAAATACATTCATTAAGTCCGGGATTTAGCCCACGGCCAAAACGGGCACAACGGCAAGAGCTTGGCAGCTTTTTGTTTGAGACATCAAAGTGTGGTTGTTATTTATGAATTGCATTCACTGTTGGCGGTTCAAGACATTGTGTTCACTGTAACAACAAGCAGTTCCGGTAACCTCTCACTAAGTTAAGGTTCAATCTCTGGGACACCTTAGCCTAATATTGATGTATCTGTTTTCTCGTATTTCGTCGATACGTTTTATCATTCATGTGGGGGATTGTTAGAAAAAACGGGTTTTATTTTTCCAAAATTTTTTTTTTGCATGGACTATGTTATGATCCCTAGACCTATTGTCCACTAGTTGTTTTTTCATTTGAATAGATAAAACAATAGTCCCACATAGACTAAAATCTAAAGAGATTTAGACTTAAATACCATAGAATTGGCTAAAAGGGCATGACCCTTGGGTCAACACACTTTTGTGTGAGGGAGAATACCTAGACTAGGGCAAGGTTGCCTTTCCCGTACGCGCGGTGCTTCGCACCTAAGCACGCACGCCGCCGTCCGTCCGGTGGGGCGGGCGGGTCGGTTCGGTTCGGGTTCGGGTTCGAGTGTGGGTTCATTAGATCCTATCTTTTTGCTGAAACTTTTGGTACGTGTTTTCCACACATGTAGAAGAATATTACTCCTTGTCTATACGTGTTTGGCTTGGCTTCTTTGTGTGTCTCGCATGCTTTTGACTTACTGACAAAAGCAAAAGCTGAAGCTGTTTTCTGCAAAAGCAAAACTGTTTTTCTGCTTAAAGTTAAAGTTGTTTCTAACTGACAAAAACAAAGTGTTTTTTGCTTAAAGTAAAAGTGTTTTTTGACTGACAAAAGCTAAAGAGAAAACCATCTTCACTCTGTTTAATGACTGCCCCTGTCTTGCACTGTTTTTAACAAAAACATTACCAGTACGCATGGTTTTGTTGCATTCCTTTTTCCTCTCATTTGTAACGTCTTGAACACTATATAAGGGAGGAGTCTTGAGCTCATTTGAAACATAACAGAGAAACATCTCTTCTTCTACTCTCCCTATGCTTTCAGTACACAAGTTTTCTCTGTTTTTAAGTTTTTGCTAAACAGTGCCAAGTTCTAAGAGTACTCTCTTTGTATGCTACATTGAGGGGTACTATCAGTAGTTGTATCCTGGAGGTGACTCGCCAGCTGCTATATCATCTCAGAGGAGTAGCAGGCGATATTGCCTTTAGGACAGCGTATCATATACATTCTCTACCTTTTTCTGTGCATCTCCAGGAACATCAGTCAAGCGTCGGTTTGAGCTAAGTATTCTCTTCTCAATTACTACGATTGTTGTTACATATTTACGCAACATCTTTCTCATTAACATTTACTTTCAACTCTTCAAGCAAGTATTCACAAACATTAAATCTTCCTCCGGCAGCAGCAAAAGCAAGACATCCTCTTCCAAGTCCATCATTCAGATGTTTGATCGTTGTTGTTAATCCATCCCCTCTGGTACCGTAACTTGAAGCTATCACTGAACATCACCAGAAAAAAAATCTTACATAATCAAAAAAAGGGGAAAAAATCATAAAAAATCAAACTTTATATTCGAGCTTACTCTTGAAATCATCTAGATTCCTTGTGTAAGCAGAGTCGATAAGATCAAAATACGCCCATTTAGGGGCTGCAAACAAAGTCAAACTCAGAATCAAAATAAAATAAATAGGAGACAAAAAATGCAAGGAGAAATTCTAAGAGTTTTAGGAAAATAAATTTTTTCATATAAATAAACTTTTTATATAAGAAATTGACAAAAAATAAAATTTTTTTTATATAAATTTGGTGTAATTAAATTTATATAAAAAAATTTATTTCTACTAAATGCCCATTTAGTAGAAATTTTTAGTTACATAGTTTTAGTTGTTAATTTTTAATTTGGTGGAGAGTAATCTATAATAGAAACTCTATAAATTAATGTTGTTGGGACCATAAAAATTTATTAATTAAGCGAGATATTAGTTAACCGATGAATTGATAAAATATTAACTTATAGAGAAATTTATTATTAGAGAATTATTTTCTAAATTACTGTAGAATATTAAATTCTTCAAAGAACCCTTCCATCTCTCGCTTTGCTTCTTTGTAAACTTCAATCAACAAATAAAACAAGTTTGATCAAAAAGCTGGGTCAAATTAAATGAATGTCAAGATGTCCTGAATATCCGGAAGAAAATGAAGTTATGCAACTATTGACTGATGAAGATATAATTAAGAGTGTTACGGGAACCTATAAAAATGGGTAAGAAAGTGATGAAAGTTCTGCAATAGACCCCCCTTCATGAAACGAGATCGTTAAAACGGTAATCACATTAAATAATTTCTTCATAAATAATTTTTCAAAAAATCTTCATAAATCATTAATGTATTCAATATATATATATATATGATTATTAATTTATATTTCATACGGAGCCCACATAGATAATCAAAAATATATTATTTTATAATTTTAGCGAATTATTAATTTGGCACGTTGTCCCCCAACTTGAGACCGGCTAAAAATATTATTTAAGAGAGTTTATTAAATAATCGAGTATTAATTAATTAAGTTTCCATTGTATTAGAACTCTTATTAGGACGGATGCGGGGCGAACACCACCTCAGTTGATATTAACCAACGGTGTGAAAAATTACAACAGTCCCAGTGCGTAGCACGGGTTTCAAACTAGTAACACTAAAATACCAACCAACATTACTCTCCGAAAAAAAAATTATGTCGAGAATTAGTCCATAATTCCTCAAACGAACATATGATGTTCGTTCATTGATAGATTTAACTAAAGCCTCATTATCTGACTCAAATACTACCGAGGCTAATCCTTTGCTTGCAGCCTAGCACACCACATCATTCATTGCAAGGCATTTCAGTTGTTCCACTTCATGGTCCTCAATCAACCATCTATGAAACCATTTTCCTTTTGCTCTTTTGCAATCTCCTGCAAAATATCTCATAATTAGACCAATGCCATCTTTAAGAGTTTCCTCGACAAAAGAGGCATCTATGTTAATCTTGTAGCAATCTCTGGATGGGGGATTCCAAGATGGTATCTGCAAAACAGAGGGGCTAGAAGACACGTTATAATTATTAAGAGATAAACATTGACTACTCAGGTTGAGTATTCCTTCAATAGATAGATTCCTATTAAGCTTAATATTTTGAAAAACAAGGCTACATCTATCTTTCCATATAAACCAGATAATTATCATCAGATGATAAATCTTTTTCACAATGTCACCATTTTCACCTACCTTCTGCTGAGAAGCAGTATCGAACCAACTCAGAATCCAGTTCAATATATTATCATGTCTAGCCATAAAATTATGGATATTCACATTAATACCTATCCATAATGATTAAGCATATCGACATCCCATGAAGAGAGGATTAGAAGTTTCAAAGGGGGAATTACAAAATTCACAATGAAGATCAATTTCATTGTTATATCTAGAGATCCTACTTCTAGTGGGAACAATGTCTTTCAACCATTTCCAAACAAACAATGTAAACTTATGTGGGGGCTTAGTTCTCCACAAGACTTTCCAAACAGAGCTTGGAATTAGATGATTTCCAACAATTGCATTAGTTCTACTACTAAGGATGTTATAGGCACTCTTAACAGAGAAAACTCCTTTTTTTTATATGGAGTCCATATGAGTGTATCAAAACCCATCTGAGGGACATGCATATAAAGAATTTTAGAAGCAGTTTCAACAGGAAAAACATTAATGATCAATACCTCATTCCAAGTTTTTGTACCAGCTATAGAAAGATCAGAAACTACAATAAGAGAATGAGTGATAGCCAAAACTGCAAAAGGAATATGAGGGAAGTCCAGCCCAACAACCCAGTAATCTAACAAAATTTGGATCTTGGTGTCACATCTAACACGCCAAAAACTATTATTTTTGATAATATCTCTGCATTTATGTATACCCTTCTAGATCCAGGAACTTGTGTCACTAATATTATCTTGATTTAGGAAACTAACATCTCTGAAATATTTAGCCTCCATAATTTGAACCTACATCTTATCTCTTTCGGTACTGAGCTTCCAAGCCAACTTACAAATAAGAGCTTGGTTAAACAATTCTATATTTCTAAATCCGAGTCCGCCTAAACCCTTAGATTTTTACATATTAGACCAAGCAATACCTTATTATCCCTATGAGCCTACCATAAATTCCTCTGTAGTGAATCCAATTTCTTTATGAATTAGTGGAAGGGATTTTAAAACACCCTATTTGATAAGTTGGCAGAGAGTCAATGAAAGATTTAATGATAGTGGACCTACCAGCCTGGTTTAAAGAAACACTTACCCAATTTTTAAGTCTAACTTCAAAAGATTGGGCAATTGAATCAAAAGACTTCAGTTTAGAGCGAAAGAAAGTTACCATTTCTTTTTTCATTATTTTTCTTTGTAGCTAAAAGACAAAAACACAAAGAGAAATAAAGTTTTTTCTCCTGATTTTTCGTGTGAGCTTTTATTTTTAACTTCAATTTTTTTATTTCTTATTTATTTGTTTCTTAGTACTCTTTAGCTATGAGTAGCTAGATTTTTTCAAAATCCTGAATAATGAATCTTTGATTTTTTAAACCAAGTTTATTTCAAGTTTCATTTTATTGTTGATTTTCTTTATTATTTTTTATGTTTAAGAATATTGAGGGGTTATTTGAAGTGATCAATTAAATTAACCAATCAATATTTGTTATGATAATTTAGGGTGTGTGATACTAGTAATTGTTACATCAACTCTTTGCACAAATAGTAACTCGCAAGAGCTGACACAGGGATTCTGTTAAGCAATTGTGTATAAAGATAACACTAGTAAGCGGGTGGAGCATAAACATCTGATGCTAGAATCAACCTGATTCACACAGTGTAAAGTATTCAATTAATTTACACCCTGAGAGCTTATTCTTGATGGGTTAGTTGGATAAAAACTGGTAGTCGAGTGCTTTCGTATCTAGTGACAATAGGAATCCGGTGGATAACAGAGCTTATTGCTATTCTAGGGTTGGTAACAGTATAAGTTCAACAATAGATAAACTTGTATTTAATTAAGTTTCGGTTCAGTGACGAAGAAAGATTCCCTAGTCATCTTTCTTATCATTGTTTGCAACAAAGTCTTATTATTTTCTTTATTAATTATAGTTTAATTTAAAATCTAAAAAACCCCTTTCGATTACTATTTAACAACTAAAAACGCATTGCTCCTTGTAGGAACGATCTCCTTGGAATTATATTACCAGTTAATTGTGCGGAAAGAAGTTAATTAATTTATTGTGTAAACGACGCGCATCATTGACCATAGAAAATAGGTTCAAATTCATAAATAGTAACGACTCATTAAAATTGTCATGGTATAAATTAATCAACGACTCTAATTTGGAAGGTTATTTTGTGTCTACGCCACGACAATTCATGCCGATTTAGGGCTCGTACAATTTTCAGTTACAATCATTCTGAATTTTAGCGCGTTTGGATACATATTTGCTTATGGCTTTTGCTCTTCCAGAAGTAAAAGTCAAAATCATAAGTCAGAAGCGAAACAAAAACTAACTTTTCTGCTTCTAGTAGTCGTTCTGAAAAATTATTGCCAAACTAACTTCTGACTTTTCGACTTCCAGAAGTCGAAAAGTAGCTTCTGAGTGCTGGCGTGTTTTGATACAATTTTGCTTTTGACTTATGCTTCTCGAGAAGTACAAGTCAGAAGTCCAGATATTTTGCTTCACAAGAAGTCGACTTTTTTGCTTTTAGAAGTCGTTTTGAAATCCTACGCCCATACTGACTTCTTGCTTTTTGACTTCAAGAAGTCAAAAATTTACTTCTGGATGTGTATCCAAACGCGCTGAGAAGTTTTAACTTTTACACGATGACGATAAAAATAGGGTTTGGGTCAACTTCGGTCAAGAGGGTTTGGGCACAGGGGGAATGAGAAACCTAGAAAGACAAAAGCACCCTCTTTATGTGGACGAATAACACGATATACCACGGATTGTAAGGAAAGCAAATTTCAACTTCAATTTTCAAAAAAATATCTTTCAAAACAAACCCTAGACAGGACAGAGAAGAAGAGAAAAAGAAAATATATGAAGGAGTAGGACGAGATGAAGAATCAGACTATGATCAACTAAAGGAAACATCCAAAGCAGCACCCAGATTGAATAATTTAGATTCTGAATTCGGTTTATTAAAAACATCTAGATATATGTTAGATCTATGTCCTGACACTGGTGGTTGGATGCATCTTACTGTCTTAAAAATCCAACAAGGGGGTTTAGTTATTGGTGTTGGTCTTCAAATCAAAGAACTCTCTCTATGGAATGCTTGCAGTACTTTCCGATTTGAACAGTCAGTTAATAACTTATAAGAACTGCCTACTCCTTTGAATTGTCAACATCATACCTAAACATCCGCCTCCGCCTACTACACAGAGTTCGCTTAAGAAAACGACCATTTTTTTTTCATCACAAATCTGGATGAAAACTCTCCTCAATTTAAAGCGATTCTAAGAGTAGAACTATTTTAAAAACACTAAAAAAGTCCCTATGGACACAAATCGAAGATCTAAACGTGAACCATAAAGGATAAATTTAATGAGAGGAATGATTAACCAAGTCGTACGATGCAAAAAGGTTCAAGGTCCGAGAACATGAAGATTTTGATAAATTGTGATTGAAAATGAAACAAATGAAGAAGATCAAGTTCAAAAAACAAGTTTGATAAGACGTGCAAAAACATGACAAAAAATCAACCTTATAAGATTTCTCCTTTAAGAGACTATATATAAATCATATATTACTTTTACTTTTTGACACAACTTTTCTCATGGGTCATTCCAAACTAAGCTAAAGCTGATACTGAAGACAAGTTTTCTCATTTTTATTCTTTTGATTAAACTAGATAAGTGTTTTCATCGACCATCCAAAATTTGGTAAATTTATGCATCATAATCTTCTTTTTTTTAAAGATAATACATCGAAATTATTGTTCATCAATTTAATCACAATTAATATATTTAGTCATTTTGAATTAAATATGTTTCTTCTTGATATTACAGTATCATACTTCCATTCCGCTCTATAAGAACATGCGGTACCATTCGGGATATATACGGATTTTAAGTATGTTTAATTCAGTGATCCCTAAATCTGTAACGAGTGGTGGAAATTATTTCTAATATTTTGGAGTGAATGATCACAACTCCAGAAAAAGTGTGGTATAATATTAAATTTAGTAAAGAAGAAGTTTTTGTTTCATCGGTTAGTAAAGAAGAAGTTATAATGAATCAGAGAACAAGAAAACATAAAAATATGTGAAATAATGGGTTGTCCTTTCCAAAAATGCAATATGCATATCAGTTGGACCCCCACCGTTTATCAAAGAAAGCTGAAGATTCGATATATTTTAAGAAGCTTACAACAATATGTCAAAGTTAACATTTCACAAATTTTACATTTTGGGAATTTCTAATAACCAAGTGCACGTCCAATCTAAATTTGTTCCAATGAATCTGGACCATGAGTGAGGGGCAAAGCCCCGCCACAACAATCGGCAATTCCTACCAAACCCGATACATAGCCGATATGTAGCGCGGGTTACACTAGTTAGCTTTTAACCTACACATATACTCCTAGGAAAAAAAATAGAAAAAGATCAAAAATAAAACACAAAAACTAAGATTGAGTGCAGTATAGCTAAGGAAAACATAAAAACATCTAAACCTGTGTTAGATCTGTGTCCTGACA
This sequence comes from Papaver somniferum, assembly GCF_003573695.1. Classification (NCBI taxonomy): domain Eukaryota; kingdom Viridiplantae; phylum Streptophyta; class Magnoliopsida; order Ranunculales; family Papaveraceae; genus Papaver; species Papaver somniferum. The sequence continues at coordinate 152,354,913 of NC_039361.1, forward strand.
CTGGTGGTTGGATGCGTCTTGCTGTTTTAAAAATCCAACAAGGGGGTTTAGTTGTTGGTGTTGGTCTTCATCCGATTAGACCTGTTCCAGACGCAATTTTTATTCAAGAAGATATCGCTACTCCTGAATGCAGAGATACTATACGAAAATATATGACTGAAAATGGTTTTACAGGTTTTGATCTTGTAATGCACGGTGGTGGATTATCTTCTGATACTCGTGCCACTCCTTGGGATCAGGCGTCTCAGCTTACTGAATCTATTAAACTCGCTACTGAATTCTTATCACCCAAAGGAGCTTTTGTCACTAAGGTATGATGAGTTTCTTGTTGTTTTTTTCCCCAAGAGTGAACAGGTTACAATTACAACATCTTGCAGTTTACAAGATTATGGATGTCATTAGGAAGATTATCATTAAATATTCCTGAAGTAGCAACATATTCACCGTATTATGCATGTGTTTCTTGTTGAATTGTGTATGTATGTGATGAGTATTGATTAATTTGTCTATATGTCCTGAATAATGATAGATATTTAATGGCGCACAAGATTACAATCCCATGCTTTACTGTCTTGAGCAGGTAAGGCTTGTCTTTCCTTTTCCTTAGTATTATACTTTTCCCCCTTTTTTCGTGATACAGATATCTAATTCCCCCGGGGTGTCTGCTTACAATTATTTGACAGAGTTGTCGTAAGGAAACCAACTTTCACATTTCCAGAAACCTACATCGTGGCTAAAAGTTATAAAGCCCCAGAAAAGATTAATCCCAGTATGCTCGTTGCTAGGAATTTGTTCAGTATTAAAGAAAATATTAATCCTGAGGTAGGACAATTATAAGAGTCTTGTTGTTCCAGTTCTATGCGTGTTCTTTTAATTGATGAAATTCAGGCTTCTATTTCTCTTAGTTATGTCTTTTTAGGTGAGGTATTCTTCTCGCAGAGCCAGCACAAGGTATGTACCATGATCCTGCTTCTTATGGGTTATTTGCATATACAGCCATGTAGAAAGCCTACTTCCATCAAGTGTTTCAATGAATTATATGAATAAACCATTTCTCATGGTCATCCACTATCATTCTCATTCCTGCAGCTTTTTGAATCTAGGGAAGTAGGAATTTGAAAGATAAAATCAACAACTAATAGATATCATAATTTAAGAGTAATGCATTGAAACCTCCTTGCGGTTGTACCTTATAACATTTTTGTTTAGCTAGTATCTATATATTTATGAGCTCAAACTTTTTTAATGAAATTTTTGTTCGTTTATACTACAGCTTCAAGAAAGAAGAGTCAATTCCGAAGAGAGTTGTTTTGGCTTCAGATTTTGTGTGGTCTGAGACTCCGCTTGAAGTTTTTGGAATAGCCGATTCCTTATCCTTCAACGACGATGCTTGTTTATCTTTAAGGGGCCATAATTTAACTACCAGAAGGGTAGTTATTATCTTTTATGTTAATTTTCCTAAAGAAATATGTATTTTTTTTCTTGCTTAAGTGGTGTTTTTGCTGCCGTTTCAACTCATTCTCTTTCCTTTGTCTTTTCAGGTCAAGATGATATGCAAGGATCTTCGGGTTATGGACAAGCAACATTTTAAGCATTTGATGAAGTATAATACTGAACTTTCTTTTGCCTCCAAATATAGATGTTAAGAAAAAGGGTGTTGTTGGCACTCTCGTGATTAGTTTTTCAACTTTATGTCCCAATTTAAGTTAGTGGTTTATTTCCATGTTTATAGGTGGAGGTTGCGTGTGAGAGAATCCATATCCCATGCTCAGAAGGCTACTCCTTAAGCTACTGATGAAATTAAGGGCAGTGATGATAATGAGATGCCCAACGAAATGGAGAAGCTGACATATATTCTTCTATAGAGTGCAAGAAGAAACATGCAAAGTAATATTTGTTGTGCTAAGACAAATCGGGGGAGATATATTTATATTGCATAAAGACCTTCGAAGGAAGAAATATTTGTTGCATAATAACCACTCAAGTCATTGTTGCTTATAACTCTTTTCTTTGAACAATTTCAATCATCTTATATATTGGGTTCTGTATAAAAGTAAACTAAGCCTATAAGGCAGTGACCTTTATAAGTAGTTTAATAATCGAAGTACTTAATTTATACTTGGCATTTTAATCCATTTAGTTGTCCAGTTTGGTAATTTACCTGGTGGTAATTGTTTGGAGTGTTTAAATTATACTATTTAGCATTTTAATCCCTCGCATACGTTTACTCCCTCTGGGATATGAAGTAGCAACCATGATATCATTACCCTCATCAGTTTGAAAGCATCAACTTTATCGTAACTCAAAACCTGACTGGATTCCCCGATCATAATCTGACTAATAGTAGTACTTGTCCCAAAGTTGTGATAACCATGAGTCTTCTGAAGCATCTAAGAACGCCTAGAGCAACCACAGTCGACGACCAAAACCAAAACCAAAAATCCACCGTCGACGACCAAAACCAAAAATTTGGTCCAGAAATCAACCACTATCGAACAAAGTAAAGATCAAAAACTAGACTAAAACAAAAAATCAAACCATATTTGGTCTTTAGTTTGGTTTTGGTCGAACGTGGTTTAAAACTACGCCAGCCGTAAGACACAAATATTACCTGCATTTATAGTGGGGCGGAGTTATAATCATCGTTTGGGAGTGAAGCACAAGTATAAGTTGCGCCATTTTGAAGCGTGATTTTAACCTAAGTTTGGTGGGACGATACTTTAATTTGCGTCTAGTTTCAGACGAACATTTAAAATTGCGCCTGGTCCGGGCGCAGTTTATATTCCCGTCTCACCAGACGTGATTTTAAAGATTGCCTAATTAAAGGGCGCAACTTCCGATTACGCTTGGTGTTGGTTTTTCAGATATAATGGAAGAAAAAATCAAGAAGATAATTCGGATAATCCAGAGAATGTCATTTTGTCGGTTTGAAAAAAAAAATCATCATCATCGTCATGATGCTGGACTGTACGTGTTTGGCAGCTACACAAGATGTGTGCATGTGGCGCCACCTGTATATAACGTCGTTTATTTCTTAATATGTTGTGTATTTTCACCTGAAATAAATAATGACTTAACGTTGTATGCTGAAGGATTAAGTAGTGCAAACCGATTAGGCTATTATCACAATAGACAAGTTTCATCCATCTTGGTGTGCATTAAACTAAACCGCAAACTGTGAAGTTTTCCTATGTGTGACTGACGCAAGAAGGCCGTTTTATAAATTACGTCCCATACGGCGTAGTTTATTATTATGGCCCGTCGGGCGTTGTTTTTAATTGTCTCTGATGGTCAGACGGTTGTATATATTCTGCTCCACAACAAACGCAATTTTAAAATGCGCCCTACATCAGGCGTTAGTTAAAGTTGTGTCCATCCTGAACGCATTTTATACCTACGTCCCGTATCAGACCAACTTTTATACATGTGCTCACCATATTTGCTCCTACACCATAACGTCACACCATGAACTAAACCCATTCTTTTAATTTTTTTTTTGGTTTTTACTCTTTGGTTATGCTCGTACCATTGCAGTTGCTCTTATCACATATAATCTGACTATTTCAAGAACTTAACATATTAATTGGGCCGAAGATCCCGAAGTGTGGGAGTCAATGATAAAAAGATCGATTATGACCACTATTTAGACCAACACAAATTTGCAATTGATAAGAAGATTGATTATGGTAGCAGTTTTTGAACCGAAAAACCGAAAATGCCTATCCCTTTTAGTGAGTTTTTTTTAGCGAAGTTTTTTTACATAATTTCTTATATATCCTATTTTTCCTTACTTGACGATAACTTTTTTTTAAGCCATAGGTCCGTCCTGTCCCCTGGCAGCGTAGCCACTGAGTCTACTCCCCCTAAGCAAGCCCGGCCCATTCCCCATAATAAAGTTAGTAGTAATTACACGAAATCTCCAATGTTTGAGCGGAGACTCGAATTGCCGACCTCCTATTTGAGACTCAGAGCCAACTAGGCTAACCCCAGATCGTATGTCAGGAAAAACGATATTTTCGCGTCGTGTCAGGAAAAATGATACTTTCGCTCCGTCTCAGAAATAATGATACTTTCATTTTTCTTTTCAATTTGGCATATTTTTATGCAAAAATGAAAGCGTGAAAATATTTCTTTTTTTGAAATGGAGGTAGTATGTGCCTGAAAATATCGTTCCGAAAAAAGAAAAAGGAGATGCATACTGAACTATAAAGCCACCACAAAGGATGCATAACATTTTATACAGTCGTATTTTAGTTCACGCATCCACTATACAATCAGTAAAACGATGTATATACCCCAAAAATAACATTCCAACAAAAAAAAGGATGTATAACGCGTTATGCAATCAGCGTTTTTTTTTTTCCCGGTCGGCCCTCTCCACCGTGGCAGCGGTGTTCTAGTAACATCTAAACAACTAGTAGGCACCACATGTTATATTTTCTTACCCGAAATCGCTTGTTGTTTGTCTACTTTTGAATCAATTAATTTTCTTTATAGATTTTTTACAATTTTTTTGAAGGTATAAATGAGTAAGTATTAAAGTATGTCTAACCTTTATAGAAAAGCATACAAAAATTTCGAAAAGCATAAAAATTTTAGTATTGTTATTTATGCTCGTATCTTAGATAATTCAAAGAGATTTCCAAATATACAAAGTTCATAAAATTCGACATACGTTTCGGAAGATGTGAAGTTTTTAAATATTTATCTTTATTTTATGATAATGATATTTTCGTAAATACAAATTTTTTAATCTATTTTACCTTTAAGTCTGAAAAAACGGGGGTCTAACAACACCACCCAATATTTCGTTTAGGCAATCTATATGGACAAACTCCAATATACTTTCAAGAGAATCAACTAGACAGTCAGACTCAATCTATAAAAAAGTATATCAAGGAGTTATATCTCTGTTTCACAATGTAATATTCAGAAAATCAAACATATAGAATCCGTGAGCCTGATTATTATGTGAAACAACTTGAACGGTACCAAAGACCAATGTTCAAGTGTCAATCAATTTATATCAACAACCAAATGTTGGATTATCTAATTGATTGAACTACGCACAACCTGTGATATTTCTATTATATAAACTAATATAATGCGGAATAGAAATAACACAAACACCAGAAATTTTGTTAACGAGCAAATGCAGAAAAACCCCGGCCTAGCCCAGCTTTGAACACCATATTGTATTAAGACGCTACAGAAACTATCCTACTACCAATGATCTTCGGACTGTAATGTAGTTGAGCCCTAACCAATCTCACACTGATCAAGGAACAATTGCGCTCCTTACGTCTCTGAACCCCAACAGGATTCTATGCACTTGATTCCCTTAGCTGATCTCACCGACAACTAAGAGTTGCTATGATCCAAAGTCGAAGGCTTGATAAACTAATTTGTCTCAGACAGAAAAGTCTATTGAAATAGATTAATCTGTCTCCCACATAAATACCTATGAGTTTTGTTTCGTCTTATGATAAATCAAGGTGCACATGAACTAATTGATAAACCAGACTTATATTCCAGAAGAACAGCAAAGTATTATCAATCACCTCACAATAACCTTAATCGTATGGAAGCGAAACAAGATATTGTGGAATCACAAACGATAAGACGAAGATGTTTGTGACTTCTTTTAATCTTACCTATCGGAGATAAATCTCAAGCAAATCTTAGAAAAGATAATAATCAATCACGATAAGAAGTAAGATCAGAACATACAACTACAGAGAAAATAGTTGGATCTGGCTTCACAATCCCAATGAAGTCTCTAAGTTGTTAACCTACAGGGTTTTGAAGAAAACCTAAGGTTAAAGGAGAATCGAATCTAGTCGTAACTAGTATCACACATGAGGTGTGGGGATTAGGTTTCCCAGTTGCTAGAGTTATCCCTTATATAGTCTTCAAATCAGGGTTTGATAGCTTTGAAACAAAGCAATCAATATTCACCGTTAGATGAAACCTGATCTAGAAATCAGCGAGTCCTAATCAAACACAAGGAATACTTGGACGGTACCAAAGACCAATGTCCAAGGATCAATCAATATCAATCAACAACCAAAGGTCGTATTTCCAATTGATGATCACAAACGCACAACCTGTATTATTTCAATTATATAACAAATATAATACGGAAAAGAAATAACACAAACATCAGAAATTTTGTTAACGAGGAAACTGCATTTTGTCCGTTATGGAGATGGTTCTTACAGTACTGGAAATCTTGCATTTGAAACTCTAACATTTGATTCAACAAGTGGTCGCTCAATTCAACTTCCGAATATTGCATTTGGTTGTGGTCATAACACTGCAACAGGACACTTTAACGAAAAAGGGTCTGGTTTAGTTGGTCTTGGTGGCGGTGAACTTTCTTTGATTTCGCAGTTGGGTTCAAAAATTGATTCAAAATTCTCTTACTGTTTAGTTCCTTCTCATGATGTCTCAAGTAAGTTCATTTTTGGCAGTAATGCTGAAATGACCGGAAAAGATGTTCTCTCCACTCCACTAATATCAGATCCGTTCCAAAAAACATTCTATTATCTAGCACTTGAAGCAATTAGTGTTAATGAAAACAAGGTTCCATTCATAAGTGATACATCCTCAACAAAGGACACTGAAGCCTTCCAAGAAGACAACTACATTATAATCGATTCTGGAACCACATTCACATTTCTTCCAGAAGAAATGTATTCAGACATTGAATCAGAAATTAAGAAAGCGATTCAAGTTGAACCCACTGTTGGTCCTAATGGGTTCAATTTATGTTACCCATTCGACGATTCTATGACATTTCCAGAGGTTACTGTTCATTTTACGGATGCGGATATCAAACTTGACGCGGGGAATTATTTTGTTCCTGTTGGCGGGGGTTTTATTTGTTTATCTTTCTTTCCTTCCAAGACACCACCTTACCTTTATGGAAACGTAGCTCAGATCAATTTCCTTGTTGAATATGCTCTGACGGAGAATAAGGTTTCTTTCAAGCCAACTGATTGCACCAAGCAGGGCTAATTAAATGTTTAGTTATAACTAAGCTACCTAGATATATATATCTCGTTATGTTGTTCCTGAAATAAAAATCTCCTTTAGGAGAAGATAATGCTCTCATCTTTGAGGTCAGAATTTGGAGCTTCTGTACTTCCAATAATTTCGCCTCTGCATGAGTGCTTTAAGTATATCTGTATGAGCTTCGTAGATTATCAATGTGTGAGTATTAATAATTGCTCTTTGTGTCTGATAATCATGTATACACGTCTTGGTGATTTATTCCGTGCCACATAATAGTAACAGATTACTATTTACGGATTCCTTTTTCTTGGTCATTATACAATTCTCCAAATTATGTTGTTTTCGTCTTTGCAACACAAAATTCTAATAATTTTGTCGGAAGTATCTCCTTTTTTATTGTTGTACTCGGATGGCTTCATCACCTCCATAATCATTATGCTTCAAAAAAAAATAAAAAATTCCATAATCAATGTATATACTAGTAAGTGTTAGATCTTCTTCCAAATAGTAACTGGGAGATCTTTTTTCTCCGAAACTCATTTGATACAACTTCGAAGGAGAATAAACAGAACATTGGAAGATTTGGACTCAAATGATATGGGAGAGAGACATCCTTACCTGTAAATATGTCCCTCTGGATTTGCTTAGAGTTGTGGAAGTCTAATTTATCCTTTACAACAAATTTTTCAACGTACAAAATTTGCAGCATGGCAGCATGGGGGAGGGCCTCGACTAAGTTGAACAAGGTGAGGCTACAACCTGTTTTTTTTCACTAACTCGGAATCTGAATCTGATTCAGTACCTGACTCGATCAATAATCATTCTTCTGAGTGTCCCGATGGTTGTCGACTGTCCAACATCAGTTATCACATAACCCGTGTGTTCCACTCCATGTTCTCCTTCATTAAATGGTGCCCACCCATTTTTAGCTAGAGTCAGTATTTGATGTGGAACTTGAAGGGTTTGCAAGAACTGATGAAAGTCATGAAATGATTGTCCAGTACTAGAATTGGTACAACAGATAACCCAATTATATGAGACTTAACTACCATCTTACCAATACCATGAACAGACATGTAGTTAGACATTTTATCTGATCAAACACCCAGTGAGAATATGTGTTGAAAATCTGTATTGGCGCACCATCCGTAGGAGGATTTCAATTGTCAAACCTTCTGGCTAAGTACGTACTCTAAACTTTGAAGCTCTAAAAAGCATACATTATTGGCATGTCTTACCGTTAGACACCTGACCTAATGTGTCAAGGCTTTCGTACCAGTTAAAATGTATCATGGGCTCATGGGATCCATGTCCAACACAGCACATGGCACACTTGAACTGGTACAAAATCCATGTCATCTAGTGAAAAACATCAGGTGTCAAACAGCATACATTAAATCACAACAAAGGACAATTATAACAAGTTCCATTGAAAACAAAAAGAAGAAAAAAAGACATATTGCAACGCGTAACAATCAGCCACATAATGCAATTAATAACACCCACACAATGACAACTTACAAATCTCACACAGGAAAACTCTAAAACACTCACACCAAGCTTATAGTTTATCGCGGAATCACAGAAATTCTAACATCTTACCTCGAGTATGAGAGCCTGCTCCATAAACAGCTGAACTAGCCTTGTTGGTAGTCAAAGAGCAATATTTTATGGTCTTTTCTTTTGGTTGGTCACTTTTCTGCAGACTCTACGGAAGAAAACACTGAAATTTGCACCATATGTTGGTCACTTTCACTTTCCATATTTTGGTTGGGAGTTTTTCTTTCCATACTTAGATAAGTTAAATTCCAAGTCGGTTTCCTATTCCCCTCGAGACTCTCCCATATGTTGATGCCTATAAAAAGCCGCAGCGTTATAGGTTTTGTTAATTTTTATTCGATAGATGGCAGAACCTTCTGTCTCAGAAGAATCTGAAAGTATTTCTGTAATGGTTGTATCCGAAAATACAGAATCCGCATTAGGTACCACCAATTCAGGTAAAGAATGTGCATATCCGAAGAAAAAAACTACTTGGTGCTCACCAAAAGTGTTGCTTTTGATTTTTTGTTTGATGAATTTGTTGAATTATGTTGATCGGGGAGTTATTGCAAGTACTGGTGTTAACGGAACGCCTAAGGTATGCAACGCAAGTGGTGAGTGTATTGCTGGTAAGGGAATTCAAGGAGCTTTCAACCTGACAAATTTCCAGGATGGTGCATTGTCTACTGCGTTCATGGTTGGACTTCTCGTAGCCTCACCAATATTTGCATCCTTAGCAAAGAATTACAACAAACCCTTTAGGTTAATTGGAGTTGGATTATTGATTTGGACCATTGCTACAGCTTGCTGTGGCGTTACATCTAATTTTTGGAATATTATTGTTTGTCGGATGTTAGTTGGTGTTGGCGAGGCTTCGTTCATGAGTCTGGCGGCTCCTTTTATCGATGACAATGCTCCTGTCGCAAGGAAAACGTTCTGTCTTGGGCTCTTTTACATGTGTATACCAGTTGGAATTGCATTCGGGTATGTTTATGGTGGATTTGTCGCTAGTCATCTTAACTGGCGTTGTGCTTTCTTTGGAGAAGCAATTCTAATGCTCCCGTTCATCTTTTTATGCTTTTTCATGGAGCCTTTGCAGTTAAAAGGTTTCGAATCTGGCGAAGCAACGTTAACAACATCTGTGCAAATTGAACTGCACGAGGTTAAAATTACAGAAGTTTCCGAGCAGGGGAAAGATGTTGTCTACGTCTCATCTGGAGGAGGGTTGTCCAATAACAAGATCTCAAGGAAAACATATCTGTCAAAGCACACAATCAAACGGATTTCAAGATTTTGCAAGGACATGATTTGGAAAGACATAAAAGTCCTATTGTTTGAAAAGGTGTATGTCGTTAGCGTTCTGGGCTACGTAGCATATACCTTCGTAATAGGGGCTTATTCGTATTGGGGGCCGAAGGCTGGTGCCGATATTTATCATATGACTAATCCTGATATGTTTTTTGGGGTGATTACGGTTTTCTGTGGAACATGTGGAACGCTGGCTGGCGCTTATCTCTTTGATCGCATAAATTGCTCAATCAAGAACGGGTTTAAGCTTCTTACTGCAACAACAGCTCTTGGAGGCGCATGCTGTTTTGGTGCCTTTTGTTTCAAAAGCATGTATGGTTTCTTAGCATTTTTCGTATTGGGCCAGTTGTTTCTCTTTGCTGCACAAGCACCAGTGACCTTTATTTGTCTTCATAGCGTCAAGCCTAGTTTAAGACCAATCTCTCTGGCGATCTCTACAGTAGCTATCCATATCTTTGGTGACGTTCCTTCTTCACCACTTGTTGGACGTATCCAAGATCAAATCCACAATTGGAGGACGACTGCTCTTATTCTCACGTCTATCTTTGGTGTAGCAGCAGCTATATGGTTGATTGGAATCTTTCTAGACAGTGTTGACAGATATAATGAGGAAGACAATGCTAGTACAAACACGGAGCCAGTGGCTGCCGAAAACACAGTTGAAAAATTTGACGAGCATTCTGAGATCTGATCTTTCAAGAAAGACAGTCGCCAGAGAACCATTTCCAGCTAAATGTGCACCATCAATGTTCGGAAGAAGCCTTTCAGTTAATGAAAATGAATTACAGGGACATGCTGTTCAAGATTGACGTGAAATTGTAACTCACTTTTACGTACTCAATTAGGAACAGGGACTACTCGAGATGACCCGACAAGCCAGAGGGGTGGAAAGAAGTGACAGAAACATATTTGGCTTGCAAATTACTGGAAGTATTATCTGAGGCGATCGATCTTGATGAAGAAGCTCTTACTGAAGCTTGTGTTGATATGTACCAGAAAGTGGTGGTTAATTTTTATCTAAAAAGTTACCCGTTCGACGATTCTATGACATTTCCGGAGGTTACTGTTCATTTTACGGATGCGGATATCAAACTTAACTTGGGGAATTATTTTGTTTCTGTTGGCCGGAGTGTTATTTGTTTATGTTTCTTTACCTCCGAGAGACCTTACAACCTTTATGGAAACGTAGCTCCGATCAATTTCCTTGTTGAATATGCTCTGAAGGAGAAGAAGGTTTCTTTCAAGCCAACTGATTGCACCAAGCAACGCTAAATAAATATTTCATTATAACTAAGCTACCTAGATATATATCTCGTTATGTTGTTCCTGAAATAATAATCTCTTTCATCTTTGAGGTCAGGATTTAGAGCTTTGTGATTTAATCATGCCACATATAATAGTAACATATTATTATTTACGGATTATTTTTTCTTGGTCATTATACAATTTTCCGAATTATTCTAATAATTTTGTCGGAAGTATCCCCTTTTTCGTTGTTGTACTCGGATGGCACCATCACCTCCATAATCAATGTATACGCTGATAAGACTAAGTGTTAGATCTTCTCCCAAATACTACTATGAAGAACTGGTTATCTTGTCGGAGTAGTAACTGGGAGATCTTTTATCTCCGAAACTCATTTGATACAACTTCGAAGGAGAATACTAGAACATAGGAAAAAAGATTTGGACTCAAATGATATGGTAGAGAGACATCCTTACCTGTAAATATGTCCCTCTGGATTTGCTTAGAGTTGTGGAAGTCTAATTTATCCTTTACAACAAATTTTTCTACATACAAAATTTGCAGCATGGCCGCATGGGGGAGGGCCTCGACTAAGTTGAACAAGGTGAGGCGACAACCTATTTTTTCGCTAACTCGGAATCTGAATCTGATTCAGTATTGCTTGAAACCAAAGCAACATCTCTACACCGTTAGATGGTCTTACCTTGTTAAACACAAATGAAATGTACCTTCATTTAGGTTTGAGTAACCGTACCTAAACGTGTACACTAGGTTGGCTCAACAATAGTTAACCGAAGTTAGCCACATGAACACTTTCATATCAACCTTATTCATCTTAACCACAACTAGTTCAGATGACTCAAATGAAACTATTTATAGAGTTTGTTCAATTGTTATATTATCATATATTTATACAAGAACACAATTGAAGAAAAACCGGTTGAACTCGAATCAATTCATGAATATTATAGCCACGATTTGTAAGTGATTGCATTCCTTATTATGTAAATTTATTCGTTCATGTCACAACCGATTCTAGAACTTTAACCTACTAAAGTATGCAAATGGGTACGCTTATTTAAGTAGCCGGACTTGGACTGTGTCTCACAGTACACATACGAGTACGCATACTACCACACATCCAAAACAAAAATTGAGATCCTCACGCGTATGGGTACGTACATTATAGTTCCAGGACTTCAACTGAGTTCACCAGTACGCATACGCTTACTCATACCAAGGCTCCCGTACTTTACCTGAAATAATCATTACGAAACATTCCAAGCCTACATCAAATTATCGTATCACACAAATCATATAAGATGTTACTCGGAGTTTTTCACATGATCATGTTTTGACTTTCGTCAAGAATATAACATAAACTTGGATGAAGCAAAAGCTTACCAACACATATTCTGAGAAATATGTAAGCGAGTTAAGCTCAACTCGAAATATCAAATGTGTACAATCGAATACTATATAGTTATACGATTTTTGACTCAATATAGAAGATAAAGTAGAAATAGATTTTCCAAGTGATAGATGAGTTTTAATCTCCGCATAACTTTTGTTGATGAAGTTATACAAGCTCTCCTTAATAGTTCGCCGTCTTCAATTGATGAACACCGTGAAGTTGAATGCTCAACTACATAATTTATCCCAGTCCGAGACATATAAGTAGACTAGAAATCAAGACTTATAATTTTGATCACTAACATTGACAAACAAGCTTGAGATAGCAACGCTTGCGAGTTTGACCGAGCAATGCTCTAACAATCCCCCCCTTTATCAATTTTAATGACAAAACTATCAATACATATGGATTACAAAATAAAAAACCTTGTAGCTTCTCATCCAAATGCTTGATCTCCTTGGTTCTTCAACATTACTCGAAATCTTCGTCACTTCCAAGTACTCCAGTGATTCTGAACGTGTTCAACTCAGGTTGAGTATTCCTTCAATAGATAGATTCCTATTAAGCTTAATATTTTGAAAAACAAGGCTACATCTATCTTTCCATATAAACCAGATAATTATCATCAGATGATAAATCTTTTTCACAATGTCACCATTTTCACCTACCTGCTGCTGAGAAGCAGTATCGAACCAACTTAGAATCCAGTTCAATATATTATCATGTCTAGCCATAAAATTATGGATATTCACATTAATACCTATCCATAATGATTAAGCATATCGACATCCCATGAAGAGAGGATTAGAAGTTTCAAAGGGGGAATTACAAAATTCACAATGAAGATCAATTTCATTGTTATATCTAGAGATCCTACTTCTAGTGGGAACAATGTCTTTCAAACATTTCCAAACAAACAGTTTAACCTTATGTGGGGGCTTAGTTCTCCACAAGACTTTCCAAACAGAGCTTGGAATTAGATGATTTCCAACAATTGCATTAGTTCTACTACTAAGGATGTTATTAGGCACTCTTAACAGAGAAAACTCCTTTTTTTTATATGGAGTCCATATGAGTGTATCAAAACCCATCTGAGGGACATGCATATAAAGAATTTTAGAAGCAGTTTCAACAGGAAAAACATTAATGATCAATACCTCATTCCAAGTTTTTGTACCAGCTATAGAAAGATCAGAAACTACAATAAGAGAATGAGTGATAGCCAAAACTGCAAAAGGAATATGAGGGAAGTCCAGCCCAACAACCCAGTAATCTAACAAAATTTGGATCTTGGTGTCACATCTAACACGCCAAAAACTATTATTTTTGATAATATCTCTGCATTTATGTATACCCTTCCAGATCCAGGAACTTGTGTCACTAATATTATCTTGATTTAGGAAACTAACATCTCTGAAATATTTAGCCTCCATAATTTGAACCTACATCTTATCTCTTTCGGTACTGAGCTTCCAAGCCAACTTACAAATAAGAGCTTGGTTAAACAATTCTATATTTCTAAATCCGAGTCCGCCTAAACCCTTAGATTTTTACATATTAGACCAAGCAATACCCTTATTATCCCTATGAGCCTACCATAAATTCCTCTGTAGTGAATCCAATTTCTTTATGAATTAGTGGAAGAGATTTTAAAACACCCTATTTGATAAGTTGGCAGAGAGTCAATGAAATATTTAATGATAGTGGACCTACCAGCCTGGTTTAAAGAAACACTTACCCAATTTTTAAGTCTAACTTCAAAAGATTGGGCAATTGAATCAAAAGACTTCAGTTTAGAGCGAAAGAAAGTTACCATTTCTTTTTTCATTATTTTTCTTTGTAGCTAAAAGACAAAAACACAAAGAGAAATAAAGTTTATTCTCCTGATTTTTCATGTGAGCTTTTATTTTTAGCTTCAATTGTTTTATTTCTTATTTATTTGTTTCTTAGTACTCTTTAGCTATGAGTAGCTAGATTTTTTCAAAATCCTGAATAATGAATCTTTGATTTTTTAAACCAAGTTTATTTCAAGTTTCATTTTATTGTTGATTTTCTTTATTATTTTTTTTGTTTAAGAATATTGAGGGGTTATCTAAAGTGATCAATTAAATTAACCAATCAATATTTGTTATGATAATTTAGGGTGTGTGATACTAGTAATTGTTACATCAACTCTTTGCACAAATAGTAACTCGCAAGAGCTGACACAGGGATTCTGTTAAGCAATTGTGTATAAAGATAACACTAGTAAGCGGGTGGAGCATATACATCTGATACTAGAATCAACCTGATTCACACAGTGTAAAGTATTCAATTAATTTACACCCTGAGAGCTTATTCTTGGTGGGTTAGTTGGATAAAAACTGGTAGTCGAGTGCTTTCGTATCTAGTGACAATAGGAATCCGTTGGATAACAGAGCTTATTGCTATTCTACGGTTGGTAACAGTATAAGTTCAACAATAGATAAACTTGTATTTAATTAAGTTTCGGTTCAGTGACGAAGAAATATTCCCTAGTCATCTTTCTTCTCATTGTTTGCAACAAAGTCTTATTATTTTCTTTATTAATTATAGTTTAATTTAAAATCTAAAAAACCCCTTTCGATTACTATTTAACAACTAAAAACGCATTGCTCCTTGTAGGAACGATCTCCTTGGAATTATATTACCAGTTAATTGTGCGGAAATAAGTTAATTAATTTATTGTGTAAACGACGCGCATCATTGACCATAGAAAATACGGTTCAAATTCATAAATAGTAACGACTCATTAAAATTTTCATGGTATAAATTAATCGACGACTCTAATTTGAAAGGTTATTTTGTGTCTACGCCACGACAATTCATGCCGATTTAGGGCTCGTACAATTTTCAGTTACAATCATTCTGAATTTTAGCGCGTTTGGATACATATTTGCTTATGGATTCTGCTCTTCAAGAAGTAGAAGTCAAAATCATAAGTCAGAAGCGAAACAAAAACTAACTTTTCTGCTTCTAGTGGTCGTTCTGAAAAATTATTGCCAAACTAACTTCTGACTTTTCGACTTCCAGAAGTCGAAAAGTAGCTTCTGAGTGCTGGCGTGTTTTGATACAATTTTGCTTTTGACTTCTGCTTCTCGAGAAGTACAAGTCAGAAGTCCAGATATTTTGCTTCACAAGAAGTCGACTTTTTTGCTTTTAGAAGTTGTTTTGAAATCCTACGCCCATACTGACTTCTTGCTTTTTGACTTCAAGAAGTCAAAAATTTACTTCTGGATGTGTATCCAAACGCGCTGAGAAGTTTTAACTTTTACACGATGACGATAAAAATAGGGTTTGGGTCAACTTCGGTCAAGAGGGTTTGGGCACAGGGGGAATGAGAAACCTAGAAAGACAAAAGCACCCTCTTTATGTGGACGAATAACACAATATACCACGGATTGTAAGGAAAGCCCCGCCACAACAATCGGCAATTCCTACCAAACCCGATACATAGCCGATATGTAGCGCGGGTTACACTAGTTAGCTTTTAACCTACACATATACTCCTAGGAAAAAAAATAGAAAAAGATCAAAAATAAAACACAAAAACTAAGATTGAGTGCAGTATAGCTAAGGAAAACATAAAAACATCTAAACCTGTGTTAGATCTATGTCCTGACACTGGTGGTTGGATGCGTCTTGCTGTTTTAAAAATCCAACAAGGGGGTTTAGTTGTTGGTGTTGGTCTTCATCCGATTAGACCTGTTCCAGACGCAATTTTTATTCAAGAAGATATCGCTACTTCTGAATGCAGAGATACTATACGAAAATATATGACTGAAAATGGTTTTACAGGTTTTGATCTTGTAATGCACGGTGGTGGATTATCTTCTGATACTCGTGCCACTCCTTGGGATCAGGCGTCTCAGCTTACTGAATCTATTAAACTCGCTACTGAATTCTTATCACCCAAAGGAGCTTTTGTCACTAAGGTATGATGAGTTTCTTGTTGTTTTTTTCCCCAAGAGTGAACAGGTTACAATTACAACATCTTGCAGTTTACAAGATTATGGATGTCATTAGGAAGATTATCATTAAATATTCCTGAAGTAGCAACATATTCACCGTATTATGCATGTGTTTCTTGTTGAATTGTGTATGTATGTGATGAGTATTGATTAATTTGTCTATATGTCCTGAATAATGATAGATGTTCAATGGCGCACAAGATTACAATCCCATGCTTTACTGTCTTGAGCAGGTAAGGCTTGTCTTTCCTTCTCCTTAGTATTATACTTTTTCCCCTTTTTTCGTGATACAGATATCTGATTCCCCCGGGGTGTATGCTTACAGTTATTTGACAGAGTTGTCGTAAGGAAACCAACTTTCACATTTCCAGAAACCTACATCGTGTCTAAAAGTTATAAAGCCCCAGAAAAGATTAATCCCAGTCTGCTCGTTGCTAGGAATTTGTTCAGTATTAAAGAAAATATTAATCCTGAGGTAGGACAATTATAAGAGTCTTGTTGTTCCAGTTCTATGCGTGTTCTTTTAATTGATGAAATTCAGGCTTCTATTTCTCTTAGTTATGTCTTTTTAGGTGAGGTATTCTTCTCGCAGAGCCAGCACAAGTTATGTACCATGATCCTGTTTCTTATGGGTTATTTGCATATACAGCCATGTAGAAAGCCTACTTCCATCAAGTGTTTCAATTAATTATATGAATAAACCACTTCTCATGGTCATCCACTATCATTCTTCATTCCTGCAGCTTTTTGAATCTACGGAAGTAGGAATTTGAAAGATAAAATCAACAACTAATAGATATCATAATTTAAGAGTAATGCATTGAAACCTCCTTGCGGTTGTACCTTATAGCATTTTTGTTTAGATAGTATCTATATATTTATGAGCTCAAACTTTTTTAATGAAATTTTTGTTCGTTTATACTACAGCTTCAAGAAAGAAGAGTCAATTCCGAAGAGAGTTGTTTTGGCTTCAGATTTTGTGTGGTATGAGACTCCACTTGAAGTTTTTGGAATAGCCGATTCCTTATCCTTCAACGACGATGCTTGTTTATCTTTAAGGGGCCATAATTTAACTACCAGAAGGGTAGTTATTATCTTTTATGTTAATTTTCCTAAAGAAATATGTATTTTTTTCTTGCTTAAGTGGTGTTTTTGCTGCCGTTTCAACTCATTCTATTTCCTTTGTCTTTTCAGGTCAAGATGATATGCAAGGATCTTCGGGTTATGGACAAGCAACATTTTAAGCATTTGATGAAGCATAATACTGAACTTTATTTTGCCTCCAAATATAGATGTTAAGAAAAAGGGTGTGGTTGGCACTCTCGTGATTAGTTTTTCAACTTTATGTCCCAATTTAAGTTAGTGGTTTATTTCCATGTTTATAGGTGGAGGTTGCGTGTGAGAGAATCCATATCCCATGCTCAGAAGGCTACTCCTTAAGCTACTGATGAAATAAGGGCAGTGATGATAATGAGATTCCCAACGAAATGGAGAAGCTGACATATATTCTTCTATAGAGTGCAAGAAGAAACATGCAAAGTAATATTTGTTGTGCTAAGACAAATCGGGGGAGATATATTTATATTGCATAAAGACCTTCGAAGGAAGAAATATTTGTTGCATAATGACCACTCAAGTCATTGTTGCTTATAACTCTTTTCTTTGAAAAATTTCAATCATCTTATATATTGGGTTCTGTATAAAAGTAAACTAAGCCTATAAGACAGTGACCTTTATCAGTAGTTTAATAATCGAAGTACTTAATTTATACTTGGCATTTTAATCCATTTAGTTGTCCAGTTTGGTAATTGACCTGGTGGTAATTGTTTGGAGTGTTTAAATTATACTATTTAGCATTTTAATCCCTCGCATACGTTTACTCCCTCTGGGATATGAAGTAGCAACCATGATATCATTACCCTCATCAGTTTGAAAGCATCAACTTTATCATAACTCAAAACCTGACTGGATTCCCCGATCATAATCTGACTAATAGTAGTACTTGTCCCAAAGTTGTGATAACCATGAGTCTTCTGAAGCAGCTAAGAACGCTTAGAGCAACCACAGTCGACGACCAAAACCAAAACCAAAAATCCACCGTCGACGACCAAAACCAAAAATTTGGTCCAGAAATCAACCACTATCGAACAAAGTCAAGATCAAAAACTAGACTAAAACCAAAAATCAAACCATATTTGGTCTTTAGTTTGGTTTTGGTCGAACGTGGTTTAAAACTACGACCGCCGTAAGACACAAATATTACCTGCATTTGTAGTGGGGCGGAGTTATAATCATCGTTTGGGAGTGAAGCACAAGTATAAGTTGCGCCATTTTGAAGCGTGATTTTAACCTAAGTTTGGTGGGACGATACTTTATTTTGCGTCTAGTTTCAGACGAACATTTAAAATTGTGCCTGGTCCGGGCGCAGTTTATATTCCCGTCTCACCAGACGTGATTTTAAAGATTGCCTAATTAAAGGGCGCAACTTCCGATTACGCCTGGTGTTGGTTTTTCAGATATAATGGAAGAAAAAATCAAGAAGATAATTCGGATAATCCAGAGAATGTCATATTGCCGGTTTGAAAACAAAAATCATCATCATCGTCATGATGCTGGACTGTACGTGTTTGGCAGCTACACAATATGTGTGCATGTGGCGCCACCTGTATATAACGTCGTTTATTTCTTAATATGTTCTGTATTTTCACCTGAAATAAATAATGACTTAACGTTGTATGCTGAAGGATTAAGTTGTGCAAACCGATTAGGCTATTATCACAATAGACAAGTTTCATCCATCTTGGTGTGCATTAAACTAAACCGCAAACTTTGAAGTTTTTCTATGTGTGACTGACGCAAGAAGGCCGTTTTATAAATTACGTCCCATACGGCGTAGTTTCTTCTTATGGCCCGTCGGGCGTTGTTTTTAATTGTCTCTGATGGTCAGACGGTTGTATATATTCCGCTCCACAACAAACGCAATTTTAAAATGCGCCCTACATCAGGCGTTAGTTAAAGTTGTGTCCATCCTGAACGCATTTTATACCTACGTCCAGTATCAGACCAACTTTTATACATGTGCTCACCATATTTTCTCCTACACCATAACGTCGCACCATGAACTAAACCCATTCTTTTATTTATTTTTTTGGTTTTTACTCTTTGGTTATGCTCGTACCATTGCAGTTGCTCTTATCACATATAATCTGACTATTTCAAGAACTTAACATATTAATTGGGTCGAAGATCCCGAAGTGTGGGAGTCAATTTGATAAAAAGATCGATTATGACCACTATTTAGACCAACACAAATTTGCAATTGATAAGAAGATTGATTATGGTAGCAGTTTTTGAACCGAAAAACCGAAAATGCCTATCCCTTTTAGTGAGTTTTTTTTAGCGAAGTTTTTTACATAATTTCTTATATATCCTATTTTTCCTTACTTGACGATAACTTTTTTTTAAGCCATAGGTCCGTCCTGTCCCCTGACAGCGTAGCCACCGAGTCTACTCCCCCTAAGCAAGCCCGGCCCATTCCCCATAATAAAGTTAGTAGTAATTACACGAAATCTCCAATGTTTGAGTGGAGACTCGAATTGCCGACCTCCTATTTGAGACTCAAAGCCAACTAGGCTAACCCCAGATCGTATGTCAGGAAAAACGATATTTTCGCGTCGTGTCAGGAAAAATGATACTTTCGCTCCGTCTCAGGAATAATTATACTTTCATTTTTTTTTCAATTTGGCATATTTTTATGCAAAAATGAAAGCGTGAAAATATTTCTTTTTTTGAAATGGAGGTAGTATGTGCCTAAAAATATCGTTCCGACAAAAGAAAAAGGAGATGCATACTGAACTATAAAGCCACCACAAAGGATGCATAACGTTTTATACAGTCGTATTTTAGTTCACGCATCCACTATACAATCACTAAAACGATGTATATACCCCAAAAATAACATTCCAACAAAAAAAAGGATGTATAACGCGTTATGCAATCAGCGTTTTTTTTTCCCGGTCGGCCCTCTCCACCGTGGCAGCGGTGTTCTAGTAACATCTAAACAACTAGTAGGCACCACATGTTATATTTTCTTACCCGAAATCGCTTGTTGTTTGTCTACTTTTGAATCAATTAATTTTCTTTATAGATTTTTTACAATTTTTTTGAAGGTATAAATGAGTAAGTATTAAACTATGTCTAACCTTTATAGAAAAACATACAAAAATTTCGAAAAGCATAAAAATTTTAGTATTGTTATTTATGCTCGTATCTTAGATAATTCAAAGAGATTTCCAAATATATAAAGTTCATAAAATTCGACATACGTTTCGGAAGATGTGAAGTTTTTAAATATTTATCTTTATTTTATGATAATGATATTTTCGTAAATACAAAATTTTTAATCTATTTTACCTTTAAGTCTGCAAAAACGGGGGTCTAACAACACCACCCAATATTTCGTTTAGGCAATCTATATGGACAAACTCCAATATACTTTCAAGAGAATCAACTAGACAGTCAGACTCAATCTATAAAAAAGTATATCAAGGAGTTATATCTCTGTTTCACAATGTAATATTCAGCAAATCAAACATATAGAATCCGTGAGCCTGATTATTATGTGAAACAACTTGAACGGTACCAAAGACCAATGTTCAAGTGTCAATCAATTTATATCAACAACCAAATGTTAGATTATCTAATTGATTGAACTACACACAACCTGTGATATTTCTATTATATAAACTAATATAATGCGGAATAGAAATAACACAAACACCAGAAATTTTGTTAACGAGCAAATGCAGAAAAACCCCGGCCTAGCCCATCTTTGAACACCATATTGTATTAAAACGCTACAGAAACTATACTACTACCAATGATCTTCGGACTGGAATGTAGTTGAGCCCTAACCAATCTCACACTGATCAAGGAACAATTGCGCTCCTTACGTCTCTGAACCCCAACAGGATTCTATGCACTTGATTCCCTTAGCTGATCTCACCGACAACTAAGAGTTGCTATGATCCAAAGTCGAAGGCTTGATAAACTAATTTGTCTCACACAGAAAAGTCTATTGAAATAGATAAATCTGTCTCCCACATAAATACCTATGAGTTTTGTTTCGTCTTATTATAAATCAAGGTGCACAAGAACTAATTGATAAACCAGACTTATATTCCAGAAGAACAGCAAAGTATTATCAATCACCTCACAATAACCTTAATCGTATGGAAGCGAAACAAGATATTGTGGAATCACAAACGATAAGACGAAGATGTTTGTGACTTCTTTTAATCTTACCTATCGGAGATAAATCTCAAGCAAATCTTAGAAAAGATAATAATCAATCACGATAAGAAGTAAGATCAGAACATACAACAACAGAGAAAATAGTTGGATCTGGCTTCACAATCCCAATGAAGTCTCTAAGTTGTTAACCTACAGAGTTTTGAAGAAAACCTAAGGTTAAAGGAGAATCGAATCTAGTCGTAACAAGTATCACACATGAGGTGTGGGGATTAGGTTTCCCAGTTGCTAGAGTTATCCCTATATAGTCTTCAAATCAGGGTTTGATAGCTTTGAAACAAAGCAATCAATATTCACCGTTAGATGAAACCTGATCTAAGAGTCAAGCTAAGTTTGCTTGAAACCAAAGCAATATCTCTACACCGTTAGATGGTCTTAGCTTGTTAAACACAAATGAAATGTACCTTCATTTAGGTTTGAGTAACCGTACCTAAACGTGTACACTAGGTTGGCTCAACAATAGTTAACCGAAGTTAGCCACATGAATACTTTCATATCAACCTTATTCATCTTAACCACAACTAGTTCAGATGACTCAAATGAAACTATTTATAGAGTTTGTTCAATTGTTATATTCTTATATATTTATACAAGAACACAATTGAAGAAAAACCGGTTGAACTCGAATCAATTCATGAATATTATAGCCATGATTTGTAAGTGATTGCATTCCTTATTATGTAAATTTATTCGTTCATGTCACAACCGATTCTAGAACTTTAACCTACTAAAGTATGCAAATGGGTACGCTTTTTTAAGTAGCCGGACTTGGACTGTGTCTCACAGTACACATACGAGTACGCATACTACCACACATCCAAAACAAAAATTGAGATCCTCACGCGTATGGGTACGTACATTATAGTTCCAGGACTTCAACTGAGTTCGCCAGTACGCATACGCGTACTCATACCAAGGCTCCCGTACTTTACCTGAAATAATCATTACGAAACATTCCAAGCCTACATCAAATTATCGTATCACACAAATCATATAAGATGTTACACGGAGTTTTTCACATGATCATGTTTTGACTTTCGTCAAGAATATAACATAAACTTGGTTGAAGCGAAAGCTTACCAACACATATTCTGAGAAATATGTAAGCGAGTTAAGCTCAACTCGAAATATCAAATGTGTACAATCGAATACTATATAGCTATACGATTTTTGACTCAATATAGAAGATAAAGTAGAAATAGATTTTCCAAGTGATAGATGAGTTTTAGTCTCCGCATAAATTTTGTTGATGAAGTTATACAAGCTCTCCTTAATAGTTCGCCGTCTTCAATTGATGAACACCGTGAAGTTGAATGCTCAACTACATAATTTATCCTAGTCCGAGACATATAAGTAGACTAGAAATCAAGACTTATAATTTTGATCACTAACATTGACAAACAAGCTTGAGATAGCAACGCTTGCGAGTTTGACCGAGCAGTGCTCTAACAATCCCCCCCTTTATCAATTTTAATGACAAAACTATCAATACATATGGATTACAAAATAAAAAACCTTGTAGCTTCTCATCCAAATGCTTGATCTCCTTGGTTCTTCAACATTACTCTAAATCTTCGTCACTTCCAAGTACTCCAGTGATTCTGAACGTGTTCAACTCAGCATCATAGTTGTTGAAGATCCGTATCCATAAGAATGAGAAAACAATTGCTCTCAATCATTGTTATACAGTGTCATAGTATTATTACACAACATCAAAGTTCAATTGTATCACAACTTTGATAACAATACTATGGTGATATGTATCACTCTCCCTTAGTCAATACTTCATCTTACAATGAAAACCACTTCCCCCTAACATAATGATCCATAAACCATATGTGTTTGTAGTGTGAACTGCACACTAATTCTCCCCCTTTTTGTCAATATACATTGGCAAAGGTACGAACACTAGTGGGATCCTAATGAAAATTTCATAGAGATACCTCATGACGAAAAGTGAACATATCAACTTGATTTCGATGATTTCACATAGTCGAAACTTAGTGTATTCATTAAGGAGTTTATAAAGATACAAGAAAAATCCTATAATATTCCACAGTCGCACTCCCCACAAAGATTTAGCAATTAAGCACAAGTTCAAATAAGAACTCTTCCACATAAAATTTCATTCCCGAAAGAAGAACAAGAGCGACCTTACTTTTACAAGAAGAAAAAGATTTCTTTGGACATTAAAAAATCACATGAAACATGAAGTAAATGATCAATTCAATTGGTCATGCTCACATACGTAAGGTTACGGAGCAACACAGTATATTCATAAGATGTGGATAAAGGAAGGACAAATACTGCGGAATATACACAAATTCATTCTATCTTTTATCACTATTTGCACAATGACATATAATAGACTTAATCTTTGGTGTCAAAAGCTCATTTTATCTTTCATCAATATTTGCATAAAGACATATGATAGACTTAAATTTTGAAAAAATATGGGACAGTCAAGGTTCACTGACGTAAACAACATATCCCATTGAAAAAGCGGGGGTCTAACAACCACACCGAATATTTTGCTTAGCAATCTGTATGGACTAACTCCAATATACTTTTAAGAGAATCAACTAGACAGTCAGACTCAATCTTAATAAAAATATATTAAAGAGTTATATCTCACTTTCTCGATTCAATACTTACTCAAGAAAATAGAAATCTGCGAGTCTAATTGAATATAAGAGAAATCACTTGAATGGTACCAAAGACCAATGTTCAAGGATCAATCAATTTCAATCAACAACCAAAGTTTGGATTTCCTAATTGATCGATTCAACGCACAACCTGTGATATTTCAATTATATAACAAAATATAATGCGGAAAATAAATAACACAGACACCAAAAGTTTTGTTAACAAGGAAACCGCAAATGAAAAAAAAAACCGGGACCTTATTCCAGATTGAACACATACTGTATTAAGCCGCTACATACACTAGCCTACTGTAAACTAACTTCGGTCTGTACTGTAGTTGAATCCCAATCAATTTCACACTGATCCAAGGTACAATTGCGCTCCTTACGTCTCTGATCCCAACAGAATACTACGCACTTGATTACCTTAGCTGATTTCACCCACAACTAAGAGTTGTTACGACCCAAAGTCAAAGACTTCAATAAATAAATTTGTATTACACAGAAAAGTCTATGGTAATAGATAAATCTGTCTCCCACAGAAATACCTACAAGTTTTTGTTCCGTCTTTTGATAAATCAAGGTGAACATGAACCAATTGATAACCCGGACTTATATTCCCGAAGAACAACCTAGAATTATCAACCACCTCACAATAATCTTAATCGACTAGTGAAAGAAGATATTACGGAATCAAAAACGACGATACAAAGATGTTTGTGACTTCTTTTAATCTTGCCTATCGGAGAAATTAATCTCAAGTAAATCTTATGATTGTACTTAATACGATAGAAACAACAAGATCAGATCACACAACTATAAAGAAAATAGTTGGGTCTGGCTTCACAATCCCAACGAAGTCTTCAAGTCGTTAACCTACAGGGTCTCAGTAGAAATTTAAGGTTTAAGGAGAATCTAATCTAGCTTATACAACTAGTATCATACATGAGGTGTTGGGATTAGGTTTACCATTTTCTAGAGTTCTCCTTTATATAGCCTTTCAAATCAGGGTTTGCAATATAAGTTACCTTGGTAACAAAGCATTCAATATTCATTGTTAGATGAAAACCTGATTAGATTCAAGCTAATATGTTTCAAACGTTAGATCGAAACTTAGCTTGTTACACATAAATGATATGCACGTTTATTTAGGTTTGTGTAACCGCACCCAAACATGTACACTTAGTTGGTTCAATAATAGTTAACCAAATGGTTAGCCATGTGAGCACTTTCATATCAATCGTATTCTTCTTTACCAAAACTAGTTCAAATGAATCAAATGAACTAGTTATAGAGTTGTTGAATTGCTTAGATCTTATAGGAATATACAAGACACAATCGAAGCAGAAACGATTTGATTCACTCGAGTTGATTCATGAACTTTATAGCCACGGTTTGCGAATATGCATTCCTTAGTTTATATAGGTTTAAGTTCACGAATAATCATTTTTAGAAAATAACCAACTTAAGTACGCATACCGGTACACGGACTTAAGTACCCGGAATAAGTTTGTTTTCAGTTCACAAACTTCGGCAGAAATTCACGGTGTTAGAGCATTGCTCGGTCGAACTCGCATGCGTTGCTATCTTAAGCATGTTTGTCAATATTAGTGATCAAAACTATATGTCTTGATTTCTAATTTACTTATGACTAAGTCTCGGTATAGGATAGTTAAGTATAGTTGAGCTCCAGACTCCATGGCGATTATCTTATGAAGACGAAGAACTACTCGAGGAACAAGTGGAACTTCATCTGACTAAAAGGTATGTGGAGACTTGAAATTATCTATCACTCAAAAGTCTATTCTATCTCCTAATCTTGAGACAAAGTCGTATGATAGTTTTCATACATACACATTTGTTATTTCGAGCCGAGTTTACTCGCTTATCTTTTTCTCGAGATATATGTTGCTAAGATTTTTCTTTAACCATTTCCATCTTTACCCGGGATAAAAGTCATGATGACGTTTCAATCTTGAAAACATCTTTGATGACGATAGTCGTGAATAACAATTGTTAGAAGATTATAGAATAATGTTTCAATGATTGAAATGTAGAGTTGAGATTACCGTCTATTGATATAAGCATATATAGTGTGTTCGCACATTAATGTATAAATCCATGTACCGGAAACCAAGTGCGTGCATATGTGTGCATGCGGTATTAGTGAAGGAGACAGGTTGGGTATGCGTACCCGTACGCGTATTGGCGGAATTTTTCCAACCAAAAATTTCTGCTGAGTTTGTAGT
Source organism: Papaver somniferum (assembly GCF_003573695.1). Taxonomy (NCBI): domain Eukaryota; kingdom Viridiplantae; phylum Streptophyta; class Magnoliopsida; order Ranunculales; family Papaveraceae; genus Papaver; species Papaver somniferum. Next base: position 152,381,629 of record NC_039361.1, read on the forward strand.
TTGCAAACTGTTAAACCATTCACCTTAGGTACGCGTACCCACGGAAGTTTTCGAACCGAAAATTTCTGCTGAGTTTGTAAACTCAAATCTGGTAGCTAAGGTACGCATACCCGTACGCGTACTCAAGCTGGTGATATCTAAAATTCATGAACTTAAAACAATAAATTATAAGGAATGCAATCTTTGCAAACCGTGGGTATGTTGTTCATGGATTGATTCAAGTGGATCAAACCGATTTTGTTTCAATTGTGTCTATGAATAAAGACCTAAGCAATTGAACAACTCTTCAACTATTTCTTATGAGTCATTTGAACCAGTTATGAGAAAGATGAATACAGTTAATATGAAAGAGCTCATATGGATAACCATTGGTTAACTATTTGTGAACCAACTAAGTGTACACGTTTTGGTACGGCTACTCAAACCTAAATGAATACATTTCATTTGTGTGTGACAAGCTAAGTTTCGATCTAACGGTTGAAAGATATTAGCTTGGTTGTATCATGTTTATCATCTAACGGTGAATATTGAATGCTTTGTTACCAAGGTAACTTAGATTGCAAACCCTGATTTGAAAACTATATAAAGGAGACATCTAGCCTCTGAAAAAACTAATCCCCACACCTCTTGTGCGATATTAGTTGGTTTGCTAGAGTCGATTCTTCTTTAACCTTAGGTTTCTTCTCGAGACCCTATAGGTTAACGACTGAAAGATTTCATTGCGATTGTGAAACCAGACGAAACTACTTCTCTTGTAGTTGAGCGATCTGATCTTGCCATTTTCTAGTCCAATTGAATAATTGACTTGAGATTATATCTTCAATAGGGCAAGATAAAAAGAAATCACAAACATCTTCGTCTCATCGTTTGTGATTCCACAATATCTAGTTTCGCTACCATACGATTTAGATTATTGTGAGGTGATTGATAATACTAGGTTGTTATTTGGGAATATAAGTCCGATTTATCAATTAGTTCTTCTTCACATTGATTTATCAAAAGACGGAACAAAAACTGTTGGGTATTTCTGTGGGAGACAAGTTTATTCAATCCTATAGATTTTCTGTGTGAGACAGATTTATCTATCAAGTCTTCGACTTTGGGTCGTAGCAACTCTTGGTTGTGGGTGAGACCAGCTAAGGGAATCAAGTGCATAGTATCATGCTTGGATCAGAGACGTAAGGAGCACAACTATACCTTGAACCATTGTGAGATTGATTAGGGTTCAACTACAGTCCAGGCCGAAGTTAGTTTGTAGTAGGCTAGTGTCTGTAGCGGATTAATACATTGTGGTGTTCAATCTGGACTAGGTCCCGGGTTTTTCTGCATTTGCGGTTTCCTCGTTAACAAAATTTCTGGTGTCTGTGTTATTTCTATTCTGCATTATATTTTGTTATATAATTGAAATATCACAGGTTGTGCGTTAGGATCAATCAATTAGAATATCCAACCTTTGTTTGTTGATTTAAAATGATTGACACTTGGATATTGGTCTTTGGTACCATCCAAGTTATCTCTCTAGTATTTGATAAAGACTCGCAGATTTCTATTTGCTTGAGTATAGATCAAATCGAGAGATCGAGATATTAACTCTTTGATATACTTTTATCTAGATTGAGTCTGACTGTCTAGTTGATTCTCTAGAAAGTATATTGGAGTTATTCCATACAGAGGGCTAATAGAAATATCTGGTTTGGCTGTTGTACCCCCGCATTTTCAATTGGTATCAGAGTAGGAAAACACGTTAAAAGACCTCAAAAGTCTGTGTTTTTGGCGATCTGACTATATGGACAGTAAAATCTCTGATAAACGCGTCACTGGAAATAAATATTTTGTTTCTAATAAGTCTACCAAAGAGAAAGATCCCTCAATCTTTGTTATAGACGAACCTAGTGTTCAAACGTAGCATACTAACATTGGCATGTATTTTTCTAATGAATCTGACTCTGTTATTCAAGAGGAAACAACTAGAGAGGGTAAACTAATTCTAAACCTTGTTAGAATTCAAGTTGATAGATTCAAACAGTTAAAAAAACATGTCAATGTTCTTCTTGGTGTTATGAAAAGACTGTGGCTCCAGTGAAAAGGATTCTTGTAAGGAAAATCCTGAAGTTCGATAATCTCGTATCCTACTTGAGGCAAAACTTAAAAAGGATTCTTTAGATGTTGAACACCTCTTGAGTAAACTCTCCATTCAAGGATGTTCAGAAAAGTCTGTTATACCATCTACTTCTGTTCAAACTGAAAGAGATCCAGTTTCAGAAGTAATTTCAGATTCTCTTCCCACTCAAACTAATGTGCAGGGGATTCACACAAAAGTTGTAAGAAACAAATCTCCAAACAATAATGTTAAGTCTGAAATCTCTAATCACTCCTGTGATCATAAAGTGTGCCTTTTTTGTGATTCAAAAGGGAATATAGTGCAAAAAGGGAAATCCAAGTTGAGAAATAAATCGCTGGTTCAAATTCAATACACCTTATATAATTCTTAAAGGTGTAACTGACATCCGGATGTGTAAACCAATTGGTTTTAGTACACATCCTGTGTTCCCTACCAGGAAGGTCAGTTCAATGAGTTCCTCAAATGTACAAAAGCATAATAGACCTGTTAACAAATATCGTCCAAGAAGAACTCATGTTATCTCTCCTATCATAAATGGAGATAATATTAATCTTGATGTGAATCATATATCAAGTGAAGAATGCATATATGAGCATATGGATGACAACCTAAGATTGATTATTGGGGGATATAAGGAAATCATCAACAAACTGTGTACTCCATCTAGACAACACTCTTCAGGTAAAAATCCTTATTATGTGTCATATTATAATGATAGTAAATTTTATGATAATTTTTCACATCATAAGAGTCTTCTTCCAAAGTACATAAGAAAGGGGTTTAACCAAAAACAATATTCATTTGATGAGCTAAAAGCTCATACTTGTGCCAATTAATCACAAGGCTGAAATCTCTCACACAAAAATCCTGGTTGAGAGATATGCCCAGGTATACTTGTGTCAATAATATTCTTGGATTCCCAAGCTATTTTCTTATCGTCTTTAGCATGAGTATCTTTTGAAAAATGCTTGTACAAGTATTTGTATTAGATGTGTCAAATTTTTGGTTAAACAAGGTGCTACTCATGTACTCTAAAACTGATTCTCTATGAGACATAGATTTTTGGAGTCATTTTGATTTCTCCAATTTGTAAAAGTCTTCAAATAAGGTTGTGTGCGTACGACTTTTGTCCTTCTTCTGTGTCAAGATTGATCTCGTACATGTTTACCCGTGTAACTGGCACGAGACAATTAAGAAAACCCTTCCTTCCCTAAGAAACCTTTAAGTACCCTACCTATTGAGTTACGTAAATCACGTACGCATACTCTAGGTTGTTCTCTAGGTTATCAAGAATGTTATCTTCTTCATATCGCTACGGTGATTTTGCAAAGGGATTTCTTGAGAAAGGTTTTGGTTTCAAATCAAAAGAGAGGAAGAAAAGAACTCTTGTAGAAGATGGTGCACCTAATGCCTCATGTTATTATGCCTACTCACACCAAGATGTTGAGAATGAGGATATGGTCTCTGCTGAAGTGGTTGATGACTTTCTTAAGTACTTTGAGGAAGCAAAACTGCAAGTTGTTGATACAATGAAGGATCTTGATGTGGTTAGAATTGAGTTGAAAAAGGTTACTACTGACCTTGGTCTCGTAAAGTCACATGCTAAAGAACTTCTCAACGAGGATATCATCTCCGAAGACGCAGTTGATATTATGAATCAGAAGCTCGAAGGCCTCGAATCCCGTGAAGCTGGCGAACGTGAACTTTGATAATTAGCTTGTGATTGGGTTCTATTAGATGTTTTCTTCTATTTATCTAGTAAATCTTCTTATAATATTTTTTTCTTGTTTTGTTTAAAAGAATAACTAGGGTTTGGAATAGCCATTATTGTGAGTACACATAGCTATGTCCAACGGTTTCATCTTCATGTTTTTAGGTTTATTTGTTTAAATTCTAAAAAATTGTTTGGAAGATGATTGTTGCAGTACTAATCTTTATGGTTTTATATATTGCAATATGTTATGGGATATGTGTGTTTGCATCCATAAAATGTTATTCTTAGATACGATGTCAAAAGTTATCTCGTTCATATGTCGATATGCATGTATTGATAAAAGAAAGAATGAATTTTTGACGAACAAAAGTTAAGCCTATTATGCCAATTCGTTGATGGAAGATAGGTTAAAAAAATTTGTTTACAAGGATTATGTCTATTATATGTCATTGTGCAAATAATGATGGAAAATAGAATGAATTCTTGTATATTCCGCAGTATTGATATTCCCTGATCCATATTTTATGTATATATTGTGTGTCTCCATAAGTCTTCATGTGTGAGCATTTCCAACTAAACTAATCATAGATTCGTTTGTCTTTACTTTGGTTATGTATTCCGATTAAATTAATCATGGGTTCTCTTGTGGGTAGTTTAATTGAGATTTTTGGATACAAAATCATTTTTTGGTTTTTGGTGTACAAAAAAATCCTTATTTTCTTGTAAAAGTAAGGTCGCTCTTGTTGTTCTTTCGGGAATGAAATCAAATGGGGGAGAGTTCTTTTGAACTTCCGCTTAAATTCCATATCTTTTTGGGGAGTGCGGCTGTGGAATATTTGAGGAGTTATCTTGTATCTTTATAAACTCCGTGATGAATGCATTTAGCTTCGGCTTTATGATTGCATCTAAACAAAAGTTGATATGTTCTTTTCTTTGGTCTTGAAGTGTCTCCATTAGAATTTCATTAGGATCTCGTTTTCGTACTTTTGCTAATTTTATTGACAAAAAGGGGGAGAATTAATATGTAGTTCACACTACAAATACATATGGTTTTCGGATCATTATGCAAGGGGGAGTGGTTTTTGTGTTGAGATGAAGTATTGACTAAGGGGGAGTGATACATATAACCATAGTATTGTTGTCGAAGTTGTGATATGAGAACTTTGATGTTGTGTAATAATACTATGATACTGTATAATAATGATCGAAAGCTTTTGTTTTCTCATTGTTATGGCTACGAAACTTCAACAACTATGATGCTGAATTGAACATCTATGGAATCATGGGAGCACTTGGAAAAGACGAAGTTTTCGAGTAATATTGAAGCACCAAGGAGATCAAGCATGTGGACGAGAAGCTATAAAGTTTTATTTATTTTGTAATCCATATGTATTGATAGTTTTGTCACTAAAATTGACAAAGGGGGAGATTGTTAGAGCATTGATCGGTCGAAATCGCATGCGTTGCTATCTCAAGCATGTTTTTTAATATTAGTGATCAAAACTATATGTCTTGATTTCTAGTTTATTTATGACTAAGTCTCGGTCTAGGATAGTTAAGTATAGTTGAGATCCAGAATCCATGGCGATTATGTTACGACGACAAAGAACTACTCGAGGAACAATTGGAACTTTATCCAACTAAAAGGTATGTGGAGACTTGAACTTATCTATCACTCAAAAGTCTATTATATCTCCTACTCTTGATACAAAGTCGTATGATAGTTTTCATACATACACATTTTCTATTTCGAGCCAAGTTTACTCGCTTATCTTTTTCTCGAAATATGTGTTTGTAAGCGCTTGTTTTAACCATTTTCATCTTTACCCGTGAAGAAAGTCATGATGACGTTTCAATCTTGAAAATAGCTTTGATGACGATAGTCGTGAATAACGATTGTTATAACATTATATAAGAATGTTTCAATGATAGAAATGTAGAGTCGAGATTACCATCTATGGATATACATATATAGTGTGTTCGCACATTAGTGCATAAATCCATGTACCGGAAACCAAGTGCGTGCATATGTGTGCATATGGTATTAGTGAAGGAGACAGGTTGGGTATGCGTACTGGCGGAATTTTTCCAACCGAAAATTTCTGCTGAGTTTGTAGTTTGCAAACTGTTAAACCAGTCACCTTAGGTACGCGTACCCACAGAAGTTTTCGAGCCGAAAATTTCTGCTGAGTTTGTAAACTCAAATTCGGTAGCTAAGGTACGGATACCCGTACGCGTACTCAAGATGGTGATATCTCAAATCGGTAGTTCATGAACTTAAAACAATAAATTATAAGGAATGCAATCTTGCAAACCGTGGGTATATTGTTCATGGATTGATTCAAGTGGATCAAACCGATTTCGTTTGAACTAGTTATGAGAAAGGTCCTGACAGAACTTATAATAGGCTTAGCAGCTTGAAAGGCTACAAGACCACCGCAAGAGACCCAAACTCCGAACCTTCCATCTTAGATATTCTTACTAAATGAATAAATTAATCATTAAGAGAGCTTCCATTATATGATGTGAGGATGATACAATTGTGTATATGAATAAAGACTTAAGCAATTGAACAACTCTTCAACTAGTTCTTATGAGTCATTTGAACTAGTTATGAGAAAGATGAATGCGGTTAACATGAAAGAGCTCATATGGCTAACCATTGGTTAACTATTTGTGAACCAACTAAGTGTACACGTTTAGGTACGGTTACTCAAACCTAAATGAATACATTTCATTTGTGTGTGACAAACTAAGTTTCGGTATAACGGTTGAGAGATAATAGCTTGGTTGAATCAGGTTTATCATCTAACGGTGAATATTGAATGCTTTGTTACCAAGGTAACTTACATTGCATACCCTGATTTGAAAACTATATAAATGATACATCTTGCATCTGAAAAAAATAATCCCCACACCTTCTGTGTAATATTAGTTGGTTTGCTAGAGTCGATTCTCCTTTAACCTTAGGTTTCTTCTCGAGACCCTGTAGGTTAACGACTGAAAGACTTCATTGGGATTGTGAAGCCAGACAAAACTACTTCTCTTATAGTTGAGCGATCCGATCTTGCCATTTTCTATCATACGATTTCAGTTAAATAATTGACTTGAGATTATATCTCCGATAGGGCAAGATAAAAATAAATCACAAACATCTTCGTCTCATCGTTTGTGATTACACAATCACTAGTTTCGCTACCATACGATTTAGATTATTGTGAGGTGATTGATAATACTAGGCTGTTCTTCGGGAATATAAGTCTGGTTTATCAATTAGTTCCTGTTCACCTTGATTTATCAAAATACGAAACAAAAACTCTTGGGTATTTCTGTGGAAGACAGATTTATTCAATCCTATATACTTTTCTGCGTGAGACAGATTTGTCTATCAAGTCTTCGACTTTGGGTCATAGAAACTCTTGGTTGTGGGTGATATCAGCTAAGGGAATTAAGTGCGTAGTATCCTGCTGGGATCAGAGACGTAAGCAGCGGAACTGTACCTTGAATGAGTGTAAGATTGATTAGGGTTCAACTACAGTCCAGACCAAAGTTAGTTTGTAGTAGGATAATATCTGTAGCGGCTTAATACAATGTGGTGTTCAATATGGACTAGGTCCCGGGGTTTTTCTGCATTTGCGGTTTCCTCGTTAACAAAATTTCTGGTGTCTGTGCAATTTCTATTCCGCATTATGTTTTGTTATATAATTGAAATATCACGGGTTGTGCATTAGGATCAATCAATTAGAATATCCAACCTTTGGTTGTTGATTTAAAATGATTGACACTTGAATATTAGTCTTTGGTACCATCCAAGTTATCTCTCTAGTATTTGATAAATACTCGCAGATTTCTATTTGCTTGAGCATAGATCAAATCGAGAGATCGAGATATTAACTCTTTGATTTACTTTTATCTAGATTGAGTCTGACTGTCTAGTTGATTCTCTAGAAAGTATATTGGAGTTAGTCCATACAAATTGCTAATTGAAATATTGGGTATGGTTGTTGTACCCTCACATTTTCACACGGGACGTGAACTTCCAATAGTGCGTGTACTGGTACGTGGACTTGAGTTCCGGGTTTCCTGAGCAGCAAAGTACGCATACTTTGGTTCAAGGAATAAGGAATTACACATGTATGAGTTACCACACAATGTTTATATCCAACCATGGTTATATATTCGAAAGTCTCATTTCAATCATTAAAACATACTTTAGAGGACGTTATATAGTTGTTATTCACAAACCAATTTTCGTCAAAGCAATTTTCAAGTAATTGAAACTTAATACGAATTTCGTCACTAGTAAAGATAAGTCTTTATTCCTTGAACCGAAGTTTTCGAACTTTAATTATCAAGAGAACCGGAACAAGAGTTTTGAACTCAGTACGCGAACTGGCGGAAGTTCTCGACCCGAGAAAATCTGCTAGAGTTTGAGAACTCCTTCCAGGAACTGAAGTCCGCAAACCCAGTCCGCGAACTTGAGTTGGTTATATCTAAAAACGATTGTTTGTGAACTCATGTTTATATAAACTAAGGAATGTTATTTGCAAACAATGCCTATAAATTTTATGAACCGATTCGAGTGAATTAAATCGTTTTTGATTTAATTGTGTCTTGTGTAGTACATAAGATTTCCTTGGAATTGAACAACTCTCTAAATAGTTCATTTGAGTCATTTGAACTAGTTATGATGAAGAAGAAGATGGTTGATATGAAAGTGCTCATATGGCTAAACATTTGGTTAACTATTGTTAAACCAACAAATGTACATGTTTGGGTATGGTTACACAAACCTAGAAACATGCATTTCATTTGATGTAACAAGCTAAGTTTTCGATTCAACGGTTGAAAGATATTAGATTGAATCTAATCAGGTTTTCATTTAACGGTGAATATTGAATGCTTTATTACTAAGCTAACATTGATTGCAAACCCTGATTTGAAAGACTATATAAGGGAGAACTCTAGCAACTGGGAAAACTAATCCCCACACCTTACCTATAATACTAGTTGTAAGCTAGAGTCGATTCTCCTTTAACCTTTGGTTTTCTTTTCTCAAATCAGGTTAACGACTTAAAGACTTCATTGGGATTGTGAAGCCAGGCCGATACTACTTTCTCGTAGTTGTGTGATCTGATCTTGTTGTTTCTATCGTACGAGTACAATCGCAAAGATTGGCTTGAGATTGATATCTGCGATAGGTAAGATATAAAAGTAGTCACAAACATCTTCGTCTCATCGTTTATGATTCCACAATATCTTCTTTCGCCGCGTCGATTAAGATTATTGTGAAGTGATTGATAATACTAGGCTGTTCTTCGTGAATATAAGTCCGGGTTATCAATTGGTTCATGTTCACCTTGATTTATAAAAGGACGGAACAAAAACTCTTGGGTATTTCTGTGGGAGACAGATTTATTCAATCTATAGACTTTTCTGTGTGAGATAATTTTTTTTATCAAGTCTTCGACTTTGGGTCATAGCAACTCTTAGTTGTGGATGAGATCAGCTAAGGGAATCAAGTACGTAGTATCCTGCTAGGATCAGAGACGTAAGGAGCTCAATTGTACCTAGGATCAGTGTGATATTGATTGGGGTTCAACTACAGTCTAGACCGAAGTTAGTTTGAAGTAGGTTAGAGTCTGTAGCGGCTTAATACAGTGTGTGTTCAATCTGGTCCAGGTCCCGGGGTTTTTATGCATTTGCGGTTTCCTCGTTAACAAAATTCTTGTGTCTGTGTGATTTTTATTTTCGCATTATATTGTTTATCTTTATAATTGAAATATCACAGGTTGTGTGTTAGTTCAATCAATTAGAATATCCGACCTTTGGTTGTTGATTTAAATTGATTGACACTTGGATATTGGTCTTTTGTACCATCCAAGTTATCTCTCTATTATTTGATAAAGACTCGCAGATTTCTATTTTCTTGAGTATAGATCAAACCGATAGATTGAGATATTAACTCTTTGATGTACTTTTATCTAGATTGAGTCTGACTGTCTAGTTGATTCTCTAGAAAGTATATTGAAGTTAGTCCATACATATTGCTAATCGAAATATTGGGTGTGGTTTTTATACCCCCGCTTTTTCAATTGGTATCAGAGCAGACAAATACGTTCAAGACCTTACAAGTGTGTTTGTAGCGATCTAGCTCTATGGACAGAGGTACTATCTCTATTAACGTATCATCAGTCTTCGATGGCTCTTTATGGTGGAAAATTGCTATGCGAGCTTTTCTTAAAGCGCGTGATTTTCAATCATGGGTATATGTTTTTAATGGCTATGATGCTCCCGTTGTTGCAGTAGGTAACATTAACGTTCCAAAAAAAACTGGCGAATACAATGCTGCTGAGATACTTGCTGCAAAGCAAAACTCCGACGGTTTGAATGCCATGATACATGCCATTACCCTGAATCTTCAACACCATGTGTCAAATTGCACTAGATTTAAAGATGCGTGATATATCTTAGAAACCGTATTCGAAGGTAATACAAGTGAAAAAGAAGCCAGGATTCAAAGCCTTAATTCCGATTAGGAAAACCTTCATATGGAAGATGAAGATATTTTGATGAGTTTAATCACAGAGTGTCTGAAATTGTTAATGCATCTTTTGCATTGGGTAAGACTATTCCTGAAAAGGACATTGTGATGAAAAATCTCAGATCGCTGCCATCTAGATACGATTCTAAGAAGCATGCCATCGTTGAGGAAAATAACCTCGATAATCTCTCCAGAAATACGCTGGTTGGGAATCTTAAGATCTTTGATCACGAGCTTTCATCCAAATCTAAGGATGTTGTGTTCAAAGAATTAAAGGACACTAAATTACTTGATAAAAGTAAAAAAAGTGTATATATATTAAGACGATCACTCTAAGACTGATTCATCAGATGAAGATCTTGACAAGTCAGTCTCGATGATCACAAGACAGTTTAGGGATCTTCTGTTGAAGAGAAGTAAATGGTTCTCCAGAGATAATCCTAAAGCATCAGTTAAACCTCATAATCATATTCCTCTTAAAAATAGGGAAACAAATGAAACTGATGACGAGGATATGCCTCAGTCCTTTAAGTGTAAGGGATTTGGCCATTTTGCAAACGAGTATCCAATTCGGAAGAAATACACAGGGAACAAAAATCTTGCTGCAACTCTTAATGAAATGTCTGATACCTATAATTCTAGTAAAGACGATAAATCAAGCATTGCACTTCTTGGTGAAAATATTGATTTTGATAATTGTAGAAATACATACATCAATCTCGGTATTCTTTTAGAAGAAAACTCAACCAATCTGGAAGAAAAAATTGACCCATTATTTGGAAACTCTGTTTGTAATGTTTCAGGATCCACTATGTGTCTAGATGCGTCCATATCTCCGATGCTTGAATATCATCCAAGATTGACGTGTTCATTTTATTCTCAAAAGGGTCATGAGCTATCAAGGTGTTACAAGTACAAACACCAATTGAGGCACGTCAACAAACTTCAACGAAGAGCAAATGGATTAGCAAATAAGCTAAACTTTCTCAGAAGACTGCTGAGATATATAAGATTTTATCTTTGTCTAAGAAGTTAGTTTCCAAAGACAAAACAAGATCATTAGAGAAGAAAGTATGGTCAAATCGTTTTGATGGACAGAAGTCTGAGGATTCCTCTCAAGAGGAACATAGTGGACAAATTATTTTTCACCGCAACACAACTTGATTGTGTTGATTTGTAAATCTTGTCTCATGTGCCTGACCAGAAGAGATAAGATTGTGTACCTCTCAGGCTTTAAGAAAATTTTGTTTTTATTCTTTTCTTAGTTTTGTGTCTATCAATAAAGGAAGGTTATTCTCTACAATTTTACTCTCACTAGGGTTCAGAGTTGTGCGTGCACAAACCTGTTAAAGGTTTGTGTAACCCTACATTCCTTTTTCCTTCCCTAAAACCTCTTTTTATCTCAAGACTACTTGTTGAGTTTAAATTGTGTTTCCTCTTACAAACCCATACATCTATGGATACTCCAAGCATGACGTCTTCTGACGGAAAAGATGTTAATATGATTGTTAACCCATTAATCATGAAGGAAAAAGAGAAATCTCCGTTATCTCCTACCTTGAAAAGAAAAAGAAGGCATGTGAGGAATCCAAGAGCCGTTCCTTCAAATGTGCAGAAGTTTTCAGACGTTCTTGAAGTGATGAAGGAGATGCAAAAGGAGATACATCAAATTAAGGCTTTTGTGTATAAGACTCATGAGGTTCAGAAGGCCCTGGTTCGACATCAGTCAAGAAGGTTTATTGATATCAACTCCTATCTTAATGAACCTTATGTCCCAATGGCTGTTGACGACAAGGAGTTCGGGGACGATAAAGAATTCTTCAAAGGTCTTATTATCTAGTTATTTTTTTGTTTTGTTTAGAAGAATAACTAGAGTTTGGAATAACTATTATTTTGATTACACATAGCTATGTCCAACGTTTTCATCTTCATGTTTTTAGTTTTATTTGTTTAAATTCTAAAAAAAAAGTTTGGAAGATGATTTTTGCAGTATTAATCTTTATGGTTTGATATATTGCAATTTGTTATGGGATATGTGTGTTTGCGTCCGTGAACTATGATTGTCCCATACCTTGTCAAAAGTAAAGTCTTTCGTAAGTCGATATTTATGTATTGATAAAAGAATGAATGGACTTTTGACAAATAAAAAAGTTAAGCATATTATGTCAATTATTGAGGGAAGATAGGTCAAAATCTTTTGTTTACAAGGATTATGTCTATTGTATGTCGTTATGCAAATAGTAATGAAAAATAGAATGAATCCTTGTATATTCCGCAATATTGTTCTTCCCTGATCCATAATATTTTATGTATTACTGTGAGGCTCCGCAAGTTTTCTTATGTTGAGCACTATTGACTGAGTTGATTACTTTACGATTAACTTAGTTATTGCTCCATAGATTCTCTTATGTCGAGCACGATCAATTAAATTGATTACTTTTTGTGGTTAATTTAGTTGTGTATTCCAATTAGATTAATTATGGGTTCTCGTGTGATTAATCTGACTGAGTATTTTTTTGAGTCTCCATAAGTTCACTTATGGTGAGCATTTTCGATTAAATTAATCATAGGTTCTCTTTTGATTAATTTAATTGAGTATTTTTGGATTCATATCCATATTCGTATGTGATTTGTTGTGTCCAAATAAATCCTTCTTTTCTTTTGAAATTAAGGTCGTTCTTGTTGTTATTTCGGGAATAACTTTTTATGGGGGAGAGTTCTTTTGAACTTGCGCTTAATTGCCATATCTTTGTGGGGAGTGTGGCTGTAGAATATTATAGGGGTTATCTTGTATCTATAAAATCCCTGATGAATGCATTTAGCTTCGGCTTTATGATTGCATATAAAGAACAAGTTGATATATGCTTTCTTTTAGTCATGAAATGCCTCTTTCAGAAATTTCATTAGGATCCCGTTCTTGTACCTTTGCCAATTTTGTTGACAAAAAGGGGGAGAAATAACATGTAGTTCACACTAAAAATACATATGGTTTTCGGATCATTATTTAAGGGGGAGTAGTTTCCATGTGAGATTGAGTATTGACTAAGGGGGAGTGATATAAATCACCATAGTATTGTTGTCAAAGTTGTGATACAATTGAACTTTGATACTGTTGTAGATGGGGAAAAACGATTTGCTGGTTTTTACGGAATTGAGAAGATGATCGTGCGGAGGAGACTCCTTGAACCGAGAAAATGCTCAACCTCACACAGATGCACTGCAAGAAGGGAGTGCTTTAATTTCGAGAGATCAATCTATAGGACTCCGGCCTAAACCAAGACAATGGTCGTTCCATAGTCAATTCGGTCACAAAATAGGATGGGTTGGTCTGTAAGAGGGAAGCTGAGAAATGTGTGAGATCAATGGTGATCTAGATTGTAGGTGTGTTGTGTATTCTACGTAAGAAAGTTTTGAATGATTGAATTTTACTCAGTTGAGAGTGATTGCTCAGACGATGAGTTCGTGTAGACGATGAGTTCGTGTAGACGAAAGATTGTCTGTGTGAACTTGTCTAGAAATTCTTGTCCTTTTCAATCAGGATCCGGAGACTTTTTTATATTGCTGATTTGAAAACACCATGATCCCATGAAGTGTGACAGTTGTTGAAGTCAAAGAGTGGGGAAGTGGAAAACCGTGTTGAACCCAGTTGCTCATCGTGCGGAGACTTGGTTAGCCTTCCACCCACTACTTTGCTAACTCCTCCAACTGATTGCACGACTTGCTCACATTCTCATCGTGTGTATGAAAACACGTGTCGTAGACCGCCAGACCAAAATCCTAGTTACTATCCCCCCCATGTGACATGATTGATGTCTCGTGAATGTGGAGTCTGCAAGGCATACGTGTATTTAGTTAGTCAGTTGCTGACTTTATGGGACGATGAGTCCTTGTATTGCTGAGTTGAACATAATTTTCAAATGTTGTGAGACTCATGAATTGAACATGTATGTTGAGACGAAGATATTATGTTGATTGTCAAGGTGAGCAAATATTGCCCGTACGAGCAAATGTTGCTCGTTTCATAAACTTCTGAACATTAATAGTTAGTATTCATGGACTGAGCAAGTATAGTTCATATTATGACTTATTGAATATTGATAGTTGAGCCAATATTCATGGACTGAGAAAATATTGCTAGTCTGAGCAAATATTGCTCTGATGAATTGTTGAATATTAATGGTCGAACTGATATTCTTTGGTGTGAGCTCGTCTGATCAAATGTTAATCATTGAATATTGATAGTTGAACCAATATTCATGGTTTGAGCAATTATTGCTCGTCTGAGCAAAAGTTGCTCATTTGATGAATTATTGAATATTTATAGTTGAACCAATATTCATGGTTTGAGAAAATATTGCTCGTCTGAGAAAATGTTGCTCATTTGATGGAAATGCTAATTTAAAATGTTGGCGTCTGAGCCATGCATAATTATTAATATGTTGACCACGGGATCAACATAAAATTATTAGTATTTGAATCTTCTCAGAATTATGTTTTTGCAGAGCTCTGGAGTCGAAATCCTAATTTTGATCAACTGCTGAATTGATGATAAATTGATGATTTACTTAAAATCATTCATGAAATGGAGAAGTGACCGGATACATGGGATTAGAGCTGCACATGGGCCGGTTCGGACCGGGTTTTTGTGGGAACCGGTACCTGTACACGGAGTTGACCGGTTCTTCAATTTGAGGACCTGTACCTGTACCTGGACCTGGACTTGTACCTGTCCCGGTAAGACCGGTCCGATTCCACTCCGGTACCGGTTTTTTACCTGAATTTTAACACACACAGTAAAGTAACAACCTAAGACTAAGAGTCTAAGACTAAGTTCAACATTACAAAGTTCAAAATAACAAAGGTTTAAAACATCACAGAATAATAAGTGTATCACACTTTAAGTTCAAAGTTCAACATTAAAACATAGTACTAAAAACAACATTTCCATAAGTCTGCGACAAGAAATGAAAAGAAATCCTTGCAAAGGATGGGGGACTTCTCGAACAATTGGCACTGGCTGCACTGAGTCACTGACACGGAGTTTACATCAAGCTTCTTTTAGCAGAGAATCCCATATGGCTGCAACATGGAACAAAAAAGTAAAACAAGTAAGCAAGCAATACAAGAAAACTTGAAAAGTAAGTTCTATTAAATAGAAGAAAACCTAATATATTACCTGCCTCATCTTCAACAGCATCATCAGGTATATAGTCACATAGAAGATCAAGAGCAATGGGCTTTTGAAGAAAGCTTTGTGTACAGAGCAATGCTTCGACTGTCCTTGTAGACATAGAAGCTCTCCATGGAGTCAGCACGCGCTTCCCGGTGCTAAAAGCTGATTCAGAGGCCACTGAAGACACGGAGTAGTCATCTAACAAACATTAAACAGTAATAGCAGACATTGGTCAGGTGTTCTAAGTGCATTAAACATTAAACTGTCAATGATTCAATGTCATCTAACAAATATTAAACAATAATAAAACATTAAAAATAAGCAGTAATAAAATAGGCATTGGTCATAAATATTAAGCAATAATAAACATTTCTGCAATGACTCAGGGAGCAGACATTGGTCAACAATAATTGTAAGCAATTCAGTTAAGAAACACTGGGATTAGGAAGCATTATGACCCTTAGTTCTCTTGTGTGAGAAATTCTAATGCTCAATGTTTCATTGTGCCGTATGATACTGCATTCACGCATAGCACAGTGGACCCAAAAAGAATAATCTTTGACATTTCTGCAATGATAATAATGTAGCAAAGTGGACCCTAAAAGAATATGGATATTGTACAGTACACCCATGCACATGTGTTTTTGGTATTTTAATACATCACATTACTGTTTACATCAAAAAAAATACGACATGATTTCACCAACTCATCTACAAATTAATGCCACCAGTTGATGTTCTCGACAAAAGTGAAAGAAAAAAAAAAAAAAAAAGTTTATTATGGTCTTACACTAACAGGAGCAATGCCATCAGCATCATTGGAATCATCTGGTGCTTTGCGCTTCCCCATTTAGCACCTCAAAGGCCTACAAGGCTGCAACATATCAGTGATTCAGTGCAGGTAATTAACAAGACAACAAGATAGAGAAACGAGAAAGGTTTTCAATCAAAGCATCTTACAAGAAACTATATGAGAAACATTACAACATTAAGTCTACTGTCAGTGATCAAACGCCAAACAAACATTAGGTTCTACACACTGATTTCTCATGATTCTATATTTTGATTTTGAATGGTAATATTTGCTAATATGTTCAATCCAAACCTAAGTTCTATCCAAACCTAATTACAAAGACTAATTCATACAAACCCCTTCAACTGAATCCAAATCATTCACCACCCAAATCCATATCAACAGAACAACTTTATCAATTGTATTTACCAATACTAGATCTATTTCTACATAAGAACACCAACAGCAACACCCAATTCATCTTCCTCCCAAAACAATCCAATTAATTCTTAAATACAACCTAAAACCCTAGTTTCTAATTCTCCTATGCAGAACCTTAAACTATCAACCCAAATTCAATCCTAACCAATTCATCTTCTTCATCTGTGGATTCCAAAACAGTCACCCTTATTCATACGAACCCTAATTTTTGGGTTTTTGGGAAAAACAGGGGAAAACCCTAACTTTCTACAAACTCAAAAATTAAACCTCATGCAAAACTCTAACTAAAAATTTACAGAAGACTCATCTTTAATCTATCAGCACAAATCAACTTCAAGGAAAGAAATCAATCAATTCAGAAACCTAAATAATCTTACCCTTTTCTACTTCTTTCAGAACTCAAACAACAGCATCAGCGTCACTGCGTCAGTGCGTCACCTTATTCGTTAAGCTTATTAAGAATCTTTGTTTACTTTGTAGAAGAATCAGTAAACAAGAACCCAAGAAGATTCAGAAGAAAAACAAGGAAAGCAAATTTCTAAATTGAGAAAAAAAAAGAGAAAAAAAATTGAGATTCAAGCCAGGAGTCCAGGACTAACCTTGAATCTGTGGGGGGTGAAAATTGATACGTATGAACAAAGAAATTTCACGATCTATGGTGCATGTTGTTCACTTGTTCTTGTTCTCTTCTTCAGACTCTTCAGTGAAGGAGGAGTTCAGATCGGGAAAAACGAAAAAAAATAAAATGATATACCCTATGTTTGAAGATGAGACTAAACCTACAAGGGATGGCTAGGATGTAATATCCTAAAAAATATCAATGGCTCTAATTTACCGGGTATTTCGGTCCGGTACAGATCGGGAATAGGCCAGAACCAATACCTGTACCGGTCTGTTCCGGGTATCAACATTCAGAACCGGTACCTGTACTGGCTACTCCGGGTCTGGGTCGGTACAGGTCCGGGAATTATGGGTTTGGAGCGGGTCACCGGGTCTGGACCGGGTCTTGTGCAGCTCTACATGGGATGATGAACCGACCATGTAGCGCCCAGATGCTCCAGTGAATAAAATGCCAAAGTCTCTTGAAGACCAGTTGGTGCAAGGATGACTAAATGCTGGTTTAATCATTTTTCAGATAGTGCTCGTGTAGCGTCAGGTAGTAGAACCTGATTATGGAGAGATGAGGAACCAACCAAGGATTCATGAGACCGTCCCTTGGTGGTCATGGGACCCGATGATGGTCGTGTGAGAAAACTCCAAGCTGTTTGCGAAGAGTTTGGACCTAGTATGAGGAATTGAGCAAATTAGGTCAAAAATTTTAAAACATGTGGGATCGGATATTTGCAAGCCTCAGGGCCGGACTTGGTCGGTCAAGGAGACATGCCCGTGTCACCATATTATCCGTGTCTCAGTCCTGAGAGTTTCGATATTTTCCGGTGTGCGTTTGAGCAACATTTTCAGAAAATATGAAGAAATCAGGGATTTTGCTGAAACCGTGAAACTTCATGAGATGAAGGAATAAAATTATAAAATAATGAAGGAATCATGAAGTGTGGGACCGGATAGGCCAAGGCATGGCCGCCCGGCCAAGGATCCGGTCCTAAGGCACTTTTTTTTCTAATTTATAATATTTTGATGATTTTGGGGAAATATCATAAAATCAAGAAGTTTGTTGAAACCAAGGAATTTGTTGAAATCAAGGAGTTTCCATGAGATGAGGGAAACATAAAAATAATACTCCCTCCGTTCCATTTTAGACGATGTTTTTGGAGTTTTCACGCAGATTAACAAATGGAGAGAGATATGAAGATTTTCCATCTATGCCCTTAAGAAAAGTCTTCAAGCATTAATTTCTATTAGTGTATTTAAAAATAAATTTATAGTTCCAAGGAAAAATGTAAGGGTGTAGTTGGTAGTTTTATGGAAAAATATGAAAACCTTCAAGTATTGTGGAACAATAAAATAACCCTAAAACATCATCTAAAATGGAACGGAGGGAGTAATAATAATAACAAATAAGGGGCGTGTGGGACCGGCTAGGGCATGACCGGCCGGCTATGGCCCGGTCCCACGGGTTTCCATAATTTTATATTATTTTTCATGAATTGAGCCAAATTTCATGAATCCAAGGAGTTTGCTGAAACTAGGGAATTTCCTTGAAATGAAGGAGTTTCCATAAGATGAGGAAACATTACTATTAAAATAATTAGACAAGGGCGTGTGGGGCCAGCCACAGCTAGGGCATGGCCGTCCGGCCCGTGAGCCTGTGTCCGTGCGTTTTTCTCCCTAATTTATATAGTTTATGAGTTTAAGGAAATATAATGAAATCAGGGAATTGTCATGGGATGAGGGAAATAATAAAATAATAAGGAGTCATAAGGTGTGGGACCGGCCACGGTTACAGCATGGCCGGCCAGCTAGTGGGCCCGATCCCGCGACACCTTTCCTAAATTTTATTATTTCTTTGATACGAGGAACACCATGAGACTGAGAGTTTCCTTGAGACGAAGGAGATTTGTTCAAATAAAGTGATTTTCATGAGATCAGAGAAAAGTAATAAAATATGATAAAATATAAATTTGGGCGTGGTACTGGTCATGGCATGACTGGCCGGCCAGTGAGCCCAGTCCCCTAGCGCCTTTGCTAATATTTTTTTATTTTTATTTTTATTCCTATTCTGCATAGGATCATCGTTCCTTCGTGTTGTTGGAATGCTCGTTTGCGCATTCAGGTGCTCGTTTGTGCATTATTGTTGAGTACACTTGCACCATTTTGGTAGGGATTTACTCGAGAGCTCCTCAGATACCCGTACATTGAATATTTATCACTAACCCATGGAATTCTGCTGGGAAGAACCATAAATTAAAGTGATGAAATATTACGAAGAATCGTAGAATATTGTTGAATATTCAGTTAACGATTATATATAATTAACTGATGGCTTTATACTAGCAGGCATGCTGTCTAGGAGCATTAATTATGTGAGAATTGAGAAACATGAGCTTGTTGAAACATCATATTTCCTTTATATAGTCAGGTAACACTTTGTTGTATCCTGAAGACGTTGTTCCTCTATACTAGCAGGCATGTTGTCTAGGAGCCGTCCAATCTTTCGTTTCTATATAGAAATAATTACTGAAATTGCTCAGTATTCATGACATGTGCCGTTGCCTCAGCTGAGAGACCACAGATCTACATATACTCTGAGAGACAGCATTCAGTCAGAGATTTTGCGGCATGAGCTTTCATGCTTTCAACGAGAGACATGAGCCTCAATACTCAGCTGATTGCTGGATTAGGAGCATTGAGAATACGATTTTACGATTTTAACCCTTGTTGAAAATCCACCATCTACATTAAGTCCCATGCTTAGTGAGGGACAGTCATGTTCCTCAATCAGCATTGAATGGTGGTTTTCCAGTTACAGAAAAAATAAGAAATTGAACTTAGTCGTAAGATAAGACGTTACCGGATTTTTGACTGAATGAGCAAACCATGGCTTGAATGAAAATCCAGTGGGATAATAGAGCGTCATCCAACGAGCATAAATTTGTGTAAAACCGCTGATTTGATGGTGGAACCTTGGTCGGTTTAGGATTCACGGGACGGGCCCAAATAAGGAAATCCTTGTGGAATTAGGTTTTGGAAATAAAATTGATATAAAAGGGAATTAATCTTTTTTTTTTAGTTTTCTTTCCCACGACCACCACCACTTCCTCCCTTCATCATATTCGCGCCTGAGTTCAGAGGAGCAAGAGAATTTTTCTGGAACTGTTAATCGCCGTCCGACCGGAGCAACTAACGTCCGGCCGAGGAAAGATGCTCGTACGAAGGAAAGTGATTTTTTATAAAATCGTGACCTGCTCACGGATTACATTTTTGTGAAACCGTGACACATATAATACCATGTATTTATTTACGTGAGTAAATAATATTTTTTTTTGAAAATTTTACGTGAAGTATTCACGTTAATAATTGCTTCGTAAAATTAAAACATGGGTTTTGAGTAACCTTTAAACTTAGACAATTTATTTTATGACACATTGTCTTGGTGTAAGTTCCATAGTTCAATTGTGGATGTTTATACTATGAAAATTATGTTCATGATTTTATGAAAAATCGGGTTTCAAAGTTTTTTTCGTTTTCTGTAGATACGAAGAAACGAGCAAGGTTTTGAAGTGCTAGCTCTCGTATCACAATCACTACTGTTAGTGGAATTGTAAAAAGGTAAGAGTTAAGGTTTACCATTTTGTAGATGTTTGCATGAGCACTTTCCCAATTACTTCATTCCGTTGATGTTTGCATCTTGTCTGAATGATAGACTGAAGTAAAAATCGTGTGCATGTTACAACCACTCACAAGGATGTCTGTTCCTAAAGAAAATGGTGCCTCCAGGGATGATCTACACATATATGATGACGCATCTAGGGATGATACATTTATGGATGAGACTTCCATTGATGAAGAAGAAACTCCTGGGATCAAGAACGTTCCAAACGTGGATGATGCATTTTTTGAGGTTCAGGAGGAGACGTAAAAACGTCTTAAGTCCCCAGCATATCATCTTCTAATAAATCCCAGGAATGTTACTCAAAAGAAATTGGTGACTCCCAAGACAATAATTCGACTTTTCCTTGAACGAGAAATTTTTCTTGCATCAATCATAGAGTTTAAGCTTTCTCGGCGACCTCTAAAGAAATTTTCTGGATGGGCGAGGCATATGCTGGGTTTTCCTAATGTCAGAGCTATGTTGAACCAGGTACAAATAACAAGGTCCATTCAAGCATACGGATACTTGTTTATCTGTCATGATGCGCGAGGCATAGTGGCTCTTATTTATCGTTGGTGCATTTCAACCCATACCTTCATATGCAGATGGGAGAGTGTACTGTTACCATAGAGGATGTGGCGGCTTTGTTGCATCTCCAAATCACAGGTAATCTTCCTGAAGGTCTTTCAGCTGAAAAGACAGCAATTTCTAACATCTTGACAACAGAAATGGAGCGAATCAACAAAGTGTCTGGCAAATATTGTTATGCTTACTGGTTAAAGAGTTTGTAGCCAAGAGATGAAGTTATTGATTGTATTGTTGATGATACGTTGTCTATTGCTGCTTTCTTATGCTAATGTCTATCCAGAGATGTGTTCGAGGAAAGTGGAACTTTGTTGAAGCCATTTGTGATTCCCTTTGCTATCAATATGTCTCAAGGTGATCATCTCCCGATAGGTAGTCTTTTCTTGGGTTCTTTGTATTCTAATTTGGATTTCCTGATTATAGACTCCAGTGTATCGAATGGCTTCATGAAGATCGAGTGTTATGACAATACGACGTTTCTCCAAGCTTTGTTGTGGGAACATTTCAAGAATTACGCTCCTATCCCGCGTACTATCCTGCCATAACCGTGTGCCGATATTCGTCATGTCTTCTATGAGAAAGATAATGCCAGGATTATGCGCTGGTCTACAAAGCAGCCTCGGTTTAAGACACGTCTCATTGATGTTTTAAAAAATAAATCTGAATTCAATTTTCGCCCATGGGTGTCATTTCCTTCTTGTATTTCCCAGCGAGCAACCTTAAGTATTGGAGAAAGTAGGATTTTAGCATCTGGTGCAGGCCTGAGTGATGGCGAGATATCTTTTATGTTGAGTTGCACTCTTGGCCACTTGATACCAGCAATATATGGAGAGCTTTTAGTGGAGGAATATAAAATAGACAGGGCAGCTCGGCAAATTGGTATGGATCAGTGTGTTTCGACTTTTCGAAGGAGAAATCCATCGGTTGAGCAACTTAGGACCCATTTGGACCGCACACATGTGGAAGGAAGCGCTTACTGGTTTCTTTGGTGAGCTATCAATACTCTTTTGTTATGACTTCTTCTTCCTTGTAATTAGGATCGTGAAACCAATATTTTTTATTCCATTGCAGAACTTTGCTCCATCCAACATTGCCGGTCTTCAATTTTCTGCTGCTGGGCAGACGGTTTCTGACTCGAGTGTTGAAGAAGAGGCCGAAGTAAGTATTTTTTCGCATAACAAATTATGATGCTTTGTAGATAAAATACTAATTATTGAAAATTGTCTAGGAGAATGTCATCGTGGAAGTGGGAAGTGATGATGCCCGTTCATCCTCAGAGAATAGAGATAAAGAAAATTCTCAAGGTTCGTATCTGAATGAAAGTAATGAGCCTTTTGATGCCAAAACGGGCAATTTCGATTCCTTGAACGTTTCAGAGACCTCCCAAATAAGTATTTCCTTCGAATTTTATACATAAAAGTATATAATTTTTGAATTATGAATGAATGAACGAGAACCCATGTGCTTATATGAAAAGCTTTGCCGAAATACGTCACCGAAAAATTCAGAACTCAGTCTTTCGGCGAAAACACCATAAAATCTTCATATGGAGTCAGATTTTTAAACTCAGCATATGCATCTTCAAGCCCAGAAAATTTCCAAGCTTTACTTGAGAATATTTTTAAGTTTTGAGCAAGTTTAGAGGTCTAAATCAGCGAAACAGTAAACTTCCAGGAGACTTTCAGAACTTTTTCAGACTGCATGTTGTCCAATGTTTTGAGCACATCTCCTTGCTAGTTCATCAGATTGTTATGAAGTTTTGATATGTTGTAGAGTACAAACATACGAAGAGAATGGTATATATCCCATCCTCAGATTCCTTGTACATTACTCCCAGTTAGTCATCTTGTACTGGTCAGAGTAAAATCTCTTCAGACGAGCTTACCTTAAAACGTATTTTATGACTTTTACACTATTTTTCCGCGCCTTGAATGCATAATGATGAATTTTGATGATGTTATGCTTCTTTTATGCTGTAGTTTATGATCCCATTTGGCTTCCATGTTTAGACTTCTCTAACCTCATGTAATCTTCGTATTAGGTGTCGAATACCGAAGTTGAGGATGCTGAAACCAATAAGGATAATTCAAGCATCCTTGATGAAGAGACAACCATCCCTGCACTTCAAGGCCATGAGAGAGTTGTCACTGAAGTCATGGAAACTTCAATTGTTTCCACTCCAGTAATAGAAGAAACCGTTGCCATGACCGTAGAAGTTTCTCCAGTAATTGAGAACCGCATAGTGGTGCATGAATATCCAAATGCAGGGGTTGCTTTTGATCCTCCATTTGATGCATCACTCCCATATCATGAGCTAGTTGGTGGATTCAGTGTTCACATTGGATATGCAGGCTTGTATGAGAAAATATGGAAGAAGTTTGGTCACATCATTGTTCACAGGGATCCCAGACGCGTTTATGCTTTAACAATGCAAGTAAGTGTTATCTTGCGTGTCGTAAGTGATATATGCTCTAGGGACAAAAATACTGTGACTCCAGATGTACTCTTTGATTAAGAGTTCAACTTGGAGAATTCTGAAAGACTTGGCTTCAAATTGAAGTGGCTTCGTAAGAAAATAAATCCTATTAAGGACTCATCTGAGAATAACATACCCTTTCCCAACAGTGCTGCGATGGAAAAGGAGGAGAAGATTGCTAAGCTGACTGAGACGCTGAACCTGGAGAAGGCGGCTTTGCAAATCTTGAAGGATGCGGGGAGCAAAAGTCTTTCTTTGCTGACTTCCTTTGAATTCTTTTCATAACCTCTTGAACTTCTGAACTTTTGAGAGATGTGAGGTTTTATTTTGGTTCTGGCATTGATTGGTTTTGGATTGGTAGATGAGTGAGGATTTTCTTTTGGATTTGATAGAGATTTTCTTTAAGTAAAATGAACTGAATTTTGATAATTGCTGAATTCAAATACTGAATCCAAGTATTGCAAACGTTTTGGAGAAATTGAAATACAATGAAGAAAATCCTAAATGCCAAATCCCAGTCGTCATGAATGTTGCTCAATGCCCAGTACTTCAAATACCCAATAATTTCAGGCGTCAAATGCCTTCAGCCAATTCTCGTGGATTACTGGAAGGGTCCTGCCATCCATGTTGACCAATCTGTAGTATCATCCAGTTATGGACTTAGCAGCTACAAATGGATCTTCCCAATTGGAGTTTCTTGCAGAGTGAAGGTTGCGCTGAGTTTCTTTGAGAACCAGGTCTCCTTCACAAAATTTGTTAGACTTGGTTGTCTGCGCCTTGAATATCTTCTGCTGATTCGTAATTCTTGGTGCGGCGTGACTTCAAGGATGTGGTACATATGGACAGTCATGCAAAGGGGAGTATCCAGAGAACTGTCTGTCATGCTTACCATATCTTCAGCGATGAACCTTTCGATAGAATTATCAATTTGAAGGGGCTCTGTGCTCAACCATTTGGTGTAATATTGTTGAGGTGAAGATATCCACTCGTAGCTTTTTGTGATTGCTAAGTTGTTAATGGGAAGAAGTCATCGAACCATAGCAACATAATTAAACATTGGTAGTATAGGCGCATAAAGAGGAATTAGACTTGCATGAGTACGAAACCTTTTGATGAAAGAGTGTGCACTTTCTCCAGGTTTATGTGCTATTTCCACCATAGCTTTAACTTCTTCCAGGTGTTCGAATGACGGAATATCTTCTATTTCTTCTGAGTTAAAGCTTTCTTCAATGAAGGCATCAGAGTCACTTTTCCAGCATGAATCCAAGGTCTTCCAAGAATCATGTCGTATCATGGATCTTCCCGGATTATGTAAAATTTGACCTCAGTGCAAACTGATTTTTCCCTGATCTTAAGGGTGATGTGGACGTATGCATCTTTGAATGCCCCTTCGTGATCCCTGATTGACATGGGAGCATGAGTAGCTTCTTGCCGAGTGATGCCAGCATCTCTGAGAGTTTTCAAAGGAAAGATGTTGATGGCAGTACCAACATCAAAAAATGCTCTTTTGAATTCATTTCCCTTGATGTACACTGTGGTGAGCAGTCCCCGGTTATACACTTCTTTGTCAGTGGATGGAGGTTCAGGGGATACTTCTGGAATCAGCAGTCGTTTCCCAGACACTATATGGTTCAAAGACCTGAACATGTCTCCCCTTTGTACTTTAGACAGATAAAGAAATTCACAGACATGTTCGATGAATGACTGGACTGCTTCTTTCACTGGTTGTTCAGAGATGGAGAAAATCCTGATTGGTAGAGGGTCTTTGTGCACTCCTTCAGTCCCCAAGTTGAGCTCTCTTGATTCAACATTTTCCCTGAATATGCGTTTCAAGACTCTGCAGTCACTGGTGGGATGATTGACGAACCTGTGAAAGCGACAGTAGTGAGAACTTTCCATGTCTTCTTCATTTGGTTCTTTCTTGACATATGGCAACTTGATTGCACCATCTTGGATCCAAGCATCCAGGAGATCGATCACTTCTTCAATGGAAAGGAAAAAGTCAGGCGCGTCTTGATTGGGAGCCCCTGTGCGCTGGTCAGGGACTTGTGCATCTTTCTTATCCTTCCTTTGTGCCTTTTAAGGAGCAGAGGTATGCTTGCGCGGTGGTTCGGCTTTTTGTTTTCTCCCTTCTGAGACACCGTTTTTGGAAGGTTGGAGATTGTACTGCTTATTGATCAGACGTGTGCTACCTCGAACATCCCGTGGTTCCTCAGCCTTTGTAGTTTTTGTTATTTCCAGTAAAGAAGGTGCATTAGTTTCCAATCTCTTATCCGCTTCATGAATCTATAAGAAAGTGTGTAAAACCAGATTTTCCAATAAATCTCTATAGACCGGGATCATGCCGTTGATACACAAGTCTACTAATTGTTGTTCCGTGACGTTTGGATCATGGCAGTCCAGGGCCTAGACTCTGATCTCTTCACGTAGTCATTGGGATGTTATTTTTTCTTCTGAAAAATCCTTCCAAGATCAGAGAGAGTAACTTGCTCTGACACAAAGAAGTACTTTCTGTAGAAGGCGTTAATCATGTCTCCCCAATTGTTGATAGTTCTTATGCGATGTTGTTTTACCAGGTGTATGCCCTGCCTTTCAAGGATTTTGAAAATTATTTGAAGCAAACCATATGGTTATGTTCATGTTCGCCCAAGGCTTCCAGGAATCGAGAAAAATGTTCCCGAGAATTGCCAGTTCCGTCATACAAGGTGAAGGTTAGAGAGATATAACCTTTTGGAAGAGGAATCCTTTGCGTAGCAGCAGGGTATGGAGGTTGGTGACGACGGATAAGAGATGTCTTATATTTTGCATGGTTCTCTAGGAGGCGTTCCAAATCTTCCCGAGTAATAAATTTTGACGATTTCTTCAATGATGTATCGTCTGCAGCCTTGCGGACTTTGCTGTCGTCCACTGTATGAATTGGAACTACTTCAGGATCGACATCTGAGGATGTTTCCTTATTTTTCCCTTTTCCTTGAGTCTTCTCTGAAATCTTGTCAGTGAGATCTTGAGATACTTTAATATCTCCGTCTATGTTTCATCCATGTCAGTTTTATTATTTGCAAGAGTCTCTTTCACTTTGATGAGATCAGCCATGGTAGGTGGTGGATACCCCCTGACTTCCTCAGGGTATCGGCCGGACATGGGATGACCTTCCATGTTAGCGTGAGTAGGAATAACATTACCACCGTCAGTGTTAGCGGCCGTAATGGTTTCCGGGATATTCTCATTGTTATTGTTGCTAGTGCTAGCACCGTTAGGATCAATTGTGTGTGACCTAAGATCAACCATATTATAAAATCTTGAGATTTCAACCGAGAGATTAACCTCCCAATGTGGTCTCCAATCTGTAGATGGGGAAAAACGATTTGCTGGTTTTTACGAAATTGAGTAGATGACCGTGCGGAGGATACTCCTTAAACCGAGCAAATGCTCAAACTCACACAGATGCACTGCAAGAAGGGAGTGCTTTAAGTTCGAGAGATCAATCTGTAGGACTCCGTCCTAAACCAAGACAATGTCTGTTCCAGAGTTAATTCGGTCTCAACAGAGGATGGGTTGATCTGTAGGAGGGAAGATGAGAAATGTGTGAGATCAATGGTGATCGAGATTGTAGGTGTGTTGTGTATTCTGCATAAGAAAGTTCTGAATGATTGAATTTTACTCAGTTGAGAGTGATTGCTCAGACGATGAGTTCGTGTAGACGAAAGATTGTCTGTGTGAACTTGTCGAGAAATTCTTGTCATTTTCAATCAGGATCCAGAGACTTTTTTATATTGTTGAATTGAAAACACCATGATCTCATGAAGTATGGCAGTTGCTGAAGTCAAAGAGTGGGGAAGTGGAAAATCGTGTTGAACCCAGTTGCTCATCGTGCAGAGACTTGGTTAACTTTCCACCCACTACTTTGCTAAATCCTCCAACTGATTGCACGACTTTCTCACATTCTCATCCTGTGTATGAACACACGTGTTGTAGACCGCCAGACCAAAACCCTAGTTAATATCCCCCCATGTGACACGACTGATGTCTCTTGAATGTGGAGTCTGCAAGGCAGACGTGTATTTAGTTAGTCAGTTGCTGACTTTATGGGACGATGAGTCCTTGTATTGCTGAGTTGAACATAATTTGCAAATGTTATGAGACTCATGAATTGAACATGTCTGTTGAGACGAAGATATTATGTTGATTATTAAGGTGAGCAAATGTTGCTCGTTTGATAAATTGTTGAACATTAATAGTCAGTATTCATGGACTGAGCAAGTATTCTTCATATGATGACTTATTGAATATTGATAGTCGAACCACTATTCATGGACTGAGAAAATATTGCTAGTCTGAGGAAATGCTTCTCTGATGAATTTTTGAAAATTAATGGTCGAACTAATATTCTTTGGTGTGAGCAAATATTGCTCGTCTGAGCAAATGTTAATCATTGAATATTGATATTTTAACCAATATTCATGGTTTGAACAAATATTGCTCGTCTGAGAAAATGTTGCTCATTTGATGAATTATTGAATATTGATAGTTGAACCAATATTCATGGTTTGAGCAAATATTGCTCGTCTGAGAAAATGTTGCTCATTTGAGGGAAATGCTAATTTAAAATGCTGGTGTCTGAGCTGTGCATAATTATTAATATGTTGACCACGGGATCAACATAAATTTATTAGTATTTGAATCTGCTCAGAATTATGTTTTTGCAGAGCTCTGGATTCGAAACCCTAATTTTGATCAACTGCTGAATTGATGATAAATTGATGATTTACTGAAAATCATTCATGAAATGGAGAAGGGACCGGCTACATGGGATGATGGACCGACCATGTAGCGCCCAGATGCTCCAGTGAACAAAATGCCAAAGTCTCTTGAAGACCAGTTGGTGAAAGGATGATTAAATACTGGTTTAATGATTTTTCAGATAGTGCTCGTGCGAGCGTCAGGTAATAGAACCTGATTATGGAGAGATGAGGGACTGACCAAGGAGTCATGAGACAGTCCCTTGGTGTTCATGGGACCAGCTGATGGTCAGCAAACTCCAAGTTGTTTGCGAAGAGTTTGGACCCAGTATGAGCAATTGAGCAAATTAGGTCAAAATTATGAAAACATGTGGGACCGGCTATTTGCAAGCCTCGGGGACGGACTTGGTCGGTCTAGGACACATGCCCTTGTCTCAGTCCTGAGAGTTTCGATATTTTCCGTTGTGCGTTTGAGCAACATTTTGAGAAAATATGAAGAAATCAGGGATTTTGCTGAAACCGTGAAACTTCATGGGATGAAGAAATAAAATTATAAAATAATGAAGGAATCATGAAGTGGGACCGGCTAGGCCATGGCATGGCCGGCCGGCCAAGGAGCCGGTCCCAAGGCACTTTTTCCTAATTTACAATATTTTGATGATTTTAGGGAAATATCATATCAAGAAGTTTGTTGAAACCAAGGAATTTGTTGAAATCAAGGAATTTCCATGAGATGAGGGAAAACATAAACTTAATAATAATAAAATAAAGGGCGTGTGGAACCGGCTAGGGCATGACCGGCCGGCTATGGCCCGATCCTACGGGATTCCCTAATTTTATATTATTTTTCATGAACTTGTGCGAAATTTCATGAATCCAAGGAGTTTGCTGAAACTAGGGAATTTCCTTGAAGTGAAGGAGTTTCCATAAGATGAGGAAACAAATAATATTAAAATAATAAGACAAGGGCGTGTGGGGACTACCACGGCTAGGGCATGGCCAGCCGGCCCGTGAGGCCGTGTCCCTTGCGTTCTTCTCCCTAATTTATATAATTTCATGAGTTTAAGGAAATATCATGAAATCAGGGAATTTTCATGGGATGAGGGAAATAATAAAATAATAAGGAGTCATGAGGTGTGGGATCGGCCACGACTAGAGCATGGCCGGCCGACTAGTGAGCCCTATCCCGCTACACCTTTCCTAAATTTTATTATTTCTTTGATACGAGTAAACACCATGAGACTGGGAATTTCCTTGAGACGAAGGAGATTTGTTCAAATGAAGGGATTTTCATGAGATCAGAGAAAAATAATAAAATATGATAAAATATAAATTTGGGCGTGGAACTGGTAACGGCATGACTGGCCGGCCAATGAACTCGGTCCCCTAGTGCCTTTGCTAATATTTTTTATTATTATTATTATTTCTATTCTGCATAAGTTCATCGTTCCTTCGTGTTGTTGGAATGTTCGTTTGCGCATTCAGGTGCTCATTTGTGCATTATTGCTGAGTACACTTGCACCATTTTGGTAGGGGTTTACTCGAGAGCTGCTCAGATGCCCGTACACTAAATATTTATCACTAACCCATGTAGTTCTGCTGGGAAGAACCACAAATTGAAGTGATGAAATATTATGAAGAATCGTAGAATATTGTTGAATATTCAGTTAACGATTATAGATAATTAACTGATGGCTCTATACTAGCAGGCATGCTGTCTAGGAGCATTAATTATCTGAGAATTGAGAAACATGAGCTTGTTGAAACGTCATATTTCCTTTATATAGTCAGGGAACACTTTGTTGTATCCTGAAGACATTTTTGCTTTATACTAGAAGGCATGCTGTCTAGGAGCCGTCCAATCTTTCGATTCTATATAGAAATAATTACTGAAATTCCTCAGTATTCGTGAGATGTGCCGTTGCCTCAGCTGAGATACCACACATCTACATATACTCTAAGAGACAACATTATCAGTCAGAGATTTTGCGGTATGAGGTTTCATGCTTTCAACGAACGGGAGACATGATACTATGACACTCTATAACAATGATCGAGATTTTTTTTTCTCATTATTATAGCTACGAATTTTCTACAACGATGATGATGAACTTACAACCTTTAGGATTATTGGACTATTTGTAAGTTGCGAAGATTTCGAGTAATGTTGAAGATTTGACATGTGGAATAGGAGCTTCAAAATTTTATTTATCTTTTTTGTATTCCATATGTATTGATAGTTTTGTCACTAAAATTGACAAAGGGGGACATTGTTAGAGCATTCCCCGGTCGAACTCGCATGCGTTGCTATCTCAAGCATGTTTGTCAATGTTACTAATCAAAACTATAAGTCTTGCTTTCTAGTCTACTATATCTAAGTCTCGTACTAGGATAGAAAGTGTATTTGAGCTCAAGAACTCCATGGCGATCATCATACAAGACGAAGAACTACTCAAGGAAATGGTGGAACTTCATCGACAAAACGGTATGTGGAGACTTGAACTTATCTATCACCCAAAAGTCTATCTAATATATCTCCTATCTTGAGTCGAAAGTCATTTGCTATATAGACTTTGATTATACACATTTGGTATTTCGAGCCGAGTTCATCTCGCCTATCTATTTCTCGAAATATGTGTTGGTAAGCTTTCGCTTTTTCCAAAATTCATCTTTACCTAGTGACGAAAGTCATGTTATGTTTCAATCACATTGAAAATTGCTTTGACGAAAAATAGTTTGTGAATAACAACTATATAACGTTCTCTAAGAATGTTTCAATGATTGAAATGAGAGTTTAGATTATATAACCATTGATGGATATAAGCATTGTTGTGGAAACACATATATGTATAAGTCCTTATTCCTTGAACCGAATTTCACGAACTTTGTTGATCAAGAGAACCGGAACAAGAGCCGTGAACTCAGTCCGCAAACCCTGTCCAGCAAACTGGCGGAAGTTCTCGACCCGAGAAAATCTTCTGGAGTTTGATAACTCCTTCCGGGAACTTAAGTCCGCGAACCCAGTCCGCGAACTTGAGTTGGTTATATCTAAAAACGATTGTTTGCAAACTAATGTTTATATAAACTAAGGAATGATATTTGCAAACCATGGATATAAAGTTCATGAACCGATTCAAGTGAATCAAATCGTTTTGGATTCAATTATGTCTTGTGTAGTACATAAGATTTCCTTGCAATTGAACAACTCTCTAACTAGTTCATTTGAGTCATTTGAACTAGTTATGGTGAAGAAGAAGATGGTTGATATGAAAGTGCTCATATGGCTAACCATTTGGTTAACTATTGTTGAACCAATAAATGTTCATTTTTGGTACGGTTACACAAACCTAGAAACGTGCATTTTATTTGTGTGTAACAAGCTAAGTTTTCGATCCAACGGTTGAAAGATATTAGCTTGAATCTAATCAGGTTTACATCTAACGATGAATATTGAATACTTTATTACTAAGCTAACATTGATTGCAAACCCTGATTTAAAAGACTATATAAGGGAGAACTCTAGCAACTGGGAAAACTAATCCGCACACCTTACGTGTGATACTAGTTGTAAGCTAAAGTCGATTCTCCTTTAAACTTTGGTTTTCTTTTCTCAAACTAGGTTAACGACTTAAAGACTTCATTGGGATTGTGAAGACAGACCGATACTACTTTCTCGTAGTTGTGTGATCTGATCTTGTTGTTTCTATCGTACGAGTACAATCGTAAATATTGGCTTGAGATTGATATCTCCGATAGGCAAGATATAGAAGTAGTCACAAACATCTTCGTCTCATCGTTTGTGATTCCACAATATCTTCTTTCGCCGCGTCGATTAAGATTATTGTGAAATGATTGATAATACTAGGCTGTTCTTCGGGAATATAAGTCTGGGTTATCAATTGGTTCTTGTTCACCTTGATTTATCAAAAGACGAAACAAAAACTCTTGGGTATTTCTGTGGAAGACATATTTATTCAATCTATAGAATTTTATGTGTGAAAATGATTTTTTTATCAAGTCTTCGACTTTGGGTCGTAACAACTCTTAGTTGTGGATGAGATCAGCTAAGGGAATCAAGTTCGTAGTATCCTGTTGGGATCAGAGATGTAAGGAGCGCCACTGTACCTTGGATCAGTGTGAGATTGATTAGGGTTCAACTACAGTCCATACCGAAGTTAGTTTGAAGTAGGCTAGAGTCTGTAGCGGCTTAATACAGTGTGTGTTCAATCTGGACTAGGTTCCGTGGTTTTTTTGCATTTGAGGTTTCCTCGTTAACAAAATTCTGGTGTCTGTGTTATTTATATTTTTGCATTATATTGTTTATCTTTATAATTGAAATATCACAGATTGTGCGTTATTTCAATCAATTAAAGTATCCGACCTTTGGTTGTTGATTTAAATTGGTTGATACTTGGATATTGGTCTTTGGTACCATCCAAGTTATCTATAGTATTTGATAAAGACTCGCGGATTTTTATTTTCTTGAGTATAGATCAAATCGAGAGATTGAGATATTAACTCTTTGATGTACTTTTATCTAGATTGAGTCTGACTATCTAGTTGATTCTCTAGAAAGTATATTGGATTTAGTCCATACAGATTGTTAATCGAAATATTGGGTGTGGTTGTTATACCCCCGCTTTTTCAACTTTTACAACAATATTATGGTGATATGTATCACTCCCCCTTAGTCAATACTCCATCTCACATTGAAATCACTCCTCCTTACATAATGATCTGAAAACCATATGTATTTGTAGTGTGAACTACGCATTAATTCTCCCCCTTTTTGTCAATAAAATTGGCAAAGGTACGAAAACTAGTAGGATCCTAATGAATTTCCATAGAGTAATTTCATGACCAAAAGCAAGCAGATATCAACTTTTTAGATGCAATCATATATCCGAAGCTAAATGCTTTCGTCAAGGAGTTTATAAATATACAAGATAACCCCTATAATATTCCACAGCCGCACTCCCCACAAAGATTTGACAATTAAGCACAATTAAGAACTCTCCCCCATAAAATGTCATTCCCGAAAGAACAACAAGAGAAACCTTACTTTCACAAGCAAAGAAGGATTTCTTTGGACTATTACACTAAGAAACCTGACAGAAAATCAACCTACTGAAACAAACGCAGAATTGAAGTAAACACTTACTGGAGTTCCAAACTCAATTGCCCAAAAGATCGAGATAAGCACGGGGGCAAGAGTTTTAGGAACAACTAATGAACCAAAACAACACCAATGGAATGATGCAAGTGTTCAAATGTAGCAGTGTCTAATGGTTTGGTAAGAATATAATACAATTGTTGTTCGGAAGGCACAAATTCCATATTTATGATACCATTTTCATAGAGATCTCGAATAAAATGGTACCTTATATCAATGTGCTTTGTTCTTGAGTGCTCAACGGGATTCTCAGTGATTCGAATCGCGCTAGAGTTATCACAAAAGATCTTAATTATTCCAGTATCAATTCCATAATCAACCAACATTTGTTTCATCCAAAGAAGTTTAGTACAACATGAGCCGACATCAATATATTATGCTTCACATGTGGACATGGATTGCAAATTTTGTTTCTTGTTATGCCAGGCCACAAGATTCAGTCCTACGTAGTAGAAACCACCTGATGTACTTTTTCTGTCTTCTATACATCCTGCACAATCAACATATGAATAAGAAGAAAGGTCAGTGTCAGTATCAAACCGTACCCGACCGTGTGATTCACATGTCGTATGATCCTTTTTGCAGCTGCAAGATAAGATTCCTTTGGATTAGCCTGAAATCTAGCACAACAACCAACACTACAAGAAATATCAGGTATAGTAGCTGTAAGATATAAAAGGCTACCAATAATAGATCGATACATTTTTATCCACATTTACTCATTTCTCATCTCTGTGTAGTTTACCAGTAGTGGGCATAGGTGTCAGCTTTGGAGTTGACTTATCCATACCGAACCTTGAGACAAGATCCTTTGCATATTTTTCTTGAGATAAGTAAATTCCATCCTTATGTTGCTGAATTTGTAATCCTAAGAAGAACTTTAATTTACCAACATTGCTCATTTCAAATTCTTTCCCAAGCGAGACTTGAAAATCTTTTACAAGTTTCTCAGAAGTTGAACCATAGATGATATCATCTACATAGACTTGAGCAATGGCAACATCTTTCCCACTTCATTTGGTAAATAAGGTTTTATCAGCTTCACCTCTCGAAAAACCTTTCTAAGAAGAGAAGTAGTAATTTTTTCGAACCAGGCTCTAGGTGCTTGTTTTAACCCATATAATGCCTTTTCAAGCTTAAGAACATGATCTGGGAAATCAAGGTTTTCAAAACCCTTAGGTTGAGCAACATAGACTTCTTCCTTTAAATTTCCGTTTAGGAACGCAGATTTATGTCCATTTGAAACATCTTAACCTTAAGAAAACAAGCATGAGCTAATATCAACTGAATGGACTCAAGGCGTGCCACAGGAGCAAAGGTTTCGTCAAAGTTGATACCTTCAATCTGTGAATATCCTTGAGAGACAAGTCTGGCTTTATTTCTGACAATTGTGCCAAATTCATCAGATTTATTCTTGAATATCCATTTACTGCCAACGATATTAATATTGGAGGGATAAGTACTAGTTCCCATACGTCTTGTCTTTGAAATTTATTTAAATTTTCATGCGTTGCATTCACCCAAAAGGGATCGCTAAGAGCTTCATCAATATTTCTCGGTTTTACTTGTGAAAGATAACAACAAAAATTGCAAATATTTTGAAGTTGTCCTCTTGTCTTGGCAGTAGAATCTATACCTACAATAATACTTTTGGGATCATGATTCCTTTGAACCCAGAGGTGTTGAGGAGGGACACGTTCTTGTACAGCAGGAGTAGCCTGATCAGTGCTCTTCTTTTCGTCACTAGAAATGTCAGGATCAGTAACAGTTGGAATGACTTTAGATGATTATGGAATTTCTTTGAATTTATCAATTGTCTCAGTTGGTGGCAATTTAAAAGGATGATTATTATGATGAGAATTAAAAATATCATCGATAATAACATTAGTGGATTCCATCATAACTTGGGTTCTGAGATTAAACACTCGAAAACCACGACTATCATAGGCATAGCCAAGGAAGATACCTTCATCAGTTTTAGTATCAAATTTCCCTCTCTGTTCTCGATCTTTTAGAATGTAGCACTTACTTCCAAACATTCTGAGATAGTGCAATTTAGGCTTTCTACCGTACCACAACTCATAAGGAGTGTTTAGGATTTTAGACGGTAGGTAGACACGGTTGATCAAATAACATGTTGTAAAGACAGCTTCTCCCCAAAACCTTAATGATAAGTTTTTGTTATGGAGTATTACCCTGGGCATTTCCTGAATGTTCCTGTTTTTTCTTTCTGCAACTCCATTGGCTTGATGAGTAATAGGTGGTGAATATTGTTGAATAATCCCCAGTTCATCACAAAATTCAAACACCTGGTGTCCTTGAATTCAGTTCCATGATTGCTTCTAATTTTCTTTAGTTTGCGACCTTGTTCGTTCTGGATTCTTTTAACAGTAACCTTGAAATCATCAAGGGTTTCATTCTTATGAGATAAAAATGCAACCCAAGTGAATCTCGTGTACTCATCTACCATAACTAAAGCATACTTCTTACCAGCAACCATGGGTTGTTGAATAGGTCCAAAGAGGTCCATATGAATTAAATCAAGTGGAGCTTTAGTGAGAATATCTCGAGATGATTTATGGTGAACTTTCGTTTGTTTACCCTTTTGACAGGTACCACATACACCATCAATCTTTGCATTGATTTTGGGAACACCTCTAACAAGTTCTTTGTTAATGATCTTAGTTAGAAGACGATAATTGATGTGACCAAAACATTCATGCCAAAGATGTGTAGATTCCACCTTAGTTAAATTGCAACAATTATTGAACTGAGTATCCAGAAGATAACAGTTGTTTTTACCACGAGTTCCCTGGAAAGTTACTTTCCCAGTTTTGTCTACAATGTCACATCCATTTGCATTGAAGACAACTCTATGGACTTTGTCACAAATTTGACTAATAGGATTTTTTTTTGCAGTCATACCTTTTACGTATACTACATCATGGATTTCAGGTACGTTGGGAAGTTTGATCGTCCCCTTATTTCTTATGTAGCAACAACTCCCATCTCCAAATGTCACCGGACCTCCTTCAAGAAACAAACCACGTGAGATCACCTGTCATATGTCGTCTACATCCACTATCAAGAAACCATTGAAAGGACGATGTTGATTTTTAAGCAAAAGATCCCATACTAACACTACTATCATGTTTAGGATTTCTTGTTAGTTTTATACATCCTTTTAGAGAAGAAAACAGCTGTTCAGCTTTCTTATGAAGATTACTTGGAAATTTTAGGGTTTTACGGAAGGACATACAAGTATGTTGAAAGTGATTGTAAGAATCACAGAACATACATGGACCAACATCTTTAATCTCGTAAGAGTAGTTCTGAGCATTATCAGGTTTTACAAAGCCTAGACCTTGTTTATCATCTGACTTATGAACAATCTTCAGAGAAGAATAAACAGAGTTATTCAAATCCATTGAAGGAATTTTAACAGACTTCAAATCCTTATACAATGCAATTTCTGCAACAAGATCAGAGTTGATCCGGATTTGTTCATCCAACTTCTTCTGGAGAATAACTAGTTTTTCAGAACTCTCTCTACAATCAGAATTTATCCCTGGTGAAGCATTTATAGAGACTTTACTGTCCATAGAGTCAAATCTCCACAAACACAGACTTATAAGGTATTTAAATGTGTTTGCCTGCTCTGATACCAATTGAAAAAGCGGGGGTCTAACAACCACACTCAATATTTTGCTTAGCAATCTATATGGACTAACTCCAATATAATTTTAATAGAATCAACTAGACAGTCAGACTCAATCTTAATAAAAGTATACCAAAGAGTTATATCTCACTTTCTCGATTCAATACTTACTAAAGCAAATAGAAATATGCGAGTTAATTAAATACAAGACAAATCACTTGAACGGTACCAAATACCAGTATTCAAGGATCAATAAATTTCAATCAACAACCAAAGGATGGATTTCCCAATTGATCAATTCAACGCACAACCTGTGATATTTCAATTATATAGCAAAATATAATGCGGAAAATAAATAAAACAGACACCAAAAGTTTTGTTAGCGAGGAAACCACAATGCAGAAAAACCCCGGGACCTAGTCCAGATTGAACACACACTATATTAAGCCGTTACAGACACTAGCCTACTACAACCTTCAGTTTGAACTGTAGTTGAACCGCAATCAATCTTACACTCATCCAAGGTACAGTTGCGCTCCTTGCGTATCTGATCCCAGCAGGAGACTACGCACTTGATTGCCTTAGCTGATTTCACCCACAACTAAGAGTTGCTACGACCCAAAGTCGAAGACTTTAATAAACAAATTTGTATCACACAGAAAAGTCTACGGTAATAGATAAATCTGTCTCCCACAGAAATACCTACGAGTTTTTGTTCCGTCTTTTGATAAATCAAGGTGAACAGGAACCAATTGATAACCCGGACTTATGTTATCGAAGAATAACCTAGAATTATCAATCACCTCACAATAATCTTAATCGACTAGCGAAAGAAGATACTGCAGAATAACAACGATGAGACGAAGATGTTTGCGACTTTTTTTAATCTTGCATATCGGAGAAATCAATCTCACGTCAATCTTACAATTGTACTTAATACGATATAAACAACAAGATCATATCACACAATTACAAAGAAAATAGTTGGGTCTGGATTCACAATACCAATGAAGTCTTCAATTTGCTAACCTACAGGGTCTCGGTAGAAACCTAAGGTTAAAGGAGAATCAATTCTAGCTTATACAACTAGTATCACAAAGGAGGTGTAGGGATTAGGTTTCCCAGTTGTTAGATTTCTCCTTTATATAGCGTTTCAAATCAGGATTTGCAATCTAAGTTACCTTGGTAACAAAGCATTCAATATTTACCATTAGACATTCAAACTATTCAACCGTTAGATCAAAACTTAGCTTGTTACGCATAAATGAAATGCACGTTTATTTAGGTTTGTGTAACCGTACCCAAACATGTACACTTAGTTGGTTCAACAGTAGTTGACCAAATGGTTAGCCATACGAGCACTTTCATATCAACCATATTCTTCTTTACCACAACTAGTCCAAATTACTCAAATGAACTAGTTAGAGAGTTTTTCAATTGCTTAGATCTTATAGGAGTATACAATACACGATCGAAGAAAAAAAGATTTGATTCACTCGAATCGATTCATGAACTTTATAGCCACGATTTGGAAATATGCATTCCTTAGTTTATATAGGTTTAAGTTCACGAATAATCGTTTTTAGAAAATAACCAACTTAAGTACGCATACTGGTACGCAGACTTAAGTACCCGGAATAAGTTTGTTTTTAGTTCACAAACTCGAGCAGAAATTCACGGGACGTGAACTTCCGACAGTGCGCATACTGGTACGTAGGCTTGAGTTCTGGTTTTCCTGAGCAACAAAGTACGCATACTTTGGTTCAAGGAGTAAGGACTTACACACGTATGAGTTACCACACAATGTTTGTATCCAACCATGGTTATATATCCTAAACTCTCATTTCAATCATTGAAACATTCTTAGAGGACGTTATATAATTGTTATTCATAAACCATTTTTTCTTCAAAGAAATTTTCAAGTAATTGAAATTTAATATGACTTTCGTCACTAGCAAAGATGAACTTGGCCAAAGCAAAAGCTTAGCAACACATATTTCGAGAAATAGAGAGAGATAAACTCGGATCGAAATAGCAAATGTATATAATCAAAGTCTATATATCAATACGACTTTTGTCTCAAGATAGGGGATAGAGTACATAAACTTTTGAGTGATAGATAAGTTCAAGTCTCCATATACCTTTTAGTCGATGAAGTTACACCAGTTCATTGAGTAGTTCTTCGTTTTTGTATGATGATCGCCATGGAGTCTTGATCTCAACTACACTTTTTATCCTAGTCCGAGACTTAGCTATAAGTAGACTAGAAATCAAGACTTATAGTTTTGATCACTAACATTGACAAATATGCTTGAGATAGCAACGCATGAGAGTTCGACCAAGCAATGCTCTAACACCCATAACAATTTGCAATATATAAAACAATAAAGATTAATAATGCAAAATCATCTTCCAAATAAACTTTAGAATTTAAATAAATAAATCTAAAAACTTTGCAAGATGGAAATCGTTGGAAATAGCTATGTGTACTCACAATAATTGTTATTCCAAACCCTAGTTATCCTTCTTAAAAACACAAGAATAAATTCTCATAAGAAGTTTCTTAGACAAAAATGAAAAAGAAAAAAATCCTAACGAACATTTCACTTACTTTAAACTCTTCTCATATTCCTTATATTCATCAAGCTCATCTTCGATTAGATCAATACTGGATTCAAGATTATCCATCTTTTCTTCAAGTCTTTTGGAGGAAGATTCAAGTTCACTTTTTAAGGCACGTACTTGTTCCAAGACGAGATTCATGGTTAAAGAGAGCTTATCAAAATCATAAACATAAGGATTCCCATCAAGAGTGGAATCCCGTTTATCGGAGCACATCTCACTCTCAGAAGAATCGAAAGGAACCTTTTTAGAGGGAAAAAGGACAGTCCAAGCATTACTTTATTTGCTTGAAATGCTTGATGAGGATATGATAGAATAAATAAATGAAATGCACTCATCAAGGAGAAATCTTCATTTTCAAAAGAAGGGAGATAAGGGATAAATTTCCAAAAAGACCTTTGACCAAAACCCTAACAGAATTTGGATATCCCAAGGAAAAAGTCTTATTAGGAAAACCGTTCTTGAATAGAAATGGTTCTTGTCTCAATAATCCGATTAGAGCATAGAAAAAATAGAAACAAGTTAGAAAAACAACAAAGATAATTCATCACAACCCTCTTGAAGATCATGGTTCTTGCTCAAGGGAAACACAAGAACAATCTTAAACCTTATTACAGATTGTAATTTCTCCAATCCAAAACAGGATGAGGTGGTTTATTAAGAGGGGATGAAGTATTTGTTATTCCTTTTTTCTGATTTTTCTTCATGGACAAAGGATCACGTGTAGTAACCTTTCTTTCCATCACAGTTCCAAATACCTTGTTTATTGATTTTCGTAGACTATGAATGGATTTGGAAATATCTTTTGATGTAAATTTTTCAGGAGATTTCCTTTTCTTCTTCTGAAAACATGGTTTAGCATAGGGGAAATTTTCTTGATTCTTTGTGCACAATGCTTCTAGATGATCCTTAATTTCACATATGAGAGGCGAACCATTTGGTATGTCCATGTGTTTTTCTATATCATCCTTTTTTTCAGAGTGATTTGAGAATGACATAGTTTCAGAAGTATCCTATTGATAACACTTAAAAGAGTTTATCGAAGAAGTTTGACATTTATTATTAGGATCACAATTGAGAAAGATAGCAATTTCTTGTCTTAAATTAAGCAGTTGACATTCCAGACTTTCAATCCTTTAAATCAAGGCTTCCTTTTCCAGTTGAAACTCTTCTGGAGAAGTAAGATTGTATATCATGGAATAATCAGAAATGTTAGAAGGACAATTGTGATTATCAGCAAAGTAGTTAAGAGAACTTTCACAGACATCTTCCTCAGGACAATAGTCAAGAGTTTCCATCCATTCTATAGTTAACTCACTAACCTTCTCATCAGAATTTTCGGAAGTATCATAGACACTTCTATAGCACTTGTAAAAAGTTCAATTATCATAGTTTTATGAAAATTTTCATCCTTTTTATTGATTGAATACGCTTTCTTCTGAGACTTTCTTTTTCTCTGTCTAATAGTTTTCTTTAACTATTGAACGAATAGTGAAAGATTTGAATTAAAGAAATTCTCATCCCTTGTATCAATCATTTTAGGACGTCGAGAATTTTTATCAGATGTAGCAACGGGGTTTCCCAACAAGTGACGCTTTTCTCTTTGACTTAGTTCAAGATCGAAAATCTTTAGATTTCCAACAAGACTATTTCTAGAAAGAGTATCAAGGTTATTTCACTCAACGATGGCATGCTTCTTAGAATCGTATCTAGATGGAAACGATCTGAGAACTTTCATCATAATTTCCTTTTTCAGGAATAGTCTTACCCAACGCAAAAGATGCATTAAAAATTTCAGACACTTTGTGATTAAACTCATCAAATGAATCCTCATCTTCCATACAAAGGTTTTCCCGATCAGAATTTAGGTTTTGAAGCCTAGCTTCTTTTTCACTGGAATTTCCTTCAAATACGGTTTCTAAGATATCCCAGGCATTTTTAGACTTTGTGCAAGTAGACACATAATGCTGGAGATCTAGGGTAATGACATTGATGATAGCACTCAATTCGTCAGAATTTTGCTTTGCAACAAGAAATTCTAAAGGATCATACTCACCAATATTCTTCGCAGTAGTTACACCATTCACTGTAACTAATGGTGGATCATAGCCATTAACAACCCGAACCCATGATTTAAAATCACGCGCTTGAAGAAAGGCACGCATATCAATTTTACACCATAAGTAATTTGTGCTATCGAAGACTGGTGGTACGTTTATAGAGATAACACTTATATCCATAGTCAGATCGCTACAAACACAGATTTATTAGGTCTTAAACGTGTTTGCATGTTCTGATACCAATTGAAAAATCGGGGGTCCAACAACACCACCCAATATTTCGTTTTGGAAATCTGTATGGACAAACTCCAATACACTTTCAAGAGAGTCAACTAGACAGTCAGAATCAATCTATAGAAAAGTATGTCGTTATATCTCTGTTTCACAATGTAATCAGCAAATCAAACAGATAGAATCCGTGAGCCTGATTATTATGTGAAACAACTTGAACGGTACCAAAGACCAATGTTCAAGTCTCGATTAATTTATGTCAACTACCAAAGGTTGGGTACCTGTGATATTTCTATTATATATAAAAAAATATAATGCGGAAAATAAATAACGCATACAACAAAAATTTTGTTAATGAGGAGACCGCAAATGCAGAAAAACCCCGGGTCCTAGTCCTGCTTTGAAAACCACACTTTATTAAGTCGTTACAAACACTATCCTACTACCAATGATCTTCGGAATGGAATGTATTTGAG
Organism: Papaver somniferum; assembly: GCF_003573695.1. Classification (NCBI taxonomy): domain Eukaryota; kingdom Viridiplantae; phylum Streptophyta; class Magnoliopsida; order Ranunculales; family Papaveraceae; genus Papaver; species Papaver somniferum. The sequence goes on from NC_039361.1 coordinate 152,424,706, forward strand.
CCCTAACCAATGTCACACTGGTCAAGGTACATTTCGGGGTACAACAACCACCCCCAACAATTCGTTTGGCAATCTGAGAGGACTTACTCCAATACACTTTCTAGAGAATCAACTAGACAATCAGACTCAATCTAGATTAAAGTATATCAAAGAGTTTAATATCTCTAACTCTTAACTCAATCCGCAATCAACAAAGAAATCTGCGAGCCTGATTGAATATAAGAGGAATTACTTGAACGATACCAAAGACCAATGTTAAAGTGTCAATCAATGTAATCAACAACCAAAGATTGGATATTCTAATTGATTGATCTTAACGCTCAACCTGTGATATTTCAATTATATAACAAAATATAATGCAGGAAAGAAATAACGCATACACCAGAATTTTGTTAACGAGGAAACCACAAATGCAGAAAAACCCCGGGACCTAGTCCAGATTGAACACCACACTGTATTAAGACGCTACAGACACTAGCTTACTATCAATTAACTGCAGACTGGACTGTAGTTGAACCCTAATCGATATAACACTGATTCAAGGTATAGTTGCGCTCCTTACGTCTCTGATCCCAGCAGGATACTACGCACTTGATTCCCTTAGCTGATCTCACCCACAACTAAGAGTTGCTACGACCCAAAGTGGAAGACTTGATAGACAAATCTGTCTCCATTCTTCAATTGCAGCAAAAAAACACCTCCCTTTGAGAAATATCAACTGCAACCTTCACCATTAGTTCACATTCATTTCTCATCAACAAAAACATCATTGTCTTCTCGTATCAGCACAACCATAAACACCCACAGCCACTCCTTTACCTCACTGTTTCTTCCATTGCATCTCAATCTCATCTCTGAATTTATAACTACCACCTTTACAAACCCATTTTTTTTGGTTTCATGACCCCTGTTGTTCATATCACCACCACTGCCGTCTCCAACTGTAGATCAAACACAACAACAACATCTATTGCATCTGTATCTTCTTCTCCATCTTCTCAGAGGAAAAAATCAAATTAACCCATCTCAGATTTCTTGAGGTCTCTGTCTTCTGTAATTGAACAACACCCAACACAAACAACTTCAACTCCTGTAATTCCATTCTCTGTAGCTGCAACTATGACCCAAACTACTATTAGCAATTCAGTCTCTTTTCCTAATCATACATCTAAGATTTTGAACTACTCCATTCTAGCCAGTAACATCAATACCATCTCTACCTCCATCTCCATGAGTTCAATTTCTTCTTCAAGTCAACAACAACAACAAATCTCACCAAACCCACTCTTCCATGTTCCTCGACTATCACATAATCAAACCCAAATTTCTTCGATATGATTCAACCAGAAACCCTACCAAAACTCCATCATCTTCTCTGTCGATGAAGTCAGACGAACCCCAATTTATCTGTGAAGCTCAACATCATCGATATCTGGTTCTTCATCTTCTCAATTCCTCCATGAATCTCCTTTCTGTGAACATTAACCTGCCGCCATCTCAGGTTCAGGTAGAGTAGGAAAAAGAGAAACTAATGATAGGTCTCTGATATTTAGGTTTTTTGTAGGAGAATGAAAGTGGATAAATCCACCCAAGTAGAGTATATAAGGGCCAACCAAAGATGGCTTTTCCTTGCTTCTCTACACTAAGCTGCAATGGTTGGAATGGCTTGGCTCGGCTCCGCTCCGCTTCCAATAACGGCTGCATATGAAATGACGCTTTTTCCTTCTTTTAATCCGAATGATTCCAAAGTACCTAAACGCTCAAATTCAAACATAAGATACATAATTTACAAGAAAAATCACAAAGAAAGAAACAAATTCAAACCCTAAACAAATGTATTGCACGGGAATGCTTTTAGGTTCGAGAGATCAATCTGTAAGACTCTAGCCTAAACCAAGAAATGTAAGTTCCAGATTTAATTCAGTCACAAAGTGAAGGAGAAAGGTTGATCTTAGGGAGGGAAAGGGAGAAGGTGTTTGAGATCAGAGTCGTGAATTATGAAGGTGTGGCTGTTTATGACTTGCGTATCCGAAAATGGTTTCTGGATACTTTTGTTGATAACACTTGTGTTCTGTCCCCCTTTCAAAATAGGTTTAAAAACCTATTTATACAAGTAATATGACCGCAACCCTGATCTAGTAGGAAGTGTAGGAAGTTAATTGGTAGAGTAGTGGGGTCGTGTAAGAAGTGGTGATCATCACGTGGTCACATCTTTGTCCACTACTCTCATTGTCGTTAACCGTCCATCTTTTCCTGACACGTTCTCATAATGGACGCATTGGACGTCGCGCGCTGTAAACCGCCTGACCAATACCCCAGTAAGTATCCTCCAATTTATGACATGTTTGATGTCTCGAGTAGGTGGGTCAAGTCGTGGGACTTTCCGCAAAGAATAACACATGATGCTATTAAGTTAAATAACTAAGTTATTTATGAAGCCGATATTTATAAAATATCGTATGTATTCGATGCATGTGAAGCATCGCTTTTAATCAAGCAACTCGAAATAATCGATGTGCATGATGCATCATTGTTTTAAAGCTTGATTGAATAAGCCGCAGATAAGCGTCTTAAAGAGGTAGCATGATCTACCACCTTCGGGTGATCGTTTGTTGGCTCTAGGGACAAGCCATTCCTTGATCGATCGCTCCATGTGAAGGAGGGGTGGCCGGTGATCATGGAGATACCTCATCGATTGCCTAAAGTTTGATCCAAGTCGTCCGACCAAGCTATCAAAGATGGTCTGTGGAAGATGTTTTCCTCCGTTGATTCATATTTAGGGTTTGTAAATAGCGTGTCCAACCAAAGTTTGACTAATAGAACGTGAGCGCTGGGCGTTAATTGGATCAGGTCGATCGTCCATGCATGAAGACGGATACCTCCGTTCATGCCGACATCTACCAGATTGCCTAAAATTACTCCATGTGAAGGATGGGTAGTCGGTGATCATGGAGATACCTCATCTATCACCTAAAGTTTGATCCAAGCCATCCGACCAATCTAGCGAAATTGGACGGACGAGATGGTCTGCGGCAGATGTTTGTCGCCGTTGATTCAAATTAGGGTTTGTAAACCGCGTGTCCAGCCAAAGTTTGACTAACCGAACGTGAGCGCTGGGCGTTAATTGGAGCAGGTCGATCGTCCATGCATGATGACGGGTTGCTGCCGTGCATGCCGACACCTTCTGGATTGCCTAAAATTAGATCTAAACCCTCCGTTTTGGCCGGCGAAGAAGAGCGATCATTATCAATTTGCGACAGTAGGGTTTCAATGCAGCCGCGTTCACTCTAGTTTAATCGAACGAATCAGCATGCTATTGATTTCCCATGGGCAAGTCGACTGGTCGGAAATAATATTAGGCCTACGGTGAATTCACTGACACCTCTTCGATCATATGAAACGCGATCTAAGACGTCCAATTAGGCTGGCCAAGTTGGATGGCCATGATCGATTTTGCGATAGTTATGTACTGCCGCAACTCGATTTTTTGGGTTTTAGAATAACACGTTTTCCCTGGTTTAGGCAAGCGATTTGGTATCTTATGGTCTTGCTTCAAGCAATTCGATCGATCATGAAAGAAGTTGGTCCTCCGGTGAGTGCGCTGGTACCTTTCTGATCGTTCTAGGGAAGATCTTAGTCGTCCAACAAGGATGGCAAAGTTGGACGGTCATGATGTGTTTAAGACCCTTTTTAACGGTCTTAGATCATTCGAGCTACTTTTATACAACACGATCACCCATGTTTGGGGTCGGCGTTTGAAGCACTTGTGACTGAGGGAATGGGAGACGATCGACTAGGGCACTAGTGGGCCCGCCGCTGGTCATTACGGTGATTGCCTAGTTATGTTAGGAGTAATCTATGCTTGTTAAATCATGCGTCCAAGTTGTGTGGCCGTGATCGCTTCTGAGACTGATATCAGCAGTCTATATTTTCTTTAAGGATTAAATATGCGTTCGATCACGCTAACTTTAATTAAAAAGCGTGTGAACGCGTTTATCTCTTTGTCAGAGAGATGTAGCATGTATGAGTATTTTTGTGCAGATCCCAATACTAGCACTTTGGGAGATTCATGCTACTCTGCTGAGAGTGAGCATTGATGTCATGTCAGTATTGAGAGTTTGGCTGGGAACATAGCATGGAAAATACCAGGCGAGTCATGCATTAGTTAATAATGCTGGCATAAAATAGAATCCACAGAATATTTGGGGTTTCTGTTACGCGCACCATTCTGAATGAATTTCATATATATATTGAGTTGTTCAATACATGTATAAGTAAAGAGGCTTGAGCGCTCGTTACTTTCAAACAACCTTTTTTTCCTTTGCAGGATCACATCGCTAAATATAGGGTTTTACGACTTTGACCCTCAACTAAAATCCTCCATCAACATTAAGTCCCCTTCTTAGCACGTAATGGTGACACTATTCCGGAGTAAGCACTAGATGGTGATAGACAAAGAAATTCACAAGAAGATTCTGGCGTACATTACCCGGATAGAGGCTGACTCGGCTCTTGAGTAAGACACGTTTCCTTTCAACGTACGTTTGTTGTCTTCGGATGGATAAGTATCTACTTTATTGTCATCCCGCACCTGGAGCTTTTATACACGGCAAGTAGAGACTCCTTTTCTTATTGGGATCTTGCTGATTTGCGGAATATAAAGAAAACGCTGATCCTTTCTCCCATCGCAGAATTGTTTTCTTCTTTGTTCCAGGTTTTGTTCCATGTTCATTATGCGATTCGATTTTTGATTGCTGATGACGATTTTTTTTATACATATACCAGTTGCCGGTATGATCATAACGTCCCTTTTTGCAGTGTATAATGGGAACCTCTGGTGATGATTGCTCTTTTACTTCTCCAGAGAAGAGTTTTGAAGTCGACAAACCCAAGGCGAGTGCGTGCGAGGAGGTGATGGAGAAAATAGATCCTCCGTTTCGTGAATCTGGTCGTTCCATACATGGTATGTCTCTTCTGCATCTATGTCTCATTCGGGAGCGTGATCAGGCCTTCTTGGATTCAGTCGGCATGGAGGAAGAATGGGGGCGCGACAAAGCGTCTCAGCCGCCGAGTGCGAAAGCTAGAAGGTTTGCAGCTCGGCTAAAGCGACGAAGAATCGAGCATGAGCGGCCTTCCGGTGAAAACAAGCATGATTACCCTATCCGCAACGGAATCATAATTCTTGATTCTGATGTGGACGAACTGGATCATCCTCAGAAAGCTGTTGGGGAAGTTCCTGATGAGGAGGTTGAACTAGTTTCCGTGGAGGTTATTGAAGCAACCGTCAGAGGGAACACTGAAGTGGCTTCTGAGGATATCATGGTAGCATCATTTGGAGAATGTGTTGAAAAGGCTTCCAAAGATGATGTCGCTGCATCTCCTGGAGGGAATATTGAAGCAGCTGTTGAGGTATGCGTTGAAATGGCATCAATAAGGGAAGTCAAGGCGGACTCCAGAGAGGATGCAGCGGCTTGCGATGAAAGTGTTGAGGCAATTTCCAATGATGGATCCGGTGAAGACACTTCTGATCTCACTGATGATTAGACTTTCCTTTAGTTATCCTCTTTTTTTTTTGTAGATGAACGCTCCTTCACAGTTTATATGCATTTCTTTTTATACTCAGCGGTTACTGAGTTTAGGTTTATTTAAACAATGGTTATTTTATTCACGCTATCTTGAGACCCCAACTGTGACGTTCTCCAGTAGGGTTATGATAAAATCTCTCTATTTCATCAATTCATGTATATAATCAGTGATGCATTTTCATGTGTACTATCTTCGTGATGATTGCTCATATTCCCACACAATGAAGGAGAATGCGATAATGGAAACCATAGATTAACCACGAACCTGTCTTCCAGTTGGCAACGTTTCTCAATCTTGGTGATGCTGCTTCATTGTTGGAGTAGACCGTTCCCCAAATGTTAACCCTAATAACCATGTGAATCCCCTTTGCCATTTTCTTCCTGCATGTAGGCCTTCACTGTTTCCGAAAGATGTTCCTCTTTAGGGTTTTGTTTTTCTAGTTTGTACTCATGGGTAGTGATGAAAGTTTTGAACTCATTCAAGACTTTGTGTCGTGATCAGGGGTTAAAGGGATCTATAAAAAAGAGAAAATAACATCTCGAATAATTGACAAATTGGAAACCCAATTACTATGAATGAAAATAGTGCAATCATTTTGGAGGAATTTCAAATATAGCATGAAGGGGAAATTTTTGAATGAAATACTACGGAGAACGCTGGAGGAAAAGGAAGCACAACGTCTTAGGTATGGAGAACGCTGGAGGAAATGATAGAACATCGTTTTAGGTACGGAGAACGCTGGAGGAGATGGTAGCACATCGTTTTAGTTATTGTATGGCTTGAGATATCGTGAGTGAATTGTCACGCCTTCCAGTTTTTCAGCATTGATGAGATTGCAATAACCGCCTAAGATAACATCTGCCACCAGGTATGGCTCGTCTTCCCTTTCAGCAGGAAAATCGGTCTGAGCGGTCATCTTCACTGTCATGTCTCCAACTCAAAACGTGATCGTCTTCATTACTAAATCTCCAATTTGAAATGGTTTTGGATGTTGTACAGCTACTTGATCCTTGGACTTGGCGTCTTTGACCGAGATAACTTCTAAACGTTTAACAAAGCGTTTGAAAGGACCAGAATCCCATTCACATCTCCTAGTGGTGTATGGGTTGTTGATTGGAGCGAGTCCCCGAGACTTAGCAGAAAGGGGAGTGTCTGGTTGCAAAAAGAGTTGTTCGATAAGACTTACTTGGGTTCGTAATCTTCTAACGTATGATGATGGGCTCTCTCCAGGTAATTGCATCACACTGGCCAGTTGTCGATACAAAAACATATAATCTTCGGGATTTGACGGTATGTTGGTAATCCTTTCAGGTATAGAAACTGGCAAAGGACACACCCCTAATTTTGCTTCGTTGTTATGCACCCATGAGCGCCTCAGAATCATATCATAGTCCGGGTATCTTTCATAATATGAAACTTAACGTGTGTGAGAGCGTCTCCTATCTTGATTTCGAGGTTGATGTACCCATAAGCATCTCTAGACTCTCCTTCATAATTTTTAATTATGGTTGGGCAATGAACAACCTCCTGCTTCGAAATCTTTACATCTTTCAGGACCTTGACGGTGACAATGTTGAAATCAGATGCTACAACAATCAGCGCGTTGTCGAACTTGGCATCCTTCAAGCGATCGATGGTTAGGAGTCCCCAGTTACATCTCAAGTTTCCCGAGAAGGATTGGGGTTCAGGAGCGACTTCCTTAACTGGAAACAGACGCTTGCCTAATACGACACGGTTGAGAGCCCCAAACATGTCTTGACGTTGTACCTTAGAGAAATACAGAATTTCACATAAATGTTCCATCATAGACTTCACAGTCTTGTGAACAGAGTCCCCAGAAATCATGCAGCTTTTGACAGGAAGAGGGTCTATGTTGACTCCTTCATTTCCTAGTTGAAGTTCTCCCGCGTCCACCTTCTCTTTGAAAATGCGCTTCAACTTGTTGCAGCCACTGGTTGGGTGATTGACGAACCTGTGATAATGACAGTATTTGGGATTCGCCATCTGTTCTTCAGTTGGCGGAAGTCTAAGAGGAGGTAGCTTGATTAAATCATCTTGAATCCATGCTTCCAGGAGTTCAATGACCTCATCTATTGGAAATGGAAAGTCTGGAGTAGCATCTCCAGCTTCAGGAGTCTTAGCCGTGGCTTTCCGAGATGGATTCGTATGCGCTGGCGCTGCACGTTTGGGTTGTTGCTCCGTTGCGGGAGCTTTCCTTTTTCCTCCTTCACCTACCACGCTTACAAAAAGACCGGTGTTGTATTGTTGATAAGACGCATGTTATCTCGAGTTTCGCGTGCATCCTCACCCCTGGTCGGTCCGGCTCTTTCTAAAAGTGTTGTTACGGTCGTAGCCGATCATTTAGAAGCTTCATGGAGTTAATAGAATGTATGAAAACAAAAGTTTTCCAGTAAAGCACGATAGATGTGAACCATACCGTTAATGCAAGACTCCACCAATTGATGTTCGGTCACATTTGGGTCGTGACAATACAAAGCTTGAATTCTGAATCTCTTGACGTAGTCGTTCGGATGCTCGTTGTTTCGTTGAAACATTCTTCCCAAGTCCGAGAAAGTGATTTGCTCGGACATGAAGAAATACTTTTTGTAGAAAGAGGTGACCATCTCACACCAGTTTGATATTATGTTTGGTGCGATGTTGTTGTGCCAGGTGTAGCCTCTTCCAGTAAGCGACTTTGAGAACTATTTCAGGCGGAAGACGTCATTGTATTCGTGTTCTCCAAAAGATTCCAGAAAACGAGAAATGTGTTCGCGAGCGCTACCAGTACCATCATAAAGGGAAAACTGAGGATATGAATATCCTCTCGGTAGGGGAACTCTCTGCACATTAGGAGGATACAAAGGTTGGTGCTGGTGCAGGTCCACCCGGTTTCCTTGCCTCGTTTTTGGAGTAGTCGTTTTAGATCCTCACGAGTGATGAACTTGGATGGCTGGTTCCTTTCCGATGGGCGTTCATGAACAATACAGGATTCTTCATCTATATAGGCATATCCTGATGAAGCACTCGCGCCAGGCGTTCTGAAGGTACTCCTTGTTGGTTCCAGGGGTTGTCGTGACTCTTGTGGCGATCGTTCTTTTAATGTCTTGAGAAAAGTAAGCACCTCTTTCTGAGTTGTAACCATGTCCGTTTGAACCTTAGCAAAAACTTCATGCCTATCTATCAAATCAACAATGGTAATAGGGGGTTGGCCTCCTCTGATTCCTCCAGCACGTCGTCCTGACGGAGGAGTAGTAGCTGCTTTGGTGACGACTGGAGGCGTTACACTTGAAGAAATGTTGGGGTTTGCGGCTGCTCTGGATCTGGTCATAGGAGGTGTCACGCCCGAGGGAATATTTCCCGCTCCGCTGATATTGGTGGTAGAGGACGTAGTTCCACGAGATTCATTGATCGTATTGACAGGATATACCGTAACGTCACTGACAGGGACATCAACGCCGAGAGTGTTGTCAGTGCTAGTTCCATCGGAATTGGTTGTCGATCCAGACCTAAGATCCACCATTTTGAAATCAGGAAAATCGAATTGGGTATTGAAAAATTGACTTCACGACCGAGAGATTAATCTCCCACTGTGGTTGCCAGTTGTTTTGGGGTAAAAAAATGATTCTGCTGTTTTTGGTAATTTGGGGTGTGTTGATGAGAAACGAATTCAAACCCTAAACAAATGCCTTGCACGGGAATGCTTTTAGGTTCGAGAGATCAATCTGTAAGACTCTGGCCTAAACCAAGAAATGGTCGTTCCAGATTCAATTCGGTCACAAAGTGAAGGAGAAGGGTTGATCTTAGTGAGGGAGAAGGTGTTTGAGATCAGAGTGTTGAATTATGAAGGTGTGGCTATTTATGACTTCCGTATCAGAAAATGGTTTCTGGCTACTTGTGTTTACAACACTTGTGTTATGTACCCCTTTCGAAATATGTTAAAAAACCTATTTATACAAGTCATTTGAGCACAATCTTGATCTCGTAGGAAGTAGAGGAAGTTAAGTGGTAGAGTAGTGGGGACGTGTAAGAAGTGGTGATCATCACGTGGTCACATCTTCTTCCACTACTCTCATCATCGTTAACCGTCTATCTTTTCCTGATACGTTCTCATAATGGACGTGTTGCACGCCATACGCTGTAAACCGCCAGACCAATACCCCAGTAAGTATCCCCCAGTTTGTGACATGTTTGATGTCTCGAGTAGGTAGGTCAAGTCGTGGGACTTGCCGCAAAGAATAACACATGACGCTATTAAGTTAAATAACTAAGTTATTTATGAAGACGATATTTATAAAATATCGTATGCATTCGATGCATGTGAAGCATCGCTTTTAAGCAAGCAACTCAAAATAATAGATGTGCATGATGCATCATTGTTTTAAAGCTTGATTGAATAAGCCGGAGATAAGCGTATTAAAGGAGGTAACATGATCGACCACCTTTGGGTGATCGTTTGGTGGCTCTAGGGACAAGCCATTCCTTGATCGATCGCTCCATGTGAAGGAGGGGTGGTCGGTGATCATGGAGATACCTCATCGATTGCCTAAAGTTTGATCCAAGTCGTCCGACCAAGCTATCAAAGATGGTCTGTGGAAGATGTTTTCCTCCGTTGATTCATATTTAGGGTTTGTAAATAGCGTGTCCAACCAAAGTTTGACTAATAGAACGTGAGCGCTGGGCGTTAATTGGATCAGGTCGATCGTCCATGCATGAAGACGGATACTTCCGTTCATGCCGACATCTACCAGATTGCCTAAAATTATATCTAAACCCTCCTTTTCGGCCGGCGAAGACGAGCGATCATGATCAATTTGCAATAGTAACTCGTTGTAGCAAACGCAAACTAGGGTTTCAATGCAGCCGCATTCACTCTAGTTCAATCGAACAAATCAGCGTGCTATTGATTTCCCATGGGCAAGTCGACTGGTCGGGAATAATCTGAGGCCTGCAGTGAATGCACTGACACCTCTTCAATCATATGAAACGCGATCTAAGCCGTCCAATTAGGTTGTCCAAGTTGGATGGCCATGATCGATTTGCGATAGTTATATACTGCCGCAACTCGATTTTGGGGTTTTAGAATAGCAAGTTTGCCCTGGTTTGGGCAAGCAATTTGGTATCCTATGGTCTTACTTCAAGCAAGTCGATCGAGCAGGAAACAAGCTGGTCCGCCGTTGAATGCTTCGGTACCTTTCTGAACGTTTCGGGGAAGATCTCAGCCGTCCAACAAGGCTGGCAAAGTTGGAAGGTCATGATGTGTTTAAGACCCTTTTTAACGGTCTTAGCTCGTTCGAGCTATTTTTACACAACGCGATCACTCATGTTTGGGGTCGGAGTTTGAAGCACTTGTGCTGAGGGAATGAGACTCAATCGACTAGGGCACTAGTGGGCCCACCGGTGGTCATTACAGTGATTTCTTAGTTCTGTTATGAGTAAGCTATGATTGTTAAATCATGCGGCCAAGTTGTGTGGCCGTGATCGCTTCTGAGACTGATATCATCAGTTTAGAATTTCTTTAAGGAGTATATATGTTTTCGATCACGCTATATTTAATTAAAAAGTGGGTGAACGCGTTGATCTCTTTGTCAGAGAGATGTAGCTTGTATGAGTATTTTTGTGCAGATCCCAATACTAGCACTTTGGGAGATTCATGATACTCTGCTGAGAGTGAGCATTGATCGTCATGTCATGTCAGTATTGAGAGTTCGGCTGGGAACATAGCATGGAAAAATACCAGGCGGGTCATGCATTAGTTAATAATGCTAGTATAAAATAGAATCCACAGATTATTTGGGGTTGCAACTACGCGCACCATTCTGAATGAATTTCATATATATACTGAGTTGTTCAATACATGTATAAGTAAAGCGGCTTGAGCACTCGTTACTTTAAAACGACCTTTATTCCTTTGAAGGATCACATCGCTAAATATAGGGTTTTACGACTTTGACCCTGAACTAAAAACCACCATCAACACCGATCTACTGAATTAATCAATCCAATCTATCACAAGGATAAACCGATTATTTAGATCCTCTTTTACCGAAACACGTATTGTGCACACCAAAGATTATAAACCCACAAATCTTCATCTTCAATATCTTCTTCGTATTCAAATATTCTTAGATCTTCAGTAAACACCTTCACACAATCACTTGAATCTCTTGTGATCAATCACGCATAGAACGGAGTCTGTTAACAATGGATTATCACAAGATCATATTTAGAACTAACAACAGTCTAAAAATCCATGTCGAAACTCTAAACTAGTTTGAGTGAATCTTATATCAGAATAGAAGATTCTCAAGCATAAACAAACTAGGTGCAATCAAAGTTCAACCACCGTTAGTCAATCAAATCAATGAAAAGAAAAGATAAACCGCAATTATCTATTTTCCCACCAACGGTACTAATAGAGTTTCTCAATCCCAAAGAAGACTTTAAAATGAGCGACCGTAAGATATTTCGCCTAATTAGGTTACTCTCCTCTCCGAATAGGCGGCTTCACCAGTAGCAGCACAACAAGAGGTAGTTCGTCGTTACGAAGGATTAGTTTTCTAGAAAGGCAAACTTCAAGTATTTATAGATAAGGAAGTTTAGACACCAAGGAATTTCCAAAACCGAAAATATTCTCAAGATACTCATTAAAGCACAAATTCGGTTTCCATAATTTCTGTAAATGCTTTGTCCAAAAATAATGATCGAATTCTCTCAGAAAATCTCTAATTAGTAAATGCATATTACTAATTCTTATTTTCCTAAAAACGAAGCTCATAACCTTAATTAAAAGATTCTTAACTTATTTATGTTTCGATCCTGGGATTCTCTTCCGTTAGATATTAAGGAATAACTTTGAACAATCAAATAATAAACATTCACAGCACGTGTTCAAAGAATGTCGACATCTTTACTTTGTAAGTTCTCTTTCACACATACAACCTAGAAACCGATTGTCCACACTTCGAAACAATTTTATAATAGGTTCATATGACTTTCAATAACTATGTGATTGATCAAATAACATTCAATCACAAATCATGGGTTTAACGGTTCTACCAAAACAAGTTTCGGTTCTACCTTCCATGTGAGTACTGTGCATAGTCATACAAGCTTTACAAAATTCGGTTGATTAGGTTATAGGATCGGGTCCCCATATATATATGGTATCTAACTTATATGTGTTGCATAAGTCCATAAGATCTGTTCCCCTTTGCCTAAAAACGTGTTGCACATGTCCGTAGGATCGGTTCCCTTTTCTGCTATAAATCTTGTTGCACCTCATACAAGGATCGGTTCCTCTTTGTGATGTACTGCACCTCTTACTAGGATCGGTTCCCCTTTCCCATATTTTGTCAGACATAAAATCACAAACCCGATCATACTATCTCAAGTGATTACTTAAGATCGGTTTCACTAATAAAAGTCATACCAATGCATAAGTCAGGCCTTTGTGAATAGTTTTACCAAGAACACAACAAGTCATGAACGGTTATACTAAATCACACATATTGGATGTTCACAAGATATGCAATGAATAAAAATCCCAATAACGACCGACGATTTCCTTTTCGATTCACAAACAAGTTTATGAACTTACTTCCTTAGAAAACATGTAAAACATTTTTCCCTAGGATGAAATCCTCACCTCATACCCATACATAATCACAATAGCATTCAAATGATTATGGTGATGTCTTATCTACAAAGTTTAATGGTTAAGAAATCTATGTCTATCTAGAGTTCAAATATGCTTCGTAGTTTTGTTTTCAAAATGCACGACTTGAAAGATAAGTTAGGGAATGAAACAGTTCAAGTAAAATATCACTAACCTAAAGTGAAATGATGATGTTGTCGTTGTAGCTCCTTACTTCTTAACATATTCAAGTCTTTGCAATACTTGTAAAGTATCATTATCCTAATACTTTCAAGCTAACCTATACGAAGTTGACTCTAGTACATAATCAAGCGAATCTTAACATGAGTTTTGATTCACTAAAATATGACAACCAAACTTGACATACCAACGCTTGGTGGGTTCAACCAATCTATGCTCTAACAGCAACTACAAAGATAATAGTTGGGTCTGGCTTCACAATCCCAATGAAGTCTTCAAGTCGTTAACCTACAGGGTCTCGAGAAGAAACCTAAGGTTAAAGGAGAATCAACTCTAGTTATGCAACTAGTAACACATAAGAGGTGTGGGGATTAGGTTTCCCCGTTGCTAGAGTTCTTCTTTATATAGTTTTCAAATCAGGATTTGCAATCCAAGTTACCTTGGTAAAAAAGCATTCAATATTCACTGTTAGATGAAAAACCTGATTAAATTCAAGCTAATATCTTTCAACCGCTAGATCGAACTTAGCTTGTTACACACAAATGAAATGTACCCTCATTTAGGTTTATGTAGCCGTACCTAAACATGTACACCATGTTGGTTCACAAATAGTTAACCGAGGTTAGCCATATGATTACTCTCATATCAACCTTATTCATCTTAACCATAACTAGTTCAACTGACTCAAATGAAACTAGTTAAAGAGTTGTTCAATTGTTTAGAATACACAATTGAAATCAAATCGGTTTGATTCACTTGAATCAATAATGAACATCATATCCACGGTTGGCGAAGATTGCATTCCTTATGATTTAAATGTTTAAGTACATGGACTTGACCAATTTGACAAAGTAATCAGCTTAAGTATGTGTATGGGTATGCGTACTTAATCAATCGGTTTTGAGTTTGTAAAGTTTTCAAACTCAGCAGAAATATTTGGTTCAAAAACTTCCTCCAGTATGCGTACAGGTATGCATACTTAAGGTGACTGGTTTGTGAATTTTGCCAAAATCAAACTCAGCAGCAAGTATGCATACGGGTACGCATACTTAACTTGTCTCATTCACCAAATCCGTATACACACATATGCATACTCTTGGCTTCCGGTTTATGGACTTATACATTAATGTACGAACACACCATATATGATTATAGCCAAAGATGGTTACATCATCAAATCTTTATTTCAATAATTGAAACATTCTTGTATAATGTTAATAGACGTTTTCACACACTATCAACATCAAAGAAATTTTCAAGATATTGAAATAATCATTATTGAAACCTTCCAAGTCTTACACCAAGTGATTGTATCACACAAACCATGTAAGATGTTACTCAGAAATTTTCTCATGATATAAGATGAACTTGGTCGAAGTGAAAACTTACCAACGCATATTTAGATAAATATGTAAGTGAGATATACTCAACTCGAAATCTCATATGTGCATAGAGAAAACTATATCGTAACACGACTTATGTCTCAATATAGGAGATAGTAGAAATAGACTTTCCAAGTGATAGATAAGTTCAAGTCTCCACATACCTTTTTTCGAAGAAGTTCCACAAGATACCCTTAGTAGTTCTTCATCTTCAAGTGATGAACGTCGAGAGATTTAATCTCAACTACACTATATATGTCCTAGTCCGAGACATCTAAAAATAGGCTAGAAATCAAGAATTATAGTTTTGATCACTAACATTGACAAACATGTTTGAGATAGCAACGCATGCGAGTTTGACCGATCAATGCTCTAACAATCTCCCCCTTTGTCAATTTTAGTGACAAAACTATTAATACATATGGATTACAAAAAAGATAAACAATAAGCTTCTTATCCACATGCTTGATCTCCTTGGAATCTTCAACGCGACCCGAAATCTTCGTCACTTCCATGTACTCCATGATCCTAAAAGTTGTAAGTTCAGCATCACAGTTGTTGAAGATCCGTTGCTATAACAATGAGAAAAAAAATATTCTCGATCATTGTTATACAGTGTCATAGTATTATTACACAACATCAAAGTTCAATTGTATCATGTAGCGCCCCCTAAGCTAGCAGCTGACTAATCCAATAGATTAACTAAATAAGAGGCTCTAAGAATCTAAACCATGTACTTAAACATTCAATTAAGAAATGCGATACAAAACTTAACCCAAAACTAGCCCCGCTCAAAAATATAAATATACAAGAACTCCTCTCAAATGATGTGTAGTCATTTGTCTACAAATAGAATATACAACATAATACACATAGCAGAAGTTAACCAACTAACAAAGTCAACACTTGAGGCTTTCGTTGTGCAACTCTGATCTGTCTCTGAAACTGAAAGTGGGAATGGGTGACCACATCATCCCTAAAATGGGTGCCCCGCAGGAATAACATTTAACTTTCATGTAATCATGGCAAGATTTGGAAAAAAATAATGTTTTCCCAAACATTAAAAAGTGACCAAGTCACTGAAGTAAGCAAAGATGAACATGGACAATCTCTTTATTCAAACAATGTATAATATTCGTGCTAACCATACCCATTAGCTATTGATGTCACCAAGACCATGATGACCCACTCTAAACAATAAAAGTTGATTCATGTAGGTATAAATGTGAAAGAGCCTATCCTCACTGAAATAATCAAACATGTATATGGACAAACTCCTTCTTCAAACAATGTATAATATTCGTGCTAACCACACTCAATAGCTATTGATATCACCAAGACCATGATGACCCACTCTAAGCAATAAAAGATGAATTCATGTAGATATAAATATGAAGGAACGTATGCTATATACCACACAAGGAAATTCTCATTTCCCATAACAATATTGAGAACAAAACATTACAAGTCATTTCCAAACCATGGAAAGATTTACAGAATCAACATAGTATTCATAATGCAGTTAAATAAAGTATGGAATGCATAAACTAACAATGCATGAGTTTATTAACAAAGACTTTTGTAATAGAAACAATAATGGTTACAAAAGAGTCAAATGTATTCCCACCTCTTTTGATGAGAAGTCATGCCTACCTCGAGATCCACGATCCACTGGTTCATTCTTTGAATCGATCGTTGTTAATACGGACTAATTTTTAATCACACAAAAACTCTAAGAATCTATCCAAAATGGATCATACAAAAATCATACAAGAATCATATAGTTATATCTAACAGTTTTAGGCTCATTTATGATTCCACACATCTTCATTATCCATCTCTTGCATTTATAAAGATTTACTAACTTAATTAGGTTGATTCTAAAGTCCAATAACTAAGTCTTATGAGTATCTACAACTTTGTAGAAGGAATCGAAGACTAATTCAGATCATAAGGGTTCAATACATCAAATTAGGAAAACCTAAACCTAAGCCCAAGTGCATTATTCCAGCCCAATAACCTAAGGCCTGATTTATAAGAGTCAACTAACGGTTACTGACAGTCATCAAATGGTCAGAGGGAGTTAACTAACGGTCCACGTCTAAGTCCAGGTCAAGTCAATGGTCAACTGAGTCAAAACGGTCAAGGTCTACTGAGTCAAGTCTAGTCAGGTCTGGTCAGTGAGTTAACTCAGTCAGATATGCTGAGTCATATGAATGGGATGACTAAGGGTAAATCTATGCCATAACAGAGGCCAAAACTCTAATGCACCCTTCTATGTTCCAACTGAACAGAAACTCTACCAAGGTTACAAACCCATCTAATCTCTTTATCAAACAACAATATATTCTTAACAAAAGCAATTCATATATTCTCTCTAAATAAACTTCGTAATCAAATTACAAATACAACTATAATTAATGCCCAACTGCAATTGAAGTAGCAAGCCTCCACTTGAGCTATTAGCTATTCTCTACAATCATCAATACTTACTATACATCTCAAGGCTCAATCACCACCATTTAAACCTGAACTCCACTGTTCAATTTCAAACTCCATACTCTAACCACTAACAGTGTAATACTCATTCCATCTTCATCATCACAACGACAAAATACTTGCAAACTTCATATGCAGTTCACACATACACATTCCAGACTACCTCTCTACATTACAACACCACATCAGCTACAACATCAACATCAATTCACTTATTTCATTCAAACACTATCACCCAACCATAACACATCAATTCCTGCAACCATTAGCATCTCTTATCTTCATGTCTGCAACACGACCATTACTTACTATCAACATACAACTCAACTCTCCAAACTCAGATTCACACACAAGACACCAACAACTACAGCTTCATTCACTAACAGTATCTCAATACAACACAACATATGTGACAACTTAGTTTCAAACCTAAATCCAGAAATCTCAACCTTGTTTTCATATACTACCACCACTAGATTCAACAATAACGAAAACTCATTTCCATCTCCACACTATAATAGTACCAGTTCCAACCTACATACCATGTAGCTCAAACTACTAACCTAGTATTCATCTAATAAGTTATGGATTCCATTCATAACACAATAATAATTACCAAATCTCAAAGATGAACTACTTCACTTAGGAATTATAAGAATTATTACGTCAGATTGAATTCCCAATTGAAACAGATGATTCACCCTCTGTTAATCCTCGAACTGGAGTTCGTCATAACCACAAACCGTAAATTTCATCTTCCTCATTTGTAACTCGAACCATCTGACAGTTATTACAGATTCTCTAATTCATAATACAATCAAAACATAATTCTTCAATAGCTTCATAACCTTCATTTTCACATCATATCAGTAAAACCGAATCTTTAATCTCTTGTTATTTCACTCAATTACTTCACCATCAACCAAAACTCATAAATTGGGGAAGAATAGAACACCAACCCTGATTCACTGATTCATCACCATATCAGCTTCAAAACCTCAATTCAATCAAAACCCATATTTAGTTCGTCACTTAAACCCTCGATTTCATCTTCCAGTTCTTCATCTGAATTTCCACTCAAACCTAATTATATTCTTCTTCTTCAAAACGACTTCAATTAACATCAACCCCCTTAATCTTCATCCATTAACAACCCAATTAATCCATCAATTTACAGATGAACTCCAAATTAATCCCGAAACCCTAACTTACTGATTACTCCCTCCTTCGATTCTGAATCAACAATTAACAACAATGCCATCATTATCAACTACTCCTTGAACTTATCCACCTCCTACCGATCACAAAGATCCCTTTTGATTTTTTCAACACTCGCAGAAAAAGAAGAATATGAGAGAAAGAAGAAACAGAAGGAGAAAGAAGAAAGAAGGAGGATGCAAAAATCAAGAGAGACAGAAAGAGAAACCAGAGTTATCGTCTCGATTCCGCTATACATATGGCCGAATAGGAAGTTTATGGAACACACGCTGAATGTTAAGGGAAGCCCCAGACGGTCTAATGTCAAAAAGACTATTTTTCCCTTCTCACTAATTCGATGATTACTTTTTCGTTTGGTATCCGATTCACACGTTCGAGTAGTCCATTGTGCATAACTTCTCAAGATCTATCCAGCAGTACTAGCTTCGTAACTAAATCTTTGTTAGATTAATTTATATTAATTAACGTCCGTGTTAAATTAATCGAGATATTATCGTCTAATTCGACACTTGACCGATCTAATAGCGTTGACGAACTTGAGGGTCCTTACATATCATAACTTTGAAAATAACACTATGTTGATATGCATCACTCCCCATTATTCAATACATATCTCAACATGAAAACCACTCCCCCTTACATAATGATCCGTAAACCGTATTGTATTTGTAACGTGAACTACACATTAATTATCCCCCTTTTTGTCAACAAAATTGGAAAATGTACGAAAATTAGTGGGATCCTAATGAAACTTCCACGGAGATACTTTATGAACAAAAGGTGTAGTCACATACCAACAAATCTAGATGCAATCATAAAGCCGAAGCTAAATGCATTCATCGAGGAGTTAATGAAGATACAAGATAACCCCTAAAAATTCCACAGCCGCACTCCCCACAAAGATTTGGCAATTAAGCACAAGTTCAAAATAAACTCTCCCCCATAAACTTTCATCCCCGAAGGAACAACAAAGGCGACCTTACTTTCACAAGAAAGAAAGATTTATTTTGGATAAACAAATCACATTAAAACATGACCTTGTATCCACAAAATTCAATTGAAATAACCACAAGAGAACCCATAGTTAGTTCAATCGAAAAATAACAACCAAATTAATCACAAGAAGTTGTCAATTTAATTGGTCATGATCGACATAAGAGAACTTACAAAGTAACAACTAAAATAATCAAAAGAGATTGATTAATTTAGTTAATCATGTTCGACATAGGGAACCTCATGGATAAAAAACTAAGTTAATCATAAGAAAATAATCAACTAAGTTAATCTCAAGATAATAATCAACTCAGTCGATTGTGTTCAACATAAGAAACCCTAATGGAACAACACATTATATGCACAAAGACTGTTGATCGGAGATCGACCAAATACTGCGGAATAGACAAGGATTCATTCTATTTTTTATCACTATTTGCACAATGTCATATAATAGACTTAATCCTTGTAAACAAAAGTTTTATCCTTTCTTTTTATCAAAAACATGACATAAAAGGCTTTAAATTTTGTAATGTCAAAAGTTCATTCTGTCTTCCACCAATACATTCATATCAACATAATAGAGATAACTTTTGAACAAGTATGGGACAGTCACAGGTTCACGGACGTCAACAACATATCCCATAACAATTTGCAATAAATAAAATAATAAAGATTAAAATTGCAAAAATCATCTTCCAAAAAATACTTTAGAATTTAAATAAATAAATCTAAAAAACAATGAAGATGAAAAATGTTGGACATAGCTATGTGTACTCACAATAATGGCTATTCCAAACCCTAGTTATTCTTCTAAAAACACAAAAAGAAGATTTACTAGATAATAAAAATCAGACAAGATCAACAACCATGGACCGGACAAGGGAGAGTTCACCAATTGCTTTCTTTAGCTCATCCTCCAAAAACACTAGATTCTTTAATGCAATCTCGAGATGTTCACGCACGACCTCAAAGTGTTGAAGAAGATTTCCAACCAATTGAACAGACATCTGAATTGGAAGATCTTTTTCATGATCAATTGCTTTATAGCAAATAACATGAATGGGATCATCTTCAAGTTCAAAAGTCATCTCATCAAAGTTGTCTTCCTTTTTGCTTCCTTCCATCGTGCACTTTCTCAACCAACCTTAGAAGAAGTCTTGGCATTACCGTACCAGTATACGTGTATCATAACTTGATACATATTTAAAGGAAAAATTCTACAAGGGAAACTAGGGTTTCTTGTATACGTTTGGTAACGTCCCGGTGTGCATAAGTACATGGTTAAGACTCATGGCAAGGTCGATTAACATATGGAGTAATCAAAATAAGAGAATGACAGGATTATTGAAACAGGGTGACTCGACTGTCATTCTAGGAAGAATAACTAGTGCATCTTAAGAAGTATTTAAAAATGATTTAAGCAACTACAAGAAGAAGGAATATTATTAACACAATACAACACAGACCATTTAAATATCTTCATTGAGAGCTATGTGTATCTTCTCATTGGTCTACAGAGAGGATACACATAGACAAATAGTCAAGTTGTATTTTGATGAACATGAAGTTCATCAGAGGTGTTGGCACACTCCTTTTTACTCTCCTCCCTTATACTAGAATTACTAGGAGAAAGACAAGAGTTACCTGGAACAACTGCTTTCGTTGCCTTTTGATCTTGCGCTTGAGACCATTGATAGTGGTCTTGAGTTCCGAGACACGATTATTAATATTAATGTAATCAGGGACACTTATTTCAGAGGCAAGATCATTGTTGAGCGAAAGAGATGGTTTTGAAGAAGTTTTCTTTCTTCGACATCTTTTCCTTCTTACATGATTTTCAGATTTATCAGTCATTCATATAACCTTGTTCCTTTTGTCATTGTAAGTGGAGGAACAATTTATTTATCCTCAAGAACTGGTCCATCGGGACACCTTTCTTGATTGTGGAATGAGTTTCTACCTGAACGCTGATGAACTGCTTTGACTACTTCTTTGGACATCCATATGAGAATGTTGTGAAGTTTTTCATTCCTTAGACGAAGATAACATCTTTTTTCGATGTGACCTTTCTTACCACAATAAAAGCAGTTGATTGGACGATTTATATTCGTTCTCAATTGAGTTGTTCTTGTAGGCTACTGTTCTTGACTTTCAGATACATCTACGGCATGAAAAAGTTTTTTTTTTCCTTAAAAAAACACATCTTACCACTACTTGGAGCTTTTATTCCTTTATAGACCAGACCACGTGTATCACGATGTTCTTTACATGCTCCAAGCATAGAAGATAATTTTGTATAGCTAAAATTAGATTTTTTTAAATTTTCTTCTAAGGCCTTGACCTTCTTATGCGTCGTACGCAGATCAGTCTCCAATTGTTTTTATCTCATGATAGATTACTTTTCTATGATGTTAAAACACTCTTGTTGGGAGACACATCTTGCATTGATTTATGCAAGTCTTTCTTCCAACGTAATGATATTTTTACGAAGACCATCACATTCAGAATTCTTTGAACAATGTCTTCGTTACTATCTTCAGGAGTAGCTTGTAATAAGCTATCATATCCCTTAAAGAGTTTTCTCAATTTTCGGTTTTCAACATATAGAGGAGTTAAAAATTTAGTCAAGAAAGATGTTAACCTATTTTTTCAGGAGATGATCAAAGAGAATAATGTACTGAGATACTTATTCTTCGACACTTTGTCCTTCTTCTGAGTCACTTTCACCAGAAAGATCATTTAACTGTTCACCAAGACTGTCTTCCCAATTAAATGCGAATTTAGAAGAAGATGCAGAAATTGCATTCTCAGTGGAGCCAGGACAATTAACAAAGTTGGAATGTCATGAAATGGTGGCGTAAGTTCAGAGATCTTTTTATCTATATCAGATCGCTACAAACACAGACTTATGAGGTCTTTAATGTGTTTGCCTGCTCTGATACCAATTGAAAATACGGGGGTACAACAACTACACCCAACAATTCGTTTCGCAATCTGAGAGGACTTACTCCAATACACTTTCTAGAGAATCAATTAGACAGTCAGACTCAATCTAGATGAAAGTATATCAAAGAGTTTAATATCTCTAACTCTTAATTCAATCCACAATCAACAAATAGAAATTTGCGAGCCTGATTGAATATAAGAGGAATTATTTGAACGATACCAAAGACCAATGTTCAAGTGTCAATCAATGTAAATCAACAACCAAAGGTTGGATATTCTAATTGATTGATCTTAACGCACAACCTGTGATATTTCAATTATATAACAAAATATAACGCGGAAAAGAAACAACACAGACACCAGAATTTTGTTAACGAGGAAACAGAAAATCCAGAAAAAATCCGGGACCTAGTCCGGATTGAATACCACACTGTATTAAGCCTCTACATACACTAGCCTACTACCAATTAACTTCGGAATGGACTGTAGTTGAACCCTAATCAATTTCACACTGATTCAAGGTACAGTTGCGCTCCTTACGTCTCTGATCCCAAAAGGATACTACGCACTTGATTCCCTTAGCTGATCTCACCCACAACTAAGAGTTGCTACGACCCAAAGTCTAAGACTTGATAGACAAATCTGTCTCACACAGAAAAGTCTATAGGATTGAATAAATCTGTCTCCCACAGAAATACTTGTTGTAGTAATTTTAATGCAGTAAATAAGGTGTTCGTTGCTCGTACTTGAAAAGAAAACAATTTTTAGATTTAAATTAAAAAGGAAAATAAATAAAATAATTCAATTTTAGAGAAAATTACCAAGACTAGGATTCCACCATTGACCAAATAAATAGTAAACTCTAAATAGTTTTTATGCAATTCTATCTTTAAAATCAATTCTAATATTTGCCTCAAATATGTTTTTGAAGTAATAATTGTAATCAAAAAGTATAAAACATCAAATGTTATTAAAACCCAGCATGCTTCATCAAATTAATTCACAACTATTCAATAAAAACTAATATTTCAATTTCAATTCCATGCAAATAATCAAATAAAAATATTGCAAATAAATAGTAAAATTAGAATTATACCAATTAATGTGGAACAATGGCTTCCTCCGTCGCCTTGGATAATGGGTTTAGCTCCTCATCCCAAAAACACACTCACAAGATGTATCCATGGATTAATATGTGTTTTTATTGATGTAAATAATGTAGAATTGAAGTTTGTAACGCTGTAATAGTGTTACAGTGTCACTGTTACAACAGGGAAAGAGCTGAAAATTAAACGATACTTTTCTGTTGCTGTAAAACAACGACACTCGTTTCTGGTTTTAAGACTGTTGAAGAACGACTGCCATAGCAAGTCTGTTCTTCCTCTTCTTCTTCCTCCTCGAACAGCAGCAGCAGCAGCACTGTAACTCTCTGTAATCGCTTCTCCTCGGCTCTCCTGGACTCTAAACTCTCTCCTAAGGTTTTCTAACCCTTCTATGACTTAAACCCAACTATTTATAGGCTTTGAATCACCTTGAAACTCGATCAAACTCGTTGAAAATCTCCATTATTCTCTACGGGCAGTTTGAAGAATAATCCTCTTCTTGTTGCGTTCCACCCTGTTTTTAGCTATTCTCTCGTCTCAAATATCTTCTAGGATTTGGACTCAACTTATTTGAAGTATATCCCACGCAAGAAAATCCCTTAAATCTCTCAAACCCTAAACAGAGAAGTCGTATCCTGTTGGGACTTTGATCAATTATTCCGACTTATCCAGCCCAATTGGATGGGTCTAGACGATTGCATTAGGCCTGTTATGTCTTCTAGAGTCCGTAGGTACCAAATACACCCATTTAATCTCCTCAGAACTCGCTAAGAATTCAACTCCAAAACTGTTGTCGCTGCAGCCAATTCTTCCCGCCAATTTCTGTTTTGAATTTTGAAGATGACCTCCCCCTATCCAGTTCCGGTGTCCCTTTAATACATGCCCTGAAATGGGGTGCCCCTTATCCAAATTAGGGGTGCCTTTAGATATTCTTCTGGGATGTTTTCCGCACTTTTTCAGGGTTTCTCCGGAGTATTTCCGGTGCACTTATGGGGCATTTCCAAGGGCCACATTTTTAGCCAATTTTGCCGCAAAGCCTTATTTATCCAAAAACACCTACAAAAGCATAAAAGACCATAATAAGTACAAAATCGAGCACTAATGATATACACAAATGAGATATATTAGACACATATATGTGTCTATCAATACCCAAGAACTTTTGTTCCGTCATTTGATAAATCAAGGTGAACAAGAACCAATTGATAAACCAGACTTATATTTCCATAGAACAACCTAGTATTATCATTCACCTCACAATAAACTTAATCGACTAGCGAAACAAGTTATTGTGGAATTACAAACGATGAGACGAAGTTTGTTTGTGATTACTTTTCTATCTTTTCTATCGGAGATATAAAATCTCAAGACAATTATTGCAACTGCACTCAACACGATAGAAAAAACAAGATCATATCACGCAACTACAAAGATAATAGTTGGGTCAGGCTTCACAATCCCAATAAAGTCTTGAAGTCGTTAACCTACGGGGTCTCGCGAAGAAACCTAAGGTTAAAGGAGAATCGACTCTAGTTATGCAACTAGTAACACACAAGAGGTGTGGGGATTAGGTTTCCTAGTTGCTAGAGTTCCCTTTTATATAGTTTTCAGATCAGGATTTACAATCCAAGTTACCTTGGTAACAAAGTATTCAATATCCATCGTTATGAAAAACCTGATTCAACCAAGCTAATATCTTTCAACCGTTATATCGAACTTAGCTTGTTAAACACAAATAAAATTTACCCTGATTTAGGTTTATGTAGTCGTACCTAAACGTGTACACCATTTTGGTTCACAAATAGTTAACCGAGGATAGCCATATGATTATTCTCATATCAACCTTATTCATCTTAACCATAACTAGTTAAAGAGTTGTTCAATTGTTTAGAAAACATAATTGAAATCAAATCGGTTTGATTCATTTGAATCAATCATGAAAATTATAGCCAGGGTTTGCAAATATTGTATCCCTTATGATTTAAATGTTTAAGTTCATGGACTTGACCGATTTGAAAAAGTAACCAGCTAGTATGTGTACGGGTATGTGTAGTGATCTACACTACAAACATCTAATTTAGGTTTTCAATCCTACATGATCTAAACTGTAGGGATTGGGGATAAAACCTCAGAGAGATAAACTCTAAACATAAAAATCTTCACTGAATAAGTTTAGGGTTACAAGCAAGAATAAAAGAGAACGACTGTTTTGGTAACACGAGCCAAACACATGCACAGAAGTTCAACTAAATACACTCAATACAAGGATAACGGCACCCTCTATGTAGCTAAGTCAGACAAGGCTATGACAATGCCCACCCCTACAGCATATCCTTGTCCTCAAGGATGAATTTAGGGAAATAAGATCAGATGAAAGCTTTGTCTTGCCAAGTAGCATCCCCTTCAGAAGTGTGAGACCATTGGACCTGCACCTGTGGAACATTTTGGCGGCCTTTGATAAGAACACGCGAACCCAAAACCTTAATATGCTTGACTTTGAATACTTCTTCTTTGTCAAAGGTGGGAAGTATTTTCTGTGGAAAAAGTCCTTGTACAATTTTCTTCTTTAATTGTGAGACATGAAAACTGGATGAATCCGAGAAGAAACAGGTAACTCAAGTCGATAAACAACGGTACCAACTCTTTCTAGTACCTTGTAAGGACCGAAGAATTTGGCTGCTAGCTTGAGATTCTTGCATAGCTGAACTGATGTTTGCCTATATGGTTGAAGACGTAAATATACCCAATCGCCCATTGTGAAGGATCTCTCAACCCTGCCCTTGTCAGCTTGTTGTTTCATTCAATGTTGAGCAGTAAGAAGATTCTGGCGCAATACATCTGTCATAATGGCTCGATGGTGTAAGTAATCTTATACTAAGGAATTGTGAAGGGTCCCAGCAGCGTGTAGTCCAAATTGTGGTGGAGAATAACCGTAAAGAGCCTGAAATGGTGTTAGCTTGATGATGGTGTGGTAAGAGTGTAGATTGGGAAAAACGAGTCGCTGTTTTTTTAGGGAATTGAAGAGAAGAACGTGTTGTTGAGACTCCTCAACCGAGAAAACTGTTCAACCTCACAGATGCACTGCAAAGGGAGTGCTTAGATTCGAGAGACCAATCTGTAGGACTCCGTCCTAAACCAAGTCAATGGCCGTTCCAAAGTCAATTCGGTCGCAGAGAAGGAAATGGGTTGATCTGTAGGAGGGAAGCTGAGAATTGTGTGGGATCAATGATGATCAAGGATTGTGGATGTGTTGAAGGTTTCTGCAATAATGATGAACTGTTGAGTTCGAATAAGTTCTGGTAGATTGATGAATTCCTGAGAATAATTACTCGATAAATTCTATGTTGAAAATTGCTGATGATGTCTTCAATCATGGATTCAGAGACTTATTTATACTGTCGGAATAGTAAACACATTGATCCCTGTAAGTGTGACGGTTTTTTGAGTGAAAGAGTGGGAAAGTGGGAATCGTGGTGAAAACCAGTTCCGGGTCATGAAGAGACTTGATTAAACGTCCACTCACTATTTTGATAACTCCTTCAACCGTTTGCACGACTTACTCACACTTATCGTCGTGGATGTATCCACGTGTCGTACGCTGCCAGACCAAATCCCTAAGTGATATCCCCCCATGAGACCGTGATTGATGTCTCATGAATTGTGGAGTCTGCATGACAGACGTGTACTGATTAGACAATGAGTCTAAGTTTTGTTGAATTGAGCATGAGTGACAAATGCTCAGTGATTCATGGATAGAACGTTCGTGTTCTTATGTTGATATTACTCGTCTGAGAAAACACTATTAAATTTGAGCAACTGAGCAAGTATTGCTCAATTCGACGAATTACTGAATATTGACAATTGGGTCATTATTTAAGCAACTGATCAAGTATTGCTCAAATCGACGAGTTGATAAATATTTATAGTTGGATCAATATTTGAGCAACTGAGCAAGTGTTGCTCAATTCGATAAATTACTGATAATTTGATCGAGCAACTGAGCAAGTATTGCTCAATTCGACAAATTACTGAATATTGAAAGTTGGATTAATATTCGAGCAACTAGGCAAGTATTGCTCAATTCGACGACTTACTGAATATTGAAAGTTGTATCAATATTCTAACAATTGAGCGAGTGTCGCTCAATTCGACGAATTATTTATTAGTAACGTGTATACTACCAAATATTATGTGTTTGATCCAGATTGTTGAACTAATGTAAATTTATTAGTGTTTGAATCTTCCTTAGAATGGTGATTCGTGGAACGTTTATTCGAAAACCCTATTTTTTGATCAATTGTTCATCACTTGATGAATTGCTGAAAATTGGTCGTGAGTGATGAAGGGATGACTACATGGGATGGTGGAGTCCATGTGGCACCCATATGCTCGAGTGAGCATGCACCAGGGCCCTTGGTTGGCCAGTTGGTGAAAGAATGATGATTAAATGTTGGTTTCATCATTTATTGAAATAGTGCTCGATTGAGCATTAGGCGATAAAACCTAATTATGGAAGAGTGAGGGACCGACCAAGAGGGCATGAGACTGTCCCTTGGTGGTCGTGGGACCAGCTGATGGTCGTTTGAGCAAACTCCAAGTTGGTTGAAAATAGTTTGGACCCAATATGAGCAACTGAGCACATTAGGTCAAAATTATGAAAACGTGTGGGAACGGCTCTTTGCAAGCCCTAGGGACGGCCTTGGCAGGTCAAGGAGGCATGCTTGTGTCACCATAATGTCCGTGTCTCAGACCTGAGAGTTTCGATAATTTCTGATGTGCGTTTGAGCAACATTGTGGATTTTCAGAAGAGTTTTATCTTGACTGAAATTCTTGATTTTTTTCTCGAATGAGCATGTGTGCTCATTTGATCAATATTTTGTAAATATTAAAATAATATTATTTTAATATTTTTTGTGAGTAGCCTAGTCGGTCGTGTGACCATGTCGACTTTTGGTCTTTTCATGGTTTGAGCAATATTTGAGAAAATATGAAGAAATCATGATTTTTGCTCAAACTGAGGAGTTTCATGAGATGGGGAAATAATATTTATGAAAGAATAGAGATTGCAAAGTGTGGGACCGTCCAAGGCTAGGGCATGGCCGTCCGGCCAAGTTGCCTGGTCCCACGACACCTTTTCCTATTTTAAAATATTATTTTTCATGAAACCGTGAAACTATGGAGAAACCATGATTTTTGTTAAAACGAAGGAGTTTCGTGATATTAGGGAAATAATAATTATAGAAGACTAAGGATTTCAAGGTGTGGGACTGGCCACGACTTGGTTTCCCGATCCCGCAACACCTTTTCCTATTTTATATTATTATTTCTCATGAAACCATGAAAATATGGAGAAACCGTGAGTTTTGCTCAAACAAGGAAAGTTGCTATAATGAAGGGGTTTTCATGAGTTCATGAAAATAAAAAAATAAGAAAAAATAATGAGAGAGGCATGGGACCAGCCACGGCTAGGGCACGGAAGGCTAGACAGTGGGCCCGGCCCATGAGAGCCTCTTATTATTTTACTATTATTGTTTTTCTCCTGTTTTGTGTAGGATTCCTCATTTATCCATATTTTCGAATGCTCGGTCATGCATCATTGTCAAGTACACTTGCACTATTTTATGGGGCTTAGTCAATGATGGTCCTGATGCCCGGTTGTAGAGTATTTATTACTAATTTATGAATTTCAGTGGAGAATAATTCATGAAACTGAGTAATAAAGATGACTAGTAATTTATTATTGTAGATGGGGAAAAACGATTTGCTGGTTTTTACGGAATTGAGGAGGTGACCGTGCGGAGGAGACTCCTTGAACCGATCAAATGCTCAACCTCACACAGATGCACTGCAAGAAGGGAGTGCTTTAAGTTCGAGGGATCAATCTGTAGGAAACCGGCCTAAACCAAGACAATGGCCGTTCTAGAGTCAATTCGGTCACAAGAGAGGATGGGTTGATCTGTTGGAGGGAAGCTGAGAAATGTGTGAGATCAATGGTGATCGAGATTGTAGGTGTGCTGTGTATTCTGCGTAAGAAAGTTCTGAATGATTGAATTTACTCAGTTGAGAGTGATTTCTCAGACGATGAGTTCGTGTAGATGAAAGATTGTCTGTGTGAACTTGTCGAGAAATTCTTCTTGTTCAATCAGGATTCAGAGACTTTTTTATATTGACGAATTGAAAACACCATGATCCCATGAAGTGTGACAATTTCTGAAATCAGAGAGTGGGGAAGTGGCAGATCGTGTTGAACCCAGTTTCTCATCGTGCGGAGACTTGGTTAACTTTCCACCCACTACTTTGCTAACTTCTCCAACTGATAGCACGACTTGCTCACATTCTCATCGTGTGTTTGAAAACACGTGACGTGACCGCTAGACCAAAATCCTAGTTAATATCCCCCCATATGACACGATTGATGTCTCGTGAATGTGAAGTCAGTTGCTGACTTTATAGGACGATGAGTCCTTGCTGAGTTGAACATAATTTGCAAATGTTCTGAGACTCATGAGTTGGACATGTATGTTGAGACGAAGATATTATGTGATTGTTAAGTTGAGAAAATATTGGGCGTACGAGCAAATGTGGCTCGTTTGATAAACTTCTGAACATTAATAGTCAGTATCATGGACTGAGCAAGTATTGCTCACATGATGACTTATTGAATATTGATAGCCAGACCAATATTCATGTACTGAGCAAATATTGATAGTTGAACCAATATTTATGGTCCGAGCAAGTATTGCTAGTCTGAGAAAATATTGCTCATCTGAGTAAATGCTGCTCTGATGAATTGTTGAGTATTAATGGTCGAACTAATATTTATTTGGTGTGAGCAAATATTGCTTGTCTAAGCAAGTATTGCTCATCTGATGAATTATTGAATATTGATAGTTGAACATTGATCTGAGCAAATGTTGCTCATCTGATGGAAATGCTAATTTAAAACACTGGCGTCTAAGCCGAGCATAATTATTAAAGTGTTGATCATGGGATCAACGTAAAATTATTAGTGTTAGAATCTGCTCAGAATTATGTTTTTGCAGAGCTCCGGATTCGAAACCTTAATTTTAATCAATTGTTGGTTTTATTGAAAACCATTTGTGAAATAAAATGAAGAAGGGACCGGCTACACGGGATGAGGAATCGTCCATGTCACGCCCATATGCTCAAGTGATAAAAATACCAAAGTCTCATGAAGACCAGTTGGTGAAAGGATGATTAAAAGTTGGTTTCATCATTTATTAAAATAGTGCTCGTGTGAGCGTTAGGTATTAAAACCTGGAGAGATGAGGGACCGACCAAGGAGGCATGAGACCAGCCCTTGGTGGTCATTAAAACAAACTCCCAGCTTTTTGAGAAGAGTTTGGACCCGATATGAGCAATTCAGTAGATTAGGTCAAAATCATTTGAATATGTGGGACCGGCTATTTGCAAGCCTCAGGGCCAGACTTGATCGGTCAAGGAGACATGCACGCATCACCATAATGTCCAGGTCTCAGTCCTGAGAGTTTTGATATTTTCCGGTGTGCGGTTGAGCAACATTTTGAGAAAATATGAAGAAATCATGGATTTTTGCTGAAACCGGGAAACTTCATGAGATGAAGGAATAAAATTATAAAATAATGAAGGAAATATGAAGTATGGGACCGATTGGGCCAAGGCATGGACGTCCGGCCAAGGAGCCGGTCCCAAGGCACTTTTTTCCTAATTTATAATATTTTGATGATTTTAGGGAAATATCATAAAAATCAAGAAATTTATTGAAATCAAGGAGTTTCCATCGGATGAGGATACATAAAATAATAATAATAATAATAATAATAATAATAATAATAATGAAATAAAGGGACGTGTGGGACCGGCTAGGGCATGGCCGTCCGGCTATGGCCCGTCCCATGGGTTTCCCTAATTTTATAACTTAGTGAAATTTCATGAATCCAAGGAGTTTGTTGAAACTAGGGAATTTCCTTGAAGTGAAGGAGTTTCCATAAGATGAGGAAACAAATAATATGACAAGGGCGTGTGGGGCCAGCCACGCCGGCCCTTGCCCGTGCGTCCTGTGCGCTTTTCTCCCTAATTTATATAATTTCATGGGTTTGAGGAAATATCATGAAATCAGGGAATTTTCATGGGATGAGGGAAATAATAAAATAATAAGGAGTTATGAGGTGTGGGATAGGCCACGACTAGGGCATGACAGGCCGACTAGTGGGCTTGGTCCCGCGACACCTTTACTAAATTTTATTATTTCTTTGATACGAGGAAACAACATGAGACTGGGATTTTCCTTGAGACGAAGGAGATTCGTTGAAATGAAGGGATTGTCATAAGATTAGGGAAAAATAATAAAATGCGATAAAATATAATTTTGGGCGTGGGACTGGTCATGGCGTGACTGGCCGGCCGGTGAACCCAGTCCCCTAGCGCCTTTGCTAATATTTTATTATTATTATTTTTCTTACTATTTTTCATAGGTTCATCGTTCCTTCGTATTTTGGAATGCTCGTTTGCGCATTCAGGTGCTCGTTTGTGCATTATTTCTGAGTACACTTGCACCATTCTAGTAGGGGCTTACTCGAGAGCTACTCAGATGCCCGTACATTGAATATTTATCACTAACCCATGGAATTATGCTGGGAAGAACCACAAATTCAAGTGACGAAATATTATGAAGAATCGTAGAATGTTGTTGAATATTCACGATTATAGATAATTAACTGATGGCTCTATACTAGCATGCATGATGTCTAGGAGCATTAATTATCTGTGAAAGATGAACTTGTTGAAACTTCATATTTCCTTTATATAGTCAGGGAACACTTTGTTGTATCCTGAAGACGTTGTTGCTCTATACTAGCAGGCATGATGTCTAGGAGCCGTACAATCTTTCGATTCTATATATAAATGATTAACGAAATTGCTCAGTATTTATGAGATGTGATGTTGCCTCAGATGAGAGACTACAAATCTACAAATACTCTGAGAGACATCATTCTCAGTCAGAGATTTTGTGGCATGATCTTTCATGCTTTCAACGAGAGACATGAGCCTCAATACTCAACCGATTGCTAGATCAGGAGCATTACAATTATGGTTTTATGATTTTAGCCCTTGTTGAAAATCCACCATCTACATTAAGTCCCATGCTTAGTGAGGGACAGTCATGTTCCTCGGTCAGCACTGAATGGTGATTTTCTAGTTACAGATAAAATAAGTAATTGAACTTGGTCGTAAAATTGATATAAAAGGGAAATCCTTTTGGAATTAGGTTTTTGGAAATAAAATTGATATAAAAGGGAGTTAATCTCTTTTTTTATTCTTTTTCACCTAGGGCCAACCACCACCTACATCTCCCCATCACTCCACATCCGAGCTTCAGCTGGGAAGAAGATTCACCGCCGCCGTCGTCCGACTGGAGCCGGCACCGACAAGGTACGTGACGTCAAAAAAAATTTAATTTTTTTTTGCTGAGTTCATGAGTTGTTCGTGCTTTGATCATATTAAAATTTTATACATGTGTATATATGAGTGTGAGTTTTGTTGAAAACCCTTGTTTTACTAAACGTATGTTCGTTTGATCATTAGTTCAAGATACTAGCAATAATTCCTAGCTTGAGAGATATTTTTGTTTTGAAAATAAAATTGTGTCCAGAGATAAATTTTTGTTTATGAGCTTTCATGGAAACCAAAACTTTATTTTAAAAGGCGTGAACTTTTCACAAAACCGAAATAAACCTTCGTTTCAAGGAAAGATGCTCGTACGAAGGAAAAGAGATTTTTTTTATGTACATGGAACCATGACATGTAATGCCATATATTCATTTACCTGATTTTTCTCACGTTAAACCAATAAAAAATGAAAACTTCATGTGAGTTATTCACGTTAATTATGATTTCGTAAAATCAACACATGGATTTTGAGTAACCCTTGAAATTAGAAAATTTATTTATGATGAAGTATTGTCTTGGTGTAAAGGTCATAGTCCAGCTGTGGATGTTCATATTATGAAAATTGCGTTCATGATTTTATGAAAATCGGGTTTCAATTTTCAAATGGTAGAATTTTGTTCGTTATTGCAGGTTTCAAAGAACGAACTAATTTGGAGTGTTAACTCTTATATCACAATTACTGCTGAAATCGTGGAAAGGTAAGAGTTAAGAGTTACCATTTTTGTAGTGGATTTATTATCGGCATGTATATAACTTTATGTTCTTGGTTCTAGAAAATGGTGACTTCCAGCAGCAGCGATTATGATTACAACTATTCCTCCACCTCTTCTGACGAGGATTTCAAAGCTTCTGCATCTAAATCAAAAACTAAGGAAAATCATACGGAAGGGGCAAAGCCTGACATACCCCTTAATGAAAGGAGAGTCACTTATGCTGAGATTATGAAGGGAAAAGCTAAGGACGATGAGGCGGACGACCGTGTGCATAACAAGGATCGAATCCGGCGCATAATACTAGCAGCTGAGGAAAGACGTCGATTTGCCGACGGTGTACCTTCCGACTTTGATGCTTCATAAGATGAACTAGTGTGGATGCCACGGGATCGCAAGATTAAGCCAGATCGTCGTACCAGAGAGCTTAGAGAAATTGCGAAACAAGTCGAGGATGAGGATAAAGCGGAAGAGAACTAAGATTCGGACGATCCTAATATCCATCCAGAATTTGTAAATGGACCTGATAGTAACTCCGATGAAGAAGATGATTCTGAGAAGGAAGATGATGATTCTGATAAATCTGAAAACTCGGATGAATCTGACGAGTAGCTTTACTCCTGGTCTTATTTAAACATTTGAATGTTTTCTTAGCCTTCATAGCAGACCTTTTTTTTGATTATTTGAACAACTTCACTTCAGCATTAAGATTTTCCTTTCGAACGAGAAATCCTTTTATTAATATTGATTCTTACTGATTGAATCAAATAGAATGAGCCAATGCTCTTGCGCCAAACCCGTCGTGATCTCCTTTTACTTGTTTTAGTGACCTTCACTGTGAAAATATCCAGGCACGTTACACATGTCGAGGAGATATATGACACACACAAGGCCGTGTGAATTTTTAATCATTTCCAGCTTTGGTCGGTCCCTAGTATATTATTTTCCTCCGCATCTCCAGTATTGATCTTGTTTGGAACTTAGGGTTTCAGTAAAACCCGCAACTGAATTGACTATATGCAGAAGATAAGCATCCGCCGTGTCTTGTATATATCCCCAAGACTTAGGGTTTAACATTTACGCAAATATTTCTTCCATTCCTGAGTTAGTTTCATCAGAAGAAATTTTGGTTGCCATATATTTCCTCATCATGTCTAGCAATAGCGTTTCTTTTCTAAATGAATCTAAGTAGAAGCATGAAATAGAAGCGTACGTATCGGTAAGTTGTACATCTCTTTCGTCTCCATTCGATCAGAGTTATTGATCGTAGGGGACTAATTTGTTGCAGGAAAATAAGAAAAATCCTTCTTCTCTCAACTCGAGACCCAAGCGAATTGTTAGATCCCCTGTACGGTATAGGTCGGCTCATGCTGAGGCTGGATCATTTGTAAGTAACCATGTGACTTCCAAAGTTTTACCATGCTCCATTTATGATTAAATTAAACATTCCTTTAATTCGTTGTAGGTTGATGTCCGCATTTTTCTTGACGCTAGAAGGAGGAGGAATGGAAAGTTTGTGACCGTGGTTGGAGCTAGCAGCAACTGTGTCTGCGAAGACTTTGTTGAATCCGTGGAGTCTGGGGATAGGGTCCATTCTCGTGAATACCCAACAGATGGGCTCTTGTTTGAAGCTCCCTTGATTAATACTTCTCCGGACAAGGATATGGTCGATGGATTGGTCATCCCCAAGTGTCACGCGCCTCTGTACACCAAAATCTGGAAAAGGTACGGGCACATTGATACGACCTAAGTGTGGAAAGGCTTTATACCAACCTTCCTGACTACAGTTGCAGGGTCGTTACTGATCATTGAAGAGATGAACCAGATGTGTCTTCGGGATGTCAAGAATCAGGAATTGCACAAGTGGGACGAGATAATTTCGAACTGTGAGATTATGCGGTTCAACGTAGGATGGCTTCGTCATCGGCTCGAGATGATTAAGATTCATAAGGAAGGGGGGCTGCTGATGCCATTTCTGTTACTACTGCTTTACTGGAAGAGACCTTTCTAGCGACATATGCATCATACTTCGTAAAACACGAATACTTACATGGATTTCTGAAGCCGTGTCAGAAACATGCAGTATCATGATTTTACGGTTTTGACCTTTGTTGAAAATCCACCATCAACAAAGAGGTATTAAACCACCACTCAGCGAGAGATAACCATGATACCCACTTGACATGCCTGTAACTACACATGCAACGCAAATAGTATTCTAAACAAGCATTAACACGTTCTGTTTTTCCATCCGTCTACGGGTGATTAGTCGTGCTCAAATGTAGAGAATTACCCACTGCCTGGAACAATGCCTACCAAAATCCATTCAAAAATATTGTATCTCTATCGGAAACAATGGTTTCAGGGATGCCATGTGGTTTAAGGATGGTGTTCATAAAAACCTTGGCTACTGTTTTAGCTGTGTAAGGGTGACTTAACGCAATAAAGTGAGAATATTTTGTGAAGCGATCAACAATTACTAGAATTACGTCTCTGCCCTCAGACTTTGGAAAACCAGATATGAAATCCATGATGAGGTGCTTCCATGCTTGATCAGGTACAGACAGTGGTTGTATCAAACCAGCTGGTAGCTGATGTTCCACCTTATGTTGTTGGCAGATGTCGCAGTTGCGGAAAAATTCCACCAAATCTTTCTTCAAGCCAGGCCAATGGAAGAATGACTTAGCCCTTTGATAACTGGCTTGCATTCCAGAATGACCTCCAATGGCTGAGGAATGAACAACTGCAAGAATATTTTGTCGAACTGCACCATTGGTGCCAATATATATCCTTCCCTGCAACTTCATAATACCATTAGTGTAAATATAACCACAGTATTTTGGGGAGAAACAATAAGCTTGAGAATCCAATCTGAGGCAATTGGGTCAGCCACATAGCTATTAACCACTTCTTCAAGCCATTTTGGATGAGTCGCGGATAGGGAAGAACAATTAGCACAAGATAGAGCATCAGCTACGCGATTCTCTAAGCCTTTCTTGTAGTACAAGGTGTAGTTGTATTCCAAAAGCTCAGTGAGCCATTTCTTTTCTGAAGTAAGGTGTGCAACTTCTGCTCCATGAAGAACTTTAGGCTTTGATGATCTGTGAAAATATTGAAATGGGAACCCACTAAGTAAGTTCTCCATTTGGTGACTGCAAGCACGATGTCCAACAACTCTTTTTCGTAAGTGGAAAGGGTTGTATATCGATGCCCAATCCCTTGATGTGGAAAGCAATAGGCCTACCATCTTGCATTAACACTTCCCCAACACCAGTATCACTAGCATCTGTTTCCACCACAAACTCCTTACTAAAATCTAGTAATACCAACACCGGAGTAGAGGTGACCACTTTTTTGAGTAGCTCAAAAGATGATTCTGCAGCCCTATTCTAAGAGAAATTACCCTTATTAAGCAATGCTCTAAGTTGTTGAAAAATAATCCCATAGCCCTTGACAAATTTACGGTAATAACCTGTCAGCCCTAGAAACCCACGGAGACCCTTAGTGGTAGTTGGTCTAGGCCAGTTCACCATACATTCAATTTTGGCTGGGTCAGCTGCGACACCTTTGTTGCTGATTATATGACCTAGATACTCTATTTTTGGTTGTCCAAAAGAACATTTACTACGCTTAAAAAATAGGGAATTATTGTGTATGATAGAAAGTATAATATGCAGATGCTGACAATGTGAAGCCATGTCTTTACTATAGATTAGTATGTCATCGACGAAGACGAGGATAAATTTTCGAAGGTATGGGCAAAAAATATCATTCATGAGTGATTGAAAAGTTTTCGGGGAATTAGTGAGCCCAAAGAGAATCACTCGAAACTCATAATGGCCGTAGTGTATACGAAATGCAGTCTTAGCAATGTCATCTAGGTATACCCTAGTCTGGTGATACCGAGCAAAATGATCTAGTTTGGTTAATATAGTAGCACCAGATAATTCATCAAGTAATTCATCAATAACTGGTATAGGGTAATTATCTTTTATTGTGATTGCATTAAGCTTACGATAGTGGACACAGAATCTCTACCCTCCGTCCTTCTTTTTAACTAAGATGATTGGTGATGCAAAAGGGATACGGCTGGGCTGTATGATATCTTCTTGTAACATTTCTTGGACTAGGTTCTCAGTCACCTCTTTCTGTAGATATGGTACTCTGTAGGGGCGCATATTTGGTGGAGTGGAAATTGGAAGTAAATTGATGTGGTGATCATGAGCTCTCTCAGGTGGCAGTGTGGTAGGTGTCTGAAAAATGCCAGGGAATCGCTCTAGAGCTGCAACAATTGGTGCTTCTATGACCTCTGGAGAAGTTTTGGCATGGAGAGAAAAAAACTTTAAGGATCCTGACATTTGAGACAAAACAACTTCTTCTTGTTGGCCTGTTAATTCGATCTCCTTACCTTGGTGCTGAAATTTAATGATGAGGTTCTTGAAATCGAAGACCAGAGGGCTGAGTTCACACATCTAGTCCACACCAAGCACCATATCATAACCCCCAAACTCTAGAATGTTCAAGTCATGAGAGAATGTACGACCTTGCATACTCTCAAGTGAACTCAGGACATTTTGCTTGACTAAGCAATTTGTTACCATCGGCTACTGCCACTTGTAGGGGATGCGTAGAACTGATCAAACTTCCACTTTTACGTGAAGCTTTGGGGTACAAGAAGTTGTGAGTACTTTCACTATCTACTAAGATGGTGAGTTCTTGTTTCTTGAACAATCCCTTGATTTTAATGGTTGTATGGGAAATTGATCCAGCCAGCGCATGTACATATATCTCCATGTTGATAGGTGTCTAAAACACCTAATTTTATATCTAATATTTATGCTTTCTTTGCTATTATTCTTATGAATTGCATATGTTATGTGTGTTTTTGAGCTATTTAGGTACTTTGGAGCCATTCGGAGCGAAAGAAGAAAAAATGTCCAATTAAGAAGCAAAAGGGTGAAAAGGTCAATTCACAGACGATATTTGAAGCATGCTAGGCTGCGCAAGAGGAGTTACGCAGGAAATTGAGCTGTCAGTCTCCTAGAACTGACAGTTGAACGAAGAATTTGGCTGACGATTTTCTGAAACCGACAAGCCATGTATGAGTTGGGTATCCCTTATCTGGCTCACCTGGGTGGCTGTATCCAATTCACTTACTACACAGCCCTAAAATTCAGAGAATAATCATTCTATCTTATCATTAGCCCGTCCACTCCACTTGATAACAATGGCGGTACCATTATAGAACAGAGAATTCAAGGAGAGATTGAGAAGATAAAGCAGCAACTGATGCCTGAAAGAAGAACAACTTGATAGATGTTTATTTGACATCTAAGGTTTTGAATCTAAGAATATGTTGCAGAAGACGTTAGAAATGTTTCTGAATCTGAGGAAATGGTGATTTTAATGGGGTCTTGGTTGAATTTGCAGGAGGAGTGAAGCAGAGATGATTTTCCATTTGAAATGAGAAATTGGGTATATGTTACCCTAGGATCAAAAGAAGAAATTGGTTTTAGGGTTTGATTTCAGAAATTTACTGTTGATTTCATAGATACAGGTGACGATTAAAGAGTTGTGGTTGTTGTTCAATAATAGTGAAGAAGACACGAAGCTTTAGAATTAGGGGTTGAGCAAATTTGGGGATTATATTGTTATAAACTGAAATTGGGTTCGATTGAAGAGGAATTGAAGCTTAGGCAAGGAAGATTACATGGGTTCATCTTTGATTTCAAGACGACAACAGATGAAAGTGAGTTTGACAGAGATTTGAGGTTTGAAGACGAGATAGTAAAGATGAGTTTGAAGGGAACTGATGTTTACAGGCCATGGGTTTGCTGAGATGGTATGAATTGATTTGAAGTCTGAGAAATTAGAGATTATAAGCTAAAAAGAGCACAGAGAAGACGGGTTGGAGTTCAATTTGTGATTAATTCAAGAATGGAGCTGAAATTGAAGGTCAGAGGAGATCCAAGGGTTTTAGGTTGAACTCAGAGAGAAGATGATGGTGTTGGTGCTTGTTTCTGATTGCAGTGACTGAGATTTAGATGAAAGTTAGGTGCAGGTTGAGCTGAAACTTAAGATAATAGAGATACGGGATGAGAAGTTAATAGGTATTGCAGGTGACTCAGGTGTTGGATGATTAGAGTAAACTGGAGGAGATGATTATGTTGTCTTGGGTAGAGAAGTGTTGTGCAGTTGTGTGATAAGATGCAGCTGGAGCTGTTGGTACCGGGTAGTGCAGCTGCTACTGAACATGATGGACTTGTGAAGTTGAACACCAAGAAGAGTTGATGCTGTATGAAGATAGCAGAACGTGTACGAGTTATGAGAAGAAGAACTTGAGTTATTGGTGTTGGTTCTGTTGGAGATGCTTCATAGCAGGGAGATGGCTTAGGCCGAGATAGCTGTAGGTTCTTGAGCTCAAGTTGTTACATCTGGTAGATGGATTTGTTGCCAAGAAGATGGTGTTGCAGTGAGGGTGATAAGTTCATGGTTTGTAGGGATGCAGGTGGTATGAGAATATGGAGATACTAATGGCTGTGACAATGGGTTATCTAGGTTGGTGTTGCAGCTGTTGCATAGGTTCAATTGGTTGAGCTCATGGTGGTTCTGGTAATGTACGATTTATGGAATGGATGCAGTAGCCGAGTTATATGGAGAATGAAATGGTGAATGTGCAGCTGATCATGGCAATGTTGGACAAGGCAAGGATGGAATTGGACTGAGCTGAGCAAGGAAGTTGCAGATGATGGTGCTGCGGCTTTGCCAGAATACAAGAGAATGAGATGCATTTTCAGAGACGGAGATGAATGCAATGTTGTGTGCTGTTGGTTTGGAACAGAGTCACACAGCTGATATTTAGATTGCAGATAAGAAGGTGTTGCTGGTGATGAACAATGGAGATAAGGAAAATGCTGGTGGTGCTGGAATTGGCCAATAGAACAAAAAGGCAAGGAAACGATGCAGAGATTGATATTGTATGAGTTGCAGGCCTGGGTTTGTCTGAGTGAATGGATGGGTATGATATGAATGTTGTGTATGAATTATGGCAGGGAAGAATAGCCTGAAATGGCCGGGAATTACCAAGAAATAGACATAACTCTGCTTGAATCGGAGTCAGGCGAGTTGACTCACCGATCCAGGAGTTGACTCAGACAGATTTGGACCTGTTCTGACTGGGTTCGCTCATGGGCCGTATGGAAGCGGACAGTGGCAATTGGTCGAGATTGAGAACAAGTTAGGATATAAAAAGCTTATTCACACAGCAACAAGAGGATTTTTTTTTGAAAATCTTTGCTTCTCTAATTTTTTTCTAGGGTTTAGAAAGATGAAATCTTTTATCTTCCTTCTTGTTATGAACTCCTATGCATGAGTACCTAGTTTTTATGATTGGATAAGGAATAAGTTGGATTTCCAAACATGGGTTTTCATTCAATAAATTAATTTTGTCTCCATGCTTTATCGCTTATGATTCATGGTTTATATTGTCATATGATTTGAATGCTTGTTTAGTCGAGTCTAGAATCGATTGAGTTTGTTTTCATATCTATTGCTAGATTAAGATTTATTATACGCAAAAGTGATAGATTCCTGATTACAAGTAGCATAATTGTCACTATTGCTTGTAGTGATACATCCTAGTAGTCACAAGTGAGTCATAACCTTTGTTAAATCGGATTAGTGCTTTTACACGTTCGATTGCTTTGATTGGTCTGATTTCACAGAACTCAATGCATCTAGGGAAATAAACTTGATTAGTGCTTTTACACGTTAGGTTGTTCTCTTAGATAGAATTCATATACGCTTCTTTTAATGTGTTTGTTGATGACAAGAGGAAATTAGCGGGATATTCTTGCGATCAAGGTATCCTTGGGCTTTTGATAAAAGTTGAGATTAAATATCAATTCTATTTATTGTTAAAAAGCATGTTTGTGAATGAAGATGAATCCTTAACTAATATCTCTTCTACTTGATTTGTTTGTTTATTTGTTTATTTTCTTTTATATTAGTTTTAGTTACATAAATTAGAAAAATCCCCCTATTGTTTTACATAAGAAACCGTAACATATTGGCAACCAAGTCCTCTCTGTGGGAATGATCCTTTCTTTCCCTTGTTATATTATATATTTTGAGTAGTAAGAAAGTGTAATTTATTTTTGACGCCTACGACAGCGATCACATGTCTTCCTGCATTTCCATAATAGTTGGAGTAGACCCTTCTCTTGCCTCTACAAACTGTGGTACATCCTCATCATCTGCCACAATCATACATAATTGATGTTTATTGCATTTATGACCTCTAGTGTAAGCTTCACCACAGTCATAACACAGTCCTTTCTCCCTATTTGCGCGCAATTCAGCATAAGTGAGTCTCTTCAATGCAGTTTAGGACTTGTTGTTGGACTAGTAACAATTGGTGTAGTGACCAATGGAGTGAGATTAGGAGGTTTTTTGGAGGTGGGTAATGGCTTACCCCCTTAGGAAAACTTTCCTGAATTTCTTGGTTGAGCTCTAGCTGCTTTATCCATGATGCACTCCTGTCTTCTAGATAAGAAAATAGTTTGTTGCAAGGTAGTAGGGTTGAACATTTGTACTACCATTCTGATATCCTCTTTCAGCCCACTAATAAAACTATGAATGAAGTAATCTTCAGTCAATGAAGGATTCTTTGCTAACATTATGGCTTTCAGCTCTTCAAATTTTTCTTGATATTCTAAAACTGAATGTGTTTGATCTAATTTATTGAATTCTCCTACAACATTATCATGGCATAATTCTTGAAACCTAGTGCAAATATCAATAATGAAATCCTCCTAATACAAAATGCCCTTGCCTATTCGGTAGTCTTGGAACCAAACATCTGCTTTGCCCTCCAAGTACAGGGTTATCATATGTACCTTTTGTTCATCAATCCTTTGATGTAGAAAGAAGTACTTCTTATATTTTCCGATCCAAGCTCTAGGGTTAGTACCATCAAAACGTGGGAAATCGACTTTAGGTCTGTAATTGGAAAACTGACCTTCCCCTATCTGAGTAGTTTGAATAATCCGATGATGATGAACCGGTTG
This sequence comes from Papaver somniferum, assembly GCF_003573695.1. Taxonomy (NCBI): domain Eukaryota; kingdom Viridiplantae; phylum Streptophyta; class Magnoliopsida; order Ranunculales; family Papaveraceae; genus Papaver; species Papaver somniferum. Next base: position 152,467,498 of record NC_039361.1, read on the forward strand.
GTAATTATTGAAGTTGTTACTAGAAAAAGGATCTGGTACTTCACCATCTTCACTACCATGATTATACCCTTGAGAGAAAACTGGATTATCGAAAAGCAATTGGAACTTCTTATCCATAGAAGATTGAAGAAGTTGAAATTGATTTTCCATATCGGTTTTCATTGTTTTGACATATCCTTTTACAGATTGGAGTGATTGAACTTCTTCACGCAAGTCCTATAATTCAAGACTCAATTTCTTATGATTTTCATCCAACTGCTTCAATCTAGTAACGTCCGCCATTTTGTGTGCCAAGGAAAGACCTAATCTGATACCACTTGTCGTGATCTACACTCCAAACATCTAATTTAGGATTTCAATACTACAATATCTACACTGTAGAGATTAGGGATAAAACCTCAGAGAGGTAGAGATAAACTCTAAACATAAAAATCTTCACTGAATAAGTTTAGGGTTACATGCAAGAATAAAATTTTGGTCACACGAGCCAAATACACGCACAGAAGTTCAACGAAATACAAGGATAAGGGAACCCCCTATGTAGCTAACAAACAAGGCTATGAAAGTATGCGTACATAAGCAACCAGTTTTGAGTTGGTAAAGTTTTCAACCTTAGCAGAAATTTTCTGTTCAAAAACTTCCGCCAGTATGCGTACAGGTACGCATACTTAAGGTGACTGGTTTGTGAGTTTTTCCAAAACCAAACTTAGCAGAAATTCTCGGTTCAAAAACTTCCTTAAGTATGTGTACGGGTACGCATACTTAAGGTGACTGGTTTTGTGAGTTTTGCCAAAACCAAACTCAGCAGAAATTCTCGGTTTGAGAACTTCCGCCAGTATGCGTACGGGTACGCATACTTAAATTGTCTCCTTCACCAAATCCGTATACACACATATGCATACTCTTGGCTTACGGTTTATGGACTTATACACTAATGTGCGCACAAACTATATATGCTTATATCCAAAGATGGTTACATCATCAACTCTATATTTCAATCATTGAAACATTTTTATATAATGTTAATAACCGTTTTCACACACTATCAACATCAAAGAAATTTTCAAGATATTGAAATAATCATTATTGAAACCTTCCAAGTCTTACACCAAATGATTGTATAACACAAACCATGTAAGATGTTACTCGGAAATTTTCTCATGATATAAGATAAACTTGGTCGAAGTGAAAGCTTACCAACAAATATTTCGAGAAATATGTAAGCGAGATATACTCAGCTCGAAATCTCAAATGTGTATAGAGAAAACTATATCGTAACACGAATTATGTCTCAATATAGGAGATAGTAGAAATAGACTTTCCAAGTGATAGATAAGTTGAAATCTCCACATACCTTTTGTCGAAGAAGTTCCACAAGCTCCCCTTAGTAGTTCTTCATCTTCAAGAGATGAACACCAAGATATTTAAGCTCAACTACACTATCTATGTCCTAGTCCGAGACATCTAAAAATAGGTTAGAAATCAAGACTTATAGTTTTGATCACTAACATTGACAAACATGCTTGAGATAGCAACGTATGCGAGTTTGACTGAGCAATGCTCTAACAGTACAGTTGCGCTCCTTATGTCTCTGAACCCCAGCAGGATTCTACGCACTTGACTCCGTTAGCTGATCTCACCCACAACTAAGAGTTCCTATGACCCAAAGTCGAAGACTTGATAAACCGATCTGTCTCACACAGAAAAGTCTATTGAAATAGATAAATCTGTCTCCCACAAAAATACCTATGTGTTTTGTTCTGTCTTATGATAAATCAAGATACCATGAACCAATTGATAAACCAGACTTATATTCCCGAGGAACATCCAAGTATTATCAGTCACCTCAAAATAATCTTAATCGTATGAAAGCGAAACAAAATATTTTGGAATCACAAACGATGAGATGAAGATATTTTGTGACTTCTTTTAATCTTACATATCGAAGATAAATCTCAAGAAAATCTTAGAAAAGATAATACCCAATCACGATAGTAGAAGTAATATCAGAACACGCAACTACAGAGAAAATAGTTGGGTTTGGCTTCACAATCCCAGTGAAGTATTTAAGTCTTTAACCTACAGGTTTTTGGAGAAAACCTAAGGTTAAAAGATCATAAACTCTAGTCGCAACTAGTATCACACACGAGGTTTTGGTATTAGGTTTCCCAGTTGATAGATTTCTCCCTTATATAGTCTTTGTTAGAGCACTGCTCAGTCGAACTCGCATGTGTTGCTATCTAACGAATGTTTGTCAATGTTAGTGATCAAAACTATAAGTCTTGATTTATAGCCTATTTATAGATGTCTCGGACTAGGACATAGATTGTGTAGTTGAGCTTAGTTTTCACGGCGTTCATCATTTGAAGACGAAGAACTACTAAGGGGAGCTTGTGGAACATCATCGACAAAATGTATGTGGAGACTTAAACTCATCTATCACTTGGAAAGTCTATTTATACTATATCTCCTATATTGAGACATAAGTCGTATTACGATATAGTTTTCTATATACAAATTTGAGATTTCGAGATGAGTTTATGTCGCTTACATAATTCTCGAAATATGTGTTGGCAAGATTTCGCTTCGACCAAGTTCATCTTATATCATGTGAAAATTTCCGAGTAACATCTTACATGGTTTGTGTGATACAATCATTTGGTGTAATCTTGGATTATTTCGTAATGATTATTTCAATAACTTTAAAATTGCTTTGATGCTAATAGTGTATGAAAATGGTTATTGTCATCCTCTAAGAAAGTTTCAATGATTGAAATAAGAGTTTAGAACACTTAACCATTATTGGAAATGTCATGTTGTGCACTCTTGCACATATGTAATCCATGTCCGAGAACCATAGTATGCGCACCCGTTTGCGTACCTGTTGGTTTGAGAAATCCAGGAACCTAAGTATGCGTACTGGCATACAGGTTCATGTCCGAGAATTTCTGCTGGGATTTAAAGTTCGTGAACCCGTTTGCGTACGGGAGGAACCCAATCTTAGTCCGGGTATTTCAAGTATACGTACCCGTTTGAATACTTGAAGGTTAAATAAAGTTCTAAAATCGGTTTTAAACATGAACATAAACATTTATATAATAAGGAACGCAATCTTTTCAAACCGTGGCTATAATGTTCATGATTTATTCGAGTGAATCAAACCGATTTTGCTTCAGTTGTGTTCTTGTATAATTCTATGAGAATATAAGAATTGAACAATTCTTTAGCTAGTTTCATTTGAGTCATTTGAACTAGTTATGGTTAAGATGAATAAGTTTGATATGAGAGTAATCATATTGCTAACCTCAGTTAACTATTTGTGAACCAATATGGTGTACACATTTGGGTACGGTTGCATAAACCCTAATGAGGGTACATTTAATTTGTATGTAACAAGCTAAGTTCGATCTAACGGTTGAAAGATATTAGCTTGGTTGAATCAGGTTTTTCATTTAACGGTGAATATTGAATTATTTGTTACCAAGGTAACTTGGATTATAAACCCTGATTTGAAACTATATAAAGGAGACTCTAGCAACTGGGAAACCTAATCCCCACACCTCCTGTATGTTACTATTTGCATAATTAGAGTCGATTCTCCTTTAACCTTAGGTTTCTTCGATACCCTGTAGGTTAACGACTTCAAAGACTTCATTTGGATTGTGAAGCCAGACCCAACTATTTTCTTTGTAGTTGCGTGTTCTGATCTTGCCCGATTCTATCGTATTGAGTATAATTGAAATAATTGACTAGAGATTAATTTCTCCGATAGGCAAGATAAAAGTAATCACAAACATATTCGTCTCATCGTTTGTAATTCCACAATATCTTGTTTCGCTATTCGATTAATATTATTGTGAGGTGATTGATAGTACTAGGATGTTCTTCGGGAATATAATTTTGGTTTATCAATTGGTTCCTGTTCACCTTGTTTTATCAAAAGACGGAACAAAAACTCTTGGGTATTTCTGTGGGAGAAAGATTTATTCAATTTATATACTTTTCTGTGTGAGACATATTTGCTTATCAAGTCTTCGACTGTGGGTCGTAGCAACTCTTAATTGTGGGTGAGATCAACTAAGGGAATCAAGTGCGTAGTATCTTGCTGGGATCAGAGACGTAAGGAGCACAACTGTACCTTTAATCCGTGTGATATTGATTAGGGTTCATCTACAGTACATTCTGAAGTTAATTGGTAGTAGTCTAGAGTCTGTAGCATCTTAATACAATATGGTGTTCAATATGGACTAGGTCTCGGGGTTTTTCTGCATTTGTGGTTTCCTCGTTAACAAAATTCTAGTGTCTGTGTTATTTCTTTCCCACATTATATTTTTTTATATAATTGAAATATCAAAGGTTGTGCGTTTATATCAATCAATTATAATATCCAACCTTTGGTTGTTGATTTACATTGATTGGCACTTGAACATTGGTCTTTGGTACCGTTCAAGTTGTTTCACATAATAATCAGGCTCGCAGATTTCTTTCTATTTGATTTGATGATTACATTATGAAACAAAGATATTAAACTTTTTGATATACTTTACTCTAGATTGAGCCTGACTGTGTAGTTGATTCTCTAGAAAATGTATTGGAATAAGTCCTCTCAGATTTCCAAACGAAATGTTGGGTGTGGTTGTAGACCCCCGCATTTTGAATTGGTATCAGAGAAAGCAAACACATTAAATACCTTATAAGTCTGTGTTTGTAGCGATATGATATGGACAAAAATGATATCAAAGAAATTTTCAAGTTATTGAAATAATCATTACGAAAAATTCCTGGAGTACACCAAATTATTGTATGACACAAACCGTGTAAGATGTTACTCGGAAATTTTCACATGATATAAGATGAACTTGGTCGAAGTGAAAGCTTACCAACACATATTTCGAGAAATATGTAAGCAAGTTAATCTCAGCTCAAAATCTGAAATGTGTATGATAGAAAATTGTATCGTAACACGACTTATGTCTCAATATAGGAGATGGAGTAGAAATAGACTTTCCAAGTGATAGACATAATTTTGTTGATAAAGTTCCACAAGATCTCCTTAGTCTAAGGATCAATTACACAATTTATGTCCTAGTCCGAGATATCTATAAGTAGACTAGAAATCAAGACTTATAGTTTTGATTACTAACATTGAAAAGCATGCTTGAGATATAAATGCATGCGAGTTTGACCGATCAGTGCTCTAACAATCTCCCCCTTTGTAAATTTTGGTGACAAAACTATCAATACACATGGATTACAAAATAAATAAAAACTTTGTAGCTTCTCATCCAAATGCTTGATCTCCTTGGCATCTTCAACAAGACTCGAAATCTTCGTCACTTCCAAGTACTCCATGACTCTAAACGTGTTCAACTCAGCATCATAGTTGTTGAAGATCTGTAGCGATAACAATGAGAAAACAGTTGCTCTCAATCATTGTTATACAGTTCCATAGTATCATTACACAGCATCAAAGTTCAATTTTATCACAACTTTGAAAACAATACTATGGTGATATGTTTCACTCCCACTGAGTCAATATTTTATTTCATAATGAAAACCACTCCCCCTTACATAATGATCCATAAACCATATGTATTTTTTGTATGAAACTACACATTAATTCTCCCCATTTTTGTTAATATAAATCGGAAAAGGTACGAAAACTAGTGGGATACTCATGAAATTTTCATAGAGATACTTCATGACCAAAAGATAATAACATACCAACTTATTTAGATGCAATCATATAGCCGAATCTAAATGCATTCATCAAGAGTTTATAAAGATACAAGATAACTCCTACAATATTCCACAGCCGCACTCCCCACAAAGATTTGACAATTAAGCACGCGTTTAAAAATAACTCTCCCCCATAAATGTCATTCCCAAAAGAACAACAAGAGCGGCCTTACTTTTACAAGAAAAGAAGGATTTATCTGGACATAATCAAATCACAAGAAAACATGAATTTGTATCCAAAAATCTCAATTTAATTAGCCACAAAAATGATCAATTCAATTGGCCATGCTTTACATAAGAGAACATACGGAGCAACACAATATATACACAAAGATGTGGATCAGGGAAAGACCAATACTGCGGAATAAACAACGTTTCATTCTATTTTCATCACTATTTGCACAATGACATATAATAGACTTAATCTTTGTAAACAAAATTTCATCTTATCTCCATCAATGTTTGCATAAATACATAATAGGATTAACTTTTTTTGTCAAAAGTTCATTATATCTTTTATCAATACTTTCATATCGACATATAATAGAGATAACTTTTGAACAAATATGGGACAGTCAAGGTTCACAGACGTAAACAACATATCCCATAACAATTTGCAATATACGAAATCATAAAGATTAATACTAGAAAAATCATCTTCCAAATAACTTAGAATTTAAATAAATCAATCTAAAAACATTGAAGATGAAAACGTTAGCAATAGCTATGTGTACTCACAATAATAGATATTCCAAACCCTAGTTATCCTTCTTAAAAAACACAAGAATAAAATTCCAATAAGAAGTTTGCTAGACAAGTCAAAAACAACTCTAAAAATAAAGAACAAACACAAGCCAAAAATCAGAGTTCATGTACGGAAGCTTCAAGCGATCCAGGACTTTCAAGCTTGTGATTGATGGTATCAACTGCATATTCAGAGAAGATCCTTAACATGTGACTTCATGAGAACAAGGTCAGAGTTAACCTTTTTCAGCTCAGTTCGTAACATGTTAATATCCTTTACATAGTTCTTAAGCTTCAGTTGAGTCTTCCCAAGATCAGCGAGAAAACCATGAACCACTTCAGCATAGACCATCTCAGCATTTTTTCGATCTTGATGAGAAACCGCATAATAGCATGAGGGACAGGATTCGATTTCATCAGCTTTAACAAGGGTTGAATCGGCTGGAAAATCCCACGAACTAGGAGGAGAAGCCATTCTTAAAGAAAAAGAGTATGCTTACTCTCATGAAAGTTTGGAGAATATATAAGGCTTCCCAAGGAAACAGAAAGTAGGGTTTCCTAAGTCGGTCCGTGACAAATAAAATAGGTACCCGTACGAACACAACCTTGACCACAAAAGTCGTAAGGGGCCCAAGAAGAGAACAAACAAACAAGAATGTTGTTTATTTACACATGATTTAGCTCGATAAATTTTATATTCTCATAAGAGAAAAATATAGAGCACAAGAGTAGCAATTTTGACACAAAAATTTCAAGAAGAAATTAGAATAACCTAAAGCCTATTAGAACAAACAAATACTTATGCAAAAATGTTTGTGAATGATAACCCAGCTAAGAACGATAAGAAAATAGCTAGAGAATCAGAAAAACACTTTGCCATCAAGTATACCTGATCATATCTCACTCAACCAGGATTTTTGTGAGTGAGATTTCAACCTTGTGATTAACTAGCACAAGTATGAGCCTTGAGCTCCTCAAATGAACGTTGTTTTCGGTTAAACCTCTTTCTCCGAATCTTTGGAGGTAAATGATCGATGTCGTATGCGTCAAAAATAAATTCATTTTCCTAAAGTATATGATAAGAAAGAGTTCGTTCCCACATAAATGAAATTGTAGTTATTATGTGTTAAGTAACCAATTGGGGGAATTCTGATGTTAAGCAAACAATAAAATTAAATCAAAAGCAAAATAAATTAGAAAAATAATCAATGAGAGAAAGATATTTTTCAAGGAGTTAATCTTTAATCTTAAACATGTGCTTGCATATATGATTAAAATTACAATTTAATCTCTTTATCATCAAAAGCATAGAGTATCAAGAGAGCAAGAGAATCCATTAATTTCCTAAGTTCATCAACACACACATTAGAGCTGTGTATGTGAATTCTACTTAAAGAATAACCAAACGCCTTGCGCTAATTAATGCTCCTAGTTCAATTCCTAAGAGCATTAAGTTTTGGAAATAGGATAATCAATGCAATTGTCATACATTGCGCATTGACAATTCGTACAATGGTCAATCTCTACATATGATTACAAGAGTGTATCACTATAAACCGTAATCATATTATGCTACTTGTATTTAGGGATATCGCTTGATGAAAACCCCTAAAATATCTATGTACAAGGATGCAAGTTCAATTAATTGGCCACTTAACTAAGCAAGCATCTAAATCCTATTACAATACATCAATCATGTGATCATAAAAACAGTAGAAGTTTGAACGATAATCAAGAGAGAAAACTAATACATAACTCAAGCACAAGTTTTTGAAATCGGATTACATCCTTAACCAATGATATTAAATTAGCTACTCATAGCTACGGAGTTCATCAACATAATAATAATTGAATTAAGAAGATGAAAACAAACCAAACCCTAGTAGCGTAAGTAAAAGAGGCTATCTTCAAAGCTTCAAGAATAATACGTGATCCTCTAATATGTAGAAGAATTTTCCCTTTTGTAGTCCATTGCTTTCGAAAGCTAGGTCAAGTCTCAAAAGCTCATAACCAATATGTCCACCAAGCCCATATGAGAGGGATACCCATGTGAAAATATGTCCCAAAATTAGTCGTCGGAAAACTTATAGAGGTGCCGGAAATTGGTCGGGGAAGTGCTCAGGTGATCGGCAAAATCCACCTGGTCACCGGTCAAACGAGTCAGTCAACCCAGTAAGTCATCTGACTCAAGCCGGGTCAACACCGAGTCAATGAGAAGTCAGGTGAGTCAGGGAGAATACAACTAGGATGACTAGTCTAAGTTGATTATGTCCAAGGCCATTGCACATGCCTGAGCTATGCTGCACAATCATTGTGCATCACCAGTGCACTTCCAGCCATAATGGTTGCCTCCTGCACACACATTCCTAGCCACTCCATTTATTTCTAGTCACATCACCAACTCTGCAGATTCTATCTTAGAACTCATTACAGCTCAAATACATTTCGTACAACTCCATTAGCATCAACAAACATCCCCAAGTCCTGCAATCTCCAGCCCATCTCTGCTTCATTTCAGTAGCCACTAGTCCTAACAAACATCTAGGTTCAGTCCATTTCAGACTCTACTATCAGCTAACTGACCCCAGCGACAACAAACACCAAGACATAGCTCCCAGAACCACTCAATTTCCTCCATCTAAGCCTCTGTCATATCAGTACCAAATTAAGTTCAATTATAACCTAAACATACATCTATTTCAGTACATTGCATCCATTGTAATTGCAGCTGCAATTCCATTCACCGTGACCTGTACAACTGCAAATATCACCAGAGCCAACGTGCAGTTCCACTCCTGCAAGTTCATACATTCATTTCTTTTTCCATGACTGTCAGTTTGAAACCACATTGGCAGATACTAGCCACAATCATCACCACCATAAACCAACTGCAATACCACTAGCCAATGACCCAGACAACATCCCATAATCACCAGACATCCATCAGCGGCACAACACCAACTGCAGTTTCATGTCATTCCTCATTAGCTCTCAGCTGTAACTGTTGCAAAATCAGCTAAGACTCACATCACCATAACCGCATCATTTCATACAAAGGCCACCAGAATCATCAACATTAGTACCAAAATCTCTTTTGGTAGTTTCTCTTCTACTGCAATTCTCAGTCAAACTCAAAATTAACAGAAACCCATTCATCATGTTCTTCTCAACACCACAAAAGTCCAAATTAATCTTCATCACAATCATCAACATAACCACCTCTGTTTCCCAGTACAAAAACCTAACCTGATGGTGAATCGAAGGAAGTAATTTCATGTTGGATATTTTCAACAAACCCTTGAATTGTAGGCATTTAGGATGTTCCTGGGGTTCGACCTTTAGAGAAACTGAATAGAAGTATCGTTTCACCAATGGACGCATTGAAGGAAGAGACGCGCCTGTTCACTCTGAAAAGATGCCTATAGAGATGAAGAGACATCTCCAAAGGGTGTAATTTCCTCTTTAAATAGGAGACTTGTTTTTCATTCAAAAATCATCTCAACTCTCTTTGTTTTATTTCTTACAAGCATCATCAGAAACAAAACCAGTGTGTTCTTGGTTGGATCAAGGTCATACAAGCTTTGAATCCAACACTGTTGCGGGGCTTCAAGTTCCTGACGGCGATATTCATTGACCTGTTTGTACTCGCCAATTCAATTGGGAAAGGGTCGAATAGTTTTCGAAAACAATCTTTCACTAGAGCCTTGAAACCTAATACAACATTCTTTTCTTCACCCTGTTTTAGTGTCAGTTATCCAACATTTCATCCATCTTCTTAACAGCAGCAGAAACGAGCATCAATCTCTTCTTCTGATTCTCGAACTAATCCTTAATTTATTTATCAGTAGATTCATCAGTAGCTCCTCCAATTTGTACTTACGGCTAGAATTCTCAATCAAACTTGAGAGCAAAAGAAACCTATTCTTCCCTCCATGAATCACCACCATAAGCAACATATTCATCTCTCATTCTTTTTTCTCAGATGTCAAATTATCCTCAATCGATCACCAGTTCTTACATTCCCGATTTGAACCAAAACCCTAACAAAATATCCACCATTTTCAGAAGCTTTATGAATCATTTTAGCTCCATCATCTTTATCGTCTTTGTTCTTCGGATTCAACATTACTACCTTGCATTTCTCAGCACTCTCTCCAGCATCCACCATGGATTCTCCTCTGATGTAGGCATCCTCCATAGGATGCCCTTTAACTTCATTGAACCGATAAAGAATTATTATAGTAACACCCGCGCTATTGGCGCCCATACTTTCACTAATAATCATTTCTTCTTTAATTTTCGTTTTTTCTTTTTCACTTGCTTCGCACCATTGATTATACACACTTTGCAACATAGATCCCGATTTCTCTTTTAAAGCATTATCTCCAGCAAATATTTTTGACGTAAACACTTCCGTATGTGGAGACTTTGACCGCACACTAACCCTTCTCTCATTCACAAAGTGGCTTTTTGGTGATAGAAAAGATTTTTCCTCCCCGGGATTACCATATTTGGTTAGACTGGACAAAATGGTCAGACCTGAATTTATGGGGTGAATATGAATATGGGGAGTGAATGAAAATGGTTGAGAAATTCTCTCAATTTTAGGGTCATGTAAGGGACCAAAACTGATATCAGCACCCCACTTAATCATTAGGGGTTAACCAGCTCAAATATGGCTTGTCGGTTTCAGAGAACCGACAGCCTAATTCATTGCTCAATTCAACCGTCAGTTATAGAGGACTGACAGTTTAACTTCGTCTCCTCCTTGCGCAACCTATCCCTCTCAAAGTATCAGTCACCAGGAAATGACTGAATTGCCCTTTTTGCTCCAAATGACTAATTTCTTCTTCTTTTGCCGTGAATGACTCCAAAGTACCTAAAAACTCAAAATTAAATATAAGATACATAATTTACATGAAAAATCGCAAATAAAGCATAAAAAATAGATATATATCAAGGTGTTTACAACACCTATCATTAAGCCGTTTTGATGTGAAAACTTACGATCATAAAAATACGATGCTTAGTATGGATTCTTACCAGAAGAATCATGACCGGAGAGAATTGACAGCTTGTTGATTATTTATTTATATCCTTCAATTATCATTTTTAGATTGTCTTCCATATCTTCGTTTTTGGTATCTTCTTCTGGTACTTTTTTCACATCACAAACAATATTTTTTCCTTTGAATAAAATCCATGAGTTCTTCTTGAAAGAATTGGTTTAGGGAGACTGTTTCGCTTTTGAACATTTGAGGAACACATCAAAATGACTTTCCTGGTAAGATACACGAAGTGAGTACTAAAACTAATTGGTTTAGAAATACGAATGTCAGTTGCACATTTTAGAATCAAATATAAGGTGTGTTGAAGACGAACAAAAGAATTGTCATTCAACCTAGAGTTCCCCTTTTGTTCTACATGTCCTCTTGAATCACAAAAGAGACATGCTTTCTGATCACTGGAATGATTACAGGGAATAGTCTCAATACTATCATTGGGAGACATCTTTTTTTCCATGTGATGTGAATATTTCTTGATTAGAAGAAGATGCAGACACATTTTTTTCAACATGAAGGGATTTCGGTTTTGCTTCCGGAACTTGAATTTTTATAGTTGCATCAGAAGCTATTAGTATAGTGGACTCTTTAGAACAAATTTGAACAGAGAGTTTACTCAAAAGATGTTCAATTTCCAAAGCATTATTTTTGAGTTTTTCCTCAAGAAGAGTTCGTGAAGAACAAACTTAGGCGTTTTCCTCTTGAAGGACCTTTAGAAGAGAGTCATGATCATTTACCATACCAACAAGGACATTGACTTTGTGTTTAAACCGATTGACATTATCATCCTGGTTTCTAACAAGTTTCAGAATTACTTCACTCTCTTTGGATGCATTCCTTTCAACTTTAGAGTCAGACTCATCAGTAAGGTAGTAAGGATAACACTTGTTAATGCAAGTCTTCTTCATTAGAACACTGGGTTCATCTATATTCGATATTGACAAATTTTTCTATTTAATAGATCTCATGGAAGCAAGACTTTTATTTCTGGCGATGTGTTTATCAAAGATAGTACTCAAACGATTGAATCGGGCAAGATCAGAACACGCAACTACAGAGAAAATAGTTGGGTTTGGCTTCACAATCCCAATGAAGTCTTTAAGTCGTTAACCTATAGGGTTTCGTGAAAAACCTAAGGTTAAAGGAAAATCGACTCTAGCTATGCAAATAGTAACACACAGAAGCGTGGGGATTAGGTTTCCCAGTTACTAGAGTTCTCCTTTATATAGTTTTCAAATCAGGGTTTGCAATCTAAGTTACCTTGGTAACAAAGCATTCAATAATCATCGTTAGATGAAAACCTGATTAGATTCAACCTAATATCTTTCAACTGTTAGATCAAAACTTAACTTGCTACACAAAAATGAATTGTACCTTCATTTATATTTAAGTAACCGTACCTAAACGTGTATACAATGTTGGCTCAACAATAGTTAACCGAAGTTAGCCATATGAACACTCTCATATCAACCTTATTCATCTTAATCATAACTAGTTCAAATGACTCAAATGAAACTAGTTAAAGAGTTGTTCAATTGCTATATTCTCATAGATGTATACAAGAACACAATTAAAGCAAAATCGTTTTGATTCACTCGAATCAATTCAACATTATAGCCACAGTTTCAAAGATTGCATTATTTATTATATAAATGTTTAAGTTCATGTACAAAACCGATTTTAAAACTTTAACCTTCAAGCATGCAAACGGGTACGCATACTTGAAATACCCGGACCAAGATTGGGTTTCGCCAGTACACAAACGGGTACGCGTACTTTAAATACCAGCAGAGATACTCGGACATGAGCCTCACGCCAGTACGCGAACGGGCACGCATACTTAGGTTCCCGGATTTCTCAAACTAATAGTTACTATGATTCCCAGACATGGATTACATATGTGCAAGAGTACACAACATGTCACAATCCAATAATGGTTAAGTGTTTTAAGCTCTTATTTCAATCATTGAAACTTTCTTAGAGGATAAAAATTCACACAGTATTAGCATCAAAGCAATTTTCAAGTTATTGAAATAATCATAACGAAACATTCCAAGTCTACACCAAATAATTGTATCACACAAACCATATAAGATGTTACTCAGCAATTTTCACATGATCATCTTTTGACTTGCATCAAGAATATAAGATGAACATGGTCGAAGCGAGAGCTTACCAACAAGTATTTCGAGAAATATGTAAGCGAGTTAATCTCAGCTCGAAATCTCAAATGTGTATAATACAAAACTATATCGTAACACGACTTATGTCTTAATATAGGAGATAGAGTAGAAATGGACTTTCCAAGTGATAGATGAGTTCAGTCTCCACATACCTTTTGTTGATAAAGTTTCACAAGCTCTCCTTAGTAGTTCTTCGTCTTTAAATGATGAACATCGTGAAGTCTAATGCTCAACTGCACAATCTATGTCCTAATCTGAGACATCTATAAGTAGACTAGAAATCAAGACTTATAGTTTTGATCACTAACATCAACAAACATGCTTGAGATAGCAACGCATGCGAGTTTGACCGAGAAGTGCTCTAATAATTATCTGTATGTAGCATATCTAAAGGTTTATCAATTCAATTAGATTGGTTCTACAATCCATTTGATAAGTCCTATGAATATATACCACTTGTAGAAGGAATCAAAGGCTAATCCGGACCGTAAAGGGTCCAAATAATCAAAGTAGGAAACTTAAGACTAAGCCCATATACACTAATCCAGCCTATTAATCTAAAGGCCCAGTCCATACAAGTCAACTAATGGTCAACGTAAGGTCAGAGGGATTCAATTAACGGTCGACGTCCAAGGTCATGTTAATTGAGTCAAATCGGTCAAGGTCGTCTGAGTCACATCCAGTCAGATCTGGTCACTGAGTTAACTCAGTCAGACTTACTAAGTCAGAAACACTAACTCAGTCAGATATCTGACTGACCTGAGAGACCACTGGCCTGAGCCATTGTACATTCCACAAGCACTAATGCACCATGATAGTGCATTACTGTTAGAGCATTGCTCGGTCGAACTCGCATGTGATGCTATCACAAGAATGTTTGTCAATGTTAGTAATCAAAACTATAAATCTTGATTTCTAGTCTACTATAGCTAAGTCTCAGACTAGGATAGAAAGTGTAAATGAGCTCAAGCATGGAGAATCATCATACAAGACGAAGAACAACTCAAGGAACTGATGGAACTTCATCGACAAAAAGGTATGTGGAGACTTGAACCTATCTATCACTCAAAAATCTATCTAATCTATATCTTATATTGAGATAAAAGTCATTTTTCTATATAGACTTCGATTATACAAATTTTCTATTTCGATCTGAGTTTATCTCGCCTATCTATTTCTCGAAATATGTGTTGGTAAGCTTTCGCTTTAGCCAAATTCATCTTTACGTAGTGACGAAAGTCATGTTATGTTTCAATCACTTTGGAAATTTCTTTGACGAAAAATAGTTTGTGAATAACAACTATCTAACGTCCTCTAAGAATGTTTCAACGATTGAAATGAGAGTTTAGATTATATAACCTTTGATGGATATAAGCATTGTTGTGGAAACACATATATATAAGTCCTTATTCCTTGAACCGAAGTTTGCGAACTTTTTTGACCAAGAGAACCGGAATAGTGACGTGACCTAAGTCTGCGAACTCATTCCGCGAACCCAGTCCGCGAACTGGAGGAAGTTCTCGACCCGAGAAAATATGCTGGAGTTTGTGAACTCCTTCCAGGAACTTAAGTCCGCGAACTTGAGTAGGTTATATCTAAAAACGATTGTTGTTGAACTCATGTTTATATAAACTAAGGAATGCTTTTGAAAATCGTGGCTATAAAGTTCATGAACCGGTTCCAGTGAATCAAATCATTTTTGCTTCGATTGTGTCTTGTGTAGTTACATAAGATATAAGCAATTGAACAACTCTCTAACTAGTTCATTTGAGTCATTTGAACTAGTTATGGTGAAGAAGAAGATGGTTGATATGAAAGTGCTCATATGGATAACCATTTGGTTAAGTATTGTTGACCGAACAAATGTACATGTTAGGGTACGGTTACATAAACCTAGAAACAAGCATTTCATCTGTGTGTAACAAGCTAAGTTTTCAATCTAATGGTTGAAACATATTAACTTGAATCTAATCAGTTTTTCATCTAACAGTGAATATTGAATTCTTTGTTACTAAGCTAACATTGATTGCAAACCCTGATTTGAAAGACCATATAAGGGAGAACTATAGCAACTGGGAGACCTAATCCCCACACCTTACGTTTGATACTAATTATGTAAGCTAGAGTCTATTCTCCTTTAACCTCTGGTTTTCTTTTCTCAAACCGGGTTAACGACTTAAAGACCTCATTGGGATTGTGAAGCTAGGCCGATACTACTTTCTCGTAGTTGTGTGATCTGATCTTGTTGTTTTTATCGTACGAGTACAATTGTAATTATTGGCTTGAGATTAATATCTCCGATAGGCAAGATATAAAAGTAGTCACAAACATCTTCGTCTCATCGTTTGTGATTCCATAATATCTTCTTTCACCGCGTCGATTAATATTATTGTGAGGTGACTGATAATTCTAGGCTTTTCTTTGGGAATATAAGTCTGGGTTATCAATTGGTTCCTGTTCACCTTGATTTATCAAAAGACAGAACAAAAACTCTTGGGTATTTCTGTGGGAGACAGATTTATTCAATCCTATAGATTAATCTGCGTGGTACAGATTTTTTTATCAAGTCTTCGACTTTGGGTCGTAGCAACTCTTAGTTGTGGGTGAGATCAGCTAAGGGAATCAAGTGCGTAGAATCCTGTTGGGATCAGAGGCGTAGGATCATAACTGTACCTTGGATCAATGTGAGATTGATTGGGGTCCAACTACAGTCCAGACCGAAGTTAGTTTTTAGTAGGCTAGTGTCTGTAGCGGGTTAATACAGTGTGTGTTCAATCTGGACTAGGTCCCGGGGTTTTCTGCATTTGCGGTTTCCTTGTTAACAAAATTCTGGTGTATGTGTTATTTATATTTCCGCATTATATTTTTTATCTTTATAATTGAAATATCACAGGTTGTGCGTTAGAATCAATCAATTGGAAATCCGACCTTTGGTTGTTAATTGAAATTGATTGATACTTGTATGGTACCATCCAAGTTATCTCTCTAGTATTTGATAAAGACTCGCAGATTTCTATTTGCTTGAGTATAGATCAAATCGAGAGATTGAGATATAAACTCTTTGATATACTTTTTATCTATATTTAGTATGACTGTCTAGTTGATTCTCTAGAAAGTATATTGGAGTTTGTCCATACAGATTGCTAATCGAAATATTGGGTGTGGTTGTTATACCCCCGCTTTTTCAATTGGTATCAGAGTAGGCAAACACGTTTAAGACCTTACAAGTCTGTGTTTGTAGCGATCTGACTCTATGGATGTTATCTCAATAAACGTACCACCAGTCTTCGATGGCTCTAATTATTTATGATGGAAAATTACTATGCGAGCTTTTATTTAAGCACGTGATTTTGAATCATGGGTATATGTTGTTAATGGCTATAATGCGTCATGGCAGATGGAGATGTAAACGTTCCCAATGACATTGGTGAATACACCCCTGCTTAAATAAATGCCGCAAAGCAAAATTCCAACTGTTTGAATGCCATGATACATGCCATTACCCCAAATCTTCAGCAACATTGTCAAATTGCACTAGGTTTAAAGATGCGTGGGTTAGAAACCGTATTTGAAGGAAATTCCAGTGAAAAGGAAGCTAGGATTCAAAACCTTAATTCTGATTTGGAAAACCTTCGTATGGCATATGAAGAAACATTTGATGTGTTTAATCACAAATTATCTGAAATTGTTAATGCATTTTTTGCATTGGATAAGACTACTACTCAAATCTGGTAGCTAACGTAAGCATACCAGTACGCGTACTCAAGCTGGTGAAATCTCAAATCGGTAGTTCATGAACTTAAAACAATGAATTATAAGGAATGCAATCTTTGCAAACCGTGGCTATATTGTTCATGAATTGATTCAAGTGGATCAAACTGATTTTGTTTCAATTGTGTCTATGAATAAAGAGCTAAGCAATTGAAAAACTCTTCAACTAGTTCTTATGAGTCATTTGAACTAGTTATGAGAAAGATGAATACGGTTAATATGAAAGTGCTCATATGGCTAACCATTGTTAACTATTTTTGAACCAACTAAGTGTACAAGTTAAGGTACGGTTACTCAAACCTAAATGAATGCATTTCATTTGTGTGTGTGACAAGATAAGTTTCGATCTAACGGTTGAAATATATTAGCTTGGTTGAATCAGGTTTTTCATCTAACGGTGAATATTGAATGCTTTGTTACCAAGGTAACTTAGATTGCAAACCCTTATTTGAAAACTATATAAAGAAGACATCTAGCATTTGGAAAAACTAATACCCACACCTCATGTGTGATACTAGTTGGTTTGCTAGAGTCGGTTCTCCTTTAACCTTAGGTTTCTTCTCGATACCCTGTAGGTTAATGACCGGTTGTCAAGCCGTCAAAAATAATTCACTTCCTTACTCAACTACAATAATGTAGAAAGTGGTAGGAAAGAGTTCGTATCCACAGAGAGGAAATTGTTGTTATGCAAATTTCAGTTTCTTAGGTAACCAAGGGGGGATTTTGTTTAAACAAATAAAATAAAATAGAATAAAGCAAAGTAAATAAGTGGAAATATCAATAAGGAGAGGATATTGGTCATGGGATAGTATCATTCACAAGCATGCATTTTTCATCATTGAATAGAATTGATAATCTAATCTCTTATTTTATTAAAAGTCCTAGAATACCTTGATCGCAAGAATATCCCACTAATTCCCTAATTTCATCACAACCACATTAAAAAGACGCTTATGTAAATTCTTTTCAAAAAGCAACCCAAAGTGTAAAAGCACAATTGAATTTAACTCCCTAAAAACTTTAAGATTTGTGGAATAAGACTCATCAAGGCAAACAAACGTGTAAAAGCACTAATTCGTTTTAACCAAGGTTATGATTCATATGTGGGTAGTAGGATGTATCACTACAAGCACCACTCACAATTATGCTACCAAAAATCAGGGACTAACAACTTTTTCGTATTGAAAACCCTAATATAGCTATAGAGTTGAAAGCACATCGGATTGATTCCGGACTCAACCAATAAAACGATCAAATCATATATAATTATAAACCATGAATCATAAACAATAAAATCGAGACAAAACTAATTCATTGAATCAAATCACATGCATTGAGAAATCAACTTTTATCCCATAACCAATTGTGTATTTAGTTACTCATAATAGAGGAGTTCATAATCAATAAAATAATTAAGAAGAAGAAAATAAAACAAATCCTAGAAGCAGTTCTCTCCAAAGATCCAAGAAGAATAATAATAAACGTGATCATCCAAATAGTTGTAGGAGTCTTCTTTTATATCCCTTTGCCTTCCAAAATTAGGCCCAATCTTCAAAGTCCATTAGATGAAAATCCGCGTGGTCCAAAAGTTATAAAAACTCCTGTAGAAACTTTGTCAATTCGGGCCCGGAAAAGTAGCCGGAAATTGGCCGGAAAAGTCGCCGGAAAAGTCCTCAGTGACCGGCAAAGTCCGCCCGGTCACCGGTCAAACGGGTCAACTCGGTCAGTCAACTGAGTCAAGGTCAGAATCAAACCGGGTCAGGGAGTCAGCTCGTCTAGTCAGCTTCTTACTCAGCTGGATGGCTGAGTTAGCTGGGCTGAATTCACCAGGCCAGAACTGTCAGGCCTGAGCTGTCAGAACTGATGTACAACCATGATGGCATGCTATCTTGTCAGGCCATCTGTGCTGTCAAACCATCTGTGTTGCACAATCATTGTGCTTCTGTTCCATCCATGATGGTTGTGCTTTCCTGCACATACAATTCTCACTTAATCACCAGCTTCCAGTCATCTTTCCTAGCTGCAGTTTCATAACCATCTCCATATCTTCATTGCAACATCAATTGCAATTGAAATAACCCATTTACAGATTCATAGCACTCACCACAACTCAGTCTTGCCTCAGCTTCAGTTGCAACATCACTGTAACCCTATTTCAGCTCTAGCCTTAGTGTAGCATCAACACAAAACTGCACCTGCAACTGCACACTCATTCCACCATTCACAATGCAACTCAATTATTCCCCAGATTCATCTCAAGTTCCAGTTCAGGCTCTTCATCTGTAGTAACAACATCTCAGCCTTGCAATCTTCCATTCTAACCATATTTGCCAACTGACCAACACCTGCAATGAGTAGCAGCATCAGCATCTCACCTACACTTTGTTCAGCACTGACCAGCTCAGGACATAACTCAAATTCACTGCACCATGACCATTGCATTCTCTATAGATCATTGCCTCCATAACCAAACACAATTGCAACTTCAGTAACTCAACACCTTAGCAGAAACACCAACAACAACTCACCCTGTAACAGCAACAGCATCAGCAGCATCTGCATTTGCAACCATTGCAGCAACACTAGTTCACCATTAGTTGCAGCTCAACTTAAATCCAATTCATCTACTGCACCACCATCTGTAGTAGCTCATATTGCTGGTACCTGCAATACCAAGTTCAGCTCCAGAAACTTGAGCCATCCCAGCACATACCAACTGCAGTTCAAACCCAGTAGCTGCACCACTTCAACCTCAGCAACCCTAATCAACACCTACTGAACCATTTCCTCCACCAACAACAGTTCTAATTCGATCTGAAATTTCATTCTTCTCTGCTACAACATATCCCATGTCTTCTCAATCTGAACCACTTTCCATTCTTCAAACACCACAGAACCCTAACTCACCTTCTCAATCAAAACCAATTCATACCCAAATTCGACCACCATCTTCACTGTCAATCACCACCAGGAGAACCCTAACCTGTCATACATCTAAGTCTGCAATCAACAGCAACTTCAATTCATCTGCTGTTGTTGAATCTTCAGAATGAGAAAAAACCATCTGCAATTTATCTTCTCATTTGAACTCAGAGAGCAACAGCAAAACCCTAAGTTTCTTCAACTCGATTTCTTCCCGATTCACCAACATCTCATCAATACTATTCTGCAATTCGATTACACCTTTCTTCTTGCTGATTCACACGACAGCATCACCAATTTCTTCTCAATCTCACTGAGTTTCTATGATTTTCCCTAATGGAGATGCTTTCTCTCGGGTTCATACATGGAGGAGGAGAAATAAATGATGAGAAATGATTTTCTCTAACTTCTAGGGTTGTCTAAGAAATGTTGTGGATATAGCCACCCCAGCACCTGAGATAAGGGTTACCCATATGGCTACCCTATATATCCACCCATGTAACATAAATAAGGGGTACAACCTCAAATAGTTTGGCCTGTCAGTTATGGGAAACTGACAGTTCATTCTTCCCCTTCTTCACCGCATAACCTTGGCTAGCTCCAGCCACCACTCGCCTGTGAATTGACGATTCTGCCCTTATGCTCCAAAAGAGTGCTTTATTCCTTCTTTTGCTCCGAATGACTCCCAAGTACCTAAATACTCAAAAGCAAACATAAGATACATAATTTACAAGAAAAATAACAAAGAAATCATAAATACTAGATATAAAATTAGGTGTTTTAGACACCTATCAAATTCCCCCACACTTAGACTTTGCTAGTCCTCGAGCAAATCAAACAAAATTTTTTAAAACATACATACAACTCCGTCTCGTCGAGCCTACGGTCACTTTTAGCATACATAACAAGCCTTTAAACCCCTAGGTGTCCCCAGTGGACGAGTTATAGTCTCGTGAGGGCTTACGAGAGGTATACCCACAAAACCTACTCCAACTTTAAAGCGTTCCAGCTTCCCAAGCATCCAAAGAGCTATGAGGACATAGATTTTCTGCATGCTAGTAATAAGAAGTTAGAAATATCAAAGAACATATTCATTCTTAAATCTTGAGTGAGAATTAATCACACCATAATGAGAGAATGCGTGTTTGAGAGCGATCAATAAGCATTTCGCCTCGACTTCTGCCTCACATAATAGGATTTTATGATAATTGCACTCAAAAAACACTGCTTTTTTATGGGTCTCACATGTATGTAGGTAGGAATGAATAGAGAATCCTACACACTTGAATGGTGGGAAGAAAACCTTCCGAATAATTTCTGGAGACTCCACAAAATCGTGGAAAACAAGAATATTTCTGATGATCTCTAAGAAAGGAAATCAACCATTATTATTAAAAATAGAGGATGAGAGTACTTACCACCTTCACATCTGATTGCAATGATGAAAGCACCACTCTCACAACATCCAATAGAAACGTAGTCTTCAGCTCGTCTTCTCCATCTTGGTCTTCGTCTTCGGTCTTCAATTATTGATGATAAACTCTTGAACTTCGTAAAACTTCGACAATTTTTAACTCTTTGCCTTCAATTCCTTGTTGCTTGAAACTTCATTATGGATTTTTCTTGTTCCATTTTCTTTATTAAATAAATACAAAGGCAAATAAACTAAACAAACCAAAATAATACAAATGGATTTATTTTTTTTCGTTTCTATTATTTTTATTTTATTTTATTTTTCTTTTTTTCCGTTTTTTTTTTTTTGAGACAAGAGAAAATAAAATACAAACTAAAAATAAAAATAAACAATGAAATTGTTATAACCATGGAATAAATACTTTACTGTTTGCTTCTTCACAACTTGTATTGTCTTCGTATCATAAACTCCAATATAATTCTCATCTTTTGATTTTCTTCGCTCTTGTAAATAAAAATATGCCCATTGTATGTTGCTTGCAAACCTCAAACGTATTCAACTTTCCTTGTAGATTTTAATGTTGCTTCCTTTGTTGATGATGGTTGTGTTTCTATGGACCCGTTGTTGACGAGAGCGATGCTAACTGCAAATCAAACTACAAGAAAGTGGTTTTCGTCTATAGACGTCACCCTCATGATTGACAAAGTTAGCACTCAAGAGATCAAAATAGTGCTGAAAATTGGTGGGAAGTTGGGTAGCTCACCATTCTACCTGGAATTAATGTACGGTGACACACACTCAAAAGAAGCAAAATTTTGGTCGGTGCCTCACATGATATAAAACGGGTAGTCTCCACTAATGATTGATCAGCAACTCTAATAATGCATTTCTCCATGCACCTAATTTGCATCACCGGCATGATTAAATCCATTATTTAACACTCCAATTTGTAAGAAATCCGAATGTAGTTCCCTAGCACTTCCAAGTTCAGTTATGTCGGTCAGAATCTCTATGTAAACATACCTAGAAGTATGCTAGTGACTCTACTATCTTTAAAAGTTGAAGGTTTTATGCAAGAAAAAAAACTGGGCAAAAATCTAAAAACTCTATATGCAAAATACTCCCCCACACTTAAACTTCACATTGTCCTCAATGTGCAACTTCAATTCATCTGCTGTTGTTGAATCTTCAGAATGAGAAAAACCCATCTGCAATTTATCTTCTCATTTGAACTCAGAGAGCAACAGAAAAACCCTAAGTTTCTTCAACTCGATTTCTTCCTGATTCACCAACATCTCATCAATACTATTCTGCAATTCGATTACACCTTTCTTCTTGTTGATTCACACGACATCATCACCAATTTCTTCTCAATCTCACTGAGTTTCTCTGATTTTCCCTAATGGAGATGCTTTCTCTCGGGTTCATACAGGGAGGAGGAGAAATAAATGATGAGAAATGATTTTCTCTAACTTCTAGGGATGTGTAAGAAATGTTGTGGATATAGCCACCCCAGCACCTGAGATAAGGGTTACCCATATGGCTACCCTATATATCCACCCATGTAACATAGATAAGGGGTACAACCTCAAATAGTTTGGCCTGTCAGTTATGGGAAACTGACAGTTCATTCTTCCCCTTCTTCGCCGCATAACCTTGGCTAGCTCCAGCCACCACTCGCCTGTGAATTGACGATTCTGCCCTTATGCTCCAAAAGAGTGCTTTATTCCTTCTTTTGCTCCGAATGACTCCCAAGTACCTAAATACTCAAAAGAAAACATAAGATACATAATTTACAAGAAAAATAACAAAGAAATCATAAATACTAGATATAAAATTAGGTGTTTTAGATACCTATCAGTTAACGACTGAAAAACTTCATTGGGATTGTGAAGCCATACGAAACTACTTTTCTTGTAGTTGAGCGATCTGATATTGCCATTTTATATCGTACGAGTTCAATTGAATAATTGGCTTGAGATTATATCTCCGATAGGGCAAGATGAGAAGAAATCACAAACATCTTCGTCTCATCGTTTGTGATTCCACAATATCTAGTTTCGCTACCATACGATTTAGATTATTGTGAGGTGATTGATAATACTAGGTTGTTCTTCGGGAATATAAGTCTGGTTTATCAATTAGTTCTTGTTCACCTTGATTTATTAAAAGACGAAACAAAAACTCTTGGGTATTTCTGTGGGAGGCAGATTTATTCAATTCTATAGACTTTTCTGTGTGAGACATATTTGTTTATCAAGTCTTAGACTTTGGGTCATAGCGACTATTATTTGTGGGTGATATCATCTAAGGGAATCAAGTGAGTAGTATCCTGCTGGGATCAGAGACGTAATGAGCGCAACTGTACCTTGAATCAGTGTGAGATTGATTAGGGTTCAACTACAGTCCGGACCGAATTTAGTTTGTAGTAGGATAATGTCTGTAGCAGCTTAATATATTGTGTGTTCAATCTGGACTAGGTCCCGGGGTTTTTCTGCATTTACGGTTTCCTCGTTAATAAAACTTCTGGTGTCTGTGTTATTTCTATTCCGCATTATATTTTGTTATATAATTGAAATATCACAGGTTGTGCGTTGTATCGATCTATTGTAAAATCCAACCTTTGGTTGTTGATTGGAAATTGATTCATCCTTGGATATTGGTCTTTGGTACCATCCAAGTTTTTATCCTTGTATTTGATAAAGACTCGCAGATTTTTATTTGCTTGAGTAAAGATAAAATCAAAAGATTGAGATATTAACTCCTCGATATACTTTTCTCTAGATTGAGTGACTGTCTAGTTGATTCTCTAGAAAGTATATTAGAGTTAGTCCATACAGATTAGTAATCGAAATATTGGGTGAGGTTTTTGTAACCCTGCCTTTTCGGTTGGTATCATAGCAGGCAAACACGTTCAATACATTAAAAGTCTGTGTTTGTAGCGATCTGACTCTATGGACATAGGTGTTATCTCTATTAACTACCCACCAGTCTTCGATGACTCTAATTACTTATGGTGGAAAATTGCTATGCGAGCTTTTCTTCAATCGCGTAATTTTTAATCATGGGTATATGTTGTTAATGGCTATGATGCTCCCGTTGTTGCAGTAGGTAACGTTAATGTTCCAAAAATATCGGTGAATACGATGCTGCTGAGATACTTGCTGCAAATTAAAATTCCGACGGTTTGAATGCCATCATACATGTCATTACCCAAAATTTTCAGCACAATTTGTCAAACTGCACTAGGTCTAAAGATGCATGGGATATCTTAGAAACCGTATTCTAAGGTAATACTAGTGAAAAGGAAGTTATGCTTCAAAACCTTAATTCCGATTGGAAAAACCTTCGTATGGCAGATGAAGATTCATTTGATGAGTTTAATCACAAAGTTTCTGAAATTGTTAATGCATCTTTTGTATTGAGTAAGGCTATTCCTGAAAAGGACATTGTGATGAAAATTCTCAAATCGCTGCCATCTAGATACAATTCTAAGAAGCATGCCATCGTTGAGGGAAATAACTTAGATAATCTCTCCAGAAATACACTAGTTGGGAAGCTTAAGATCTTTGATCATGAGGATTCATCCAAATCTAAGGATGTTGCATTCAAAGCCCTACGACACTAAATTACTTGATAAAAGTAAAAAAGTGTATATCTCTGAAGACGATCACTCTGAGACTGATTCATCAGATGAAGATCTTGACAAGTCAGTATCGATGATCACAAGACAGTTTAGGGATATTCTGTTGAAGAGATAATCCTAAAGCATCAGTCAAACCTAAAAGTAAAAATATTGATGAAACTGATGACGAGGATATGCCTCAGTGCTTTATGTGTAAGGGAGTTTGTCATTTTGTAAACGAGTGCCCAAATCATAAGAAATACACTGGGAACAAAGGTCTTGCTGCAACTCTTGATGAAATGTATGACATCTATGAGTCTTATGAAGACGAGAAATAAAATGTTGTACTTCTCATTGAAAATATTGATTTTATAATTGTAGCAATAGATACATCAACCTCGACATTCTTTCAGAAGAAAACTCAACCAATTTGGAAGAAAAAATTGACCCATTCTTTGGAAACTCTGTTTGTAATGTTTCAGGTTGCACTATGTGTCTAGCTGCGTGCACATATCAGAAGCATTACTTTTATCCTAGTTTGACGTGCTCGTATTGTTCTCTAAAGGTTCATGAACGTTCAAAGTTTTACAAGTACAAACACCAATCGAGGCACGTCAACAAACTTCAACGAAGAGCAAATCAATTATCAATAAGCTTAAACTTGCTCGGAAGAGCGCTGAGGTATGTAGGATTTTATCTTCATCTAAGAAGTTAGTTTCCAAGGATAAACCAGGACCATTAGAGAATAAGGTATGGTCGAATCGTTTTGATAGACAAAGGTCTTTGGATTCCTCTCAAGAGTAAAATGGTGGACAAATTGTTGGTTACCACAAAGAAACTTGATTGTGTTGGTTTGAAAATTTTGTCTCATGTGCCTGATCAAAAGAGACAAGATTTTGTACTTCTCAGGATTTAAGAAAAGTTTTTCTTAGTTTTGTCTTTGGAATTCCCTGTCTATCAATAAAGGAGGGTTATTATCAATTATTCTACTCTTTATAGGGTTGAGAGTTGGTCGTGCACGAACCTGTTTAGAGGTTTTGAAACCCTACATTCCGTTTTCCTTCTTTAAAACCTCTTTTTATCTCAAGACTACTTGTTGAGTTTAAATTGTGATTTCCTCTCACAAACCCATATGTCTATGGATACTCCAAGCATGGTGTCTTCTGATGGAATATGATTGCTAAGCCATCAATCATGAAGGAAAAAGATAAATATCCATTATCTCCTACCTTGAAAAGAAATAGAAGGAATGTGAGGAAGCCAAGAGCCATTCCTTCAAATTCTCAGAAGTTTTCTGACGTTCTTGAAGTGATGAAGGAGATGCGAAAGGAGTTTCAACAAATAAAGGATTTTGTGTATAAGACTCATGAGATTCAAAAGGCCCTGGTTCGATATCAGTCAAGAAGTTTTATTGATATTAACTCCTATCTTAATGAACCTTGTGTCCCAATGATTGTTGACGACAAGGAGTTCGGGGACGATAAAGAATTCTTCAAAGGTCTTATTGCATAGTAAATCTTCTATTTTATGGTTTTGTTTATAAGAATAACTAGAGTTTGGAATATCCATGATTGTGATTACACATAGCTATGTCCAACGTTTTCATCTTCATATTTTTAGGTTTATTTGTTTAAATTCTAAAAGAATTGTTTGGAAGATGATCTTTGCAGTATTAATCTTTATGGTTTTATATATTGTAATTTTTATGGGATATGTGTGTTTGCTTCCGTGAAATGTGATTATCCCATACCTTGTCAAAAGTAAAGTCTTTCGTAAGTCTATATGCATTTATTGATAAAAGAATGAATGGACTTTTGAAAAATACAAAAGTTAAGCCTATTATGTCAATTATTCATGGAAGATAGGTTAAAATCTTTTGTTTGCAAGGATTATGTCTATTGTATGTCGTTATGCAAATAGTGATGGAAAATAGAATGAATCCTTGTGTATTCCGCAGTATTTCTCTTCCCTGATCCATAATATTTTATGTATTACTGTGAGTATCCATAAGTTTTCTTATGTTGAGCACTATTGAATAAGTTGATTATTTTCTTATGATTAACTTAGTTATTGTTCCATAGATTCTTTTATGTCGAGCATTACAATTAAATTGATTACTTTGTGATTAATTTGGTTGTGTATTCCGATTATATTAATTACGGGTTCTCTTGTGATTAATCTAGTTGAGTATTTTTGAGTCTCCATAAGTTCACTTATGTTGAGCATTTCCGATTAAATTAATCATAGGTTCTCTTGTGGTTAATTTAATTGAGTATTTTTTGGATTCAAATTCATATTCGTATGAGATTTGTTATGTCCAAAGAAATCCTTCTTTTCTTTCGAAATTAAGGTCGCTTCTGTTATTCTTTCGAGAATGACATTTAATGGGGGAGAGTTCTTTTGAACTTGCGCTTAATTGACATATCTTTGTGGGGGTGCGGCTGTGGAATATTATAGGGGTTATCTTGTATCTTTAAACTCCTTGATGAATGCATTTAGCTTCGGAGTTATGATTGCATCTAAAGAACAAGTTGATATATGCTTTCTTTTAGTCATGAAATATCTCTTTTGGAAATTTCATTAGGATCCCGTTCTTCTACCTTTGCCAATTTTATTGACAAAAATGGGGAGAATTAATATGTAGTTCACACTACAAATACATATGGTTTTCGGATCATTATGTAAGGGGGAGTGGTTTCCATGTGATATGGAGTATTGACGAAGGGGGAGTGATACATATCACCATAGTATTGTTGTCAAAGTTGTGATACAATTGAACTTTGATACTGTGTAATGATACTATGACGTTGTATAACAATGATCGAGAATTCTGTTTTCTCATTGTTATAGCTACGGATCTTCAACAACAATGATGCTAAACTTACAACCTTTGGGATAATTCGACTACTTGGAAGTGTCGAAGATTTCGAGTATTATTAAGAAAAATGAGCTTGATCTACTTTTTCAATTTTTATTACTCGATTCATTCTCTCTATGAAATCATAATTCTACTACTGTCTCTAATCTTTACAAGGAACCTACCTCTTCATACTTGATATTTGTTGTTGGTATTATTTCTACAACCCATTATCGAACGAATATTAAATTGATGTTAGATTGGACGATGGAGGAGCATTCTTACGTGGTTGTGCTTCAGCTTTTCTTTTGCTCCCTTCAGCAACATTCATGGAGGTTTCTACATTGTACTGCTTGTTGATTAGACACCTGGCATTGCTGCCCCGAGTGTCTTTCGATTCCTCTACTTTGACAGTTTTCGTTCTTTCTAGCAAGGCAGGAGCGGTAGTTTCCGATCGCTTGGACGCTTCATGAAGTTCTGAGAAGGTCTGAAAACGAAGATTTTCCAGCAAAGATCTGTAGACTAGGATCATCCCATTGATGCACAAATCTACCAAATGTTGTTCAGTGACATTTGGATCGTAACAATCCAAAGCCTGGAGTCTGAACCTCTTTACGTAGTCGTTCGGATGTTCATTATTCTTCTGAGACATCCTTCCCAAGTCGGAGAGAGTAACTTTCTCAGAGACAAAGAAGTATTTCCTGTAGAAAGCATTAATCATTTCTCCCCAATTGTCTATGCTCCCTGGTGCGATGTTGTTATATACCAAGTGTAGGCTCGGACGTTCAGAGACTTCGAGAACTCCTTCAAACGCACAACATGGTTATGTTCATGCTCTCCCAATGCTTCTAGGAATCGAGAGACGTGTTCTCGCGCATTCCCCGTTTCGTTGTAAAGTGTGAACGTTGGAGAAGTGTAGCTTTTTGGAAGAGGGATTCTTTGTATAGCAACGGGATATGGAGGTTGATGACGGTGCACGGACGGTGTGTGCCCCTTTCCTCGATTCTCCATAAAGCGTTCCAGATCTTCGCGAGTGATAAAACTAACAGTTTCAGGTTCTGCAGCTTTGCGGCTTTCATTATCGTCAGGGACTGGAATAACTTCGGGATCCATAGTTGGAGATGTTTCCTTGTCTTTTCCCTTCTCCCGAGTTTTGTCTGACATTTTGTCAGTAAGAGTCTTGAGGTAATTGTACAGCTCTTTCTGCGTCGCATCCATGTCAGTCTGATTTTTAGCAAGAACTTCCTGGACCTTCATGAGATCAGAAATGGTAGGAGGATTTTCTCTGAGTTCTTAGGGATATCGACCAAAGAGAGGATGATTTTCGACATTAGTGTGAGGAGGGGTAGTGTCTCCACCACTGTTGGAAGAAGGAATACTTTCTGGAATTTCATCGTTGTTGCTGGTACTAGCGATGTTGGTGTTAGGATTTGTAACTGACCCTGACCTAAGACCAACCATTTTGTGAAAATGAGAAATTGCAACCGAGAGAATGATATCCCACTGTGGTCGCCAATCTGTAGATGGGAAAAAACGGTTCGCTGGTTTTTTAGGAAAGTGAAGAGTCGATCTTGTTGTCGAGACTCCTCGAACCGAGCAAATTGCTTAACCTCATACAGATGCACTGCAAAGGGAGTGCTTAGATTCAAGAGATCAATCTCTAGGACTCCGGTCTAAACCAAGTCAATGGCCGTTCCAGAGTCAATTCGGTCACAAAGAGGGAGATGGGTTGATCTGTAGGATGGAAGCTGAGAATTGTGTGGGATCAGTGATGATCAAGGATTGGGGATGTGTTGAAGGTTTCTGCAATAATTGGTGAACTGTTGAGTTAGAATAAGTTTTGATGGATTGATGAATTCTTGAGAGTAGTTGCTCGAGAAATTATGTGTAGACTAAAAACGTTGTTGTTTAATCATGGATTCAGAAACTTATTTATATTGTCAGAGTTGTGAACACCTTGATCCCTGTAAGTATGACGGTTTCATGAGTGGAAGAGTGTGAAAATGGAAGATCGTGGTAAAGTAAGTTCCATGTAGTGTGGAGACTTGACGGATCGTGCACCCACTACTTTGCTAAATCCTTCAACCATTGACACCACTTACGCACGTCATGGATGAATCCACATGTTGTAGGCCGCATACCAAAACCCTAGTTGTTATCCCCCAATTTGACGTGATTGATATTTCACGAATCGTGGAGTCTGCATGATAGATGTGTATTTAGTTTGTCAGTTGTTGACTGATTAGGAAATGAGCCTAGGTTTTGTTGAATCGATCATGTTTGGAAAATGCTCATCGATTCATGAATGTTAATGTTGTTTATCTGAGCAAATATTGTAAATTGAACGAGTTTTTGAATATTGATGAGTTACTGAATATATGTGGCTTATTCGAGAAACTAAGCAAGTATTGCTCAATTCGACGAATTACTGGAAAATTGAGAATTTGACGTGCAATTGAGCAAGTATTTCTCAATTCGACAAATTACTGATAAATTACTAAATATTGATAGCTGAATCAACATTTGAGCAACTGAGCAAGTATTCCTCAATTGGACGAATTATTTATGGGTGACGGGACCTAACTAAAATATTGGTAGATTACCGAATATTATCACGTGGATCAACATAAGTTAATTTGGTATTTGAACTTGCTCAGAATAATGATTTGTTGAGTGTTTGTTCGAAAACCCTAATTTTTGACGAATTGCTCATTAGTCAAAGAATTGCTGAAAATAGGTCATGAGCAAAGGAGGGACCGACCACATGATACCATGTACGTTAATGTGATGCCCAATTGCTCGAGTGAGCGTGCACCGAGGTTCTCAGTTAGAGAGTTGGTGAAGGAATGATGATTAAATGTCGGTTTCATCATTTACTGAATTACTGCTGGGTTTGACATTAGGCAAAAACCTAAGTATGAAATATGGGGACCGACCAAGAGAGCATGGGGACGGATCTTGGTGTTCACGGGACTAGATGTTGTCCTTTTGAGCAGTCCCCGGGTTGGTTGGAGAGAGTTAGGGTCCAATACGAGCGATTGCGCAAATTAGGTCAAAAATGTGAAAACGTGTGGGACCGGATTTATGAAAGCCCTAGGAATGACCATGGTCGGTCATTAAGGCATGCACGTGTTGTCGTGATGTCCGCGTCTCCGTACTGATAGTTTCAGTATTTACTGATGTGCGTTCGAGCAACATTGTGAATTTTCAGAAGAGTTTCACCTTTACTGAAATTCTTGATTTTTGTTGGAATGAGCATGTATGCTCAACTAATCAATATTTTATAAATATTAAATAAGAATATTTTAACATTTACAATTGTCGTGAGAGGCTAGCCGGTCATGTGATCACGTTGACTTTTGAATTTTCATGATTTGAGCAATATTTGAGAAATTATGAAGAAATCATGATTTTTGCTCAAACCAAGGAGTTTCATAAATTTGAGAAAAATAATAATTATAAAAGACTTGGGATTGCAGGGTGTGGGACCGTCCACAACTAGGGCATGGCCGGCTGGCTATGTTGCCCGGTCCCGCACTCTTTTCCCTATTTTATAATATTATTTTCATGAATCCGTGATGTTATGGAGAATCCATGAGTTTTGTTGAAACGGAGGAGTTTCATGAGTTTAGTGAATAATAATTATAAAAAATCTAGGGATTGTGAGGTGTGGGACCGGCCACGGCTAAGGCATGCCCGGCCGACTATGTTTCCCGATCCCGCACTCCTTTCCCTATTTTATAATATTCTTTCATGAATCTATGAAGTTATGGAGAATCCATGAATTTTGTTGAAACCCAGGAGTTTCATGAAATTTGGGAATGATTATTGTAATAGGCTAAGGATTGTAAGTTATGGGACCGGCCACGGCTGGGGCATGGTCGGCCGGCCATGTTGTCAGGTCCTGCATGCCTTTTCTTATTTTATAATATTATTATTTCATGAATCCATGAAGTTATGGAGAATTCATGAATTTTTCAAAAACAAGGAAAGTTGCTAAAATCAAGGAGATTTTTCATGAGTTCATGAAAATAACAAAATAGGGCAAAATAATGGAAGGAGCATGGGGACCGGCCACAACTAGGGCATGACCGGCCGGCTGGTGGTCCCGGCCTCTGGGAGCTCCTTATTTTTTATTAATATTTGTTGTTTTCTCCTGTTTTGCGTAGGATTCCTCATCTGTTCATATTTTTGGATGCCACTTCATGCATCTAGGTGCTCAGTCGTGCATCATTGTCGAGCACACTTACACCATTTTTGTGGGGCTTACTCAGTGATGGTCCGGATGCCCGACTGTGAGTATTTGTTGTTGATCCATGAAATTCAGTGTAGAATAATTCATGAAATTTAACAAATAAAAATGAGTAGTTATTTATTATCAATTCATAGGATCAGCTGTGGATTCGACCATGAATTCAGAATAATAAAATAGGCATTACCATTCCATGGGATCATGGATTCGACTATAGAATCGAAGTAATAAAATTATCTTTTACCATTTCGTGAGATTAACAGTGAATTCGATCATGAAATCGGAGTAATGAGATAATATAAATTGTTATTGCCATTCCATGAGATCAAGTCGTAGATTTGATCATGAAATTGGAGCAATCTTTATTTCCATTCCATGGCCGTGGATTCGACCATGGAATCGGAGCAATTGTTATTGCCATTCCATGGGATCAGGCCATGGATTCGACCATGGAATAGGAGCAATAATAGATTATTATGGGAATTCAGAGGTGAATGTCACGGAAGAACTAAACTATGTGAATATTCAGGAGACGGCTAATATCCTGAGGGCTCTCTCGAATCCTTACAAGAATATCCGAATCTATACATGGTGGATCTACATAGTCAGGATCAGTGAGTGTCACTCTCCTGAAGGCGTTTTTTCTCTCAATCTTACGGAGAACCGCCAAATCGTTCTTCTATGTAGAGAGGTGTCGCTCTCATGTAGTCAGGCAACATTGAGTATCATCGACGTCCTGAAGGAATTAATCCCCCTCAACAAACAATTATGTAGGAGGACCGCCCAATTATATTATTCTACATAGAGTGCACAATGAAAAGCCATGGATCGAACGCTCAGCTAGTGGAGGCTTTTCGAAAGACATGTTCATCATGGCTTCGTAAAATATGAATCGTCAATGCCTGAAGCCGTACCAGAAACATGCAATATCATGATTTTACTGATTCGACCCTTGTTGAA
Source organism: Papaver somniferum (assembly GCF_003573695.1). Classification (NCBI taxonomy): domain Eukaryota; kingdom Viridiplantae; phylum Streptophyta; class Magnoliopsida; order Ranunculales; family Papaveraceae; genus Papaver; species Papaver somniferum. The sequence goes on from NC_039361.1 coordinate 152,501,028, forward strand.
AATCCACCATCAACATTTGGTTTCAGTAAAATTTGGCTAGAACCCGAGTTGGAGCAAAACAGAAAGGTGCAGAATTAGGTTTGGATTTTCAGGCATGTTCTGCAGAGATTCAATCACGAAGCTTGTTTGCGTTGGACTATGCTTGACTAAACAAGGTTGGTATAATGGATTTAACGAATTAAATTGGCCTGGATAATCAGTTCTCGGTTAACAGGGAAAGTATAAGAACTGAGTACTTCTGAAACTGATATTTTGGAGAGTTTCAAGGGTTAAGTTGCTGCGATATTCTTGTTACTTATTTAACAGGATTAGTGACGTGATTGGGGAGTAGAAAAAGGAAACAAAATCTCTTATATGTGGTAGTTATCTAAAACAGGGAGGGAAAAGATATTTACGGAAACATGCAGATAATCTTGGTACTGTTTTGATTATTTTGGAAGGTTATAGAGAAGATATTCCCTGTTAAACTCAACTTTATCCCATACAAAGAGTTTCAGTTGAAACAGAGGCCGCGTGAAACAAGAGAAAGGAAATATCTTCCCGTAGATTTTGGTCGAAGAAAAGATAGATATTCTCGGGATTTAATTACCATGTATTGTATAAAAGGGTTAGTACAAGCAACAGGCAAGGGGTCGAGAGTTTGGGTACGCTTCAGAGTTATGGAAGAGGCTGCAGAGGTGAATTGCAGAGTTGCAGCAGCAGCAGCAAGAAGAGGAAGAACATCAAGAACATTGGATGTCCTGTGACAGTCGCAGAAGTCTGTCGCAGAATCAACAACACAGACAATTGTCGTTCTTCGTCAGTCTTATTTTCCTGTTTCATTGTAACAGCCAATCTGCAACAATTATAAACGTTGCAGTTGAGCTGCTTCTATTCTTTTTCCAATATTTCTTCAATAAAACATCTTTTTGATCCATGATTAATTATTTTGAGTATGTTTTCACCATGCGGAGCTAAACCCCAACACTGGGATGACGGAGGAAGCCAATTCTTGTCATTGTGATAACATTATTTAATTATTTTTATGAATTTTGTATTAATATAAATTGAATTATGATTTTAAATTAATTAGTTGTGATTTGTTTGATGGGTTATGCTAAGCTTAGGTGTTTTGATAACCCATGCTTACCATTTACAATTAACGTTTTGTAAAATCTACCTTGGCAAAGATTAGAGTCAATAGTTATTATTTTTGGAGCTATAATTGTAAAAGAATTAATAACTGAACCATAAGAACATGAGTTCGGTGGAATCCTGAGTCCTAGTAACTCTTATTCTCGTTACTATCTTATTCATATTTTAGTTAGTTTTAGTAATTTCTTTAATAAATTCTAAAACCAAAAATCTTTACAAAGTCGGAGCGAACGATACTTTACTTGCCACTGTAAAAACTACATTAGTTTTGGCGCTGCCGACGCGGACGTGTATTTAGGTTTAGGTTTTACGTTTTCCATTTTTTTTTTAGGATTTCTATATATTTTTATTTATTTTTATTTTTTTAGTTTATTTTTTGTTCTATTTTACGTCTTTGGTATTTTTGTTTTTGTTGTGCAGGATTGACTCAAAGCTAAAGGTGGAAAGTTGAACTTCCCAAAAAAAGGAGGAAACCGAAGATATTATTTTATTTGGACTTTTTATTTTTGTTAGTTTCTTTATTTCTTATTTTTGGACTTGTATATTGTTTGTTATTTATTTTTAGTATTTTATTTATAAAAAAAAAACACGTTGCACAAGCCTCAGCCTCGTACCTTTAGGTATATTTTGCTGAGGTATCTCAAGCATACCTAATTTAGTAAACCTTGCATTTGCATGTGCACAATTTTCTTGTTACACTAGTATTCTTACCTGATTTAGGGATACTTCTATTTTTGTCAAAATGGTTAAAGAGAGTGATGATGAGGTCCCGATAAAAACCCTTAGGGATCGTTTGAACCCGTCTAAAGTAGTGCATGATCCAGGTATATTTATACCATCTTCTACGGTCCAATTTGATATTAGACCTGAGACTATTGGCATGCATCGTAATTTCAGGGGGTTAGAGAATGAGAACTCGTATACCCACATAAGAGACTTTGAAATGATTTGTGACACAATGAACTATCCGAATGTCTCTAAAGATATGCTTAGGTTACGTTTGTTTCATTTCTCCCTTTATGGCAAAGCCAAAGAGTGGTATCATTTTATTCCTTATAAAACAATTACCACTTGGAATGGTCTTGTAGAGGTATTTGTTAAGAAATTCTACCCACACCGTAAGACTGTTGTTGTTCGGCAGTCTATCCAAACCTTTGAGAAGAAATTAGGTGAAAAACTTCATGATTATGTAGAAAGGTTAAGTGAATTTTTATACCAGTGTCCACATCACGGCTTTGAAAAAGCCCACTTGGCCCAAATTTTATATGAGGGCCTTGGTAGTGAAACCCGTATGCAGGTAGAAACAATTAGTGGTGGAGAATTCACCTATCGGGACCCAGATGAATGTTTTGACGAGTTCATCGAGTTAGATGATAAAACTAGGCAATGGGCTTCAATGAGAGAACCAGATATACCTAGAAATCCTATCCATAGGGTCGATAGAGTTGATTTAGGGTCTGATATTCTTAGGAGTCTGGAGGCCTTAGAAATGAATCAAAGGTCACACCATGCTAGATACGAAGAGCAAGCCCATGCTATTTATAATAACTCTAGGTTTGCAAACCGTCAAAGATTTGATCCATATTCAGATACATGTAACCCTGGTTGGAGGAACCACCCTAATTTTTCTTGGTCTAAGGGCCAGAGTCAAGGTCAGCCTAGTAGTTCTCAGACTCTCTCCGAAGTTCGGCATACTAAGAACCATTTAGGGCCAGATCAGTATCAAAACCTGTCGGATAAAAAAATCATGAGCTTAGAAGAGTCTCTCACCCATCTTATCTCATAACAGTGCAGAGTTTAAGCAAACGGTTGAAAAAGGTTTACAGGAAAACTCCCAGGCTATTTCAGAGCTTAAAAATCATATTAGTATAATTGCATAGTTTTTGAGTGAAAGAGAAAAAGATAAGTCTCCTAGTAAACCAATACCTAATCCTAGAGGAATCCACTCGATAAAAACCCTTAGGAGTGGTAAAACGGTAGACAATAAGGTAGCCATGCCTAATAGTGGACATACTGTAGATCCACCTTTTAGTTCCCAAGATGAGCCCCTGAAGGAGCCACTAACTGAAAAAACCGATAAAATTTCTAGTGATGCCAATGTGGTTTCTGATAGGTCTCATTTTGTGCCCAAGGCCCCATATCCACAGTTATTATCTCCAACAAAGAGATAGTCGACTTTCAACGAAACAATTGAGATATTTAAGCAGGTCAACATTAACATTCCTTTATTAGAAGCAATTAGGCAAATGCCTGCTTATGCCAAGTTCCTTAAGGACCTTTGTACACGAAAGCGTAAGCTTAATGTCTATAAGAAAGCCTTTTTAGCTGGTCAGGTAATTTCAATCCTTCTGAACCAAACAACCCCTAAGTATAAAGATCCTGGATGCCCCACCATATCTTGTAAGATTGGAAATCACATGGTTGATAAGGCATTACTTGACTTAGGAGCCAGTGTTAACTTACTTCCGTATCATGTGTACACCCATCTAGGTCTTGATGAGTTGAAACCGACAAAAATGACACTACAATTAGCTGATAGGTCTGTCAAAGTACCTCGTGGTGTCATAGAAGATGTTCTGATTGAGGTTGATAAATTTATTTATCTAGTGGATTTTATTGTTCTAAGACACTCAACCTGTTCAGGATCCTAGTGCTCAAATACCGGTTATTTTAGGTCGCCCATTTTTAGCCACTGCTAATGATGTCAACAACTGTAGGACCGGACTTATGAACATATCCTTTGGTAATATGGCAACTGAACTAAATGTATTTAATGTTACTACACAACCCTATGATGATTTAGAGGAAGTAAATATGATTAGCACTTTAGTTCATGATCTAATTCAGGATAATTGGGACGACGATTTATTTGGTGATTCCTTAGATGAATTTGATGAGACAATTCTCTTAAGTCAGTTAGGTGACCAAACCTTTGAACTAGAAGAAGCTCTCGAGTACTTTAGAGACTCTACAGACCTTGAAATTCAAGCCAAAGTGATAGGCCTTACGAAGAGTAGTGATGACCCTAAGTTTGGGGTTAATGATGTAGAAGAAGCTCTTGAGTATTTTAAATACTCTGAGGATCCGGAAATTCAAGCAATAGTTAAAGGTTTTTCTGAGAATACTGATTAGCTTAAGTTTAGGGGTAGTGATGGTAAATGATACCCATTAGAAGTCCCTAACTTGGGACTCGAGCCTAGTGTACCTGAGGTATTACTTGAGTCTCTTCCGACACCACAACCTGATCCTCCTGATATCGTCCAGGAGGAAATCTATCTATTAGAAACCTGTTCTTCGGATGAGTCTATTTGTCAAGACACTCAGATGAAGCCCAAGTGGGCGCTACAGATAAACCTAGTTGTTTTGCAAGAAGTGTTGAATCGCTCTTTGCTCATTTATCTAATCCGGTGCAGTTGTTTCATAATTGTGGCAGTTTTATATGGTTTTGTTGATCCACAGTTGATTCGACTATTGATATATGATTCGAAAGGTAATTAGCCATTTTGTGGTGTTTGACGTCTGGCTGAAGACTTTAAACTTACCACTTCTTGGGAGGTAAACCAATCTCATGCAACAAATGGTAACAGTTTCTCCTTGTTCATGCTTTTAATTTTATCTTTAGAACATTGAGGACAATGTTAGATTTAAGTTTGGGGGTATGGGAGAAACTTTTTAGTTGCATTAATAAACTCCAGATCCTAGAAATTTATGCTTATTAAGGATGACACTAACCAATCTAAGTGGATGGAAGCATCTTGGTTGTAGGAGTTGAGGAACCAATCTGATTAGATGGCAACATCTAAAGAGTCTATTCATAAAAGCACAGAGCTCAGGTGTTAGAAATAACATAGTAGTTTCGTCATATCTTGTTGAGTCCTTTTCACTTATGTTTTTATTTTATTTTATTTTTAAAATATGTTCCTCTAAGTGATTTGGTGGGGCACACGATTCAAGTTGTTACCACTGCTAGAGTGAAATAGAGTGATTGAGATACCAAAAAAAAAAAAAAAAAAAAATGAGACCTGACCACCAACCAACCAGAATAAATTCAATAAAGTCGACCACTTTTACCCTTTGTATATGCCAGTTGTGTTGACCTATAGTTAGAATTATCGACCACTGGTTCCCTTGTATATGCCAGTTGTGTTGATATTAGTCAGACCGGTATCTCAGTGCATTAGGATAGGTTCGTTTTGGCAGTGACCTTCAGACAGATGTGGGAAACACCGTTCAGCTTAGTCAACATTAAAACCATCTATGTTTTTCTTTATATCCATCTCTTAATCTATCCATGTGATTTCTTGACTCCGGATATTGATGTCCATAGTGCGACTATCTGAGTAGAGCTTTGTCACTTATATATGAATTTTAGTATGCTTGAGTGCAAACTCGTGGACTTCCTCTTGTAGTCAATAAGTATGCCAACCAAGGAGATTCTTTAGTGCCTTCCAAGGTTCTGCGTAGAGAGCTAAGGTGTGGAGTGTAAAGGTTTTGTGGGTATATCTCTTGTAAGCCCTCCCGATACTATAACTCGGCCACTAGGGCCACCCAGGGGTTTAAAGGCTTGTTGGATATGCTAAATGCAACCGACGATGCCTGCGACAGTGAGTTAGGATTTTATTTTATTTTTAGATTTAATTTGCTCGAGTACTAGCAAATAATAAAGTTTGGGGGTATTTGATAGACGCATTTATGTGTCTATTTTAGTCTCGATTATGTGTATTGTTAGTGCTCGATTGTGTAGTTATTTGATTATTTTACGTCTTTGTAGGTGTTTTCGGAGAAATAAGCTGTTGCGGCGAAATTGGCTCGAAAAGTGATATTTGGGCTCGCAGGATAAAATTACCAAAGGCACCCAAAAGATGTACATAAAGCACCCGGAGGAATCTACTATTCGGACTCTCAGTTGGATAAGGGGTAACCAAATTACTAAGGGGCACCCACTGCTAAGGGGAGGCCAGTTGCTATTCGCACCTCATCAGTCGTTAAGGGGCGACCTTCATCTTCCCCATTTGAATATAAAGTTTTGGCTGGAAAACCTGGTTTCACAGGACATATTAGGCTTCGAGAATTGAATGGGTTTTCCTGAGACTAAATGGCTGAAACTTGTTGGGGTTATCCGATTAATATTAACAGGCCTGGTAATGGATTTGGTTTCAGTAAAATTTAGCTAAAACCCGAGTTGGAGTAAAACAGAAAGTTGCAGAATTAGGTTTGGATTTTCAGGCGTGTTCGGCAAAGATTCAATCACGAAGCTTGTTTGCGTTGGACTATACTTGACTAAACAGGTTTGGTATAATGGATTTAACGAATTAAATTGTGTTGGATAATCAGTTCTTGGCAAACAGGGAAAGTATAAGAACTGCGTACTTCTGAAGCTGATATTTTGGAGAGTTTAAAGGGTTAAGTTGTTGCGATATTCTTGTTACCTATTTAACATGATTAGTGACGTGATTGGGGAGTAGAAAAAGGAAACAAAATCTCTTATATGTGGTAGTTATATAAAACAGGGAGGGAAAAGCTATTTACGGAAACAGGCAGATAATCTTGGTCCTGTTTTGATTATTTTGGAAGGTTATATAGAAGATATTCCCTGTTAAATTCAACTTTATCCTATACAAAGAGTTTCATTTGAAACAGAGGCCGCGTGAAACAAAATAAAGGAAATATTTTCCCGTAGCTTTTGGTCGAAGAAAAGATAGATATTCTCGGGATTTAATTACCATGTGCTGTATAAAAGGGTTAGTACAAGCAATAGGCAAGGGGTCGAGAGTTTGGGTACGCTTCAGAGTTTCGGGAGAAGCTGCAGAGGTGAATTGCAGAGTTGCAGCAGCAGCAGCAAGAAGAGGAAGAACATCAAGAAATTGGACGTCCTGTGACAGTCGCAGAAGCCTGTCGCAGAATCAACAACACAAACAATTGTCGTTCTTCGATAGTCTTATTTTCCTGTTTCATTGTAACAGCCAATCTGCAACAATTATAAACATTGCAGTTGAGTTGCTTCTATTCTTTTTCCAATATTTCTTCAATAAAACACCTTTTGAGCCATGATTAATTATTTTGAGTGTGTTTTCACCATGCAGAGCTAAACCCCAACACTGGGATGACGGAGGAAGCCAATTCTTATCACTGTGGTAACATTATTTAATTCTTTTTATGACTTTTGCATTAATATAAATTGAATTATGATTTTAAATTAATTAGTTGTGATTTAGTTTGATGGGTTATGCTTAGCTTAGGTGTTTTGATAACCCATGCTTACCATTTACAATTAATGTTTTATAAAATCTACCTTGGCAAAAATTAGAGTCAATAGTTATTATTTTTGGAGCTATAATTGTAAAAGAATTAATAATTGAACCATAAGAACATGAGTTCGGTGGAATCATGAGTCCTAGTAACTCTTACTCTTGTTACTATCTTCATATTTTTGTTAGTTTTAGTATTTTCTTTAATTAAGTCTAAAACCAAAAATCTTTACAAAGTCCGAGCGAACGATACTTTACTTACCACTGTAAAAACTACATCAGGCGGCACAAAGCGCGAATGAGTTAGTAATATAAATATTCCAGGAGATTCATGGAACCGTGAATGATGTATGACGGTAGAAAGTATCGTATGATATTTTTGGGGATAACATGGCTGTCGGTTTCCAGTGCGAAAACCTGAAGTAGTAGATTATGTACCCTGTCTAATAAGACTTACTCGGTTTTAGGGTATCCCAATAAAATGGATTTTCTGGGCGTATGTATGAGCCTCATGGGCGACGCCATTGTGTCTGTGAGAAGTCGCCAGTCATTCCATATCGTGTGATAACTGAGAACTGAGGCATTGAACCTCGTGCGATCGTTTTCTTCTACCATCTTAATGTATGGATTGAAGAATGAAACTAGGGATACAAAATTGATGTTGCAACCGAAATATTTGATCTCCCACTGTTGTCACCAATTTTTGATGGGTTAAAATCGTTTTTGCTGATTTCGGTAATTTTATGTGTGTGTGGGTGAGAAACGAATCTAAACCTTCAACAATGTACTGCGCTGGAGTACTTTTTTATTCGAGAGATTAATCTGTACAACCCTGGACTAAACCAAGAAAATGACCGTTCCAGGTTTGCTTCGGTCACAAGGTGAAAGAGAAGGGTTGGTATAGGGAAGGAAGCGAAGAAAGTGTGAGATCAGAATAGTTGATTATGTGAAGTACGGATGTTTGCGACTTGTATCAGAAAGGTAAAGCTGGATAGCCAAGATGGAAAGCTACCAGACGATTTCTGAGTGTTGTTGTGTTCCCTGACCAAAACCTTTTTTTTTGGAAGAAATAGGTGAGACCTATTTATACAAGTTGCAAATGAAACATATCCTGATCTCATGGGAAGTTAAAAAATTGAGTGGTGAAGGAAAAATTAACTCTCAGGCGTTATGCAAGCGTCCATTATGAGGGAAGTAAATTTTTGTAACTTCCAGACGTTACGCATGCGGGAATGATTTGTTTACTGTTACTTTTACCATCACCAATTACCCTTCTTCATGACACTTTCTTGTAACGGGCGCATTGCACGCAGCACGTTGTAGACTGCCAGACCAATACCCTGATGAGCATCCCCCAGTTTGTGACATATTTGATGTCTCGAGTGTTTTCGTGGAAAACGTGTAGCATTTTGCTAGGTGTGACAAGATAAAATCGAGAGGTGATAGACGCATTTATGTGTCTATTTGTTCTCATTTACATGTATTGTTAGTGCTCGTTTTTGTACTTATTTGGTTATTTTGCGCTTTTGTAGGTGTTTTTGGAGAAATAAGCTTTTGCGGCGAAACGGGCTCGAAAAGCGGTATTCACACCCCGGGAGGAACTACCAGAAGCATCCCAGAAGTATGTTGGAGACACCCCAGAAATACCCCGGAGAAACCCCGAAAAAGTGCGGAAAACATCCCATAAAAATTATTAAAGGCACCCAAGTTTTGATTATTTCCACCCCAAGAATTTTATTTCAACCCCACTTGCTATTCGCACCCCATCAGAGGATGGGGGCATTCCTTCTCAAAATTCAAATATTGAACTTTGGCGGGAAATTGCATGCAACGAGGAGCAGATTTTGTGTTCGAATTTGAGCGAGTTTTGAGGAGATTCAATCATGTAAATCGATTGGGCTGGACTTCTCATGGCTAGACAGGGTTAGTATGAGCAATTGGGTCGAGCAAATTGGGATGGATAAGCCGGAAGAAGCAATCAAAGTCCAAACAAGACACGTACGCTTCTGTTGAGTTTGAAGATTTTGTGAGGAATATTTGGGAGAGTTTCACGCTAGTGATTGTTGTACTTGGTCCCATTCAAGTCCTAAGAAGAGTTTGGTGGCTATTTTATAGCTAACATCACGCGTAAAGAGTGACAGGAGAGATTTTCTCTCAACTGCACGCAGAGAAGAAGAAAAAAAGAATAGTCGCTGATAGAGGAGATTTCATAGGGATTTGATGACCTGTTGAGATATAAATAGATGGGTTTATGTCAGAGAAGGGTTAGAAACCTTTAGGAGAGAGTTTGGAGTTCTGCAGAGAAGAGAGAATCGAGTTACAGAGAGTAACAGTGTTGCTGCTGCTCGAGGAGGAAGAAGAAGACGAAGAACAGACTCGCAGATTCCGTCGTTCTTCAACAGTAACAACGACAGTGGCAGTACGGTCTTAGAATAACGGAGACATAAGCAGTTTATTTGTATCGTTTATCTATGACACTTTCTGTGAGTCTTAAACTTCCTGTTTTAGTACTTCTTCATCTTTTAATCAACTTTTTGGCTATAATCATGTATCTTGAGCAAGTTATTAATATGAGGAGCTAAACCCAATCTCAGGGTTGATGGAGGAAGCCATTCTTCCAAAAGTTATGTGGTAAAATTTATTTAAATTTATTTATGCAATTCTTTTATGATTAATTGCACCGAATGAAAATTGAGTAAATGATTTTTATGAATCAATTGTGTTTTCTCTTGATGAAGTATGCTTAGTATATTGCTTTTGATATTTCATGCTTGCGATTAACAATGGATGTTTTGAAAATCTGATTTAGGCAATGATTAGAATCACAATTATTTTTTATTGGAATTATAATGTCTAGAATTGCATGATAAGAATTATCATTGAATCACATGAACTTTGGTGAATGGTGAAATCCTGAACCCTGGTCTTTCCATAATATTTACATCATTTTGAATTTAATTTGTTTTATCTTTTATTTTTATTAAGTATAAAAATTGTTTTCTTCACAAGTCTGAAAAGAATCCATTTTTACCACTATCACTACAATCACTTTTGAAAAACCATCAAATTTTTGGCGCCGCCGACGCGGATTTGTGTTTAGGCTAGAGTTTTTAGATATATTTTTGCTTTTTATTATTTTTTATTTTTATTTGTTCTTTTTACGTTTCTTTGGGTGTGTCTTTGTATTACAGGTTTGAAGTTGGATACTAAAGGCTTGGAATCAAAGCTTAAAGCTAAAAGAGAAGAAAAGAAGACAAATAATTTTTTATTTTTTTTAGGATTTAGTTTTATTATTTTCTTTTTATTATTATTTTTTTTAGATTTGTATTAGGAAATATTTTGTTAATTTCTTTTATTTTTGCACTTTACTTTGGACTGTGAAATTTGGACACTTTATTTTTTTTATTTTTTTTATACCCTACGGAAGGGTACCCTTAAATACAAACTGTTTACAGGGAAGGACGACGATTACAATATCGTCTCAGCCCCTCGGGTTCGTACATGACATAAAAGTCGTGTCCCGAGTCGACTTCAGTGGTTCATCGCCCGTCTGGTACGGGAGGTAAGTCTTTCGAAACACCCGTGAATCTCCTGCAAGCGGGTTTACTGTATGCCTTAAGGTGATTATATGTTGAGGAATGAACCGGATGCTTTAATTTCCTAGTAAAGGGCAAGGCCTGGCCAATACAAGATAAGGGTTCGGATTTCATCACCGTTCTCTTCTTGCCCGCCTTAGGAAAACGAAACCAAACGCGAACCTAAGCCTAAAATTTTGACTAGAACAAGACCTATAGGGTAACGAGCTTGATAGGAAAGTTTTTCGAAAGATATTAGTTACTCTTTTAAGCACACTTTAAAGTTCATGATGGTTGATATAGGTTGAAACGTGCCGCCTTGTAATGCCGGCGAGACCTTGGGTATCAAAGCTCCATTGAGCTTCCCTCGTCTCTGTTTCACTTAAATTAGCTCGTATTGATTCCAGAGGGGTGTGCTCAAATTGTAACGAATTCCCTTTCGAGAGATAGAAGCTGGTCTAGAAACAATCTAAGTGGAGCCATCATGCTTTTTGTTTTCTAGAAATCTTTAGGTTTGATTTGGTCGAGTCAGCCTTGTTTGTGATTGTGTAGAATTCCTATGTAATTTGTATTTTCTCAGTGATGAATCCTTTTCAGGAGACGCCACCTGAGATGACGTTACGAGAATATATGTGTAGAAATTCTCGTTATCAAGAGACGTCTTCGGAAATGACTCTTGGTGAATATATGCGTGGGCAACGATATATGGATGTTCCAACGGTTAGCGATGAATCACCTCTAACGATCTACGAGAAGTATTATAAAAATAGACTGCCTAGTTTGGAACAAAGATTGAGAATTATTGAATGTCAAAAATTATATTATGATGATGAAGATAGTGCTGATGAAGAATCAGAAATGTGTGGGAATATTGATCAGGAATTTGTTACCCCAATTGAGCCTTATAATGATTATATTATTTCTAGTTCAGATCCTAATAATTTTAACAATTATTCACCTATTCAAAAGGACGAGTATTTGACTAGAGATACCCCCGTTTTAGACGATGTAGTATGTCCTGTTTACGAAGCCAAGAAAGGTTTATAGGAACCGGTTTATCCTGAGAATATTGTTTTAGAGTCGTACAATTTAGAAACAATAGTCTTAGATGAAGTCGTAGAGATGAGTGAGGATGCACCGTAAGATTACAACTTAGAAGAATCAATTGCCCATTTTCAAGAATATGATGATTTAGAAATTAAGGAAATTGTAACCAGTCTATCTAGAGACACTGAAAAATCTAAGTTTGGGGGTGATCATCATTCTCTGTGTACTTTAACCCTTAGAAATATCCCTCACTTGGGACTTGACATCAATGCCTCAACCATCTTACAAGATTATCTTCATACTCATTTTCCCGAACCTAATGATATCCAACAAGAATCTCAACTGTTAGAACTCATCCTCTGGTTGATGTGGTTAGACCAGTCAATAATACCAAGATTGAATTTGTTTTCCCACCAAATAGTTTTCTTCCAATTGTGGGAACGTATAGATTTCAAATGTGTCACTTATTAAGTTCTGAGACTAAGCCTAAGTACTTTAGGTTAATAGAATTGACACATTTTCTTAAGGAAGACCATCACTCTCACTGTGGTCAACTTTGTAAGTCATATCTGATTGACTTTAAGGATCCCCAATTATTCAGGTTATTATTGTGTGTTGTTAAGTATTTAGTTGAGTTTTTCTAGACTCTTAAACCTGAACTTTTGGATCGTAGCTATGAGGAAATCCAACCCATGAAAATATTTTATCTAGATCCTTTCATAGAGCCTGGACCCGAACCACAACTAGATGTAGTTGTCTTAAACAGGAAACTAGACAAGGGTATGCTTTATTTGTCAATTTTCTTGGCATGTTGCAGATTCCTTTTACTTGTGATGGCTCTATTTGGTTTCGCTAACCCACAATTATTTCGGCTATTGCTATATGATTCGAGGTGACTGATCCTTTCTTAGTCTGGATGAAGACTTTAAACTTAGCACTTCTTGGGAGGTAACCCATTCTCATGCAACCAGGTAATATCTTTCCTTAAATCTTTTTCTTCGAATGGTAACAGTTTCTCCTTGTTCATGCTTTTAATTTTATCTTTAGAACATTGAGGACAATGTTAGATTTAAGTTTGGGGGTATGGGAGAAACTTTTTAGTTGCAATAAATAAACTCCATAACCTAGAAATTTATGCCTATTAAGGATAGCACTAACCAATCTAAGTGGATGGAAGCATTTTGATTTTAGGAGTTGAGGAACCAATCTGAATAGATGGCAACATATATAAGAGTCTATTCATAAAAGCACAGAGCTCAGGTGTTAGATAAAAAAAAACATGGTAGTTTCGTCATATCCTCGTGATGGAAACATCGAAAGAATCCTGATCACTTCTTTTTTTTATTTTTATTTTTTACCATTACTAGGGTGAAATAGAGTGACTGAGATACCGAAAAAAAGAAAAAAAAAAGTATTTAGACCAGAACATTAGACCAACCGGAATAAATACAATAAAGTCGACCACTAGTACCCTTGTATATGCCAGCTGAGTTGACCTAGAGTTAGGATTATCGACCACTGGTACCCTTATATATGCCAGTGGGTTGATATTAGTCCAGACCAGTATCTCAGTCAATTAGGATAGGTTCACCCTAGTCAACATCATCTACGCTTTTCTCTACATACATCTTCTTAATCTACCCAGGTGATTGGTTGACTCCGGTTTATGATGTACATAAACTATCTGAGTAGAGCTCTGTCGCTTTATATGAATTTTAGTATGCTTGAGTGCAAACTCGTGTACAACAATTGGAATTTCGCATCAGGGTACTTCCTCCTGTAATCAATAAGTATGCCAACCAAGGAGGTTCTTTAGTGATTTCCAAGGTCTGCGTAGATAGCTAGGGTCTGGAGTAAAGGTTTTGTGGGTACACCTATGGTGAACCCTCCCGAGATTAACTCGGTCACTAGGGACACCTAGTGAGTTAGGATTTTATTTTTTATTTTTTATTTTCTCGGGACTAACAAATAATAAGTTTGGGGGTATTTGATAGACGCATTTATGTGTTTATTTGTTCTCATTTACATGTATTGTTAGTGCTCGTTTTTGTACTTATTTGGTTATTTTGCGCTTTTGTAGGTGTTTTTGGAGAAATAAACTTTTGCGGCGAAATGGGCTCGAAAAGCGGTATTTACACCCCGGGAGGAACTACCAGAAGCACCCCAGAATTATGTTGGAGACACCCCAGAAATACCCCGGAGGAACCCCGAAAAAGTGCCGAAAACATCCCAGAAAAATTACTAAAGGCACCCAAGTTTTGGTTATTTCCACCCCAAGAATTTTATTTCAACCCCACTTGCTATTCGCACCCCATCAGAGGTTAGGGGGCATTCCTTCTCAAAATTCAAATATTGAACTTTGGCGGGAAATTGCATGTAGCGAGGAGCAGATTTTGTGTTCGAATTTGAGCGAGTTTTGAGGAGATTCAATCATGGAAATCGATTGGGCTGGACTTCTCATGGCTAGACAGGGTTAGTATGAGCAATTGGGTCGAGCAAATTGGACTGGATAAGCCGGAAGAAGCAATCAAAGTCCAAACAGGACACGTACGCTTCTGTTGAGTTTGAAGATTTTGTGAGGAATATTTGGGAGAGTTTCACGCTAGTGATTGTTGTACTTGGTCCCATTCAAGTCCTAAGAAGAGTTTGGTGGCTATTTTATAGTTAACAGCACGCGTAAAGAGTGACAGGAGAGATTTTTTCTCAACTGCACACAGAGAAGAAGAAAAAAACAATAGTCGCTGATAGAGAAGATTTCATAGGGATTTGATGACCTGTTGAGATATAATTAGATGGGTTTACGTCAGAGAAGGGTTAGAAACCTTTAGGAGAGAGTTTGGAGTTCTGTAGAGAAGAGAGAATCGAGTTACAGAGAGTTACAGTGTTGCTGCTGCTCGAGGAGGAAGAAGAAGACGAAGAACAGACTCGCAGAGTCCATCGTTCTTCAACAGTAACAACGACAGTGGCAGTACGGTCTTAGAATAACGGAGACATAAGCAGTTTATTTGTATCGTTTATCTGTGACACTTTCTGTGAGTCTTAAACTTCCTGTTTTAGTACTTCTTCATCTTTTAATCAACTTTTTGGCTATAATCATGTATCTTGAGCAAGTTATTAATATGAGGAGCTAAACCCAATCTCAGGGGTGATGGAGGAAGCCATTCTTCCAAAAGTTATGTGGTAAAATTTATTTATGCAATTCTTTTATGATTAATTGCACTGAATGAAAATTGAGTAAATGATTTTTATGAATCAATTGTGTTTTCTCTTGATGAAGTATGCTTAGTATAGTGCTTTTGATATTTCATGCTTGCGATTAACAATGGATGTTTTGAAAATATGATTTAGGCAATAATTAGAATCAAAATTATTTTTGATTGGAATTATAATGTCTAGAATTGCATGATAATAATTATCATTGAATCACATGAACTTTGGTGAATGGTGAAATCCTGAACCCTGGTCTTTCCATAATATTTACATCATTTTGAATTTAATTTGTTTTATCTTTTATTTTTATTAAGTCTAAAAATTGTTTTCTTCACAAGTATGAAAAGAATCCATTTTTACCACTATTACTACAATCACTTTTGAAAAACCATCAAGAGGCTTGCCGTAAGTGATTAACGTGTGATGTTAGGCTCGTTTTGGCTCGTTACCTAAAACTTGTCGTGAGCTTACCATCTCGGTGGCAAACTTCGACAACCGAGATCATATCTCGTGAAGAAGGATGGCCATCGACTAATACCACCTCTTGTTGCGTAACAGAGTGGCGTCGGCAACATGCTAACGGCATGTCAGCGGTGTATCCACGACATGTTAGCGAGGACGCGGCATGCTGACGAATCCGTGGAATGGAGGCAGCCTGGCGAGGCCGTGGCATGGAGGTATGCTTGCGGAGCCGTGGCATAACAGCATGCTTGTGGGGCCGTGGCATGGCGGCATGCTGGCGGGGTCGTGGAATGGCGGCATGCTGGCGGGGCCGCGACATGGAGGAATGTTGGCGGAGCCGTGGCATGGAGGAATACTGGCGGAGCCGTGGCGGGCTTCGTAGAAAAACTGGTTTGTTGTGATCAGTTTGGCGTTGGCCAAGAGTTTCCGCAAGTCTTGCGGTTTAGTGGTAGACTTGGACGGCTGAGATTTGTACCTCCGGACGGAGCATGGCCCTTGATTATGGCTGTATTTTGTTCGGGCATTGGCGGCGTGCTGATGGTACGCCGGTTAGAAATGACATAGTGGTACGCCAATTATAAATTAAGGCTTGGCGAGGCCAAGACTTTAGTCTTGGGCGTCGTGGAAGGCTTTACCAGCCACTTGTCCAAATTAGGGTTTGGCGTGTTTGAAACCCTAATTCGTGTGTGTAAAGTTTCCGTATTATGCCAAGGTGTGGGAGCAATTGTAAGGAATAACCGTGGGCGTCTTCCCATGGAAAGTTTCCATAAAGTGGCGTGCTTGCAAAGCTTGCCTTTGGTAAGGTGTGTTTGGCATGCGCATCTGGGATGCATGCCTAGCATGTGCGGCATGGTTACGTGGTACGTTTTGGAAAAGATGGCGCATTTTTTGGGAAACCAAATTAGCATGGAAAATTCTGGAATGCCATGAAAGGTTTGGAGTGACCTGATTGGCCGATGGGGAGTGGGCCGGCAAGATAGGGGCGCGTCCACACTCTTTGGCGCGCTGGGTGACTTTGGAGCAACCTGATTGATCGAGGGGGAGTGGGCCGGAAATCTAGGGGCGTGGCCATAATCTTTTGCGCGCGGGGCGGCTTTGGAGCGACCTGATTGGTCGAGGGGGAGTGGTCCGGAAAGCTAGGGGCGCGGTCACACTCTTTTACGCGCTGGACGGCTTTGGAGCGACCTGATTGGTCGAGGGGGAGTGGTCCGGCAAGCTAGGGGAGCATCCACACTCTTTTGCGCGCTGGGCGGCTTTGGAGAGACCTGATTGGTCGATGGGAAGTGGGCCGGCAAGCTAGGGGCGCGACCACGCTATTTTGCGCGCTGGGCGACTTTGGAGCGGCCTGATTGGTCTGATGGGAAGTGGGCCGGCAATCTAGGGGCGCGGCCACACTTCTAGTTTGTTTTTTCGCCTGGTAATTTAGTGTGATGACCTTAACCATAATACTTGGAGGTTCATGTTACTCTGCTGCGAGTGAACATAAATCCGTCACGCCATACCGATGTTAAAGGTTCAGCCAGGGAACACAACACAGGAAAGTGCTCAGTGAGTTTTATGTCGGCGAGGTGCCAGAATTTACAGAACGTCATGGATAGAGGTATTTTGAGCGGCTCAATAATACGCCAGTGGAGAGTCCAGCACACGTGGCTTGGTTTTCTTACGGGGTTACGTCATATCCGGTGAGGGGTTTTACGGTTTTAACCCTAAGCTAAAAAACCACCATCAACAACTAGTTAAAGCATGATTAGTGTTTTTATTCTATTAATATATCTAATCATTACAAGGAATCTACCTCTTTAAACTTAATCTTTGTTGCTGAAATATTTCTACAACTCATTATCGAATGAATATTAAATTTATGTTAGATTTTTTATTTGATCTCATGGAATCAGATGTTAGATTTTATAGGTTAACTAGTTAAAGCATGATTAGGGTTTTTATTCGGCTGTATCAAAGAACAAGTTAATGACAATCACGGGTTGTACGATGAGATGTGATTTCATTTTGTTACAACAATAATGTTTTAGGCTTAAGTTACATGCATGAACTATTATAAGATTTAGGTAAGAATCTTTCTTTCATGTTACTTAGTAAGACTTTACTAGTTAGTTAGGTTTTACAAAATAAAAATAAAAAACACTTGACGATGCTAATTGTTTTCTAGGGTTTTTGTTATTGTTTGGGTTGGATTTTGATTGAGAGTTAATAACTCTACTTTGATCGACCATGTTGTGTCAATCATATATATATATATATATATATACAAGGCTTCTCAAGATTTAATCATTTGAGTCTCTGTTACTTGGCGAGCCTGTAACGTCTGCATTTTTAAGTTGCCACCTTTAATAATACCATGTTGCTGGTTGGAAAATTTGACTATCTTCTTCAAGATAAAAATGGATAATCATTATGTGGTGCTTTAGTGCTCTTGGCTTTTGTAAAAAAAAGTTATATAAGACCGTTTAACCGGTACCTTTGGAATTGTGTATAACATAATAATCATGAGGAGATTTTGTGTGTTGCGGTGATGTTTTAGCCTCAAGTTACATGCATCAATGAGTTCATGTTTGTTTTATTTTCATATAATATAAAATAGGTGTAGCACATGTTGCCTATCCTGTTAGGTTTAGCTAATATTTTCCAATATAAGCTCAAATTCCTAACTGAGATGCACGTACCTACACAACTTTTGTCATGGGAGAAGATGATGATTACAATGTGTTCCCAGAGGAGGACCAGTGGGATGATGAGGGGGATTCTGATGATGAAACGATGGAGTTAGATGAGAGTCATGATGATATTGTACAATTAGATGACGATGATATTGTACAATTAGATGACGATGATGGTGAAGATATGGTCCCACTGATAAATTTGAAGAATTAACAGGTAATTTTCGAAATCTTGTACTTACTTGTTTCTACTTAAACATCACATGGTTTCATATATTTCCTCGGTTATTTCCAGAGTCAGACGATTCTGAAAATGATGTTCTCGAAGTGTTAGAAGAAAAATAATTGGAAAATGCTCCAGTAGCATAAATGCATCCACAACAGGAAGACTCTACAGAAGAGATCAAAAAAGAGAGGGGAGTGACAAGAATGTTGACGATGCATAAATACTTCTAGAAATCTGATGCCAAAATAAGGGATATTGAATTTGACAAAATTTTCCAGCCTATTGGTGGCCGTAGAACTGAATTCAGTAGTTACCTACGCTATTTGGCCCGTGATATGGTTGGCATAAAACATTTATGTTGGAAGGAAGTCCCTCCAACAACAAAAGAAAATATGTGGGCAAAAATTCTGGTATGCATATGCGGTTATCAATTCGTCGTTTTTGTTGCCTAACTGTGAGTCTGTGATGAACACACATTAGTTGTTATTGCAGCTTCATTATGAGGTGCCCATGAATATAAGCGAGTGGTCATGAAGCGTCTACCTGTTTAGCTGCGGGACTTCAGAAGGAAATTGTACAACAATCATGTAAAACCCTTCCTGGAAAGACCGGTCAAACTAAAAACTTTCCCCAAAAAGTATGAAACGGTAATGGACCCAGGAAAATTGGGACAATTACCTTAATCATGTATTAAAATCTTCTATATTTAAGATATTAAATACACATTGCTTTTTCTAATTTGTGTTTCGTTCTTATTGTCTATCCCAACATACTAATGAAATTATTTTTATTTCCTCTGCAAGAAAAATTCAGAGAAGGGAAAAGAGGCAATATCACAATCCAAGTTCCCACATCGGACGGGACGGGGAGGATACTCGGGATTAAAATTAATTAGTAAGTTTGTTGTCTTATTTATTATACACTGCACAATATAACCGGTCATATCAGATACTTCTGTTTTGTATGTCGTGTTGCATGTCTCATATATGCATAAACCTATAACGGTATAGGGATGTGTCCTCTTACACCAATCTGTAATTTTGTCACAATAGATGCTTTGGAATAGGTTTTGTGTTTTACATAGTTCATATCTGTGCGAATGTAAATCCTTACTTGTTTCTGGTAACTACTAGGTCAAAGAGGGAAGGGTTTACAAAGAAGATCTTGAAGATCGGTGCTTCATGTGGGAAAAAGCACGCGAAAAAAAAGACGGAATTGTACTAGACAACTTTGTCAGAGAGAATACAACTGAAGTTGTGAGAAAACAGAAACTTTACAATCCTCACGTTTTTACAAAGTAAGTGCGCAAGGTTTAAATCAGAATTTAACACATTATTTGAACATGAAGAGAAGCAGAAGATGATTCGAGAGGGAACTCTAACGGTTGGTCATAACGAGCCCTAACAGTTGTGATCGGCCCGGATAAGGGTGGAAGTGTCAAGGGGGATGGCATTGGAGTGACGACAACCCTTTACTTTATGGAAGGAAGAAAACCAAGACACTCGAAAAAGAATGATGAACTGCGTGAAATACTGAAAGCTAAGGAGAAAGAATTAGAGTTTACTAAAAATGTGTATCAGAGATTAATAGATAACTTATTTATCTCAAGGTCACGACATTGCGAAAATTGTGGGCAACAGTATCAGCAAGTCTGAAGGAGAGAGAGGTAAGTGAACTGAGTTTTGATTAGATTGTTTAATTTTTTTTAAAAACTGGCAGACAATAGCTTATTTTTTCAAACAATATGTTCAACTACAGTCACAGGATGCAAGACCTAGCAACGCCTCTAATCGATCTAAGAATAACATAGGTCCAGAATCAATTAAGCAACTTTCAAAAAAACATTGGAAATTCGGTCCGCAGAAGTCATTTGAAAGCATCAAAGGGTCCGCGATGCGGGACCCTCCTTGTACTAAAACACCGACCGTTTCTACTGAATCCCCGGCATCTTTAGTATCAAAAAAGAAGTTTCTGTCTCCTCCATCTACCGGGGAATCTCAAAATGTGGCATCTGAAAAAGTTACCATTAATGTATGGTTTTCCAACGCATTTAAATTTTTAATTTTCCATTTACTATCTCTCATGCGCCTTGTTTTTCTGCAGGGCATAGGATGCAAACTTTGGTTTGGAGAAAAGGATAACATTGTTGCCATTGGTAGATATTTCTCGACAAAGTCGGTACTCTATAAAACGAAGTCAGGAATGGAGGCTTCAGTTATATGCTATAGCGTCCGGGTTAGTGAAGTACTAAATGAAACCATCAAATTACCCCTTGGCAAAACTGGGATACAAACTTTAAAAGATGTTGGTGATGCTGAAATTTGTTGGCCATCAAATCAAACCACCTTGGATCAAAAAGTTGGTTGCTTGGCTTGTTTGCTTTATTAACTCATTGGATATGTTTTTACACAAACCAGTTTTATATATGTATCTTGTTTGATATAAGAGACGAAAATGTTATCAGCTATATGAATCACGGACGTTAGTGTATATTTTAGAGAACCTTATAGAACGAGATATGTGGTTAGCTATTTGATTGTGAGTCAGTTGTGCATTGTGCTTAAATGGTTTCACTGCAAAAAGAAAGTACAACTTTCATTTCAATTTTATGATGCAGGTAAGTCAACCAAAACATTTCGAGGCTGTGAAATCAACTAATCTACTCAATGGAAGCCCATATCGTATCGCAATATCTGAAAAAGTTCTGAAGGTATGTGTTTTAAACCAGTTATATGATCTTAAGACCATATGAGTCTGAAATATGCTATCAGCTATATGAATCACGGATGCTAGGGTATATTTTGGAGAACCTTGTATATTTGTTGCCTATTCAATTCATCAGCGTCTTCGCATTCACGGTGGAATTTGGTATATTTCTTACCTGAATATGGAATATTACTCTACTGCTGCAGGTAACTCAACAAAATTCGGGGAAACATACTCTGGATGTGACATCAAAATCTACATCTAATCGGAGTAAATATGAGATCACGAAAACTGCAGCAGTTCACCCGGTATCTGTTTTATTTTTACATGCATTTTAAATCTCAAATTTTCTTTGAAGTTTTCGCTTGAAGATGTTCATATGCCTTATATTTCCACAGGGTAGAAGGTGCTACCTTTTTGACGAGTTGTCTAGGACTAACGTCCTTGCTAGAGGTAGAGATTTTCTGTTAACAGAAAAACAATAATTACATGGAAATAATTTGGTGGAGGTTGATTGCCACAAAATCCTGATTGAGTAAGTAATAAAACCGAATTTCTGTCTACCCGTACGATTTGATGGTATGGAAACATTAGGACAAACTCTTGGAAAAGTGATTCCTTGGCCAAAATATGGTGTTAAGCTTATCGATCCTGCTAAGAAGGTTAGTTGATTGACTTGTTTGATTTGTAAGTTGAATATACATAAACCAGTCTATCAATTACATGAATCACCGATCCAAGTGTAAATTAGAGAACTTAGAAAAATAGAAATATGTGTAACTTTCAAAAGTAACTAATAACTATTTTAATCTTATGCAGAACCTTACCAGTAATTCATAACCAACTACTTATCTGCGGAAGTCTCCTGCACGTAGAAACCCTTCTGATGGATCTAAGAAGCAGTCTCCTAATCTTATGCAGAACTCTACCAGTAATTCCCAACCAAATCCTTCAATATCTCTAGAGAAGTCGTGCACATCTACGGCAGAACCTATGGCTAAGACATCTAATGGAATATGTTTTTTTTGATTTTTTTTTCTTCGTAAATCTATATTGCTAATTCTAGCATCTTCTTTTTATATGATGTCCATATGCCGTATCTCCACAAAAAGCAAAATATGACTTTTGGAATGGATCTAGGGGAAACGTCGTTGGTAGAGGAAATATTTTACCAATGTTTCCTAACCAGAAAATACATGGACAAGATCTTCCTAAAAAATGTTATGTTGTCAATATTCAGGAGGTTATAGTTCCATCTTTCGTGTTAACTGAACCAAGTGGTGAGTTTAAGTTATTAGGAGAAGATAAAAATGGTTTTGTGGTATGGCCGAAAGATAACTGTTCCATCTCTGATGACAAGGTTAGTTTCTTAGATGTTTTGCTTTGTTAATCAAGTATATAAATTGTTTTACATAAATCATGCATTGAGTTTGATTCAAGAATAAGTACGAGATAGATTTATATTAACACCTAAATGGAACATGAATGCCAGTGTAAATTAGAAAATTGATATTTGGTTACGGATTTTACTATGGGCGTCAGCTGTGAAAAATGACTTTTTCTGTCTTTTGTTGAGAATTCACATGACAGACGAATTCGCCTTGGATTTATAGTATATATATATATATATATATATAATACATTTAATCTCTTGTTGCAGGAAACTCCACAACATGGAAAACCTCATAATCAACCAGAACCAGTTTTTAGATTCTGAGAAGAAATTGGACAGTGACCTAAAAACAACAAGAAGCCATGCAAAAGATAAACTGAATGAGGAGCACCTAGCATTCAATACACATTCGCGGAATCATGCAGCCTCTGAAAAGCTTCCAAAGAAGATTAAAAAGGTGCAAAGAAAGTTATATGTACAAAATATAGATCAGGCATACCAACTTCTAGATGGGAAACAGAGGATGACAACGTTTGCCGCGTCGATAATGTCACAAACTGATCAATTGCTTGAAGAGACGCCACCATCAAAAAAGTTGAAGAAAAACTGATGAATTTTGGATAAATGCTCGTTAACATTTTCTTTTGCAAACTGTTAGACTGTGTTATTAATAATCTGGTATTGGCCATAATTCACAAGAACATTCTGTAGTCTTAGTAAGAGGAGGAAGGGTTAAAGATTTACCCGGTGTGAGATATCACATTGTTCGAATATGAATTTTTGGCATATATGAATTTCAAATTTAACCACAATTTATAAAGTATAAGAGAATTTGGATAGTGCCGGGTGGATGGTTTAGATGTGTCATATCTAAACGGCTTCGAGATTAATTGGCATGGCTAAACATAACATAAAGACACATTAAGTATATATAAATTGGCTTGGATAAATATCACATAAATCCACGCTATATGGCGTGTCTATAGGTTCTCCGATGAACGTCTCCCAACGTTACATGTGGACGGTTGACGTTACATCTGAACGGTCAATACTGCATCATCTTAAATGATATCCAGTGGTTCGTAATACAGCCACGTGGATGAAGGTAATTCTAAATTGGCATGGAAAAATATCACATATAGCCACGTTATATGGCGTGTCTATAGGTTCTTCAATAAACGGATGACAACATTACATGTGGACGATGAAGGATGCATATAATTTAACGGTCAATATAGCATCATCCTAAATGAGATCCAACGATTCCTAATACGGCCACGTGGATCAAGGTAATTGGAAATTGGCATGGCTAAATATCACATATAGCCACGCTCTATATGGGGTGTGTCTATAGGATATCCAATGAATGGCTCACAACGTTACATGTGGACGGTGAAGGATGCATATAATTGAACGGTCAATATTGCATCATCTTAAATGAGATCCAACGATTCCTAATACGGCCACGTGGATCAAGGTAATTGTAAATTGGCGTGGTTAAATATCACATATAGCCACGCTCTTTAGGGCGTGTCTATAGGATATCCAATGAACGGCTCACAACGTTACATGTGGATGGTATTCAAAGGTTCCTAATACATCTACGTGGATGAAGGTAAGTTCAATTGGCGTGGCTAAAAATAACATATAACCACATTAAACCTATATGGCGTGTCTATCATATAACCAATGGCTACGCCAAAAAGCAATTTGCGCGTCTAAAGTGAACCAAATAACCGCGCCAAAAAGCAATTTGTGTGTCTATAGTGATTCAAATAGCCACACCAAAAGCAATTTACGTGTCTATAGTGAACCAAATAGCCACGCCAAAACAATAAATCGTGTGTCTATAGATTACCAGTACTTAAGTTTTTGGGACACTATATAGCAACACCTATATGGCTCTGGCGTGGCTATAAACTACCTAAAACCACGTCGTGTTACCTAAAACCACGCAAACAGAATCCACGCTAAGTCAAAATCAAATCGGCGTGTCAAAACCCTATGGACACGCCAATTTAGCGTGGCAAAAGGTCTGTTTATACTAGTGAACTTCTATTACCACAAGTGCTCATTCAATGACCACAAGGGGTAAAAGGGGATCTTCAAACCAAAACCACCAAAGACACTTTTTAGCATTAAATATCATGTGTCCGTAACAACTCTCAGCCTGCTATATAAAGGCTTGTAATCTTCCTTGTTGCTTTGTAATGTGATTTTCTCTTTTATCCTCCACTCATTTTCTCTATGTTTTTTTTTTATGATTTTAAGGTTTTCTTCCTCCGTTTCATCATCTTTTACCTGTAAAAGAAAATTGAGGAAGCAAAAGATACTCTGTCATCGAATAAAAATTGAAATTAAGTCAGAACATGAATCATACAGGGTGACTGAAATATAAAGTAGAAACTGCAAGAGAAAAATAAAACGGTGAGGAAAGTGAGAGGACTTGGATGAGTGGGGGCCGTAAAAATTGTGAGAATGTGGAATGAGGGTTTAGAATATACTAATCAACCACACCAGATTGGCGTGCCATAGAAGAGAGAAATATTGGACGAGATATTTTTAGGTCTCAAGCTCGGTGGATGGTAAAATAAGTTGGGTGTTGTTATTGGACGAAATATTGGTGGTGTGAAAAATTGAAAAATTCTTATTGGTCTAAGAAGGGAGCTTGATTCAGCTTTTAACCACAACAGAGGAAATTCACCTGAAATCATATTATTAATTAATTTGAATATGAATCTAAATCCAGATGTGTGGTTTACATGTCTACTTAATAATTTAATTATTACTAGATACATGTCAACTTAATTATTTTATTTTTATTTTATTTTTATCATCAAACAATAAGTATGTTATTTTGTAAGAAATGTTTACATGATGGTTTTAAAGAAAAACAAGTATTGTACATCATAACATGAAACAACACAAAAAAAGATACAAAACGTACATAAATTGCGAAGAGAAAGAACGATCTATTATGATAACACACGACATAATTATGAGCTTACTGAAATTTCTACTCAGGGTAGGTTGGCGAACCAGTTCGAAAACTATATATATCTGAGATACATAAATATATGAAGGTTGGCGAACCGGTTTGCAAACCGCAAGTTCAGTTGGGAATAATTCACGAACCCGGTTGGCGAACCGTGGTGAACTGATTTTTATAAGTTGGATAAATAGGCTATCAGTTGGCAAACCCGGTTCACAAACTGTGGCCAACTGAGTTCAGTAGTCTAATAGGGTTGGAAAACCCACTTCACAAACCGCAACATCCTGACTCGTGAACAAGCCCTACAGTTGGCAAACCGTTGTACCAAATTTCCTTATAATGTTTAGCAGATGCTTAAAGACTTATTATTTTAATATGTTTAGCATTGCTAGAACTCTCTTAAACACTTCCAAGACTTCATTGATTATTTAAACACTTATGCGTTTGTATCGTTATTAATTTCTTAGATGATTAAATGAACATCAAATAACTTTCTGCTTTTTGGCTAACTTGCCAAACCGAACAATCATTGTACACGACTCAGTAACCAAACATATGTGTATAGTCTTATATTCTATTTTGAAGTCCTAAAGTGTTTTTCTTGATTTTCAAGTTTTCTTAGCTTGAATTCTAAGCTAACCCTGATCTTTGAAAATTATAAATAGAGTATTTTCAACTGGGAAAATCAACCCTGAAACTTTGTGTCCTAGTTGATTCGAGGGTCCTCCTCTATTGACTAAGGTTTCCTTTGAAAAACAAACAGGTCTACAATTAAAAGATTTTCTTATGGGAATTTGTGAAGCCAGGTCCAATTATATTTACCTTGATAGTTCCTGAATCCTGATCTTGCTTTTCCGTTTATCGAGGTTTTTGTAATGTCTTTCAGTCAAGATAGATAGTAATCGTAAAGTTCTCTTTGTATCATACTTTATGATCCTCAAGATAGATATATAAAGACTGATCTTAGTTGATCTTTCAAAGATTGTTCTTGAGAGGTAATTAAGAATCTAGGTTGTTATTCGGGAGCTTAAGGTTCCGGATTTGCAAGATTTGCTAGCTTTTTCTATTGAAAATAGATTTCCGCACCTTCTTCTTTGACCTAAACAGAAATCAAATAGGCTTATATAGTAGAGAAAAATTGGTATTAAAAGTTTTCACTTCGGCTGAAGAAACTATTAGGATGTAAAGACTTCAGCTAAGAGATTCAAGTGCGCAGAGCCTTGTGAGGTTCAAGAGACGTATGGAGCGCGACTATAATTGAATCGCTTGGAGGGTGGATTCGGTCTCAACTAGTATAAAGTATGATAGTAGACCAGTGATTATAGAGACTTAATATAGTGTGGTTTTAAATCTGGACGAGGTCCTGGGGTTTTAATCTATCATGGTTTCCTCTTTAACAAATTTTTTGGTCTCTTGTGTTTTTCCTTTTCCGCGTTTTATTGTTTATATTTATTACTGGATTTACGCATATTAGTACGTGTTCAATCTAAGTAGATACGTCCGCTTAATTATAATCGATTACGAGACTAGTTTTTCGTAGAATTCGTATATTGAAATATAGATAACAAGTTTAATCACTTGACAAAATTCAGATTGAATTATTTGGATACAACTAGATTTTGATCTTTGATATTGATTTTTGATATCGTCCAAGTACTCTGATTAACAATCAGGTTCACAGACCTTGTTTCTGTATACATAATAATGGAGTAAAGGTTGATATATCAAAATATACATATTGACAAAGATCATTAAGTTATTCTACTTCATATTATATTAAGTTTGATCTAAAGAGGTTATCGAACGAAAATTTTGGGTATATTTGGTCTCCCCTACGTTTTCAATCTCTTCATGCCTCAGCGAAGTTTCTTATTCTCCAAGTTCTAGAGAGCATTTTCGTTTTAATTTCGTGCCTTAGTAGGATTTCGTATTCGTCATGTGTTGACGAGCATTTTCATATTTCCTTTGTGCCTCAGTGAGGTCTTATACTCGTCGTGCTTTGACGAGTATTTTCATCTTTTATTTTTTCCTCAGTGGGGTCTAACCAAAGCGGTGCAAATCTAACGGACGTTTATTTCGGAAATGAAGTTGCGGGCATAAATAATTCCATGAGCAATAGTCCCTCACCCTCACTTTATCTGCTTACTCGTCTCCCTAAAGGAGGGTGTCATCCCATTATGCTCCCCATGAAATCCCCTTCAAGGAATCTTACCTCCGACTGATACAGCCCGGCTCCTCCCATCCAGTTATGCAACAATCACTTTTTTTTCGTGGCCTCTTATTCTTTCGCCTATTTGGTTCTGGGTACGAGAACGCACCCTAAGCCATACGAAAACAACCGTAGATTCTTCGAATACCCTAGGCATCGTGTCTCAACCGTGTACCTCGGTGCCCTTGTATAGTCACACCCATTGCCAAATGTCTTTCGCCATGTTTAATTATATCCCGACGATATTTTAAGGACCACGTATTATACAGTGAGCCTCTTGCCATTGGTGGCGGATATCTCCAGGCTTTCCCAATATAACGTGCAATTTAGGGCTTACGTGGCTCTGCCTATTGCGCTTGTGAGAACTATGGTGATATCCAAAGGATTTGGTACCTAACCTTCTAATAAGGTTTTTGATTGCCCGGGTCTTAATATCCTGTGATGAGGTCTTAGGTGCTCTTATGTAGGTCTTAATAACTTCTTAATTAAGGCCTAGTTGCCACTTTCCTTTTTTTGGCGAATTTTTCTGCTCGCCTCCTAATGATGTCTTAAGTATTTTATGATATTTGGTCTTAATTTCGTTTTTTCAATTTTAGGTCTTATCTTCCTACTAATTAAGGTCTTATTTTCCTTTTCTCAATTTTAGATCTTGTGTGCTCCTAATTAAGGTCTTATTTACCTTTGATGTAGTTAATTTTACGAATAAATCTTGTGAAGTATGAATAGTATTTTTATTTAATCTTCTTCATAACAAAAAATTATTGTCTATACATTATTATTCACCGTCTTGCTTCAAGGATAGTACCTCTTGATGAATAAAAGATTACATGGACAGGGAAACTTCGTGGTCTATGAACTCGTATACACAATTTCTTACTGTTTGCTTGACGATATAAGGTCCTTCCTAAGTGGGGTCTAGCTTTCCTCTTGGTCCCTTCTGGTACGGTAGTATTTCTCGCAGCACTAACTCACCAGGTTGAAATCCGTGAAGCTATCTTTACGCGTTTGCCGTATTGCTTTGGCATGCTCTTGTGATAATTTTTCATGTGACGTCATGTCATCTCTCAGTTTTCTTCTAAATTATCCATTTTTCGCAAGGAATAAGTATGACGTTAAATTCTTTTCCCATGTTGCAGGTTTCATAGTCTGTATTTTTAGAGCACTGCTCGGTCGAACTCGCATGCGTTGCTATCTCAAGCTTGTTTGTCAAGTTTACTTGATTAAAACTATATACTTGATTTCTAGTCTACTTATAGATATGTCTTGGATTAAGATAAAAGTGTGTAGTTGAGATTTAGACTTCACGGAGTTCACCAATTGAAGAAGAAGATCTACTGAAGTGCTTGGAGGAACTTCATCAACAAAAGGTACGTGGAGACTAAAACTTATCTATCTCTCAGAAGTTTATTCTATTTTATCTTCTAATGAGTCTAAGTCGTTTAGGTATATAGACTTTTATATTATACATATTTGATATTTCGAGCCGAGTTTATATCGCTTATCTATTTCTCGAAATATGTGTTGGAAGATTTTATCCTTAGCTAAGTTCATCGTATTCTTGACGAGTTTAGTTGGAGACAACTTATTTGTTGGAACTAAATATCAAGTCAAAAGATAATCATGTGAAAATTAACTCGAAACATCTTACATTATTTGTGTGAGACATACATTTGATGTCGACTTGGGAAGTTTCGTATTGATTGATTAATCACTTGAAATTTACTTGAAGCTAGTGGTATGTGTGAGATTACCATTGTTGTCTACCAAGGATGTTTCAATAATTAAATGTGAGTTTTATAAATAACATGTCTGGATATAATACAGGTTTTATACTAACTGTGCAAGTCTAGTTCAGGTCCTAGAACTATTGTTCGCGAAGTCTGTTTGCGAACTGGTTTACCTGTGAAAAGGTCTAGAACTTGTATTCGCGTACCTTTTTTGTGAACAGGCTAGACAAGGCCAACTCCGGAACTCCTGTTCGCGTATACTGTTTACGAACGATTCACAACGCCAAAGTCCAAAATTCTTGTTCGTGTATTCAGTTTGCGAACAAAGCGATTATGTTCTAAAATCGGCAAAGTATGACTTTCACTCATGAACTCAGGATTTGTTTGCAAATTTGTTTGCGAACTTAAATTCCTAATAACCTTAATGTATTAAGGTGTGCGAACTAGTTTTACAAATTGTGGCATTATGTTCATGAATTGGTTCTTGTATAACTACTTTACAAACCAAACCGATTTTATTTCAAATGGTTCATATAATATTCCTATAAGATGATGAAAATTTGAAAAACTCTCTTGAAGCACATTTAGATCATCATATTTGATCTAGAAGTGTTAGATGAATATGGATAAGTTATAAGTGTTAATATGGCCAACTTCGGTTAACTATTATTGAGCCAACTAAGTATACACGTTTGGGTACGGTTAATCCATATCTAAATATAAGTATATTTAATTTATGTGTATCAAGCTAATACCATCTATCGGTGGAGATTGATTGATTAATTTCTAAGCAGAATTAGCCTGAAGCTTAAATCAGGATTTCATCCGACGGTAAATATTGAATGCTTTGTTACTAAGTTATCTTAGCTTTGGTTGTAAGAAACCCTGATTTGAAAGGGTATATAGGGGATAACTTTAGCATATGAGAAACCTAATACTGACACTTCCGTGTGTCCTAGTCGCAAACTAGAGTTGATTCTTCTTTAACCTAGGTTTTCCAAAATCATTATTAGGATAACGACTTGAAGACTTCATTTGGGATTCGTGAAGCCAGATAACACTATTTTCTCTGTAATTTCATATTTTGATCCTACTTTTTATATAGTGTTGAGTTTTATCTTCTCTAAGATTTACTCGAGATTTATCTCCGATAGGTAAGATATAAAAAGTAATCACAACAGTTCTTTGTCTCAGACTCTTGTGATTCAGCAATAAATTTTTATGTTAATCAGTTGGGTTATTGTGAAGTGACTGATATTTCTAGGCTGTTATTTGGGTACCCATACGCATACTAGAGGAAGTTTTTGAACCGAAAATATCTGCTGAGTTTGGGAATTACAAACTCCTAAACTAGTTACCTTAAGTATGCGTACATGTACGCATACTGACGGAAGTTTTTGAACCGAGAATTTTTGCTGAGTTTGGAAACTTAACAAACTCAAATCCGGTTGCTTAAGTACGCATACCCTTACGCGTACTAAGATGGTTATTTTGTCAAATCGGTCTATTCATGAACTTAAACATTTAAATCTTAAGGGATGCAATCTTTGCGAACTGTGGCTATAAATTTCATGATTGATTCAAGTGAATCAAACCGATTTGGTTTCAATTGTGTCTTCTATGCAATTGGACAACTCTTTAACTAGTTTCATTTGAGTCATTTGAACTAGTTATGGTTAAAATGAATAATATTATTATGAGTGTAACCAAATGGCTAACTTCGGTTGATCATTGTTGAGCCAACATGAGTGTACATGTTTTGGTACGGTTACATAAACCTAAATGAGGGTATATTTCATTTGTGTGTAACAAGCTAAGTTAGATCTAACATTTGATAGCTATTAGCTTGGTCGAATAAGGTTTTTCATCTAACGGTGATTATTGAATGCTTTGTTATCAAGGTAACTTGGATTGCAAACCCTGATTTGAAAACTATAAAAAGGAGAACTCTAACAACTGGGAAACCTAATCCCCACACCTCCTGTGTGATACTAGTTGTATTGCTAGATTCGATTATCCTTTAACCTTAGGTTTCTTCTCGAGACCCTATAGGTTAACGACTTGAAGACTTCATTGGGATTGTGAAGCCAGACCGATATTACTTCTCTTGTAGTTGTGTGATCTGATATTTCT
Source organism: Papaver somniferum (assembly GCF_003573695.1). NCBI lineage: Eukaryota > Viridiplantae > Streptophyta > Magnoliopsida > Ranunculales > Papaveraceae > Papaver > Papaver somniferum. The sequence continues at coordinate 152,532,765 of NC_039361.1, forward strand.
GTTTTTATAGTACGAGTAAAATTGTAAAATTGGCTTGAGATTTATTTCTCCGATAGTCAAGATAGAAAAGTAGTCACAAACATATTCTTCTCATCGTTTGTGATTCCACAATATCTTGTTTCGTTAGTCGATTAAGATTATTGTGATGTGATTGATAATACTAGGCTGTTCTTCGAGAACATAAGTCCGCTTTATCAATTGGTTCCTGTTCACCTTGATTTATCAAAAGACGGAACAAAAACTCTTGGGTATTTCTGTGGGAGATAGATTTATTCAATCCTATAGACTTTTCTGTGTGAGACAGATTTGTTTATCAATTCTTCGACTTTGGGTCATCGAAACTCTTGGTTGTGGGTGAGATCAGCTAAGGGAATCAAGTGCGTAGCATCCTGCTGGGATCAGAGAAGTAAGGAGCGCAAATGTACCTTAAAATCAGTGTGAGATTGATTAGGGTTCAACTACAGTCCAGTTCGAAGTTAATTGGTAGTAAGCTAGTGTATGCAGCGGCTTAATAATACAGTGTGATGTTTAAACTGGACTAGGTCCCGGGGTTTTTCTGCATTTGCGGTTTCCTCGTCAACAAAATTCTGGTATCTGTGTTATTTATTTTCCGCATTATATTTTGTTATATAATTGAAATATCACAGGTTGTGCGTTAAGATGAATCAATTAGAATATCCAACCTTTGGTTGTTGATCTACATTGACTGACACTTGAACATTGGTCTTTAGTACTGTTCAAGTTACTCCTCTTATTTAATCGGGCTTGCATATTTTTATTTTCTTATTGCGGATTGAATTAAGAGTTAGAGATATTAAACTCTTTACAATAATTTATTCTAGATTGAGTCTGAATGTCTAGTTGATTCTCTAGAAAGTATATAGGAGTAGGTCCTCTCAGATTTCCAAACGAATTATCGAGTGTGGTTATTAGACCCCCGTATTTTCAATTGGTATCGGAGCAGGCAAACACTAAAAACCTAATAAGTTTGTGTTTGATTTATCCTTAAAAAATTCCCTATGATCAAAAATAAATCTATATTTGGTATTCTTATTCATTGAAAATCTATTTTGAATTACCGATATGTGTGTTTAGTATAACCGCTCATCTGCAACGCACGCCAGAATTCCTTAAAGATTGTTCGAAGGTTATCATGGACAGAACCTCTGGTGTCTCATGATAATATCTCTTCATCTAAGACATTGGAAAACTTAGATGGTGAGAAACAATCCAAAGGAAAAACTAAAAGGAAAAGAAGACAGAGAAAACACTCTTTACGTTCAAAGATACGGAATCTCACTAGATTAAATCTTAATCTTTTTGAGGATTACTATCGTAATGCATATATTGACAAATGTCTATTTAGAGCGTTTGAGAACGTGTTTAAATTCTTAGAAAAACTTAATTATGTTAAGTCTAAGAATCAGTCCGATAAAAGTTCAGTACATGGAAAATCATGCAATCATAGTATACGAACTAAACTTGTTGACAACAAAAGTAGATCCAATAAAACAGGTTCTCATGTTGTTGACACAGTTTCAAGATATCGGAAAAATCTTCTGTCTAGTCAAATGAAAAGGAAGTTAGAAAGCCTAGTAACCCTGATTATCATCATTACTATGATTATATCACTGAGACTTCTCACAAATATCAACCAGGAATTGTGCATGAAAATCTCTCTACACATAGTGCACCTTGGTAACAAGTCTGGCTCTACCCCATTTTTATATATTTCTTGAGATGGGGCAAGTAATGGTTCGATTTGTGTAAATTTGGGTTAAAAGTTGTTATTCTGTCCTTCTAGGATTTTCGAATAAGCTTTCTACTGCATCCGTCTTGGGTTCTCACGGGATGCACTACCTTGATGTGCGAATGTCAAAGAAAATCCCACATTCCTTTTGTGGGTCGCGGTTCATAAACGGGTCCAAGCCGATTCGTGGGTATATAAAGAAAAAAGTACGCGTACCTTCCTCTTCATCCCATCAGTCCGCGTACTTGAAATTTCTAGGGTTCATTAAATTCCTCCATTAAATTATTAGGAGGAAAACAAGACAAAGGGGTGTTCAAGGTTCATTCCAAGTAAGTGATTTCCTCTTATTTTCCCTTCCAATTTCCTGATATCATGATGAATTTCAAAGTTTCAAAAAGGAATTCAAAACTTCGGGTTCTTCATCTTCTAACATGAATCCTCCTATAGATAAATATTCTCTTAGGATTAGATTTGTCAATGATTCTCTTAGTACTATGAGCTAGAAATCTTGTATTTGAACGAGTTCCAATTGGTCTTTGGCTCTTTTCCACTTGTAGCTAGCTTCTTTTATTGCACAATTAAGTATTATTTCACTTGTTTTGGATGATTTACCTAATAAAACACAAATAAGAGCAAACAAGCGTAATATACAATAATTTGCAAGAAATAATAATATACAAAAACCTTGAACACCCCTTTCTCTTAAGATTAGATTTGTCAATGATTCTTGTGCTAGGGTTCATGAAATTCCTCCATTAAATTCCTAGGAGGAAAACAAGACAAAGGGGTGTTCAAGGTTAATTCTAAGTAAGTGATTTCCTCTTGTTTTCCCTTCCAATTTCTAGATATCATGATGAATTTCAAAGTTTCATAAAGGATTTCAAAACTTTGAGTTCTTCATCTTCTAGCATGAATCCTCCTATAGATAAAGATTCTCTTAGGATTAGATTTTTCAATGATTCTTGTGCTATGTGGATTTATTATTTATCAAATGTTAGCTAGGACATCTTCCAACAAGAAGTTAGGCTACCCATGCTTGATTGAGCGAATTTGTCGCAACCTCTCCATTGAGCCTATTGGGAGCTCCATTAGAACACCCAAGCTTGTTCGGCCGTGTACCTTCAATCGGATGAAGGAGAATGCTTGCAAGAGACAAAAGTGTGACACAAGTGATGTCTTCGGTGATCCTTTTTTGTAGCTTCTTCGCCAAATTTACAAGGGTGTTTGTAAAATGAATACCAAGGTAAGTTGTTTACAAGAACAATTACTTGTGATTGTTACAAAGTTTCCCGATATTAAGGAAGACATGGACAAAGTTCGTTCCACCTTCATGGTCTCCAATGATGGAGATGATGAGTAGGTTCTCTTGTTTCTTAATGTTGGTTTTAAGTTGTTTTGATTGACTAGTAAATATTCTTATGAGAATTTTTATTCTTGTTTTTTCTTAGAAGAATAACTAGGGTTTGGAATATCGATTATTGTGATTACACATATCTAGTTCCAAACGTTTTCATCTTCATGTTTTTAGATTTATTAATTTAAATTCTAAGTTATTTGGAAGATGATGTTTGCAGTTTTAATCTTTATGGTTTTATATATTGCAAATTGTTATGGGATATGTGCGTTTGCGTCCGTGAACTATGATTATCCCATACTTGTTCAATGGTTATCTCTATTATGTTGATATGAATGTATTGATACAAGATAGAATGAACTTTTGACAAACAAAAGTTAAAGCCTGTTATGCCTCTAGTTTGATAAGAGAAAGGATATAACTTTTGTTCACAAGGATTAAGTCTATTATATGTCTGTTATGCCTCTAGTGATGGAAAATCGAATGAATCCTTGTATATTCCGCAGTATTGGTCGAACTCCGATCCACATCTTTGTGCACATAATGTGTTACTCCGTAAGGTTCCTTATTGATACTTATTTATTTATGTACCTTGGTATCTATTAATATACATCTAATAATATCAAGAACACACTAACTATATGTGTTTAGTTATGAGCTAAACATCCCCATTTATAGGCTTGGTCTGGTTTCCCAAACATCTTAGGAATCTATTACCTAAACTAAGAATACTTCTCAAAACGATATTCCTTCCTAAACTAGGAAATTTATCTTAAACAAGGAATCCTTCCTAATATAAGATTATATCCTCAATTCATCTTGAGGATCACTAGTTCCCAGGGAAAGGAAGATACACATGTATCACTTATGTTTGAGCATGACCAACTAAATTGATCATTCTCTTTTGGTTATTTTAGTTGTTGTTCCGTAAGTTCTCTTATGTCGAGCATGGTCAATTGAATTGATTACCTTGTGGTTGATTTAGTTGTGTAATTCCGATTGAATTAATTATGAGTCTTCTTGTGATTAATTTAATTGTGCATTTCGATTGGATTAATCATGAATTCTTTTATGGATAATTAAATTGAATACTTTGGATTCAAATTCTTGTTTTCATGTTATTTGATTTTGTCCAAAGAAATCCTTCTTTTCTTGTGAAAGTAAGGTCGCCTTTGTTGTTCTTTCGGGAATGACATTTTATGGGGAGAGTTCTTTTGAACTTGTGCTTAATCGCCATATCTTTGTGGGGAGTGCGTTATGGAATATTTTAGAGGTTATCTTGTATCTTTATAAACTCCTTGATGAATGCATCTAGCTTCGGCTTTATGATTGCACCTAAATTTGTCTATATGTTGTTCTCTTTTGGTCATGAAGCATCTCCGTGGAAATTTCATTAGGATCCCACTAACTTTTGTACTTTTTCCAATTTTATTGATAAAAAGGGGGGGAATTAATGTGCAGTTCATACTACAAATACATATGGTTTACGGATCATTATGTAAGGGGGAGTGGTTTTCATGTTGAGATAAAGTATTGACTGAGGGGGAGTGGCGCATATCACCATAGTATTGTTGTCAAAGTTGTGATACAGTTGAACTCTGGTACTGTGTACTAATACTATGACACTATATAACAATGATTGAGAGCATTTGTTTTCTCATTGTTATAAGCTACGGATCCTCAACAACGATGATGTTAAACTTACAACCTTTGGGATATTAGAGTACTTGGAAGTGACGAAGATTTCGAGTCGTGTTGCATATGCCAAGGAGATCAAGCATTTGGATGAGAAGCTACAAAGTTTTATTTATTATATAATCCATATGTATTGATAGTTTTGTCACTAAAATTGACAAATGGGGAGATTGTTAGAGCACTACTTGGTCGAACTCGCATGCGTTGCTATCTCAAGCGTGTTTTTCAATGTTAGTGATCAAAACTATAAGTCTTGATTTCTAGTCTACTTATAGATGTCTCGGACTACCACATAGATTGTGTAGTTGAACTTTAGACTTCACGGCGTTCATCATTTGAAGACGAAGAACTACTAAGGCGATCTTGTGGAACTTCATCAACAAAAGGTATGTGGAGACTGAAACTCATCTATCACTTGGAAAGTTTATTTCTACTGTATCTCCTATATTGAGACATAAGTCGTGTTACGATATAGTTTTCTATTATACATATTTGAGATTTCGAGCTGAGTTTATCTCGCTTATATATTTCTCGAAATATGTGTTGTCAAGATTTCGCTTTAGCCATGTTCATCTTACATTCGTGATGAAAATCTGAATAAGATCATATGAAAATTTTCGAGTTACATCTAACGTGGTTTCTGTGATACAATCATTTGGTGTTGCCTTGGAATGTTTCATTATGATAAATTCAATAACTTGAAAAATTCTTTGACAAAAAATATTAAGATTTGATGATATAACCATCAACTCATAAGCATATATAGTGTGTTCGCACATTAATGTATAAATCCATAAACATGGAACCAAGTGTATGCATATGTGTGTATAAAAAATTGGTGAAGGAGACATCATAAGTATGCGTACCAATATGCATACTGGTAGAAGTTTTCGAACCGAAAATATCTGCTGTGTTTAAGAATTACAAACTTGTAAACTAGTTACCTTAAGTATGCGTCCCCGTATGCATACTAGAGGAAGTTTTAGAACCGAAAATATCTGCTGAGTTTGGGGATTATAAACTCCTAAACTAGTCACCTTAATTATGTGTACCCGTATGCATACTGGCGGAAGTTTTCGAACCGAGAATTTTTGCTGAGTTTGGAAACTTAACAAACTCAAATCATGTTGCTTAAGTAAGCATGCGTAAGCTGGTTATTTTGTCAAATCGGTATGTTCATGAACTTAAACATTTAAATCTAAAGGGATACAATCTTTGCAAGTCGTGGATATAATGTTCATGATTGATTCAACTGAATCAAACCGATTTGGTTTCAATTGTGTCTTCTATATAATTGAAAAACTTTTTAACTATTTTCATTTGTCATTTGAACTAGTTATGGTTAAGATGAATAAGGTTAATATGAGAGTAACCATATGGATAAATTCGGTTGATCATTGTTGAGCCAACATGAGTGTACACGTTTGGGTACGGTTACAGAAACCTAAATGAGGGCACATTTCATTGGTGTATAACAAGCTAAGTTCGATCTAACGGTTGGAATATATTAGTTTGGTTGAATCAGGTATTTTATCTAACAATGATTATTGAAAGCTTTGTTACCCAGGTAACTTGTATTGCAAACACTGATTTGAAAATTATATAAAGGAGAACTATAAAAACTGGGAAACTTAATCCCCACACCTGTTGTGTGATATGTTGTATTGCTAGAGTCGATTCTCCTTTAACCTTAGGTTTCTTCTTGAGACCCTGTAGGTTAACGACTTGAAGACTTCATTGGGATTGTGAAGCCAGACCGATACTACTTCTCTTGTAGTTCAGTAATATGATCTTGTTTTTTCTATCGTACAAATAAAATTGTAAAATTATCTTGAGATTTATTTCTCCGATAGGAAAGATAGAAAAGTAGTCACAACATCTTCGTCTCATCGTTTGTGATTCCACAATATCTTGTTTTCCTTGTCGATTAAGATTATTGTGAGTTGATTGATAATATTAGGTTGTTCTTCGGGAATATAAGTTTGGTTTATCAATTGGTTCATATTCACCTTGATTTATCAAAAGACGGAACAAAAACTCTTGGGTATTTCTATGACAGACAGATTTATTCAATCCTATATACTTTTATGTGTGAGACATATTTGTTTATCAAGTCTTCGACTTTGGGTCATAGAAACTCTTGGTTGTGGGTGAGATCAGCTAAGGGAATAAAGTGCGTATTATACTGCCGGGATCAGAGACGTAAGGAGCACAACTGTACCTTGAATTAGTGTGAGATCTAATAGGGTTCAACTACAGTCCAATCCGAAGTTAATTGGTAGTGGGATAGTGTCTGTAGCGGCTTAATACATTGTGGTGTTCAAACTGGACTAGGTCCCAGGGTTTTTCTGCATTTGCGGTTTCCTCGTTAAAAAAATTATGGTGTCTTTGTTATTTCTTTTCCGCAGTATATTTTGTTATATAATTGAAATATCACAGGTTGTGCATTAAGATCAATCAATTAGAATATCCAACATTTGGTTGTTAATTTACAATTATTGACACTTGAACGTTGGTCTTTGGTACTGTTCAAGTTACTCCTCTTATTCAATCAGGCTCGCAAATTTCTATTTGTTGATTGCGGATTGAATTAAGAGTAAGAGATATTAAACTCTTTGATATACTTTATTCTAGATTGAGTCTGACTGTCTAGTTGATTCTCTAGAAAGTATATTGGAGCAATTCCTCACAGATTTCCAAACGAATTGTTGGGTGTGGTAGTTATCCCCCGCATTTTCATCTCCCATCTTCGGGGATTACTTTCTTTAAGAAAATATTGCGGATATGTACGCTCATCTTCCACACTTATCATTTATTCCACATCCTCGTTTTATTCCAATGTAAAATCTAACACTTGGGATCTCGACGAGGATAAAATTCCATAATCTACTCCAAACTGCTCTATCAGAGCATTTTATTTTGAGACCCAGCCTGTTCTTTATATGATTTTCAACATTGACCCAATGGGTGTTTGATCCATGACCTTGATTTTGTGAGCTTGAAGTATTACGCAATTTCTGAGTTGCATATAATTCCTTTCAGCAGAACTAAGAGTCTTGTTGATGTAATAGATGGGCTTTCCAAATCGTTCGCCAATGTAAGTAACACTGCACTTATTGCTATTTATTCGATCTCATATTGTGTTTCCCTTATGATTTGTGTGGCTTTTTTATTTTAACGGGATTAAGTTCTAGACCTTGTTGGTAGACTTTACCAAAGGATCATAAGGTGTTCCGATTGAATCTCATGTGTGAAAAGTCACAATATGTTGATAATAAATTTATGTTTACATAAGTTATGTTTAGCATAACATACATGTTTCGGGTTTAAGATTTTTTTATTGGCACACATTAGTTAAAACCGATTCAACCTTTCTCTGGTAAAGGTTGCTCTTGTTGTTGTTATTCTGTTCTTGCGAGAGGATGACAACAAATTTGGGGAGATTTCTTATTTGGACTTTCGCTTAAACGATATATCATTCTGGGGAGAAGTGGTCGCAGAATTTGAGGTAACGATTTCTATTGTTAGTTAATTATTTTTCCTGTTTAAGAAAAGATTGAGTTTATTGCATATATTTTGCTTTTGCTTAAAAAAATTAGGTACAATTGATATGTTCCATTATGTTGTATGGATTGATTATTGTGGTTCAATTATTTCCGGTTAAGAAAAACCGTGTCAATTTATTGACTTATGTTTGGTATCTTCTTTATTGTTTGGTATCAAGTGTTTTTGCTTAACGAAATTCGGTGCAATTGCGCTGCTTACATTGGTTATGTTTATTTCAATTGATTTCGGTTAACAAAAACTATAACAAGTCAATTTATTTAGATTTTTCCTATTGTTTTTGGCTTAACGAAATTATAGGGCCATTTGTTTAGTCCATTTGGTTCGGGAAAGACAAATTAAGTTAATTATGATCTTAGTTAGACTTATAAAATGAAAAATTTAGTTATTCGAGTCTAATTGAATTCCTTGACAAGAAAAACTAGTTAACTAATTGTTAGAGCACTGCTCGGTCGAACTTTTTCAAGTTTAGGTGATCAAAACTTTAAGTCTTGATTTCTATTCTACTTATAGCTATGTCTCATATTAGGATAGAATGTGTAGTTGAGCTTTAGACTTCACAACGTTCATCGATTGAAGACGAAAATCCACTGAGCATATCTTGGAGGAACTTCATCAACAAAAGGTATGTGGAGACTAAAAATATATATCACTCATAAGTATATTTTATAATATCTCCTAATGAGACTATGTCGTATAACTATATAGACTTTTATTTATACACGTCTGATATTTTGGGCTGAGTTTATCTCGCTTATAATTTTCTCGAAATATGTGTTGGAAGCTTTTTGCTTTAGCTACGTTCATCATTATTCTTGACAAGTTTATTTGGAAACAACTTATTTGATGGAAACTAAATAATAAGTCAAAAGATGATCATGTGAAAATTGCCTTGAAACATCTTACATGATTTGTGTGAGACAATCATTTGAGGTCGAATCAGAAAGTTTCGTATTGATCATTCGATCACATGAAAATTACTTGTAAGCTCATGCTATGTGTGAGACAGCCATTGTCGTCTTCTAAGGATGTTTCAATGATTAGAAAGGGAGTTTAGAACAATTAACCTTTTTCTGGATACAAACAGTACATATACCAGTATGCGAATAGTTTTAACTGTAAAGTACGGGAACCAAGTTTGCATACCAGTATGCGAACGGTTCTACCTGAGTTATGTCCGGGATGACTGTCTGCGTACCCGTTTGCAAACGGATGGACAAGACCAAAGTACGTAACTATAGTTTGCGTACCAGTTTGAAAACTTAATGGTTAAAGTTCTAAAATCGGTTAAGTATGTTTTCATACTCATGAAAAAATACATTAACAAATTAAAGAATGCAATCTTTGCAAACTATGGTTAATGTTCATGAATTGATTTCTGCATAAGTACTTTATACGATAACGAGTCAATCCAATTTTATTTCAATTGGTTCTTATATACTTCTGTGAGATATAAACAATTGAACAAATCTACGAGGAACACAATTAGATTCATTTGATTATCTTTCATGTTTGATTGATCATCATATTTGATCTAGAAGTGTTAGATTAATGTGGTAAAGAAAAAAGTGTTCATATGGATAACTTCGATTAACTGTTGTTGAGCCAACTCAATATACACGTTTTGGTACGGTTACCCATATCTAAATGAAAGTATATTTCATTTGTGTATAACAAGCTAATAACATCTAATGGTGGAGAGGTATTGCTTTTGTTTGAAACAAACTTAGCTTGAATCTTAAATAAGGTTTTCATCTAACGGTGAATATTGAATGCTTTGTTACTAAATTATCTTAACTTTGATTGAAAGCAAACCCTGATTTGAAAGACTATACAAGGGAGAACTCTAGCAACTGGAAAACCTAATCCCCACGCTTTCATGTGTCCTAGTTGTGACTAGAGCCGATTCTCCTTTAACCTAGGTTTTTCTAAAACCATTATAGGTTAACGACTTGAAGATTTGTGAATCCAGACCCAACTATTTTCTCTATAGTTGTTTGTTATGATCTTACTTGTTTTATTATATTGAGTAATATCTTCTCTAAGATTTTCTCCAGATTTATCTCTGATAGGTAAGATATAAAAAGTAATCACAAAGCTCTTCGTCTTATTCTTTGTGATTCCATAATAAATTATTTTACTACCTTATAGTTAAGTTATTGTGAGGTGATTGATACTTCTAGGCCGTTCTTCGGGAATATAAGACTGGATTATCAATTAATTTATGTTCACTTTGATTTATCAAAAGACTAAACAAAAACTTCGTAGGTACTTCTGCGGGAGATAGATTTATCTATCAGGATAGACTTTTTTGTGGGAGAGAGATTTGTTTATAAATATTCAACTTTGGGCCGTAGCAACTCTTGGTTGTGGGTAAGATCAGCTAAGGGAATCAAGTGCGCAGAGTCCTGCTGGAATTCAGATTCGTAAGGAACGCGATTGTACCTTAATCGGTGTTAGACTTGGTTAGGGATGTAAGAATCCTCAAGTTCGTCAATGCTATTAGACCAGTCAAGAGTCGATTAAGGGACTATTTATCCGTTAATAACTCGATTAGTGTATCACGAATGTTAATTAATAAGAATTAATCTAAAAACGATTTATATACGGAACTAGTACTGTTGATAGATCTAGAAAAGTTACGACTACTCGAATGTGTCGTTCGGATATTGGGCGAAGAAGATATCTTCAGATTCGCATGAAAGGAAAAATATTCTTTTCTCAGAGAGACAGACCGGCTTGGGATTCCTATATTACTTGGGTGAGTGCGTTATCATTTGTCTTTGGAATTATCAAAACCAACCGAGCAGATAAGCTCATTCAGTATTCTTATTTCTCTTTCTTTCTCCTTCTTCTTCTTTCCTCGTCTTTTTTCTTTCTTCCCCTGTTCTTCCTCTTCTACATGTGATTGAGAAATAAAATGGAGGCGATGTGATCAACATATGGTGGAATATATTATGCAGTAGTCTCTGGTGATAGTGTTGAAGATGAATTATTGTTGGATGAAGAAGAAAGTACGGATTAAAGAGAATTGAAGTTAGGGTTTGGGATGATTTCAGAGGTGAATTGGGTTGTCGTTAGATGAAGAACAATAGGGTTGTAGATGAATTGAAGTTATGGAGTATTTTTGAAGATGAATCAAGAGTTAGGGTTTCTCAGAGATTTGAATTAGGGTTTTTAGATTCGGTTATTAAACTGAAGATCTAGAAGATGAAATATGGAGCTACTATTAGATGAACAAGAATGGGTAGATGTTTAATTGAGGTTTGAAGTTAATTCGGTGATGAATCAGTGAATCATGGTTTTTGTTTTGTTCTTCCCCAAATTAAGAACTAGGGTTTCATAAAAAGTTCAGAGGAATTCGATGGTGAAATTGATGTTATCAGAGGATGATTAGGGATGGGTTTATCCTTAATTAAAGCTTGAAATTGAAGTACAACCATAATTTGGTAGTTGGGGATTAGTTGAGAACTGTTGGTGATGATGGGATTAATGTGGTGATGGATTACTTGAGTAGAATCATTTGGGGGTAATTATTCTTCTGAGTTCATTAAGATAAAGTTATTTAATCTTCTTGTTTGAGTTTAAGTAATTGATAATTGGTTTAATGTTTGAGTTTATTCTAAGGTTAATTGAGGTGATGATGTGGTGGTGGTGTAATTATGGAAATCTGTAGGTGAATGAGGTTGTTGCGGTGGTTATAAGGATGGAGGTTCTGAAATGTTGAGCTTTGGTGGTTTACTGTGATGAATGGAGTAGTCAGTTTGATAGTGTTATTACTGGTGTTGTGTATTTGTATCTAAGAATTGTGTTAGAAGATGTAAATGGGGTTGAATTTCTGGTGATGATGGTGTTATTCTTCATGGAGAAATGGAATTTGGGTCATGATGGTGGATTTAAGTGTTGTATGTTTCCTGGGATGGTATTACAGATCATGAGAATAGTATTAATGTTATGAGAGATGTGGTTAAGCAGGGGTTGTTTGACTAAAGAAGAAACTACAAATAGTTTGGGGTTGTGTTAAGATGATAGTGGTATTTCATAGAAACTAGAATGGAAGTGAAAGCTGAGTTTAAGTTGCAATTGGAGCAACATAGAAATTGGTTATGAATCATATACTGGTAAGATATGTAAGCCGAAAAAGAGTGTAATGATGTTATGGCAGTGATCTTATTAAAAGCCTGCAATGCAGATCAAGGTAAACTCAGTTTACTGTTGTATTGAGTTGTGAAGTTATTAAGATAATTGTTTGAGTTGTTGTTTTTGTTTAGTGAAAATGTTACATCTAATCTGATAGAATCAAAATCCATTGTTAGATCAATGGTTTGGACCTATTAGTCCATCCTAGTCAGTTTAGCTGACTCATTTGTTTAGCTGACTTAGTGTGACTGACAGAGTTAACTCAGTGACCAGACCTGACCAGACTTGACTCAGTAAACCTTGACTGAGTTGGTTTCTTTGACCATGACCCCGGACATTGACCTTTGACTGGCGTTGATTGTTAGTTAACATGTGACCTTTAGTTTGACTGTTAGAGACCGTTAGTTGATCCTAGTGGACCAGGCCTTGTGTAATGACCTTGTTTTAGTGGACATGGGCTTAGTACCATACATTCTTAGTTTGATATTTTGGACCACTTATGGTATGCGTTAGCCTTTTGCTTCTTCTACAAAGACGTAGATATTCATATGACTTAGCTAATTGACTATATAACCAACCTAATTTAATTAGTAAACCTTAGTTATGCTAAATATAGATAAATAAAAGATGTAGAACCATAAATTGGCCTAGAATCATTAGAAAGACTTATACGATTCTTGTGTGAGCCTTTTGGCTAGATTCTTAGACTTCTTGTGTCATTAACAGTTAGTCTATATTAACAACGATCGATTCAAAGGATGAATAGGTGGATCGTGGATCTCGAGGTAGGCGTGGCTTGTCATCAAAAGAGGTGGGAATTTATATTTAACTCTTTTGTGATTATTGTTGTTTTCTTTACAAAAGTTTTGTTCTTAGCAAATTCATGCATTATCTGATTGTGCTTTCCATGCATTGTTTTATTTAAAATTCCAAAAGTATTGTTGATTTATTTTAATCTTTCCATTGCTTGGAAAGGAATCGTAGTTCTTTTTTCGTCTTTATGAATTGTTTGGGAAATAAGAATTTCCATTTGATTGTTTGGAAATGAGAATTTTCATTTGTGGTATATAGGATACTGCTCCTTCATTTATACTACTGACTTTCGAGCTATGAAATGAATAGGTGCGGGACGAGTCACCATTATTATATATTGTTTGGAAGGAGTTAGTTCCATATACATGATTGTTTACCTATGTGAAATTGATTGCACTTTAGCGTTTAGGGAAAACATGAATTGTTTTCAAATCATTTTCAATGATTACTTGAAAGTTAAATGTTATTCCTGCTACGCAACCCTTTTGGGGATGATGTGCTCACCCATTCCCACTTTCAGTTTCAGAGACAGATCAGAGTTGCGCAACGAAAGCTTCAAGGGAGAGTTCGTTAGTTGGTTAACTTCTGCTATGTTTATTATGTTGCATATGATATTTGTAAACCAAACTACTATTGTATATGTAACATTTGGGAGGAGTTATATATATTTCTGAGCGGGGCTAGTTTTGGGTTAAGTTTTTATAGCAGATTTCTTAATTAGATGCTTAAGTATTTGATTGAAATTAGTAGTGCCTCTTTATTTAGTTAACCTCTTGAATTAGTCAGCTGCTAGCTTTGGGGGAGCTACAAGGGATCAACTACATTCCAGGCCGAAGTTAACTTGTAGTAGGCTAGTGTCTGTAGCGGCCTAATACAGTGTAGTGTTCAAATATGGACTAGGTCCCGTTTTTTTTTGTATTTGCAGTTTCTTCTTAAACAAAACTTCTGGTGTCTGCGTTATTTCTTTTCCGCATTATATTTATATCTAATTAAAATGTCACATGTTGTGCATAGTTCAATCAATTGTTAAATCCTACCTTTGGTTGTTGGATAGAAATTGATTGATTCTTGAACATTGGTTTTTGATACCGTCCAAGTTATTTTCATACCAATCAGTTCACGGATTCCATCATGTTGATTTGATGATTGATTGGAGAAAGAGATATTTCTCTTGGATATCTTTCCTTGATTGAGTCTGACTGTCTAGTTGATTCTCTTGGAATTATATTCGAGTTAGTCCATACAGGTTTTTGAACGAAATATTGGGTGTGCGTTAGAGTACTGCTCTGTCGAACTCGCAAGCGTTGATATCTCAAGCTTGTTTTTCAAGTTTAGTTCTCAAAACTATGAGTCTTGATTTCTAGTATACTTATAGTTATTTCTTGGATTAGGATAGAATGTGTAGTAGAGATTTTGAGTTCACGGCGTTCATCGATTAAAGACGAAGAACTACTAAGGGGAGCTTGTGGAACTTCATCAACAAAATGTATGTGACTTGAACCCATCTATCACTCGGAAGTCTATTTCTATCCTATGTCATATTGAGACACAAGTCGTACAACTATATAGACTTTACTTTATACACATTTGATTTTCGAGTTGAGTTTAACTCGCTTATATATTTCTCGAAATATGTGTTGGTAAGCTTTCGCTTTAACCAAGTTCATCTTTATTCTTGACGAAAGTCAAAAGATGATCATGTGAAAATCGCATGGTAACATCTTAAATGATTAGTGTGAGACAGTCATTTGATGTAGACTCAGAATATTTTGTATTGATCATTCGATCACTTAAAAATTCCTTTGAAGCTAAGAGTTTGTGTGAGACAGCTATTCTTGTCTTCTAAAATGTTTCAATGATTGAAATAGGAGTTTAGAACAATTAACCATTGATTGGATATAGAACATTATGTGTACTTGTATGCTAACTGTTGCAAGTTATTCCAAGTCCGGAAACCATAGTATGCATACCCGTGTGAGTACTAGTTTGATAGTTGAAGTACGAGAACTTAGTATGCATACCCGTATGCGTACCGGCTTAACAGTTCAAGTCCGGGAATTCAACTGAGTATGGTAGTGTATGACAGTATGCGTACCCGTTCGCATACTGGCGAACCCAGACCAAGTCCTGCTACTTAGGTATGCATACCCTTTTTCATGCTTGAGTGGGTTAAGTTCTAAAATCGGTTTGTTCTTGAACAAATACATTTATATAATAAGGAGTGCAATATTTTGCAAACCGTGGCAAAAATGTTCATCAATTGATTCAGGTGAATCAAAATTGATTTTACTTCAATTGTATCTTGTATAATTCTATGAGAATATAAAAAATTAAACAACTCTAGAACTAGTTTCATTTGAGTCATTTGACCTAGTTGCGATTAAGATGAACAAGGTTGATATGAGAGTATTCATATGGATAACTTCGGTTAACTATTGTTGAGCCAACAAGGTGTACACGTTTAGGTACGATTACCCATATCTAAGTGAAGTCACATTTCATTTGTGTATAACAAGCTAAGTTCGATCTAATGGTTGAAATATGAATCTAATCAGGATTTCCTCTAACGGTGAATATTGAATGCTTTGTTACCAAGGTAAATTGATTGCAAATCCAATATTGAAGACTATATAAGGGAGAAATCTAGCAACTGAGAAACCTAATCCCCACACCTCTTGTATGATACTAGTTGCGACTTTAGTCTATTCTCCTTTAACCTAAGTTTTTCTAAAAACTTTATAGGTTAACGACTTAAAGACTTCATTGGGATTCTGAACCAGACCCAAATATTGTCTCTGTAGTTGCATGTTCTGATCTTACTTTGTTCTACCGTATTGAGTACTATCTTCTCTAAGATTTTCTCGAGATTCAATCTCTGAAAGGTAAGATAAAAAGTAGTCACAAACATCTTCGTTTCATCGTTTTTGATTCCACAATATATTGTTACGCTTCCATACGGTTAAGATCATTGTGAGGTGATAGATATTACTAGGCTGTTCTTCAAGAATATAAGTCCGGTGTATAAATTGGTTCCTGTTCACCTTGCTTTATCATAAGACGAAACAAAAACTCGTAGGTATTTGTGTGAGAGACATATTTATCTATTCACTAGACTTTTATATGCGATATATATTTGTTTATCAAGCCTTCGACTTTGGGTCGTAGCAACTCTTAGTTGTGGGTGAGATCATCTAAGGGAATCAAGTGCATAGAGTTCCTCTGGGATTCAGATGCGTAAGGAACGTGATTGTACCTTAATCAATATGAGATTGGTTATACCTCAACTACATTCCATTCTGAAGTTAACTTGTAGTAGGCTAGAGTCTTTAGCGTCTTAATACAATGTGGTGTTCAAATATGGACTAAGTCCCAGGGTTTTTTTGCATTTGCGGTTTCCTCGTTAACAAAATTTTTGGTGTATGTGTTATTCCTTTTCCGTATTATGTTTTCTATATAATTAAAATATCACAGGTTGTGCGTAGTTCAATCAATTAGATAATATAACCTTTGGTTTTTCATATAAATTGATTGACACTTGAACATTGGTTTTTGGTACCGCTTAAGTTGTTTCTTGTAATAATCAGGCTTGCAAATTTCTATCTGTTTTATTTGCTGATTACATTGAGAAACAAAGATATAACTCTTGGATGTATTTTCCTTGCTTGAGTCTGACTGTCTAGTTGATTCTATTGGAAGTATATTGGAGTTAGTCCATACAGATTGCATAAACGAAATATTGGGTGTGGCTGTTAGACCCCGTTTTTTCAATTGGTATCAGAGCGGGCAAACACGTTTAAGACCTTATAGGTCTGTGTTTCTGGCAATCTGACTCTATGGACAGAAACAATATCCCCATAAACGTACCACCAGTCTTCGATGGCTCGAATTATCTACGGTGGAGAATTTCAATGCGTGCCTTTAGTAAAGCACGTGATTTTCAATCATGGGTTCGTGTAGTTAATGGATATGATCCTCCGGTTGTTTAAGAAGGTGATGTAACTGTTTCGAAGGATATAAGTGCTTATGATCCTGCCGAGATTCTTTCTGCGAAGAAAAATTCTGATGGATTAAATGTTATCATCCATATCATTACACCATACCTTCATCACCATGTGACTACGTGCACTAAGTCAAAAGAATCCAGGGATATCTTAGAAACTGTATTCGAGGGAAATTTGTCTGAGAAAGAAGCTAGGCTTCAAAACCTGAATTCTGATTGGGAAAACCTTCGTATATCTGATGAAGATTCAGTGATTGAGTTTAATCAAAAAGTGTCTGAAATTTTTAATGCATATTTTGCATTGGGTAAGACTATTCTTGAAAAGGACATTGTGATGAAAATTCTCAGATCGTTTCCAGCCAAATACGATTCTAAGAAGCATGCCATCGTTGAAGGAAATAAACTTGAAACACTTTCCAGGAACACACTCATTGGAAATTTAAGAGTTCTTTATCATGATCAGAACACATTCAGAACATCCACGTTCAATGTTGTGACCAACTCAAGTAGTTTTACTTGCTTGTCTTGGGCTGATGAATGTTGTTCAAATCATATTGACCTTGACAAGTCATTGTTTTTATTTAATAACAAGGATATTGTGAGAATAAGAAAAAGGTATGAGGAGCATCCTCATCTCTCTAATGCTTTAGATGATTCAATACAAAGAAAATCAATTCAGTTGGTCAATCCGCATACTTCCAAATTTTGCACAGAAAATTCATCTTTCATTGCAGAAACTTCTTCTAACTCAAATTCTAATTCAGAATGCGAGTCTGACACTGAGATTTTTGAATTCGTGGATAAAAATGAAGAAACTCACCAAGAAAATCTTCAACTAAAAATGAGGTTGAAGAAACTTGAATCATCACTTAAAGTGAAAAATCTTAAGATTGACTATCTTAATGATAAATTAGCTTGAACCCTATCTTTAAAATAAAAAAAAGATTAACACCTTAAGTGTGACCTGCAAAGATTATCAAGATTTCAGCAATGTTATTCGGTCAGAATTCTTTTGGAAACACGAATGGTTTAAGGTTCAAAAGCAAGAATGTGAGCACAAATAAATCATTTGTTCCATCCGGTTCTGGAACTGAGGATATTAAAAGTTGTGATAAACAGGAGTCAAATCTGCAAAACGAAAATTCATCTTTGAAGTGTATGTTTTGTGGAAATGCAAGTCATGTTCAAAATAAGTGTTGGAAATTAAATAGTAATAACAAACAAATTGGAAAACTTCAGAATGACATGCAAAGGATGAATCTGGTTTTGGGTAATCAACGGGGAACTCCTGAATATAAGAAAAAGTCTAAGAGAACCAGAGTCAGACGAGGTAACAAAGTTGTTTATGCAACAAACCTTGATAAGTCACCAGGTGACACAAGATGTGAGCATTATGCTCACTCCATCGTTATTTAACTATGATGATGTTTGCATCCTCATTATTAACTTGAGAATATGAGAATTGCATCAAGGTTGATCAAGTCTTATATAGTTATTAATTTCTTGTCCTTGGCAGTTTAAAATTATTTAAATAAAGATTTGCAATTGAATATTTCTTATCAAAAATAGATAATGGATAGTGAACCATGAAGACGTTTTCAAAAAAAAAATTATGGTTTACTTATCCGATATGCTATATATATTCATTTGAGATCAAAATTCCCTTCACTCATTTCTCTTTGAAAGATACAGTTTCATGACTCTTGTAAATAGATGAACCACAAAAAGGCATGTAGTTGAAGCAGTTAATGTGTATAATTGTGAAGGAATCCTACCCCTCAAGGAAGAAAAAGGATAAATCTACAAATGATGAAAAACGTTTTTCCTCTAACTGTTTTTTCTCTGTTTTTCTCGATGATAATAACATTAGGGCTATGGTGAAGGATTTCATTAGCAAAAGATATGATTTAAAATTTCAAATCATGTTCTCTTTGGAAAGGATAGCTCACTATGAACAAATGTTATCTCTGACAAAGAACAACTTGTATGAACTGAAAAGAGAACTTAGTGAGTTAACCGATATTTTTGAAGATCTGGAAGAATTAAATGATCCCATAATCAATGAGTTCTTCAATAATGAGAAGGAACTCTCAGTAGATTCCCCGAGAAAGCTCTACAATGTCTAGGAAATTTCTTATGAGAATTTATTCTTGTGTTTTAAGAAGGATAACAAGGGTTTGGAATAGCCTATATTGTGATTACCCATTGCTATTGCCAACGATTTTCATCTTACAATGTTTTTAGATTTATTTATTTAAATTCTAAATTTTCTTTGGAAGATGATTTTGCAGAAATATTTATTAGTTTTATATATTGCAAAAATTATTATGGGATATGTGTGTTTACGTCCGTGAACTATGATTGCCCCATATATGTCAAAAGTTAAGTCTATTATGTCAGTATGCAAATATTGATGGAAATACTTTTGATGTCAAAGATTAAGTCTACTGGGTCGTTATGTAAATATTGATGAAAAATTAAATGAATCTTTGAATATTCCGCATCATTGATCTTTCCCTGATCCACTTCTATGTGAAAGTACTGTACGGCTACGTAAATTCTCTTATGTTGAGAATTTCCGATTAAATTAATCGTGGGATTTCTTGTGGTCAATTTAATTGAGTTTTCTGGATACAAAATCATGTTTCATGTGATTTGTTAATGTCCAAAGAAATACTTTTTTTCTTGTAAAAGTAAGGATGCTCTAGTTGTTCTTTCGGGAATGACATTTTATAGGGGAGAGTTCTTAATTAAACTTGTGCTTAATTGCCAAATATTTGTCGGGAGTGCGCTGTGGAATATTGTAGGATTTTTCTTTTATATTTATAAACTCCTTGATAGATACACTAAGTTTCGACTATGTGAAATCATCGAAACAAAGTTGATATGTTTTATTTTAGTCATGAAGTATATCTATGAGAATTTAATTATGATCCCGCTAGTTTTCGTGCCTTTGCCAATTTATATTGAAAAAAAGGGGGATAATTAATGTGTAGTTCACACTACAAATACATATGGTTTACGGATCATTATGTAAAGAAGAGTAGTTTTCATTTTGAGATGAAGTATCGAATAAGGGGGAGTGATACATATCACCGTAGTATTATTGTCAAAGTTGTGATACAATTTAACTTTGATGTTGTGTAATAATACTATGGCACTATATAACAATGATTGAGAACAATTGTTTTCTTATTTTTATGGTTACGAATTTTCAACAACTATGATGCTGAGTTGAACACGTTCAAAATCACTAGAGTACTTGGAAGTGACGAAGATTTCGACTAATGTTGAAGAACCAAGGAAATCAAGCATTTGTATGAGAAGCTACAAAGTTTATTTATTTTGTAATCCATATGTATTAATAGTTTTTACACTAAAATTGACAAAGGGGGAGATTGTTAGAGCACTGCTCGGTCGAACTCGCGAGCGTTGCTATCTCAAGATTTTTTTCTCAAGTTTAATTGTCAAAACTATAAGTCTGATTTCTAGTCTACTTATAGTTATTTCTCGGATTAGGATAGAATTGTAGTTGAGATTTAGGCTTCCCGGCGTTCATCGATTGAAGACGAAGAACCACTAAGGGGAGCTTGTGGAACTTCATTAACAAAAGTTATGTGAAGAGTTGAATTCATATATCACTCAGAAGTCTATTTTTATTCTATCTCCTATTGAGACAAAAGTCCTATAGCTATATAGACTTTACTTTATACCCTTTTGATATTTCGAGCTGAGTTAAACTCGCTTACATATTTATCGAAATATGTGTTAGTAAGATTTCACTTTAACCAAGTTCATCTTTATTCTTTACGAAAGTTAAAAGATGATCATGTGAAAATCGCCTAGTAAGATCTTACATGATTTGTGTGAGTCAGTCATTTGATGTAGACTCAGAATGTTTCGTATTGATCATTAGATCATTTGAAAATTGCTTTGAAACTAATAGTTTGTGTGAGATATTTATTCCCGTCTTCTAAGAATGTTTCAATAATTGAAATGAGAGTTTAGAAAAATTAGCCATTAATTGGATATAACACAGTATGCATACCCGTACGCGTACTGGTTTAATAGTTAAAGTCCGGGAACTTAGTATGCATACCCGTATGTGTACCAGCTTAACATTTCAAGTACGAGAATTCAACTAAGTTTGGAAGTGTACGACAGTATGCGTACACATTTTCATACTGGCGAACCCGGATCAAGTCATGCTACTTAGGTATGTGTACCTGTTTGCGTACTTGAATGGGTTAAGTTCTAAAATCGGTTTGTTAATGAAAAAATACATTTATATAATAAGGAATGCAATATTTTACAAACCGTGGATATAATGTTCATGAACTGATTCGAGTGAATCAAAATCGATTTTGCTTCAATTGTATCTTGTGTACTTCTATGAGAATATAAACAATTGAACAACTCTAGAACTAGTTTCAATTGAGTCATTTGAACTAGTTGTGATTAAGATAAAAAGGGTTGATATGAAAGTGTTCATATGGATAACTTCGATTAACTATTATTGAGCCAACAAGGTGTAAACATTTAGGTACGGTTACCCATTTCATTGGTAAAAAAGCATTCAATATTCACCGTTAGATGAAAACCTGATTAGATTCAAGCTAATATCTAAATAAAGTCGTATTTCATTGGTGTATAACAAGCTAAGTTCGATATTACGGTTGAAATATATTATCTTGAATCTAATCAGGTTTTCATCTAATGGTGAATATTGAATGCTTTGTTACCAAGGTAACATTGATTGCAAACCCTGATTTGAAAACTATATAAGGGAGAACTCTATCAACTGGGAAACCTAATCCCCACACCTTATGTGTGATACTAGTTGCGACTAGAGTCGATTCTCCTTTAGCCTAGGTTTTTGTAAAGTCATTATATGTTAACAACTTAAAGACTTCATTGGGATTGTGAACCCAGAACCAACTATTTTTTCTGTAGTTGCGTGTTCTAATATTACTTTGTTTTATCGTATTGACTAGTATCTTCTCTAAGATTTGCTCGAGATACAATCTCTGATAGATAAGAAAGTATTCACAAGCATCATCGTCTCATCGTTTGTGATTCCACAATATCTTGTTCCTCTTCCATACGGTTAAGATCATCGTGAGGTGATTGATATTACTAGGATGTTCTTCGGGAATATAAGTCTGGTATATCAATTTGTTCTTGTTCACCTTGATTTATCAAAAGACAGAACAAAAACTCGTAGGTATTTCTTTGGCTGACAGATTTATCTATTCAATAGACTTTTCTGTATGAGACAGATTTTTTTATCAAGTCTTCGACTTTGGGTCGTAGCAACTTTTAGTTGTGGGTGAGATCAGTTAAGGAAATCAAGTACGTAGAGTCCTTCTAGGATTCAGAGGCATAAGGAACGCGACTGTACCTTAATGAGTGTGAGATTGGTTAGGGATCAACAACATTCCATTCCTAAGTTAACTTGTAGTAGGCTAGCGTCTGTAGCGTCTTAATTAGAGCTTGCAAACGGGCGGGCCGGGGCTGGCCCGTTACGGGTTCCACGGGTACGGGTTAATACGGGTTGAAACCCGCGGGTTGAAATTCTTCACGGGTTGTCATTTCTTCAACCCGTCCCCGTAACGGGTTGAACCCATGGGTTCTCGGGTTAGCCCGTATTAACACGTCTGTAAATCCCAATTGATGATCATCTTTCAAGATGGCCTATCACTGTTTCATCGTTTCTCCCACTGCTACCTGCCAATGTCCTCCTCACCTTGTCGACCTACAAAATAAGAGTTCATGGTTAAATTTTGTGGTAGACAAGTTAAAATAATTAACATGAATAGAGAAGAGTAATGCAACATTACCTTCATCCTCACTGTTGTCCTGTCAATCTAAGATGCTTTGTAGAAATTGCTCATAGTCTCTTGTATCTTGACCTTCATCACTATCATAGCCTTTGGGTGATTTAGGATTATCATCGGGATGACATTCATCTTCTTCCATATTTGCAAGTTGAAGGTTATCAACCTGAGAAGCAATGGCAGTTGTTTTAACCTGAGATGCTTGTGTCATCGCTGCATTCCAGAAATCATCCACGTTACTATCATCACAATTCATTACGCCCTTCCCTTTAGAACCAAAACAGAAGGGAAAAAAAGGTTTTTGTGAAACTAACCTTTTCGAAGTAGCCATTACAACTTAACACTTTGAAAATAGCATTTCTCAAACTTTACTTCATTGTGATTGTGATGGAGAATAACATCCTAAATCGCACTGTTTATATAGTGGGATTAAGACTTAGTGGAGCAGCAGAAATGAAGAGAAAATGGGAAAGAATGATGGAGTCATGGACTCATCGACTCATGGAAACGAAGCAAGACAGAGAGAGACCAAAAGAAAATGGATAGTGGTCAGTCAACATCGATCGTGTACACGATTGTATCTTCCCTCACTATTATCATGTGTACAATCTAGACCGTCAATTATTTGTCGAGATTAGAGCGATGGAAGATAAAATTTAACCCAAGGATAGGCATACGGTTAAGTCAGATTTTTTTCGCAATTTACTCTTTCAATTACGTAATGCATATCGTTCTGCACTGGAGGTTGCGTAATGCATCTTATGTCCGTAACGGGTTGAACCCGCGGGTTCACGGGTCGGGACGGGTTAACCCGTTTACTCACAAGCCGACATTTCTCCTATCCGAACCCGGCTTGTTTTGAAACAAGCCGAGCCGGGTTCGGGTTTTCACGGGTCGGGCACGGGTTAACCCACGGGTTTTGGCTTGTTTGCCAGCTCTAGTCTTAATACAGTGTGGTGTTCAAATCTGGACTACGTCCTGGGGTTTTTATGCATTTGTGATTTTCTCGTTAACAAAATTTCTGGTGCCTGTGTTATTTCTTTTCCGTGTTATATTTTCTATATAATTGAAATATCATAGGTTATGCGTAATTCAATCAATTATATAATCCAAATGTTTGGTTGTTGATATAAATTGATTGACGTTTGAACATTGATCATTGGTACCGCTCAAGTGATGCATGTCGTAGCCATAACAAATTAATCGAGATATTTCCCACTAATTAACTGGTAATATAGTGGTAGTAAGGATCGTCCCCACAGAGAGATGTGTAATTGATAGGTTATCTTTATTAGAAAAACAAGACAAAGGGGGATTTTATTAAAGTAAATAAGAAAATAAAAAAATAAAAGAAAGAGATGATCAAGGAGTCCTTCGCCGTTACCAAACGTTGACTCAATAGTATACTTATCTATCTTTGTTAGAACCATTCATCACCAACCATATGAAAGCATCTTGAGCATGCTATCCCCAAAGTTCCTCTTGTAACCGGATATCGAAGCGCTCACATATCAAATTCTATCCAACCGAAACACCAAGTAGTAGAGCACTCAAGTTGTAATCCAATCGGAAGCTTTAAGTTATGTGAACTTAAGTTGATCCTAGCAGTTAGACTCTTAGCACAAGGTCCACTGACTACTGTTGTCTTCACACATGATTCTGTCGCACGTTCTCTACTTGTGTAAGGGCTATTCAACAATTACACCGATATCCTAAACCTTTACTAGCAATAGAATGATCAAAACATTAATCCAGCGTGCACTCCAAACAATCTAATTAGTCAATCATAAACCCTAGAAAATAGTGAATACAAACGATTACGTTATTAAAATTTTGAATAGATTTATATAACTAATAAAGCTTCACACTAGAATATTGAATTCATCTTTAATCAAATAATTTTTAGCTTCTCATGTTTACAGTGTTTCCCGGTTTCCCCCTAATCAAGGCGTCACAACATTGAATTCATCCTTAATCAAAGAATTCATCACGCTAGAATATTGATGAAGAAAAAAAGTATATTATGAGATGTGTGATTATCTTATTTAGGTTAAGAAGTTTCTCTTAAATAGCCTCCAAGTTGTAAAAGTCCGATCCTTGAATCCCGGTCGAGATGTTAAACTTGCCAAAATTCCACCAAGCACGTCAAATATATCCTCACAGCCAAATGGGCCACGAGCAGCTCAGAAGAAGCCCGACCTGCTTAGTCTTTGGCTTTTCAGTTCCACATAACTAACATCCTATTTCTTCCACTTTGATCACGGCCGGATTTTCCGTCTGTAACTTCTCCTGCATGTTTTCTTAAAATTCTTCTTTTCAATAACGGCTAGGACTTCCATACGTAAGTTCTCCTGGATCTTTTGCCTACTTTATTTTAGTTTCTCGGTTGATTTACGGCTGAAAATTTCTAGCCGTATCTCCTCCTGTAAGTTTCCTCTATTTCTTTCCTTCTGTAGATGGTGAAATTTGGATAAGGGGCAAAAGTGTCATTTTTTACCCTATATACAGAATTCAACTCTCAATGGAGAGATTAACCTCTTGGCCCTCAAGGAATCCTTAGCCACGATTTCTAGTATGCATCCTCAACGAGATGTTGCTGGTCATGTAGGCTTTGTAGATGTGTGAATACGTCCCCGACGGACTTATGACCCAGAGTGGAGATTTTCATATCTCTTGTAAGCACGACTAACCCTATTTGAGATCTGATTCCTCGCACATCATCGCGAGATACACTGGTCATGTCTGCTCTAGGATCTGACTCGAGTTAATGAGGTTTCCGAATAACCCCTAGGACATCCCCGCGAGATACGCTGGTTATTATGCCTTCGGGCCCTTTCGACAGACTCTTAGAACATCCTTTCGAGATACACTGGTCTTGTTGGCCCATGATATGGACACACGGTTGATTCCTAGCACATCTCTGAAAGATACGCTGGTCAAAGACAAGTGAGCCAAAGTCTCGCAGATGCATTAATTGGGCGTACAAATCTTTCTCTCTCTCTCTCTCCAGGATGAGTCCCAGCTGACCATAGAGATATTCAGATCCGTTAAGAAAATCTTCAGAGAGATTTTGATCCGTATGCAAAATCTCGGAGAGATTCAAATCTCTCTGCAAAATCACGGAGAGATTTTGATCCTTCTGCAAAATCTTAGAGAGATTTCAATCTCTCTGCAAAATCACGAAGAGATTATGATCCCTATGCAAAATCCCGGAGATCTAATCTCTCTGATAAATCACGGAGAGATTTTGATCCATCTGCAAAATCTCGGAGAGATTCAAATCTCTCTCCAAAATCTCGGAGAGATTCAAATCTCTCTCCAAAATCACAGAGAGATTTTGATTCGTCTTCAAAATCTCGGAGATATTCAAATTTCTCTGCAAAATAGCGGAGAGATTTTGATCCGTCAGCAAAATCTCTGAGCCATTCAAATCTCTCTGCAAAATCACGGAGAGACTTTGATCCGTCTGTAAAATCACGGAGAGATTCATATTTCTCTGCAAAATCTCAGAGAGATTCAATTCTCTCCTCTTCGCAAAATCTCAGGCGGCACATGCCTTACCTAGGGCTCAGGCCTAATTTTCAGCCTCTCAAACACACTCACGGCTAGTAAATTGATCCTGAACTGTACATGTTTATCCCAAAACGTGGATAGACTCTCTTGAGATCCGCACGATCAACAAAGGGATCCACAAACATAGTATGGTCTTCATATGACATATGTGACCATCCATGGAGATAGGGGGATCAACCTAAGCTCCTCTCACACTCTGCACCCGATTCCTGAGGAATCCCATACCTTTTCACGTGACTCATCCTAGTCATTATCACAAATCAGAGAATATCTCTCTATCTTGGCAAACTCGGTTAAATATAATATTTCTCTCTCAACACACATCATCACAAAGTCTAAATCATCTTCACACAAATGGGGGGGATAACAATTAGGGTTTTGGTATGGAGGTGTATGACACGTGGGAGAAATACTCGATGTATTTATAACTACATAAGAGAGTAAAGGCGGTGGAATAATGAGGATAAACTCAACCTAGTTTATCCCTATTCCTAAAGATACGGGAGAATTATTCCGCACGGCACAGAAATAAATCTTTATCTTTACCGACTTGATAATAGAGAATTCAGCTATAAATAGGTCATCTATTATTCAAGCTACGATGATCTGGATGATAACCTCTCAGAGTAATTCTTCTTCAAACCCTAGAATTTTATGATATCTCTCTTCATATGCTTCCCTCCCTAACACCAGACCTAAATATCTTACATGTGACTGAAGCAGCCTCTGAACGACTACTGTGCGTGGTCTAGGGGAAGACTGTTCGTGCTCAACCTCCCGAAACTCACTTTCAAAACCATAGAATCCCATCTCTAGCCTCTCACTTATTTTAGGTAACTACATTTTGGCGACTACAGTGGGAGGTTGTTCACTTAGTTACAGGTATCAATCATGGTTTATTAGGAAGGAAGACGATTCCACCAATCCAGGAACAAAAACGTTCGATTGATTCAGTCTATGTAAATCCATTACCGACTTACTCGAGAGACTTATCCCTACCAACACTTTCTCTCTCTTCAAAGTTTTACCTTACTGAATAAGTTAGTGCTTTTAGAATCACATGGATCTCTTGCTGCATAAAAAAACACCCTAGTAACTTATTTTCATAAAAAACATCTACTGTTAATCCTTGAAAACGTTGGATAAGGACAAAGGAGAACTCCATGAGACTCAACAGAATCCTGCAAAATCTCAGATTGACATCCAGAATTATGTAAAAATGGCTTTAAAGTTACCAGTAGGGAAAAATCCAACAAATCTAGATCGAGTACACATTTCCTAAAGAAGGAGTACTAAAACTGCTGAGAATAGCACTTACGGGATCTTCCTTGCATTTGACCTCACCGGAGAAGATAAAACTCATTACGAACGCGACAGAGCAAGGGGGAAACCATCCAGCCGACCTTATCACTCTCAAGTACCTCAAGGACCAGATGACGCTCTAAACTTGGAGATTCTGACGAATATTTTCTCCAAATTTCGTTTAGGTGAATGGCCCTCAACCTGATCACATGGGACTCGGGAAGTTTACTTCACTGTACTATTTTACTTATAACTCTTTCATTTTGTATCAGATTGACCTAATTCTTTTTCATTCGGATTTGTCTTTTTGTCTTTTACAGGATAAACTAAGCGAAAACTTGGAAAGGTTCCAAAAAATTCATGACCTAGACAAAAGATTTGCAGAGCCACATAAGGTCATAAATCGCCAGCCGAGATGTATCTTGTCGTTTTCGTGTTTCAGAGGATCATGACCAGAACACGACAATGTATAAGATGAGACTAGCTTCCAAGACATTTCTCGGCCAAAGCTCATACTTATTTGAGATTCAAAGCAGTCGGTCGATATGCTATCTCAACACTCATCCCGTTATAAAGAAAATGAGTCCTAGTGATTGTATGACTAAGTATCGATGATCCTTCATCTCGGCTACACCAACAATTATCTGATATCATTTTCCGATGGGACCTCAGTTCTCCCAAGAAGGATAAGGATAATATCTTCGCACCTGAACCTACCAAGGGAAAAGAAATCTGAAGTGACAACAATTCAGATAAAATTTCGTTACTCCATATACAACTACAACCATATATTGTAACTGAAGTAAGACAAGAGAAGGATATGAGACCATAGCTTTAGGATACATGTTACACATTCATGCGCATACTAGCAGTTCTCTCGGTCAAAGTCTCTTCTATCGATAAAATCTAATTGACAGGTTATATCATGATTTAGGCTCAGACGCAATGAGCGAATGAAAATATATGATGATCACATACAATTTCCTCATGCCAAAAAACAACTCCTCCACGTGAAAAATTACCTAGAAGATTCCCAGAGAACTCTTCTATTAATAAAACAAACAAAAATCGACTGCGTTGTTGGAACTGAATGTATCTATTACCCTAATTGTACCAGAAGGCATCAAGTTCGTTTGAGCACCCTCCCAAAATAAGAATAAAAGGATAATTTAACTACAGAAGTTCACATGAATCCCTGTCAAGACACCTTGTAGAGGCGGAACAACAAATTCATCTTGTCCATAAATACACATGCGACAGTATCTCGACATGACTCTCCACAGACGTCTCTATCCCACAGATTATCTCTTGCCCTCCTTGAAGACTCAATCTCGTACGCTACAAGGGTCTTACTTCATTTTCCAAAAGTCTTGAGCCAATGGGAATACCTAGTCTTATATCAAACTGGGGACTAAAGGAGAATCGTGTGTCACATACCTGCATGGACAACAGGAGGTGGCCCATACATCCAGTTTTCACATAATAAATTTAGAAACGATAAGCACAGGAGTCTCAAAAGATCGGAACACATCAAGAACATTCAACTCCCCAAACCCACAATACAATATGCTAAAAGTGACCATAGACTCGACGAGACGGAGTTGTATGTATGTTTTAAAATTATTTTGTTTGACTTGGTCGAGGACTAGCAAAGTCTAAGTGTGGGGGAATTTGATAGGTGTCTAAAAAACCTTAATATTTATATATTGTTATGCTTTCTTTTCTATGTTTCTTGTAAATTATGTGTCTTATGTTTGCTGTTGAGTGTTTAGGTACATTTGGAGCAAAAGAAGAGGAAACAGGGAAAAAGTGTTGGAGGCGGATTATTTCTCATTATTTGCTTTTATTTCTTCATCTCTATCTGAAAAGCATGCCGGCTTTAGTGATGCAATTATTGTCTGAAAAGCATGACAACTTTAGTGATGAAAAGAAATTGAAGAGAATAAGTGGATTTGAGAAGTAAGAGACGGTTGTTGTTGGCGGAAGAATTCAAAGAAGAATAAAGCGTTCATTTGGTGTAAGAATGCCAAAAGTGTTATTTCATTTGTTGTTGATGGAAGCACAATGGAGGAAAGGAGTTGTCATCGTCTGGTGGCTCGTATCCATTCTTTTGGTGCCTTAAATCATCCTAGATACCCCTTATATACTCCACATAGTTGGGTATATCCACTCTCATTCCTACAGAGACCTAAAAATCCAACCCATTTTCCTAATTATTGGTTTGTAGCTCTTTAATTTCACCTGAAATCAAGAGAGGAGAGGCGCCACCATTAAAATTCAGAAAATTTGTTGAAATCCAGAAGATGATGCAATTAACTCAAGATTATGAAACCCGTGAAATTAACTTAGGGTTTGAGACGAACTAGTCATTTGAGATGTTGAATAGGAAGCAGATGGGTGTTTATAGAAGGAATCAGGGTTTGAACAAGAAGAAATTCATGAAATTAAAGATGGGGTTTTACTGTGAACCCAGTATCTCTTTGTTGATGGTGGATTTTAGTTCAAGGATAAAATTATAAAACCAAAATTAATTTGATGACATCCTGCAAAGGGTAAAGTCATTTGATAAGCGATGAGTGAAAAAATCCTCTCCACTCTATTTATTTGAAGCAATTCAATAAATACACAAAATTCACCCAGAATGGTGCATTTAGCAACAATCCCAAATATTCTGTGAATTTTCAATATTATTAATTAATGCATGATTTGTCTTGTATTTCCTGTGTCATTCCCAGCAGAACTCTCATCATTAGCATGGCATGAGGACTGAGTGTATACTCTCAGCAGAGTAACACGAATCTCCAAGTGCAAATATTGAGGTGTGCACAAAATACCCGTGCATGCCATGTCATTATCTAGCAAGGAGAATCTCGTATCGCGCTTTAATTAGACCAATCGAGCATGTTTAATTTTCTAAGGGAAATCTGGACTGTCCATATCAGTCTCAAAAATGATAAGGGCCACGCAAGTTGGCCGCATAATTTAATTAGCCTAGCCAAACCCTGGCAGGAATAGGAAATCGATGTGATGAGCACCGGCGGGCCCACTTTTTCCCTAGTCGGTCGAACAATCATCAAACCTTTCAGCGCCACCAATACGCCGGCTCAAAGCTGAGCGGCTGACGCTGTTATAAGAAACTCGAACGAGTTAGACTATCCAAAGTCTCAAAACCATCACGACCGTCCAACTTCACCAACCTGGTTGGACGGCCTAGATTATCCCACGAATGATCAGGGAAGTACTAGCGTGCACATTGACGGGCCCACTTCCCATCTACCCGATCGTTTTCTCACGGAAATGCCGTGGAGCAATCAAACGTTTGATCTAAACATGGCAGCCGCGATTCTTCCAAGGGTCGCAGAAAAGTTCCAAGCGTCTTAAAAAACGATCACGACCATCCAACTTTGTCGGCATAATTGGATGGCTTAGATCACACCTAGGACCACCAGGAAGGTACGAACGAGTTCATTGTTGTCCCAATATGGGTCCCACACTATCGAACTCCCCAAAGGAGGAGCGCAGCTTGCCAATTCGATTGGCCAAAGTTGCGCCAGTTAGTGGAATAATGCATTAATGGAATGATGCCCATATACCGTGCTTTACTGAAGAATCTGGGTTTTCAAACATTTTCTGAACCTCATGAGGCCGCTAAGAGTTCAACCACGACGTCCCCAGCGTTGTTAAAAAGGACCAGAACTGTTCGAAATGAAGATGCACGTGAGAGTCGAGGGAGCATACGTCTTATTAACAAGAAATATAACACTGGTCCTTCAGTGAGCGTGGTGGGCGAAGGAGGAAAAAGGAAAGATTCAGCAACGGAACAACAATCTAAGCGTGCAGCTCCAACACAAACAACTCCATCTCGAAAGGGAGTAGGTGATGGGCACCTAATATTGCATATATTCTTAACATTTTGTAGGTGTTTATGGTATCTTGTTGCGCTGATTGCGTATATTTATGCCAAATTTTATGTTTTGTATCACTTGATCGTTTGCGAGTAAAATTTGTGGTAATTATCCCTGAATTTTTATTTTGTAATGCTAGGGGAAAGAAAAGGATGAAGGAAGTGGATCTACAAATCCCTGTCTAGCTAAGATACCAAGTCAATGTTAGGCAGACACGTATACTGAAGAAGGCAGCCATGCTGGCAGATTTATGGAGTAATAGCATTGCTAGCCGATAAGAAGTTTAAGGGAAAGAAATCTCTAGTCATGAAACAAATCAATGGGACGAAATTCAAGTGATAAACATGTTGGGAACTAAAAGGAAGCCAAGCCTAATTTTTCTTCTTATACCGAAATTGAGTCTTCATGCTTCACACCCGAATATCCATTATACCTTTCCAAAACCCGATCTCATCTCAAGAAACAACATCTGCTGTTGTATTCTTCTTCCCCAAAATTTCAATCATCCGTCTTCTTTTTTGTCTCCCTAATTTCCTTATCTTGTCAAATCCATCAAACCCATAATATCACCACTTTTACCTTGTCAAGACTAGTTGTCTACCTATTCTATTACCATTTCAGTCATTAGCCTAGGCTTTGACTCATAGGATAAGCTAGGGATTTGATTTTCTACAAACATCATCAACATCAGTCAAATGGATGAAGATAAGGCAGTAGCAGTACATGAATGAAGATGATTACATAGTGGTGAGTTTTCGAGAAACAAAATCCCTAAAAAAAATTATATTGTATTTGTTGGTTGAAAGGACTGAAAAAGGGGAAGAATTCATGTATAAATAGGGGTTGTTGTGTTGTGTATAGGGGCATGCACTGAGTAAGGAAGGGTGGTCTTAAATCACTTAAGTATTTTCCTTTGTTCTTGAGAAATCAGTTTGCAAAAGAATATAGTTCAGTTGCTTCTATGGTTTTATATCTAATTGAAATTAACTTGTCTCCTGATTTTATCATGTTCTAATTTATCAAGCTAGGACATAGATGAAGCCCTTAACTTACTACTAGATGATTCATGTTTTAAGTTATTGTTCTTGTTGTGCTCTATTGAGTTAAGAGATGTTTAACTTTTGAGCTTCAATGTACTACTTTCACCTAGTATATCATGTATCCTAGGTTGTTAGAACACCTGTATTTTTTAGCATCAACTTATGTTTAGTTGATACCTTTAATCTTTGATTAGTTGTGTTGTAAGAAGACATATAATACTAGGGATTAATGCTTTAGTTGACGTTAAACTATCCATCTGTGAAACCCCTTTGGAAAGGAGAAAGACTCGTATCTTCACCGTTGATCCGTTATAAGGGAAAAGAACAATTTATGCAGCTGAATTTCTAGTAGAGGTTAAGTGGTGGACTCAACTGCCCTAGTGCCTCTTAGTTGACTGTTTTCAACTCATTGCATCCATATTTCCATTTCACTTGTCTACTTTGATCTTTGCCAACATCCAGTCGTTTCGACAAACCCTTTAATGTGAATTAATAAAATAAAGTTTTGAATTCAACTTCACACTGCTCTAGTCTCCGTGGGTTCGACCCGTATTTGCCATGTTTACAATGTTGACACCGTGCACTTGCGGTTTATTATAATTGTAGGTATTTCTTCTTAGCCTACTAGCAGGCAAGACTTCTGGAGCTGGAGACACAGTACCGGATTTCACCTTTCCCATGAATGAAGTCATAGAGCTCTTGGAGGCATGGATTCAAGACGAAGCGATCAAGTTGCCTCCTCTCATACGTCCGCCGACTGAGGAGGAAATGGCAAACCCCAGATACTGACGTTTTCATAGGTTCGTTCACCACCCAACCAGTGATTGCAACAAATTGAAGATCATTTTCATAGAAAAGGTAGAAGCAGGAGAAATACAACTGGGAAACGAAGGTGATCATAGGGACCCTCTTCCTATTAAGAGCTGCATGATTTCTGGAGGTTCTGTTTGCAAGACTGTACAGTCTATGATGGAAGATTTATGCGAAATCTTGTACTTATCCAAGGTACAGCGTCAAGACATGTTTGCAGCTCTCAACCGCGTTGTGTCAGGAACACGTTTGCATCCAGAGAAGGAAACAACCCCAAAATATCAGTCCTTTTTGGAAGATGCAATCGTCCAAGGGAACTAGGGACTCCTTACTATCAATCATCTGAAAGACGTAGAGTTCGATAGCATACTGATCGATGCAGCCTCCGAATTCAATATCATCATTATAAAGACTCTGAAAGCCGTAAATATTTCAAAGCAGGAAGCTATTCGCCGCCCAGCCGCAATCAGGAATTCGGAAGGAGAGATCGTAGACGCTTATGGGTACATCGATCTCGAGGTTAAGGTGAGCAATACTCTGATACATGCGAGGTTTTACATAGTCAAGGAGCATCTGAATTATGATATGATCCTGGGATGCTCATGGATACATGACAACAAGGCAACGCTTGAAATATGTTCTTTACCGATTTCAACACCTGGAAGGATCTCCAACGAACTATCCAATCCCAGAGATTACACGTTGTCGTACCAACAGCCTGCGGATGTGACACAATATCCCAGAGAAAGCCTGTCAGCATGCCTTAAAAGATTCCGAACTCAAGTAAGTCTCGTTGAAAAACCTTTTCTGCAAACAATCACTCCTCTCCCAACCAAGGCTCGGTGACTCGTTTCAATCAACAGCCTGACCGCCACTAAAAGATGTGAGTGGGATGCCGGTCCTTTCAAGCGTTTTGCTAATAACCTCGAGGTTGTTCTAGCCAAAGACAGAATGTTCCAGAACCAGAATCAATAAGTTGTTCCGAATACAAACCCGTTCCGAATTGGAGATATGGTAGTGAAGAGAACCACTTTTCAAGTCGGGAACGTAGCAGTAGATATGATCGCTCAATATGATTTACCGGCAGCAGAGGAAGACGAACCGTACCTGGTGGAAGACGTTATCTTGGGTGGCTATTGAAAAATCATCAACGCTGACAAGCTGGGAGGCGTGACGATCCACTCACGATATCCCAAGACCTACAATATCTAAAACGCTGTGCTACCTCTCTTTCAGTGTTATCCATAGTCTCTTGACAGTTTCCTCTTCATGCAACGTCTGTAATTCATCCGAAATGGTTGCATCGATTGCATTCATAATTATTAGGATTTCAATTTTTTCAATTAATCAAAGTAGCATTCTCTTTTCTTTAGAAATCCCTTTACCTCCGAGTCATGACACAAAGTCTTGAACAAGTCTAAAACCTCCATCATTCCACCTCAGTCCAAACCAGGGAAAAGGAAACCCTAAATAGAAACATTTCATGTCTTTCGGAAACCTTGAGGAAATATATGGAGAGAAAAAAGGAAAAGTCTTTTGAACGGAAATCTACCTCAATGAAGCGGTCTTTCAATTACCATTTGACCAGGCAGACTAAACGGGCAGGTTCGTGGTGTTTTCATTATTGCATTACATCTATCATGAGAATATTGTATAATCACATCACTACCCATGTGTCGATTATATATAGAAAATCTTAATATAGCCTTATCAGAAGATTTATCTCAAGATAATATGAATAAAAAACCCTTGTTCAAACAAGCAAGTAAAAAGAGAAAGACCTTAAACTCAGCCGCCACTGAGTCTAAGGAGAAACTGTTCACAAATTACGAGAAAATACTCGTCCAACAAAAAGAGAAGAGAATTAAAAAAGAGAAAAGAAACAAGGAGATTTAATCGTCAAGGGGGTTAGCCTCGCTTTCACTGCCAGAGCCTACTTCAACATCGTTGTGATAGGCTTCCGAAGCTTTCTCCTTCAGGTCCGCCTCAATATCTATCTCAGATACTCCCGCGTCAGCAGTGTTCTTTACTTCAACATCCTCAGAATGAGCAGTATTCATATCCTCTTCAAAAGCTACCGCAACATTGGAGATTGTACGAGCGACTTTCAGATGATCAGGTTCATCTGTATCAGAGTCAAGGATTATCCCACCATCATGGAATGTGTAATCACATCCTTTTTCATTCATATGCCGTTTGTGTTCAACCCTCCGCCTTTTTATTCGTGCTGCAAAACTCTCAGCTCTTGCACTTTCCGGTGGTTGCAGTGCTTCATTACGCCTCAATTCCTCTTCCACGTTGATTGAAGTCAAAAGAATTTGAATACGGTCTCTAACGATACGAAAGTACGAAAGAGACATGCCTTGTATAGCACGGTCAACTTCACGAAGCGGACGATCAATTATATCCATTACTTCCTCGAACGCATCAACATGCTTATTGACTTCAAAACTCCTCTCAGGAGAGACAACAGATTAGTCATAACCAACAACCTCCATGAGATACTGCAAGAGGAAGCCACGATTATATCAGAAACAGAAAAAAAATCATCATTAATTGGAAGATCAAGTCCTGGAGAAATACCTGGGATAGAGAAGAAAGCAATTCTACGACGGAAGGAAAAGTCTCAAGTCTTTTTTATATTTCGCAAGCTTACGGGTGCCGGGAATAAAAGGTATCCTTATTTTCCATATATGAATGCTAAGGATGCGAGATAACAATCAGTGTATGTTTATCAAACCCCAATAATCAAGGCCTAAGAATTAGGGTTTGCAAAAAAAAAAGGGGGCAACATGAAAAACAAGGGAAGACAGGTGAAATACCTACCTTGTTGATCGAATGAACAGCAGCAGCGAAGTCCGTTGATAGCAGAAAGTTGCGCTAACGACAGCAAGGTTCGGCGACGGTAACGACAGCAAGGTCCGACGAGGGTAACAGTAACAAGGTCCGGCGATGAAATCTAACGTCGGCAACGGGCGGCGACGACGGCAGCGGTGTACAGCAAAATCCGGGAAAAAAATAAAAGGGGAAAACGAAATAAGAAGAAATATATAAGGGTCACCACTCTTTTATACATAAGTAATTAAAGAATCCTAGTAGAAAAAGGATTCCTTTCTTAGTAATTGAAGAATCCTAGAAGAAGAAGGATTCCTTTCTTGTTTCGAATACCCAAAGGAGGAATCCAACCCCACCAAGGCTTTGCGATCAAGCCCACTTACATGAACGAGTGTGAATTCCTCCAGGTAAACCTTCTTTGTCTCGTCTCATGTGTTGTATATGTCACCATCTAATGCCTACCCCACAATAGTGCAATCATTATGTGCTAGCCAGGGGACTTAATGTTGATGGTGGATTTTAGTTCAGGGATAAAATTGTAAAACCAAAATTAATGTGCTGGCAATCTGCAAAGGGTAAAGTCATTTGATAAGCGATGAGTGCAAAAATCCTCTCCGCTCTATTTATTCTAAGCAATTCAATAAATACACAAAATTCACCCAAAATGGTGCATGTAACAACAATCCCAAATATTCAGTGAATTTTCAGCATTATTAATTAATGCATAATTTGCCTTGTATTTCCTATGTCGTTCCCAGCAGAACTCTCATCATTGGAATGGCATGACGACTGAGTGTCTACTCTCAACAGAGTAACACGAATATTCAAGTGCTAATATTGAGGTGTGCACAAAATACCCGTACATGCCATGTCATTCTCTAGCAAGGAGAATCTAGTATCGCGCTTTGATTAGACCGATCAAGCATGTTTAATTTCCTAAGGGAAATCTGGAATGTCCATATTAGTCGCAAAAACGATCACGGCCACGCAAGGTGGCTGCATAATTTAATTAGCCTAGCCAAACCCTAGGAGGAGTAGGCAATCAATGTGATGAGCACCGGCGGGCCCACTTTTTCCCTAGTCGGTCGAACAATCATTAAACCTTTCAGCGCCACCAATACGCCGGCTCAAAGCTGAGCGGGCGACGCTGTTATATAAAACTCGAACGAGTTAGACTGTCCAAAACAGTTTCGAAACCATCACGACCATCCAACTTCACCAACCTGGTTGGACGACTTAAATCATCCCACGAATGATCAGGGAAGTAATAGCGTGCACATTGACGGGACCACTTCCCATCTAACCGATCAGTTTCTCATGAAAAGGTCGTGGAGCAGTCAAACGTTTGCTCCTAACATGGCAGCCGCGATGCTTCCAAGGGTCGAAGAAAAGTTCCAAGCGTCTTAAAAAACGGTCACGACCATCCAACTGTGACGGCATAATTGGATGGCTTAGATCGCACCTAGGACCACCAGGAAGGTAAGAACGAGTTCATTGTTGTCCCAATATAGGTCCCACACTATAGACCTCCCCAAAGGAGAAGCGCAACTTTCCAATTCGATTGGCCAAAGTTTCGTGCTCGTGAACAATTCCAAAACCATAATTAGGGTTTGCGGCACTGCATAACTGTCGTAGTTCGATCACGACCATCCATCTTTACCATCTTGGATGGAGGGTATAGATATAGATTAAAAGGACCCAGAAAGTATCAACATGATCACCATGGGCCAACCTATACGCGTGACCGATCGACCTAGGACAACCATGGTCATGCGCCTCGAAAAGCACACCGAAATGTCATAAGCCGTGCGGTTTCCAAATCCTTTGCGGCAATGGATTTCTGCCGCAAACCGATCTCAATCACT
Source organism: Papaver somniferum (assembly GCF_003573695.1). Lineage (NCBI taxonomy): Eukaryota > Viridiplantae > Streptophyta > Magnoliopsida > Ranunculales > Papaveraceae > Papaver > Papaver somniferum. The sequence continues at coordinate 152,571,248 of NC_039361.1, forward strand.
CACCTTTGACGGTAAAATTGAGTGGCCTAGATCGCACCTTCGTGAAATTAGACAGCATGGACATGTACACCGGCAGACCGTCTACATGCATGCCCGGTCAGTCCCTCCAAAAACGTTTCCTATGCTTGGTTGCGGTCAAGATAAAGAGTGACGCTTGCGCACCTCTTCAAAACCCTAAAACTTCCTCAACGGTCGCAGATGAGCGTCTTAGATCATCTCATTCGTCCAACTCTACCATCTTGTTTGGGCAACCCATGGTAGGAGTTAAACGGACAATAAGGTGTCGTGGTGATTACCCTCTGTCACTCTACCACATGGAGTGATCATCCAAGGGAGGGCTTTCCTGTGCAGCCTCCAAACGATCATTTGAATATAGTTAGACATGCATCTGTTTTAGAAGGATTAATCCGCGACTTACTCCGTTAAGCTTTAAAACAACGATGCTTTATACGTATTGAATATATTCGATGCATTATATGCATAGAGTATACAAGATATTTCTTGAATATCGGTTTCCTAAATAACTCAGTTATTTAACCTAGCACCGTATGCTACTTACTGTGGGTCCCAAGATCCACACTCGATAAATCAAACATGTCACAAACTGGGGGATACTTTCTGGGGTATTGGTCTGGCGGTTTACAGCGTGCAACACGCCATTACAAGAACGTGTCAGGAAGACATGGACGGTCAGCGATGATGAGAGAAATGGGTTTAGACCTGATCGTGTGACAATCACCAGCATGACCCACTACTCCATCACTACACTTCCTCCACTTCCTATGAGAGACGGGGTTTGTGCTTTATGACTTGTATAAATAGGTTCTCCTCCATATTTTTTCCACGAACGGAGAACACAGAGAGAAAAACCAAGTTGTTGTGAATACCATATTCATAAACACTCAGAAGTCATAGCTTGTATTATACAAGCCACTTCCACATTCGGATACAAGTCATAAACAACCAACATCTTCACAATCTCAACACCTTCTTCGCTTCCCTCCCTAAGATCAACCCCATCTCCTTCACTTTGTGACCGAAGCAAGTTTGGAACGGCCATTTCTTGGTTTAGGTCAGAGTTGTATAAATTGATATCTCGAATCAAAAACACTCCCGTGCAGTACATTTGTTTAGGTTTAGACTCGTTTCTCATCCACACACACCCAAATTTACCAAAAACCACATATTCACCCATAAACACTATTAGGGGTTGATATGATTGTGTGTTGTTGGTGAAAGAAGTTGAGATGAAGAGTGTTGCTGCTCACATCTAGGGTTCGAATGGATATGAAGATTCAGAAGTTGAGTTGAAATTTAAATGAAGAACTTTATGTTGACGAAGACACAGAAAATGGGGATGCAGGATTTGTTGCGGGTATTCAGATGGGTTTATGTTGATTTCGAAGAACAAGACGGCATCAGATGCTGGATGAAGGAGATTAAGAAGTTTCAGAGATTATGAATGTTTATTTATTTATTTATTGATGGGTTATTATCGGAATTGAATGTGAATTCTCTCAGGGAAGGAGCCATGGAAGATTGCAAATCCAATGGAGTTATATTTATCTCCTCTTTGCAAGACGCCTAGCAGGTGTTTAACAAAAAACTTGAGCCACCAGTTTGCACAATTCAGGTTCAGTTTCAAGTTCAATGCAACTAGTTGACTGGAGCAGCCTTGTTATCAGCTAGACCATGGTTTTGGTGAGTGTTTGAGAAGGAAGTGAAGGAAATTGGTAGTTGATGGTGATCGAATGGAGCTCGAGAAGGACATTTTAATGAGTTGTTGTTATTTCCAACCATGGCAGTGAGGATTATCGTGGAGATGGTTAGCTACTGGCGATGGCGGGGATCAATGAAGGTTGGAGATCGACAGAAAGGTGGTGTTCTCAACTGTGGTTCATGGCAATGTTGTTGGGAAGTAGTGGAGATGGAGGAATGTATACAGGGTAATTGAATTCGAGCTTGGAAGGGTGCTGGTTATCGTAAAAGAAGATTGAAGTTGTGGTTTAATGTTGATAGCAGCGACGATGGAGTAAGTTCAGGAAAGATGGAATGGCAGTAAAGTGACATCGATGGTGGTTATCAACTTATCAATGAAGATACAGAGAAGACATGGAGCTATTGATGCTGGTGATTTTCACGGGACAACAAGGATTGCAAGGAGCTGGTGCAGGATAATTTGAGAGATGATGCAATTGTTTTACAAGGAAGAACAGTTCTGCAAATGAATGTTTGAGTTGTTGCTGCTAGTTCAATGGAACTGGTGGTTTGCAGTGGGTGTTTGTGAAATATGCAGCTACAGATGGTGCTGGAATATTGTCAAAGAAGGTTTGCTTGCTGGTTGTTAGTCGTGGAAGTTATGGAGCTGTGTTGAATGAAATTGATGCACAAGAAGAGATGTGTTTCAGTCAAATGGATGATTTTTGCTGCGATTATGTTGATGGATGATGTTGCTCGATACCGTGGTGAACTTGGTGGTTTGCTTGTGAGCCGAAATTGCAGGAAGGCTGAAGATTGAATCTGTAGCTTGATTTAAATGGTTGTGGTCATGAGGCAGTTGCAGTTGTAATGGGTATGGACTGAATGAAGCATTGAATAGTCTTTGGTGATTGAACTGAGGCTAGGAGCTGAGTTACAAGGTTTTGCAGATGAAAAAGCTGAGTTCTAAGGATTCAGATGGAGATTGCAGTGGTGGTTCTCTCTAATGTCTAATGGGTTATGAACTAGTGTTGAGTTGAGCAGGTATTGGATGAACTGGCAGAGATGGTCCTTGAGGTGCTGTTTTTGTGGATTTTGTTGTGCAGCGCCATCTTAGTTCAACACAGCTCTGGCATGTGCAAGATGGCTTAGACCATGGAAACTCAAATAAGGTAGCCCAGTTAGCTCACCTGAACAGCTGACTCGATTCTGACTCGGCTCTAACTCAGTTGACTTTCCGAGTTGACTCGGTTGACTTAACTGTGACCGGTGATTATTGACTTTCCAGTGACCTGGGCTTCTTGCCGGTGACTTTTTCGTCCAATATCCCACCGTTTGTCGGCCAAGTTCCGGCGGTGAACCCAGTTTTCCGGCGACAATTTTTTGGCATATTTTCTAGATGGGTTTTTCTCACATATGGGCTTGGTAGATTTTCATCTAATGGACTTTGAAGACTAGACCTAATTTTGGAAGCAAAGGAATATAAAAGAAAAACTTCTAAAACTTTTGGTATCACATAATATTCTTCTTGGAGATAGCCGTTTTCACTTACGCTACGAGGGTTTGCTTTGCTTTCATCTTCTTTATTCAATTAATATTTTTGTGATGAACTCCATAGCTATGAGTAGCTAAATTAATTTTATTGGTTAAGGATGTAGTCTTATTTCTACAGCTTGTGCTTGTGTTATGTATTAGTTTTCTCTCTTGATTATCGTTCACATCTCTACTGTTTTTATGATCACATGATTGATGTATTGTGATAGGACTTAGATGTTTGGTTAGTTAAGTGGCCAATTAATTGAACTTGCATCCCTGTCCATAACTATTTTAGGGTTTTCATCGAGCGATAAGCCCAAATACAAGTAGCATGATATGAATACGGTTTGTAGTGATACATTCTTGTAATCATATGTAAAGTTTGACCCTTGTCCGAATTGTCATGCGCAATGTATGATAATTGCATTGGTTAGCCTATTTCCAAAACTTAATGCTCCTAATAATTGAACTTAATTAGCGCAAGGCGTTAGGTTATTCTTTAGATAGAGTTCACATACGCATCTCTAATGTGTGTGTTGATGAACTTAGGAAATCAATAGATATCTTGATCTCTTGATACTCTAGGATTTTGATGATAAGAGATTAAATTGTAATTCTAATCATGAATGCAAGCACTTGTTTAAGATTTAAGATGAACTTCTTGACCAATATTCTCAACTCATTGATTACATTCTACTATTTACTTCGCTTTTGATTTACTTTTATTGCTTACAATAATTCAGAAATCCCCCCAATTGGTTACTAAGAAACTGAAATTTACATAATAACTACAATTGCCTCTCTGTGGAAACGAACTATTTCTTATCATATACTTTAGGAAAGTGAAATTATTTTTGTCGAAAAACTCCTCGATCCACCATGTCTTCTTAATTTCCTTGGTTTCTCCAATTTCAAGTTGCAATGATGAAAAGAAGAGGGTACCCAAATATACCTAAATCTAACTTTTCCACCTATAAGTCCTTTCTCCGAAAGTGATTATTTATGGACTGAATTGAGACAATACAACTAATCGGTCCACACTTCGTGTCTATGGATACGAGATCATGACAATACAACAACGAAGTATGATTACTTAATAATAGGTTTGGACTTAACAAAACACAATAAGATTGCTATCAATTAAGTGTATTTTACTTCTAATTATAATACATTAAAGGCCAAACGCACCCTGCCGCGCCAACATACTAATTGTCAAGCCAAACGCGCCATACCAGAACAACATATTGACCGGCATGAAAACATGCCAACACGCCACTCTGCCGCGGTAACATGACAACATGCCACTTCATGGCAACCTCCCATAAATAGCCACCCACGGCAATCCCTACTCCTGTGGCCGTTTCCACACTATGGCCTTGCCATAGTTCCTTTGGCACAGCTATGACGCCATTTGCACAAAAGTATTTCCATACTGCATGTCGCACGCACTAATTAGGGTTTTGACATGCCAAACCCTTATTTTGGAAAAGTTGCTACGCCAACCAAGCCAAAAAAATGTTTCCCAGAGCGTTGGGATTGATGTGGAAACAAGGCCAATGTTTCCAGATCCATATTTGGGTCTAACACCAATATGCCAAAAAACAACTGCCACGGATATGCCATGGTTACGCCACTGGCATAGCGCTACGCCACGACCACACCACGCCACTGGCATGCCACCATGTCACGTCCACGCCACTAGCATGCCGCTACGCCACGGACACGCCACTGGCATTGTCGTTATGCCACTGCTACGACACTAGCATGTCGCTACGCTACGGCTACGCCAAACGCCACTATGCCAATGGCGCCACTCCGTTATACAACGATATATGGACATAATCAACGTACATCCTTCCTAATGAGATGCGATTTCAGCCATCTAAGTCCGCCATCAAACTGACGGACTTACGACAAGTTCCAGGCGACCAGCTAATGGTCATGGATACGCCAGGCGCCACTTACACCACCGTTCCACTTGCATGCACGGGATATGCCAGTTATGCTGCAATGCCACTGGCATACACAAAAAACGCCATTGAGACATTATAAGGCGCCAACAGAAGGTAGCCATAATCAACGACTACCCTTCCTCACGAGATGCAATCTCATCCATTCAAGTTCGGCACCAAACTGACGGATTTGTGGCAAGTTTTAGGCGGTCGTCCAAGGCAAGCTTAATAGCATCACATGCTATTTTCCTATGAAAAGTCTCTTGACTTTGACTTTCTATACATAGAAACTTGCTACACGTTTTCCACGAAAACACTCGAGACATCAAACATGTCACAAATTGGGGGATGCTCACCAGGGTATTGGTCTGGCGAGTTACAGCGTGCGGCGTGCAAAACACCTGTTACAAGAAAGTGTCATGAAGAGGGGCGGTTAGTAATGGAAATAACTGATGGTGTAAACGTTTCTCTCATTATGGAAGCATAAATTCCAACCTTACACGTTACTCCACTCTTCCACCACTTAACCGTTCCCACTTTCTACGATATCAGGGTACGTTTTGTTTCGGCTTGTATAAATAGGTTTCACCTATTTCCACGAAACAACAAGTTTGGGTCGGCAACAACATAGTATCTAGAAATCACTTGGTAGCTTTCCATTCTGCTAGCCAGTTCTACTTTCAGATACAAGTCATAAACAACCACACCTTCAGAATCAACTATTCTGGTCTTAACACTTTCTTCGCTTCCCTCCCTAAGACCAACCCTTCTCTTTCACTTTGTGACCGAATCAATCCTTGAGCGGACATTTCTTGGTTTAGGCCAGGATTGTACCAATTTATCTCTCGTATCAAAAGTACTCCCGTGCAGTGCATTTTTTAGGGCCTAGACTCGTTTCTCATCCACACACGCGAATTTACCAAAACCGGCAGAAACAGTGTTCACCCAAAAAGAATTGGCGACCACAGTGGGAGGTTAATCTCTCGGTTATAAAATTCAACTCTCAATCCCATCATCCTACCAGTGAATGCGATGCTTTGAAGCGCATCGTCCGAAAGAAGGATTCAGGAGAATTACGTCTACGGATTAGAGATTCTCCGTCTTATCGCGGATCGACATAAAGACGTTCCACAGACAATAATGAATGATTGGGGACTACTGGTGGCGACGAGGGCATCACATAAAGACTCGGATTCACTCCCTGAAGATTCAGTTTTGGTGAAAACCCCTAAAGCGAGTAAGTTTCATCATACAATGTTTACACAATCCATTGTTTGGGTGTTCACATTTACAATGTAAGTGGATGACTCAATCATCCGAAGATTACATGTCGTCCCATATTTTTCCTTTTCCCATGTAACATTCACGGTTTCACAATTTTCCCGAAAGATTTTGCTACCTACATTCGGAATTCAGATTTTGACATGTCGATTGATCAAAGTGCCATTATTCCAAAATAATCCAAACACTCTTATAAGAAACAATCATCTATCAATCCAAAAACCAGAAAATCAAACCATAAACTAGGCGTTCTGTTTTCCTTTCAAAAAAATAAACTAAGAAAAGGAAAGTTCAGAAGACATAAGATATTCAAGGGAAATCATTCAACAGTGGTTCGTTCTTCTTGGAGAAAGCATCCTTCGCGCTTTGAAGAGTCGTCTGTTTCAGCTTCAACTCCTGGGAATATCTTTCAACTTCTGCTTCATGTTGATTGATCGTATCCGCGGAGAGACCTTCGATCGCTTCGACCTGCAACCTTTGGACCTCGGAAAGACCTTCACAGAACCTGGAGACGTTGAACTCAAAGCCTACGCATACATCCCGGTGGAACTTCCAGCTCGAAATTACATCCTCAGAAACAGTATGGCCAGTCACATTTCACATGTCATGAATCGAAGATAAAGATTCTTCCACACGCTTGACCAGCGCAAATCGGCTAGTAATCTTTTTGGATGTGGAAATATGTCCATACCTTTTCTATATCTTGATATACAACGCCTCATACTTAACTGGTATACTGAAACCTCCAATAAGCACGTGACCTTCATGAGGAGTCAAAAAAGGAGGGTCAAAAGTAGCGCCTGTAACTGAATCCGCAACCAGCAGGGATTCCTTGGTATTAATCGCGCTCGCAGCCGCGGGGGAGTTCTCCATCATCTGAAGCATGGAAGCATCTTCAGGACGATCAATTCCCATCTCCATATTGCTAGAAGGTACGGCTTCCATGATTGAAGACAACACCACATCTTCATCGCGATTAATTTCCATCTCAGGGTTATCTTCGATGGATTCCTCCTGTGATAACACTGATTGAGTATTTATTCTGAATAATTAAATGGCCTATAAAAAAACATGGAAAACTCACCGACTCATCTGTGGACCCACCGGAAGAAGACTCGTTGTTATGTTCAAAAGTGCTCCTATCACCATCGGATCTCGAGCTTTCTTCCTCTTCGGATTCTTCTTCAAGGGATTCGGTCTCGTTGCCTCCTTTCTCGAGAGACGTCGTCTTTTGGCCATGGGAAATTCTAGCAAATATATTCGAGTTGTCAAGACCCTCAGTGCAAAAAAAATGGGAGTCAGTGACAAAATGAAAAATTGGTGTAATTCAGCCAAGTCAATGAGGGAATCATACACACGTGCGTGTTGAAGGAACTGAAAGTCACAAGATCCGTCAAATTCGATTGGAAGCCACATGCACGGTTTTTCGACCTTCGCTCCTTTTTCTGGGTACTGTCTGCATCCGAGCTAGAGGATTTTCGCTTTCCCGAAGGAAGTGGTTTCAAAAATTTGTGCTTCGCCAAAACTTTAGAAGATGGCCTTCTGCGTGGACTTGTCACAATATTCTGTACGAATTGCTGGATGGAAAGGAACTCTCGTCTCCATAAAGCATAAAAGGAAGGCTCTTATGCTCCGCCAGGGAACTGCTATTAAAAAAACTGGCAACAGTTTTTATGGAGGCGTTGATGAGCGACAGAACGGAACCCCCCTGCCCAAAGCCCATCTGACGAGCAGCCCTGTCGATATTATATGGGACTGCTTCCAAAAATTCCATGAAAAAGGATGGTATGTATCCAGGTATGCAGCTTCGCATAAATACGATTTTTCTAACGGTTATATCCACTCCATCAGAGTGCAATGTTATGTTTGGGGCGGAAGAAAAAGTGTTTGGCTGAACTATGGATGCATGAACCGGAGCCCAGGGACGGAAGTTTATTGCATTCACGTTGTCGATAAAATCGACGAGTTTTGAGTTAAATCTCAGACGCTTCTTCGACCAACGAAATATCCTAGAGCCACCATATGTGTCAGGAAGTGAAGTTATTGGATTAGGAGCGCAGTGCTTAAAATGCTCCCACAACCATGCTTAGAGAAAGACGACATGGACATACGAGTCCACTTTCATGTACCCATTAGAAGCATACATGTCCTCTTCTAAGCAATCCAGATGGGTGTACAAGGATCGAAGAAACAAGCTGCCTATGGGAAGAGCCACGCCTTTCGCCAATTTGATAGCAAAGCTGTGAGGTTCTGCCGTATTTCTTTCCTGCCAGAGCCATCATCAAAACTATCTCTAGATAACCACAAGGCTAAAAATGCAACGACATGGATCGTATCGTCTAGCACCAAATCCGGATGCGGCTCCTTGGGTAACCATTCAGACACCCACCAAGTATAAAAGAACTTTTCCTCATTGTCCTTATGAACATATTCTTATGACTTCCTAACCAGAGTAGCGTGCATTTCCTCTTCCTCATCAGACAAGACGACATTAAGATTCTTGATTATTAGAAGATTAAATAAGACGGCTACGCTCTCCAAAGTAATAGTCATCTCGCGCCCCACCTACATATGGAAGTATGAGTATCCATACACCACCTAGAGATGAAAGTGATCATACTTGTAATGTATTTCCTAATCTGAAGTACCGTAGACGGCATGAAAGCATTCATGACTTGCGTCGTAACCAGATTAGCCTTGACGTGGTCATGAATTATAAAGAATATCATCCATCCTTCATAAGATCGCAATTTGCTTTGGCAGATTTTAAAGTCAATAGAAGAAGCTGGATACTCTTTCATCTAGAGACAAAACCGTATCACGCGCAATGGTAAAATTTACTGAACCTCTCTTTCATTCTCTGAGCCAGTCGAAAAAGTTGCCACATGACTGGGATGCGTCCTAACACCTGTGCAAGGTTTTGTGAAGAATTCATCATCCCTATTCGGCTTGTCATTGAAGTTGTTAACATTTCTCGGCACAACGACAGAACTATTTCCAGGTGACATCTTAACAAAGTTCCTTATGCTTTTGAAGTGACTACAACGAAGGAAAACAGGAAAATTACTACTTTTAAGAAAAGCATAGATATATATTTTATCAGAAATTGGTTACAATAATCAAGAGTCAACAACACATTTTCTACGGAAATTTCTCCTTTAGACACATGTAATGGCACTCACGGCTAAAAGGAATGGGGACTGATGCTTGCTCAAATGGATACATGTGAAGCCGCGGAAAGTATGACCTCGGCCAAGTTACGCTTGGCCAAGGAAATTGTGCTTATGGACAAAAGGAAACCCTACATCTAGGTTTTGATGGAGAAAAGGGCAAACACGGTCGTTCATACATGCTTACTTAACACAATAATTGGTTTTGTTGCTGCGGATAATGTTACTACAATACTATTAACAAAGAAGAATTATTCATATTGAAGTGTTCTTAAAAATTCATGGAGGTCATGCCTATGGATAGGGTTTACACCAACACAGAATAAAAAACAAAAGAAGAAACGTTAAGAAACATACCTAAAATACGATCTACTACTTTACTGATGTTTTCTCCGCTGATCCAAGCCTTATATTGGCATGGTATTTTTGGATTTCGATTAGAGGAAGGTTTCTCTTTTTGGACGCGCACGAAAAAAAAAAAGGCAACTGAGCCCGCGGCGTTGATGTCCCATGGTACTAATCTCCACGGCCAAGCCAACACTATGCCGAAGCTTCATGGCTCCATATTTACCACTCCACAGCCAAAGCCGATCCATCCGCCATGCCACATACGTAGCCAAGCCAACAGAACCACGCCCGTAGTCCGCGTCCAGGCCAGCAGCACCATCCTTCACTCCACAGCCAGTGCCAACGGGGCACAGCCAAAGCCACGCCATCCGCCATGCCACGGACGTAGCCAGGCCAACAGCACCACACCCGTAGTCCGAGTCCAGGACATCAATACCATCCGCCATTCCAAGCTAGCCACGCCAAGCTAGCCACGCCATCCGCCATTCCACACACGTAACCAAGCGAACATCACCACGCCCGTAGTCCGCGTCAAGGACAACACCACCATCCACCGTTCCAAGCTAGCAGCGCCAAGCTAGACACGCCATCCACCTTTCTGTAGCCAACCAAAGTGACGCCATCCTAGCCGTTCAAAGCAGTGCCATCTCCACCATTCTGCAATGCCATCTTCGCATGGCCAAGATTGAAACGCCATCTCCACCATTCCGAAATGCCATCTCTGCATGGCCAAGATTGAAGCATCATCTCCACCATTCCATAATTCCATCTCCGCATGGCCAAGATTGAAGTGCTATCTCCGTCGTTCAAAGCAGCGCCATCTTCACTAGCCGAAGCAGCGGCATCTCCGTCGTTCAAAGCAGCGTCATCCCCGCACATTCCTTGACCTAACTAGCTAAAGCCTGTTCCGCAGACCAAATCACAGTTCCACCTCTACCAATAAGTAGCCAAAGTTTCAGCACTGACGCCAACACCCAAAGGACAAGTCAGAATCACGCAGAACCACCAACACAGGGATCACGGATTCTTTCTGCCTTTCACTAAAGGTTGGTTGAATTTCCTCAACAATCTATTCACGTGTTTCCCTTTCGATTTTAATCTTGTCTATCATCATCTCATGCTTACCTCGCAACAATGCCATTATTATGTGTTAAGCAGGGGACTCAATGTTGATGGTGGTTTTTAGCTTAGGGTTAAAATCGTAAAACCTTGCATTTGATGTGACGTCACTCTGTAAGGAAACAAAGCCGTGAGATCCAACCTCTTCGCTGGCATATTTATTGAGCCGTTCAATATATCTAGATGAAATTTATCCATACTTGCAAATATAGCAACCATCCTAGATGTTTTGTAAATTTCAGTGCCTTGCCTATTCACTTAATATAAGTTCCTTTGAATTCCTTTTATGCTATGTTTCCCGGTTGAACCCTTAATGTTGATATGACATGACGATTTGTGTTCACTCCAGCAGAGTAGCACGAATTCCAAATATCAAGGATAAGGTCTTTGCATAAGGTATTCAATCATAAAAGCATGCTGCTCTATGGCAATGAACTTAAAAGAACTCTGTGTCAACACATAAAATTCAATCAATTGCCCTGACTAACTTGCAGAAGTTAGGGTTTCGCGCCTCGCGCAGTATACCAGACCTTGCTTGACGAAAGTAATCCTAGGAAAACTAGGAAATTAATCCGCCATGTATTAGTAGGTGCAAAACCCTACCCAGAATCATAAAAAAAAGGGAGTCGCAGCAGAAAAGGGAAGCGTGGCCATGCCTTAAGACAACTGGCGCCGCTTGCCATTGGCCACGCCCCATCCTAAACCGGCTTTATTTCCCTTGACCAATCAGGTTTCTTTAAACTCGCCACGCGCACATAAGTTGTGGCTGGTCCCATACTTTCCGGCCCCACTTCCCATCGACCAATCAGGTCGCTCTGAAGCCGCCACACTCTTGCCAGAAGTGTAGCCACGCCCATGCTTGTCCGGCCCTCTTTTAATCGACCAATCAGGTCGCTCTAAAGCCGCCACACTCTCACCAGAAGTGTAGCCGCGCCTTATGTTTTGCCGGCCCCCTTTTCTTGGCCAATCAAGTCACTATAAACTTTCCACCATACATTAAAGGACAAACTCACCCTGTCGCGCCACCATACTAAATGGCGTGCCAAACGATCCCTACCACAACAACATATTGACCGTCATGACAACATGCCAACACGCCACTCTGCCGCGGTAACATGCCAACGTGCCACTTCATGGAAACCTGCCATAAATAGCCACCCACGCAATCCCTACTCCTGTGACCGTTTCCACACTATGACCTTGCCATAGTTCCTTTAGCATAGTTATGGTGCCATTTGCACAAAAGTATCGCCATGCCGCATGCCACACTCACTAATTAGGGTTTTAACATTCCAAACCTAATTTGGGCGAAATTGCTACGACAACCAAGCCAAAAAATGTTTCCCATAGCGTTGGGATTGATGTGGCAACATGGCCAATGTTGCCAGAGCCATATTTGGGTATAACAACAATATGCCAAAAAACCGCTGTCATGGCTACGCCACTAGCATGCCGCTATGCCACGGATACGCCACTGGCATCCCGCTATGCCAAGGTTACACCACTGGCATGCTGCTACGCCACGACAACGCTACTGGCATGCCGCTACGCCACGGACACGCCACTGACATGCCGCTACGCCACGGACACGCCACTGGCATGCCGCTATGCCATAGCTATGCCACTAGCATGTTATTATGTCGCGACTACACCAAGCGCCACTATGCCAATGGATCCACTCCGCTATACAACAATATATGGCCATAATCAATAGCCATACTTCCTCATGAGATGCGATCTCAGCCATCCAAGTTCGCCACCAAAATGACGGACTTACGGAAATTTCCAGGCGACCAGCTAGTGGTTATGGCTACGCCAGGCGCCACTTACACCACCGTGTCACAAGAATTCACAAGATATATCAGTCATACTACAATTCCACGGGCATACACCAAAAACGGCATTGAGACATTACCAGGCGCCAAAAAAAGGTGGTCATAATCAACGGATACCTTTTCTCACAAGATTCAATCTCAGCCATTCAAGTTCGCCACCAAACTGACAGACTTGTGGCAAGTTTTATGAGGTCATCCAAGGAAAGCCTAATGGTAGGCTTTTAAAGATATTATATTTAAATGTAAAAAGATCCCCGGCAGCGGCGCCAAAAACTTGGTAGTCCCCGGCAACGGCGCCAAAAACTTGGTAGGCTTTTAAAGATATTATATTTAAATGTAAAAAGATCCCCGGCAGCGGCGCCAAAAACTTGGTAGGCTTCTAAAAGGTCCTACAAATTATAACCGCAAGTGCACGGTCGTCAGTTGTAGCTCGTGCAAGTACGGGTCGATCCACAGAGATCGGGTGTGTTTCGGAAGTGTTTTAGCTATTTGGGTTCCTAGATTTGCTTTGGGCTTAGAAGCCTTTTGGAAACTGTTGGGCTTAAAGTACTAATGGGTTTGTTCATAATAAAATGAACTGAGCTTGGGCTCAGTTTGTTCTTTGAAGTGCAAATGGGCTTAGGCCTTAAACTTAGGCTTTTGATTAAGCCCACAGTTGATTGGATTGGGCTTTTAACCTTAACCTAAACTGGGCTTTGAGCCTTAATGAAATGGGCCTTGGTGGACTGAACTTGAGCTTTGATTTAGCTAGGCCTTTGGGTCTTAACCTGAGCTGTGGTTTCAGTTTGATGGACCTTTGCTTGGCTGCAGGAAGCAGCAGCAACAACAGCAGCAGCAGCACAAGTGACAGAGAAGGCAATGTAGCACAAGTAACAGAATGTACAAGCAATGGAAAGGAAAGCAAAACAAGAGAGTTGCAGGGCAGATGGAATAAGAGAAGCAACAGAAAAAAAAAAGCAATGGAAAAACTAAACAGCAACAACAGGGTGAACAAAAACAAAACAAAACAAAACAAGATGAACCAAGGCCTAAGCCAAGGGCAGGGATGAATAAGAAACTGAAATGAAGCAAAGCTAAGGCAGGATATAGGCAAACTAAAAGAATGGGAGGAAAATTAGCTTGCTCATTGTCACTAGTGAGCACTAATTTCCCCCAGTGCACAATCAACACTACAACCTAAGCATACAAGGAGAATGGCAAGAACATCAGCTTGCTATGAGCACTGATTTCTTGCCATTGCACAATCAGCACATTGCTTCACAGATACCTAGCCTAGCATTCCTTCAAATGTAACAATACATTAAACACAACAGGAACATTTAACTGACAGTGAACATTTAACAGTAAACAACACTAACAGGAATTGAAAACAAGAAATGATACAGGCTAACACATTAACAGAACTTGGGCATAAGCATAACAGGAATATGAACATAAGCATAACACATTAACAGGAAAATTAACAAACAAAGATTTAAAACATGGAACAATGAACAAGAACAACACAACTGTGAACTGAAATTAAGCAGTGACTGAAAATTGAAAATTGAACTAAAGTTAACAGTTAACAGGACATGAGAGTCCTGGATGTGGGCTAATCCCAACATGGTTTTTACAACACACCCACACTACATATTTATACCCACAGACACAATTAGGGTTCTACCAAAAAATTCCCAAATTAAAAACAGTACAATTAGGGTTTGGTTTTACCTAATTCACCTAATTCAATCATACCCATCTCCCTACTCTAGCTTCCCTATGCTCTCCCTAACAGAAATTAGGGTTTTACAATTTTTCCCCCAAATCAGTCAAAATTAGGGTTAGATATTTTACCTAATTTGATGTGATAACTCCCAATTCTTCTCGACCCATGCTTCCATTTGTACTCCTCTACCTCTCCACGCCTCCAATTGCTTCTCTAACCTAACTTATTTCATCATCCCTTAATCCTAGGGTTTCAGAGAAAAAGGGTTGAGAAATGATGAAATAAGTTGATAGAGGGGTAGGGTAGTGATGGGTTTACGTATGGAAGAGATTTGAGGGCTTGTGTGGAGTTGGTGGTGGTGGCAGCGAGTTGGTGGAGCAGGTGGAAGGGGAAGGTGGTTCTGCTGTGGAGAAGATGGTGGAGAGGGTATGGCTCGATGGTTTGGGAGAGAAGGGGGGTGTGTCTGGTTAGGTGGGTGGTGCTCGGTCGCTAGGGTGTGAGGCGAGTGTATCGAGTTTGATGATCTGCGACGCTGAGCCGTGGGATTGGGAGATGAAAGATCAATCGGACGGTGAGATGAAGTGAAGCTTGTAGCGACCGCTGGATTTTTTTATACAACGAAGTTAACGGCTCTAGATGGGGTTAGGTGTTGTAGTGTAAGGCGGAGATATCAAACGTTGATGAACAGCAAGGGATCGACCGTTGGATTCAACTACCATCTAATCTGAAGGCTTGGAATTTCAGCGCTGTGGTGCTTGGCAGAGACTTCAGATTTTGATGCTCTATGAAGGAGCGACCATCGGATGCTTTTGGGAACTGATCTGACGGCTGATAAAGGAGGCGCTTTTGTGTGTAGAAAATGAGGTTGTGCGCACCATTCTTCGCGGCTTCCTTGCGTAATTTCTCCCGGCTTTTCACTACTTTTCTGCTCTTTTCGCTCCGCGACTCATCCGAACTTTATTTACTACCTAAAAATGCAAAATTAATTAATAAAAATATTTATTCTTGAAAACAATGAAAATACAGAATATGGGATAATATGTAGAATTAATGCACAAAAGATGAGTTAAAATGCCAACAAAAAGGGATAAATATATACAATATTTGGCACTCATCACCTAATAGAATCACATTCTATTTTCCTATAGAAAGTCTCTTGACTTTGACTTTCCACACATAGCAACTCGCTACACGTTTTCCACGATAACACTCGAGACATCAAACATGTCACAAACTGGGGGATGCTCGCCGGGGTATTGGTCTGGCGGTTTACAACGTGCGGCGTGCAAAACGCCCGTTACAAGAAAGTGTGATGAAGAGGGGCGGTAATGGAAAGAAGTAATGGTGTAAACGTATATCTCATCATGAAAGCATAAATTCCAACGTTACACGTTACTCCACTCTTCCACTGCTCAAACCTTTCCACTTCCTACGAGATCAGGGTACGTTTTGTTTCGAATTGTATAAATAGGTTTCACCTATTTCCACCAACAACAAGTTTGGGTCGACAACAACATAGTATCTAGAAATCACCTGGTAGCTTTCCGTTCTGCTAGCCTGTTCTACTTTCAGATACAAGTCATAAACAACCACACCTTCAGAATCAACTATTCTGGTCTCAACACTTTCTTCGCTTCCCTCCCTAAGACCAACCCTTCTCCTTCATTTTGTGACCGAAGCAAGCCTGGAACGACCATTTCTTGGTTTAGGCTAGGATTGTACAGATTGATCTCTCGAATCAAAATTACTCCCGTGCAGTGCATTGTTTAGGGCCTAGACTCGTTTCTCATCCACACACACGCGAATTTGTCAAAACTGGCAGAAACAGTTTTCACCCAAAAACAAACTGTTCTACCAAAAAGAAGTTTCGATTCTACCTCCAAGTGTCTACTAGGATCGGTCACACTACTTTCCATAAAATGGCTAACTAAGTACCAGGATCAGTTACCACTTATTTATGGTACTTACTTGTGATCGGTTACACAAGTTATAGGATCGGTTACACCAATTACTAAAACTTGTTAACCTACTACAAGGATTGATTACACATCTTGTGATTAGTCCCAACCAAGTTCTAGGATCGGTTACCCAATAATTATGAATGGTCACACCAATTACAAATATCGATCATACCATCTCAGGTAATTACTAAAAGTCGTACCGATACATAATTCAGGCCTTGTGATTTGTTTTACCAAGAACATAATCAAGTCGTGAGTGTCTATACTAAACACACATATTGGTAATCCAAATATTTGGAATAAATAACAATATAAATAACCCTAGTTATTTCCATTTCAATTCACAAAACAAGTTTATGAATATACTTCCTTTAAACGAGTGTAAAACATTGTTTCCTAGGACAAAATCTTCACCCATACCCATACATAATCACAATAATCATATGATTATGTCGACGTCTTACATACGAAGTTCAAAAGATAAGCGTTATACTTCGTATTGTAATTCCTTAATACTACGTATAACTAGAGTATAAGCATTCACAGCTTTGCAGTTATGTTTTCAACATGGCACGACTTGAAAGATACGTTAGGAATCAAACAGTTCAAGTCAAAATATTACTAACTTCAAAAGGAAGGATAATGTCGTCGTTTTAGTTCTTTACTTGTTCACATTCTTCAAATCTTCGAGTAATACTTGTATGTCTCGTATCCTAATAACTTTCTAGCTAACCTATACGAAGTTGACTCTAGTAAATAATCAAGCGACTTTTTAATGAGTTTTGGTTCACTAAAATATGGCAACCAAACTTGACATACCAACGCTTGGTGGGTTCAACCGAGCTATGCTCTTACAAATGATTCTGAACGTGTTCAACTCAGCATCGTTGTTGTTGAAGAACCGATTCCATAAGGATAACAACTTTTTGAATACAAATATTCTCAATTGTTGTTATACAAAAACATAGTATTATTATATTCTCTCATTGTATCTCAACTCTGAAGTAATACTACAGTGATATGTTTCTCCCCCTTAATCAATACTAACATATTTTGTTTAATAGGTAAAATCTATTGCTTAAATGATCCACTCCCTCTTACATAATGATCCGTAAACCATGCATATGTATGTAGTATGAAACTACTAAATAATTCTCCTCTCTTTTGTCAATAAAATTAACAAAGGTACGAAAATCGCGGGATCATAATGAAATCAACCAAAAGATATCTCAAGTTTTAAGGAAGATGGAGATACTGCATAATAACATAGTTAAAATGGAACTTCACATATCAACTTATCTAGATGATATCATATAGTAATTAATACTTAGCGCTCATCCTAGGAGATTAAAAGGATACAAGCATCCCCTTTATAATTCCACAGCCACACTCCCTACAAAAATATAAAAATTAAGCACAAGTTCATTTAAGAACTCTCCCCCATTAAATGTCATTCCCAAGAGAACAACATGGGTGACCTTCTTTTTCAGACGTACATTAAAAAATCACAAGGATTTGTATCCATCGTATCGACATAAATTAATCTCAAGGCCAGTTACAAATAACGAGATAATTTTACTCGATTTTACTCAACATAGGAGAACCTTACGAAGTGTGTTAAGTAGAAAAAACACAAAAGTGTGATCACAAAAAGATCAATACTACGAGAAAAATCTCAAAGAGTTTGTTCTATTTTCCGTTTATAAAAACATAATAGATTTAACTTCTGAGCATATATGAAATATTGGCTCGATTCACGAAATAACATAAAAACACATATATTTCATAAGAAATTGAGAAATACACAAGAATATACATAGGGATCAAGTAATACTATCATCTTATCTAAGAAACAAACTTGTAAAGAGCATACAAGTTGATTTGCTTTTTAAAAGGAATGTCATTCATTTTCGTCGGGATTTACACCAAGAATGTCTACCAAAAGCGTATCAAAATATTTCCTTGAAAAATAAAAATATGTACATATACATAAATGTATGACTCATTAAGAATTGTGTATCATATGCTCACATATAAACCAAGGAGGTCGTGAACATTCAAGCAATAACCAAGTTCAATAACACTTCAAACTTAAATTATGAATCATGATCAAAAGATATTTAATGATCAAAGTTGACTTAGAAGTGTTAGAAAATATTTTTCTAATGCCAAACATATTATAGAAATAGTTTGTATGCATTTGTAAAATGTTTGGAGGAACCCGATCCTAAACTATGAAAGAAGGACCTAAAAAGATAGTTCATGAATTTTAGCATTTATGGTATGCATACAAGTTTGCAAACCATCCTTTTAAAATAGTGTCCATAAACTTTTTGGTATGCAAACCAGTATGAAAACCCTTAAGTCCAAGGAATCATGAGATTCCATGGAACACGTACCTTCTTGTAGTCGTCGATATTTGGTAAGCTTGTTTTGTCCATAGCTTCTTCGTCCGAACTAGGAATAACCTCATTCTTTTTGCACTATTTTTGTAATTGAACTCTCTTCCATATGGTGAAGATAAATCCTTACTTTGAATGAGTTAATCTTGATATTTGGCATGTCTCTTGATTTTGAGCATCTTTTCTCCTTTTCGTCACACTTCTTCCACTTCTCTTCGACTTGGGTACTTGAAATAATTCTTTTCTTAGATATTTTCAATACTTTGTAGTTCCCATTACCCGTGAAGTTCAACTGTCAAGGAAACAATGAACCCAACAATTCAATTTAGTATCTATGACAATATGTCTTGGTACAGTAAATATCGAAATAGAAACCCATCTCTGGTTCTCCCAATTTTTGATGGTACATATGCAGTAGAATGGTTATTAACATTTGAATCATATTTTGAGTCTAATGATATTGTACTACATGAAAAAACTGCAATAGCCGTTGTACATATCGAAGGGAATGCATTAAAATGGTACAAGTGGGAAACTCTTTATATAGGACTTGGTATAATTTCTTGTGTGGTATATTGTCTAAATTTGGAGAGATAACTTACGAGAAGTATCAAGTTATAAAGTATCTAAATACAAGCAAGTTGAAGCAATTCATGATCTCAACTTTACGTCATCCCGAATATCTGTAAAGGATGTAAAAGATGTTTATACCACTGATACTACCGAAGTAACATGTATTGAGTCGAGAACGAGAGAAAGAAATAATATGGTTTTGTCGAGATCGGACCTTCGGGGAAAGGTCCTAGGGGGATAGAATGGTACAATCATATGCGGAGCCAATGTATATAATGGACTTTGAGGACACAATCTCATTTTAGGAGGGTGGAATGATAAGACCATGTTTTATAAGAAATTTCAACGTTGTCGAGCCGGTGCGTCGCTTAAGAGTATTTGGACTACTTGGTCAATTATATAGGTCAAGCCTCTCAAAATTATAAAAACCACCCTGGCTAGCAAGTGAAGAGCGCGATGAGCAATAAATCTAATAGAAGCACAAGGTATTGGATAATCACAATTATTTATTATTAGAGCTAATATATTTATTTAGGTTTTTTACTATATTTTAGATATTTATTTCTTTTTATTTAGAGTTTACATTTGTTTAGAATATTATTGTTTTTTTATTATCCAATTAATGTATATAGGCCTTATCATTTGATTAATCATAACAAGAAAAATACCAAGAAAATTGCTACCCTTTGGTTTAATGATTTCTTTGAATCATGATCTATTGGGCTTGAATTTGTTGGTCGTTGATCAAGAAAAAAATCGTTTCTTATCATCATCCAATAGATCTTCATAGAAAACTAACCAAAACACCTACTGATTTAATTCGATTACGAAAAAAGTTTGTATATATACTTCCTTTAAACTAACGTAATAAAACATAGTTTCCTATGATGAAATCATACCCTATATCCTATACACAATCAAGTAATTTACATAGATTACGTCGATATCGCATTTACGAAGTTCAAAATATAAACAATATACTTTGTAATTCAAATATTTCCTTGACAGTTTGATCATACTAATATGACTAAGTCTAATACTAGAGCACCATATATATAACCTCGCACGTTATGATTTCAATCTTAAACGACTTGAGAGAAACGATAAGAACGGACAATTCAAGTCAGTATCACTAACCTCAAGTGGAATGATGATGTCTTCGTTGTAGTCGTTACGTCTTCACATTCTTTAGGTCTTGAGAGAAATACTTGTATGTCTCAACATTCATAGACTTTCTAGTCTAACCTGAACTAAGTTTACTCTAGTAGGTTTAATCAAGCGAATCTAATTGAGTTTTGATACTAAAATATGATAACCAACCTTGACATACGAATGCTTGGTGGGTTCAACCGCGCAATTCTCTAACATGATTGAATATATTTATGAAGGAATAGGTTGTCTGTTAGAGGATAATTAGTTAAAAGTATACATTTAAGTTGAAGCGTCTCCTAGGCATGTAAATGACGTTATCTAGGGAAATCAAGTGATTAAGGTCTATCGAGATCCAAGAGACATAAGGATCACGAGTAAAACTGAATTGCTCGTAAGGGTCGCTGCGGTCTCAACTACATTCTAGTACGAAGTATGATAGTAGGCTAGTGTCTGTAGTGGATTAATATAGTACGATGTTCAAGACTTGACTATCTCTCGTGGTTTTCTACACATTGCAGTTTTCCTCATTAAAAAATTTCTGGTGTCTTGTGTTATTTCTTTTCCAAATTATATTGTTTATCTTTATAATAAAAATATGACAAGTAGTACATTAACCAACCTAGAAATTTTTCAAGCTTGAAGTATACATAACCTATTAATAGTATTCTTGTGAACTCGTATCTTCAAATATATATTACAAGACGTGTTCTTGTTGATATTCTATTTACATACAGTTCGAGTATATATTAGGTTGATTTTTGTATATTGATTTTTAAGATCGTCAAAGTAAACTTGTTTACAATTCACGTACAAGATCTCAGTTGTTTATCTATACTGTTGATTGTAATAAGTTTGTCCCTACAGGTTTCCGAACGAAAATGTATACTTGGCACCCTCTTGTAAAATGTATAAGATCTCACGTGCAAAATGTACAAGAAATGTGTTGGAAACACCCCAGAAAAATTTGTGTTGGAAATTTGTTGGAAACACCCCAGAAAAATTTGTTAAAGGAACCCTCATTTTGGATAAAGGCACCTCAGGCATCCCAGTTGTTAAAGGCGCCCATGCTTTGGATATGGGCACTCCATCCCTAACCTTTTGAAAACCAATTTTGGCGGCAAAAGATTTTTATCACCTGCGTATTTCTGGAATAAATGTGGAGAGATTTTTTAGTGATTTCCTTGTTGGTTTGGATGCATAAGGGCCTGTTTTGAAAAATTAGGGATGGTAGTTAACTTTGTTTCGAAGGTAGAAGGATTTATACACGCGTGGAAGAAAACAGAGAGAAGTGTGATAACCACGGGTTTTCTTTGCTGTCCCGAGTTTGGCGTGGGTTCGAATCATTCTTCGTATGTTTGTGTGCACTTGGAGGACCTAGATAACAATTTGAAACGTGTAGGAGATAAAAAAAGGGAGAAAATAACAGCTACAGACATCAACATACGCTTGCAGAAGGAATATTTGACCGAGAGATAATCACGGGATTGGTTGTATTTTCGGAAGATTTCATGAGACAGCACGACCATAACTACTTCTGGGGAGTTTTTCAGACAAATTGGAGTGTGCTGATCTGTAGAAGACGCGTGAATATCAAATAAAAAGAAATTATTTGAGTATAAAAGTGATTGCGAGCAGCAGCAGAAAAAGAAAAAGAAAAAGAAAGAAGATCAATGAGAGTAATTGCGAGCGATTCGAAGGCCCTGTTGAGTATAAAAGTGATGGTAGGACCATATGAAAGGGGTTCGAAGAGTTTAGGAGAGTTTGGACACGATTGGGAATGAAGAATCACGCCGTAGAAGGAGTTGCAGCAGCAGGAGGAAGAAGATCATCGAAGAATATAAGACCCACGTCGAAAAGTCGTTGGAAACTGTCGCTTAATTTCCCAACTCATTTCCAGCGACTGTGGAATAGTGTTAACAGCACTAAGCTTATATCGTTTATTTTGTGCCGAACTTTGTGCGTCACAATATCCTGTTTTATATCATTT
The DNA here is from genome assembly GCF_003573695.1 of Papaver somniferum. Lineage (NCBI taxonomy): Eukaryota > Viridiplantae > Streptophyta > Magnoliopsida > Ranunculales > Papaveraceae > Papaver > Papaver somniferum. The sequence goes on from NC_039361.1 coordinate 152,593,970, forward strand.
TCCTGTTTTTCTCTTCATTGTAGTAGCTACTTACGCATAATCAAGTCCTTTGTAATATATATTTTCTTCATCTGGAGTATATGCATACTTGATACAGAAACTATCTATGGAAAACTCATCTGGATAAGCAATTACACCATACTCCAAAGTAGTCCCGCGAAAATTCGTATCAGTTACAACTAAGCGTATGCTGGACTGTGGATCATTAACGTTATCCTTGTCTTGGTTATTCTGGTCATCCGAATCATCACCATTTTCCTCCTTGTTAACGTCAATAGAGAAATCAGGCATGTGAACTATGACTTTGATATAATCACCTATGTATTCTCTAATCAATGTTACGGTTTGTTCCCCTGGTTTATCTTCAATTTTGAAGGGAAATCCACTTGGTGTCTCCAAAACCTACCAAAACACATAAAAACAGCGCATTTCATGGTGTTGATACTTGATACAGCATAACTAATATTACAAAGCAGTTCGTGGTGTTGCAATTATAATATATAAGGAGATATACAAGTGGAGCTCATGTATTGGTGTAGGCTACTGACATACCATACTTGCATCTTAATTATAGTGAAATAGCTAGGCGACGTACTGTCGACTGGAAAGCAGGATATATCAAAAACAACGATAATTTCCTACTAAAACCAATATTACAAAAAGAAAATGCAGTTTTCTATGTAAGGACTAAGGACAACCAATCGAAAAAGATGAAAGACGGTCGGGATAGATTTAATCTATGTCAAGACAAAGGATGGTAGGGATTTATCTTATTGCAGAAGACAATGGACTCCCATGGTTAATTGTATAAAGCAAAAGACAAAGGATGTCAAACGGTGCAGTTTCCTAACAATAAATTGTTGATAAACCGAAATTAATTGTGAATAAATAAGTATCTATACCAATGTAATAACCTATATATTGTAAGGGGTTGAGATCCATTCACGAGTTTATTCTCACACTATTTAATATTTTGGATGCCAATTTTTTATACAAATCCGAAACAATAACGTATCTGAAGCTAATATTTCGATGCTCGTCTTACATAGCTCTATACTCATACCAAAGTTAGTGCATTCCCAGAGTTATAACCTTGCCATTTACCACTTTGAAATACTGTTAACTTTCAACAGCTGACACGACCCCAAAATTGAAGAGTCCTTGCTACAAGAATTGTTGCTGGCAGTTTCTTATATCAATGTTTACAAACATTATGCCAACTACAAAACCAATGGAATTTTGAATTTTTTGAATTTTTTTATTTGCACAATCGGTAGACTCGTGATGTTTATTATCTACCGATTATACAGTCCGTAGTCTCTTGATGTTCTTTATCTACCGAATGTGGTAGTAGCGCCAAATTCAAAATTTTCAAAATCCAATGGAATTTTGAATTATTTGAACTTATCTATTTGCTTTGCACAATCGGTAAAATCGTGATGTTTATTATCTACCGATTATACAATCGGTAGTGACATGATGTTCTTTATCTACCGATTGTGGTAGTAGCCCCAAATTCAAAATTTTCAAAAACCAATGGAATTTTGAATTTATCTATTTGCACAATCGGTACTTTAGTGATGTTTATTATCTCTACCGATTATTATCTCTATTATACAATCGGTAGTCTCGTGATGTTCCTTATCTATCGATTGTGTTAGTAGCCCCAAATTCAAAATTTTCAAAAACCAATGGAATTTTGAATTTTTCTATTTGTTCAATCGGTAGTTTAGTGATGTTTATTATCTCTACCGATTATGTCGTAGCCCCAAATTTAATTATTTCAAAACAAAGCAAAGAAGATAAGATCGTAATCACAATCGGTTGATAAAAACCAATACTACCAGCAACTACATAGAGCTTCAATCGATATAAGGTATAGGCACTTTAGATCGGTAGATAATAAACATCACGATTCTACCGATTGTGCAAATAGAGAAATTCAAATAATTCAAAATTCCATTGGATTTTGGAAATTTTGAATTTTGCGCTACTACCACAATCGGTAGATAAAGAACATCACGAGACTACCGACTGTATAATCGGTAGATAATAAACATCAGGAGTCTACCGATTGTGCAAATAGAGAAATTCAAAAAATTCAAAATTCCATTGGTTTTTGAAATATTTGAATTTGGGGCTACTACCGCAATCGGTAGATAAAGAACATCACGAGACTATCGATTGTATAATCGTTAGATAACAAACATCATGAATCTACCGATTGTGCAAATAGAGAAATTCAAAATACCACTGGTTTTTGATTTTTTTTGAATTTGGGACTACTACCACAATTGGTAGAAAATTAACATAACGAGATTACCATTTTGACTACCGATTATAATTTTCGTAACACAAATCAACATACATCAATAGAAACTACCGACTGTAGTATTGTCTACCGATTATGGAGGGTATTTTAGACATTTCAAAAAATCTGAGATAAGGGGTGGCTTTATTGGGTGACCTTTTTTTTACTATTAGTCGCCCCTAATTTTTTCGGGGTCGCCCCTAGAGACGTCAGATTTTTTTTATGAGGACAAACTTGTAATCCTTTTAGGGTTTTATTCTGCTAAACCTAAACACTTCCAAACATTTTATTTATCCTTCACAAATTTTATACTCTTCGATGGTGGTGTCGATTCTTCTTTTATGGGAATCCAGTCTGGTAGCTTGGTCGAGTACCGTAACTGCTCGATTCGTGGTAATCGACCAATAGTTTGCTTCCAAATCACTGCGAGCTCCCAAATTCCGTATCTTTTTAAGACCTACCTTGAATTCATGCATCACATTTTCAAGCTTCATGGTCTTCCCAGGTCAATTGTGTCATACAGAGACAAGGTATTCCTCAGTAACTTCTGGAAACATCTATTCAAATCATTAGGCACTCATTTAAACCTCAGTACTTCTTATCACCCACAAACTGGTGGGAAAACTGAGAGAACCAATGATTTCCTTGAACAATACCTTAGATGCATGACTGGTTCAACTCCTAAACTTTGGCTCAACTGGCTAGCCTTAGCAGGATGGTGGTTTAACACAAACTACCACACCAGCCTCAAGATGACCCCATTTCAGGCTTTGTATGGATACACTCCACCTCATTTGGCATTTCCATTCCATGCTACCACTTCAGTTGTTGTTGTGCATGGCTACCTTCTTGAGATAGACCACATGCTCCAACTACTTAAAGAAGTTATTTCTAAAGCTCAACACAGGGTGAAGCATTTTGCATATGCCCATGGAATTGAAAAATCTTTTGCATTGGGAGACTTGGTGTTCTTAAAATTGCAACCTTATAGACAGTCTTCTGTTGCACTAAGAACTAACATGAAGTTGTCTGCTAATTATAGAGAAAGACAAGATCAAAATCTAAGAAACCCAAAATAGAATCCAATTAATAATAAAATCTAAACAACCAAAAAACGAAAAACAAAAAAAAGTAAAGTACAAAAGAAGAAATTTAAAGGGGAAATTATATTAGGCTAGATGAATAAATACTTTAGGATTAATAGAATCAATTGTAACTGAATTAGGAAAAGGCATGGATGTTGAATTATTGTTGTATCTAGTATTTGATAAGAACGGATTTGTTGTGATTAATGGACGAAGGAGGATTCTATTACTACTATTCTGAGTGATACAAGAAGATGAATAAGAATATCTAGATGTATAAGTAGAAGAAGACGATGAGATCAACTTTCTTGCGCGTTCCGCCACGAATCTCCGCATCGTCTCTTTATTTCTGAAATATGAGGTCAGAGATTTCTAATAGAGACTAGTACTGTTCTGTTTTGATCCAATTAAAAACCGACATGTTATTGTTTATTTCTATTTTTTCCTAATAATTTCCCCACACCACACAACACACAAACCAAGGAAAAAATCAAAGAAGTAGAAATTGACGTTTAGTCCCAAAGTTACTGGGCTTGGGACGCTTTAGTCCACTCATCTCATGCCTAGTACTCTCTAGTCCAAAAAAGCTCCGTCTCCGACAGTTTAGTCAAAATATGGACGAGTTCGTCCAAAACCCATCCACGATCCCGATTTTCTGGACTGCCAATATCCCGTAACTACCCTTGAGCCGATTTTAAATATATAAGTAGGATTTGAAATCGAAAGTTTTGGATCTCAAACATGAACTCAAGATAGGAAGCCGGTCTGAGAAAAATTTTGGAGGCGATTTAACAGATTCAGAGAGAATTTATCGTATTTCATCGTTTCTTCAACATAATTCAACTTCAGGTTACTGGTGAAGTGTTTTGAAATTGATAATTTTTTATCTCAGATTTGAATTCATGACAGATTCAGTTATAGATCGATCTAGATATAAATTTCAGAGGTGATTTAACAGATTCATAGAGGTTTAGTTGGATTTGATCGTTTCTGCAGCAGAATTCAACTTCAGGTTAGTTTTCTTTTTGCTTCATCGTTGAATTTCGTTTCTGATATTTAGTTTTTTTTGATTTTATGAGTTGATGATATGAATTTGATCTGTTACATCTTATTCTTGTATGTTCTTGATTTTATTTTTATTATATTTTAGCTTTTGATTTTCGTTAAATGATTTTGATTACTGTTTTTTGATGATGATTTTAGTTTTATGATACATGTTATGAAATAGAACTAATATTAAATCGTAGGTTTCTGATTTATTCAATTATGTTGTTCAAGTAAGATTCTTAAGCTTAATCGATGAAGTATTTGATTTATTTTTACTGTTATTTGATGTTTTGGCTTCTATTAAATGTGTACTTTCTTGTACACTGTTTAATTTTTAGGTTATTCAAATCTGAAATTGTGATTTGAAGCTTCAAATGTTTATTATCATTTGTTTTGTAATATATAGGGGTATCAAATATGTCTGAGAAGGTTATCCATGCTGTTTTGAATCATGTGAGCATTCTGCTGCTTTTCCTGTTAATACTTTGACAATCATAGATGAGTTGAAGCATTTTGCATGCAAGCATTTGAGGTCTTTGTCTCCTGGGAGTATACGTTTCAGCTATTTGGATAATCATCAATTAGTTTTTGTACAAGGTGATATACAACTGCAACGTTTGATTTCTCTTGTTATTCTTATTAAGAATGAAAATTTCTATTTGAATGTTGACGTGATTCAGAATCATACTTCTCGTTCTAATTCTGGTTTTAGTACTAGTTCTGGTTCTAGTACTGCAAATTCTTGTGTAACTGATAGTCCTAATATGGTAAGGGTGGTAGATCATGATGCAGACCAGTCCAAGCCTCTGATTTGTAATGAATGGATTTATGTTTTTGACAAAGTTGGCAGAGAATTTATGGGTGGTGTTAAAGATGTTAGAATTGCGGTTGATAAGTACAAGATGGCTACTGGTCACAAGATTATTATTCTTAAAAATTACAAGACTCGTTTTACTGCAAAGTGCAAACAAAATGATTGTAGTTGGAGAATTCATTTTGGGCCTGTCAATGGTGACATTACTCGATTCATGTGGAAATATTCTAATGTTATTCACATGTTAGTGGTGTTCATATTAGTCCACATTACAAATTCTTGTTTTTAGGCTTTTATATGTAGACATGTTTTGGGTGTACATCGTGGTACATATTTGTTGTTGTAGGCTTTTTAGGTGGCACATTTTGTAGATTACATACTCTTGGTGTAAATTACATATTCTTGATTGGTCTATGTTTTCTTTTTTCATATGTGATGTTGGTTTTGAGATCTTATTAGGTGTAAATTGTGGTGCACATTACTTATTCCAGATTTTTTTTTGTAGTTGTGGTGTTGGTTTGAGGTTGAAGAGTCCTGCGGTGACAACCAAGTTAGTCAAGCATGTGATCGCTGACAATATACAGGGTGATCATATTTTAAAACCCAGACATATCATGTCACTTTTTAAGAAGACTTATGGGACTAATATTAAGTATAACCATGCCCGTAGAGAGAAAGAAACTGTATTTGAAGAACAATTTGGTGATGACGAGAAGTCGTATAGCGATTTAAGTTGGTATGTCAAATCAATTGAAGAAACTAATCCTGATAGCTATGTGAAGTTTGAAGTTGAGGATGGAAACAGAAGATTTCATAGGATATTCATTTGTTTCGGTGCTTGCAAGCATATCTATAGGTATCTCAGGCCCATGATTTACTTAGACGCTACTTTTCTTACTGGTAGATTCAGGGGTACTTTGATGGCTGCAACATGTGTTAATGGAGACAATGGTTTTTACCTATTTTCTTTTGCTCCTGTTTCTTCTGTAAACAAAAACAATTGGTTTTGGTTTATGGAGAATCTTAAACAAGTTGTCGATGGTCGTCAGATTGTTTTCCTTAGTGATCGTCACGAAGGACTTTTGCAGGGCATTCTAAGAGTGTTTCCTAATTCATATCACAGCTATTATTTTTACCACATCAAGTGCAATCTCCCCATTGGATCAGGTGATGCGAATTCGAAGGATGATATTGATTTATTTTCAAAAGCTGCTTACTCTTACACAACAGCTAACTTTGAAGAATCTTTGAGGGGCATGCATGCAATTGGATGTGGACATGTTGCTAACTATATCAGGACTATTCCGAAGGAGAAATGTGAAAATGCATTTTTCCCTATATGCAGATATGGTGCTCACTCTTCAACTCTTTTCGAGTCGTTAAACAACTGGATTCTTGATTTCAAAAAGGTGCCTGCTTTTTGCTCTTCTCAATGCGATATGGTGAGTTTTATGTTTAGTTTTTCATTCATTAATTTTTCATTGATGTGTACATCTTACCTTCTACACATGTTTATCTGTCTATATTGTTGCACACATGGATTTGCTTGATCTTTAGATACTTTTACACATGTTTTATCTATGATTCTGCAACTGTGTGTACATTGTTGTACACATGGATTTCCTTAATGTGTACATTGTTGTACACATGGTTTATATGTATTCCTTTTAGATCATGTTTTGGTTTTATGTTTTGTGTTTTTACTATGTCAATTTGAAGGTCATGAAGATGAATTCTACGAGAAGGGTATAAGGTATAGAAACTTTCAACACCAGGCTCACTCCCACATTTGAGGCTTTACTAAAGGAAAACATCGACATTGGTCGTACTTGGACTGTTACTGAGTCCATGGAAATATTGTATGAAGTCACTTTGTAGATCTATTGCAGAAAACTTGTACATGTCACAGGTGGCGAGTTAATGGTTTTCCTTGCGCACATGCTTGTAATGCCATTCAAGCTACGAGGGAGGAAATATATTCATTTGTTGAGCCATACTTCACCACTGAATGGTACAACAAGACATACCAAGAGTTCATCTTTCCAATCCCCAATTATGACAAGCCACAGGCTTATGATCCTAGTGATAGGATTATTGTTCCTATTCCTTTTCCTCCACATGGTAGACGAAAATCACAGTGTTTCAAGAATGCTTGGGAGAAGCAAAAGAGACCTATGATGTGTACAAAGTGCTTCACCCTTGGTCACCACAACAGAGCTACCTTCCCCATGCTTTGATGCTTTTTACTATGTATGATTTGTTCAAAAGATTCTATGTTTTTTATTTTTACTTTTGGTAATGTCTTTTCATTTCTAAGCGTGGATGATTAGTTTCAGGAGCTGTGTACCATTATGTACACCTTTCTGTGCACTTCAGTTTCCTTACCTTTCTTTTTTACATGTGTACCATTATATACACCTTGGTGTACAATGGATGTTACTAGTCTATTTTTTAGTGATATTCTACATTTTTCACTTCTGTATAATTTCTACTTGTTTTTATTTTGCTAATAATGCATGTTCGATTCTATGTTTAGTGTTTCAGTTCATTTATGCAGACCTGGATAATTATAAAAATCTGCCAGTACATGTGCACCATTACGTACACCTTACAGTACCATTATAAATCTCTACTGTGTCAGTAAATGTGCACAATCATGTACACCTTAATTTTTTTACTAACCTGTAATATACACCTTAGTACTGACACAAGTATACTTTCAACACATGCATATCGTAACTAATAAAAAGATTAATTCAAGGTCTTAACTATTTTTAGTAGGCATAAGTCTTAAATTAAAACTAATAAAAAGATTAATTCAAGGTCTTTATAGTATTGAAAACTGAAATTTGAAAAGTGTACTGATAAAAAGATTGATTATCTGAACATAAAAAACGTTAGAAGCAATTCAGAAAGTGATCTTGTATAATGAAGATTAAAAAATCTCCTTCCTCTTCAACGGATTCTTTTCCATACTCTGGCGCCACTGCTTGTTCTCTTCATCCTTTGCTACATCTCACACCTTTTCATATACTCCGACTTTTTTCAGCATCTTCGCCACCAATTTTGATCTCATTTCCTGAAAATGTCTTCGGCCCTCTGCTGATCTCTTTCGATACTCTTTATCTTCTTTATACTTCGTTTCATAAAGTAACAAGTGTACGTGAGGCAGTCTGGATTGATTCCTTGTGAAGGGCATTGCATGATGTTTATTTCGTGCGGTTCTATAGGTGCATCACCCTTTAGCGCTCTCTTCTTGTTCCACATTTTCCAATTGCTATGCATCATCTTTATAGTCCTCATTTGAGTGCAATGAGTTGTACCACTTCCAATCTTCAGCTATGAAATCAAACTTCAAAAGTGACCAGTGAACTCCTACTGCCATTTGTACTGTAGAGTGATTGACGGGGATTACAAGAACTTCCAGATTGTCAGGCATGTCCCCTATGAAATCAACCACAATCCTTTGTACCTCTCTGATGATATTGTTCTTCACATAGTACTGCAATCAATAATTTGTTGTAAAATAAAATGAATTAGGTACACCTAAATCAGACCAGAAAACTAACAAGCATGTACACTATTACATATCAAACAGACGTATGTTATAGATGTATCCATGACGTATGATACATGTGTATAATTATGTACACAACTATATAAAATCTAACAATCAAGCATTCATTCGAACACTTAACAGAGCATGTGTCAATCATATGGCATATTGGTGTATATCTATGTCAACTCCTAAAGAAATCTACAAACACATAGAACACGCCATGTCAATCAGCTGTACTAGTATGTACACATCATTAAAGTATCTATATATGACATTTTTGATTTGTTTTTGAGAAACTTACACATGCAGTAGGACTCATTATTTCACATCTCATGTACTTCCGAACATCTGGATGACAGAAGCTATCTCTGACCATTGCATCGCAACGTCGATGGACGTAAAACTGCAGTACCTCTTGATACAGATACTTGTTGAACATCAGTTCACGAAGTACTTTTCCCACAATCAGAATTTGTTCTCTAACTGTTGGATCTTCAAGTTTTGTTAGTTCCCAAGCTACAGAGCTGCAGAATCATAAAGGAAATGTTAACATGGTGTACATAGTGGTGCACTTACCTTTTTTTGAATAAGATTCAATCATTCCTATAGTGCAAGATAATATTTTGTGAACTTACGTCAGGCTTGCATAGTCGAAGAATTTTTGTACCTTTTTTTTTGTCTTGTCCTGGTTCCATGGCATGGTATAGTGGTGATTGGAGAATATCTGGCAGTGGGAGACAAGGATGGTACTCATTTTCCTTTCTCTTTATTGGTGCAGGATAACCTTGTTCTTCTCCCTCTTTTTGGATCCCCTTGCCTTTTTGATCCACTTTCATCCTAACTTGTCTGGTTTTACCCTCGGCGGTGAAATCAGGATCTAGTTTTTTCTTTCCATCTCTCTTTGGTGGTATCTTGGACAACTTGCCAGCTTCTTTTGTCCTCAACATCTCTGCTTCCTTCATCTTCCCTGCTCTTTTCTTTTCTGGTGGTGTATTCTGCTCCTGTACTTCTTGACTACTAAAAAATTCATCTTCATGATATTGGATGAAGTGCACTGCTTCAGCAACAATCATTTCTTGTACATCTTCATTGGATAATGATTTTTTCGATGAATTTTTTATTGGATATTCTTGGCTCAACAATGAAAAGCTTGGACAATCGTGGATCAAGGTTTTCATCTTTACCTTCACTTCAGATAGTGCCATTTTTTAACAACCTTTCTCAAGATTTACGAACACAGTTTCAGACAAGTTATCTAGAAGGTCCTCAATTGATGTATAAGTCTCCTTCTCTATCTCTTCTCCTTGTTTGAGTAAAATGACATCTTCTTCAACTAGCAACATGCCTTTAGGGTCCAGTTGAGATATGACTTGAGCTGCGATTATCGTAGCTTCATCAATTTCAGCAGATGGAGTGGCATCCATCACATTCTGGTGTTCTTGATGTTCAGAGATTTCAGCTATTGGCAGAGAAGTGCTCAAAAAATGCATATTTTGTTAGGTTCTACAAAAGTGTACATCTTTGTACACACACATAAGAAATCACTAAGGTGTACATCTTGGTACACATATACAGAAAATGAAAAGAAATGCGAGATGAGATCATTTTCTTCATACCTAGGCTTCTTAACAGTTCCAGACTCAACACCTTGCCTTGTTCCATCCTTGCCATCCTTCTGTTCATTTGTCTTTGACACAGAAGTGCTAAAAGATTCAAGGTTTGAGAAAAGGTACGAGTTTTAACATACTGGTGTACAACTATCTACACACATAAAAAGAAATGACTGCCACATTTAATAAAAGTGATTTTATACCTTTGCTTTTCAGGAGTTTCAGACGGAACTTCATTCTTTTCAGATTCAGTTTCATGCTCGTCATCACCACCTTTGCTACCCTCTTTGTCATTGTGATCACCATGCATATCACCACCTTTTCCCACCCTGCTCATCATCATCATCTTTATCATCATGCATATCACCACCTTTGCTACCCTCCTTGTCATCATTATCATTGCTACCCTCCTTGTCATCATCATCCTTATCATCATGCATATCACCATCTTCATTGTGCTCCTCTTACTCCTCCTCCTCAATCTCCTCCTCCTGCTCAGTTTCAAGCCGTATTTCCTTTGCAAATTTAAAGATTTCATCCAAAGTGTAATTATGAAAATCATTCACTTCTCTTTTTGTCAAGTTAATTAGACCAACTTCATTAAATTTTAGTTTATTCTCTTCGATGAAATTAAGAAGCCTTTCTTGCCTCTCCTAAACTTCAGTAAGCTCCCCATCCAACTCATTTCTTTGCATATCTGATATGCACATCTTTTCCTTCATTGCATCTATGTTATTTTCTTGTTTCTGCCTCCGATACTCATCCAAAAGCAATCGCTCTTTATCAGTGTAAGCCTTTACCCATCTTGGTTACATCTGAAAACATGCCAAAGTATCAATATTTATCACAGGTAATTTTCCACACATGTATTAAAAGTGTACATTGTTGTACACATGATTTTTTTTTCAAATCTATCACCAATTTTTTACAATCCTGTGCACCTTATTAAAGGTGTATATCGATGTACATATACTATCAACAATGTACAATATTGTACACCTTATTAAAGGTGTATATCAATGTACATATACTATCATAAGAATTTTTTTTGAGATACCTTTGTCATGGCGTCATTCAGGTCTTTCTCGATTGTATTACTAGTGTCACTGATGATCCACCTGAGAAGCCTTGGCACACCTTCCTCATTGCTTGGATGCATGATTTTGTTGTGTTCAGCAAACCAATGTTGCATTAACAAAAAGGTGAATAGTTAGAAATGTAAGAGAAATGAACAAACACAATGAACAGAATTATTTAAAATGGTGAATGAATATATCAGGTGTACAACTCACCAACATATAAATCACGCAACCATTAACTTTAAGTGGTGAATAAAAATGTTTCTTAATGCACGCCATGAGATACTCATGTATATGAACTGGCAAACAAGTTTTCTTCATCCTATCAAAAGACCCAAAAAAGTGTGCATACTGGTTCTTGTTAATCATACTTCCATTTCTCTGGGTAAAAAACACCGTTATACACAAATACATAGTAAACAACACCACTAAGTCTTCAGCGTTTCTTTCAATCTCCATTCGCGACTTTGGGTTTAGCTTCATGATATGTACGATTTCCTCCTCCACATCTTTTTTCCCCGGCTCATTTTGTTTATTAAGAGTCAATCTGTTTATCAGCGGATCGTATCTTTTTTCAGCTGCAGTTTTTACATCTTCTCCTTTTTCAAGTTCCATTGCCACAATCTTAATACCATAAATTAGAAACAAATCCTCGGGTTTAATCTTTACTGCTACTCTTGCGTTCTTCTTGGGAGTATCAAACATGAAATAATGTCCCCCTGTGTCACAAATTTCATGGAGATAATGTCTCACAATTTTCAAGATTGAGTTTGGGTTCTTAGTCCATATATTATCTCTCTTTTTACTTGGATCTTTCTTATGTTTCTGATATGCTTTTTTTGTGGACAAAGATATCTATAACATGCCAGAATGGTCCTTCTTTTTGCTTCTCTAATTGATAATCGGTGAACCATACTTTTTCTCCTCTTTTTGTTTCATCTTCCTCAAGGTTTCTATTCACAAAGTCACTCATTGCATGGAAACTTGATCTATAAAGTTTGTTGGTATCTACGAAAATGAACCAAGAAGAATAATACATTCATTATACTCATAACTAAAAGATAATCATTTCATTGTACACACAAATAGGACCATATCATACATGTGTGTAGATGTGTATACTCCTACAGAGAACTAACTAAATCAAAAATTATTCCCACACAACATGCCATAAATCAATGCGGGTGTACAAATATTTACACTCATAAATAAATCTATCAAAAACAGCTTTAAAACACACACATCAGGCCATATGAAGATGAAATTGTATGAGGGTGCACAGATGTGTAAACCAATACCACAAATGATGGGATAATATGTTGACAACACACACATTAGGCCATATGAAGATGAAATAGCATGTTGGTGCAAATATGTGTACACCGGCACCACAAGTGACAGCACAACGGGTTGAAAACACACACAACGGGCCAAATAAAGGTGAGATAGCATGCTGGTGCAAATATGTGTACACCAGCACCAAAAATGATGGAATAAAATGTTGAGAACACACACATTAGGCCATATGAAGATGAAATAGCATGTTGGTGCAAAGATGTGTACATCGGTAAACACAAGTGGCGGCACAACATGTTGAGAACACATACAACATGCCAAATAAAGGTGAAATAGCATGTTGGTGCAAAGATGTGTACACCGGTAAACACAAGTGATGGAATAACATGTTGAGAACACACACAATAATACATATAAAGATGAAATAACATATGCCGGTGTACAGATCTGTATACTGTTAAACACAAAGGATGGACAAGATGTTGTAAAAACACACAACAATACATATAAAGGTGAAATAGCATGCCGGTGTGCAGATCTGTACACTGTTAAACACAAAAGATGGACAACATTTTGAAAACAATTTTTTTTTGCCAGTATATGAAGTAGCATTACCCTTTTTTGCTACTGCTGATGTTGAAATTGCTGCATATTTTTTCTTCTTAGGTAGTGGTGCCTTTGAACAATCTTCTGTTGTTGTTGATGTTGAAATTGCTGCAGATTTTGATTTCTTCTTAGGTTGTGGTGACTTTAAACAATCTTCTGTTGTTGTTGATGTTGAAATTGCTGCAGCTTTTGATTTCTTCTTAGGTTGTGGTGACTTTGAACTATCCTATGATGCTGTTGATGTTGAAATTGCTATAGATTTTGATCTCGTCTTTGGTCCTTGTGATTTTGAACCTACTTCTTCAACTGTTGTTGTTGTATCAAAAGATATTTCGGTTGATTTCCGATTTGCAACTGGTCTTTTAGCAATCACCATGATGTTACTACTACTGTATTCATCAATTTAGGGTTTGATTATGAAAATTTAGGGTTTTGATGAGAATTACATGTG